>NC_030679.2:86295186-86957686 GCF_000004195.4 Xenopus tropicalis | reverse complement strand
TTGGGTTTTATAAAAACTCTGATTTAGCTGGGCACTCTGCTGTTGAAACATGTCTTTTCTCCTAACCTCCCGTACTACTCAAGCATTACAGTGCTCACTTTCATCAAAGTTCTGCCTGTGTAAAGGTAGCCATAAAGCTTACAATAACTATCTTAACATGCACAGAGTAGTGTTAAGTGCCCTAGTTTAAACTTGTATCATCAAAATGTCCCTGTGCCCTTGTAGATTTTACTGCTCCTTCACAATCTGAAGTCTAAGCGAGGTTTGCTTTATTGCTGGTGTGGACTGCAGGGAGGTGCTGGCCTGTGATTCAGCCAGTCTGCAAACGCTTCCAGTCTGTCAAAGTAGAGTGCCTTGTCTCTCATGGAATATTCGATCTCTACGTTGTGCAGCCTGCGTTTAACTCCCATGTAGAAATTTCTTTCCTGCTGGACCACTGTAGTGTAACCCAGGTATGATGATATTCTGGTGTCTTCAAAAAACACACCAGATCACTTTTTTCAGAGTAGCTCTCTATGCGGCAGCATAAATTTAATTAAAAAGGCTCTGGGTAGGGTTCCAGGGGGAAGGGGCCACATAGCAACCCTATGGGCTCTTTTAACTGAAAGCTGCTAGGGCTGAAAAATGTTGGGCCCAAACATTTCTGAGCCACTTCTCCGCAAACTGCTCCAGATTTGAGCCTTCAGAATGCTCAGCAAGTCCCACAATCCTTACATTAGAGCGCCTCTGCCTATTTTCAAGATCACTGATGCAGTCCATGGCTGTTTGCAATAGCTGCTTAAGTTGTGCGAGATCCCCTGGGATCGTGGCAGTGTGGTCCTCTAGTGCCCCAGTACTGTCCCTTATCTTGTTTAATAAGGGAAAGATCTACATTCAGTTCTTTCAACTTGGAGGTAAAAGTAGGTTTTGGCATTTCTTTATTGCGGCCATTATATCTGTGGGAGATGGTTTATAGGTGCAGAATCAGGTTAAAGGAACAGTAACACCAAAAAATGAAAGTATATAAAAGCAATAACAATATAATGTACTGTTGCCCTGCATTGCTACAACTGGTGTGTTTGCCTCAGAAAGACTACTATAGTTTATATAAGTTAGCTGCTGTGTAGCCATGGGGGCAGCCATTCAAAGGAGAAAAGGCACAGGTTACTTAGCAGAGAACAGATAAACCCCCATTATATGGGGCTTATCTACTAGTTATCTGCCATGTAACCTGTGCCTTTTCTCCTTTTTTCCAGCTTGAATGGCTGCACCCATGGCTACACAGCAGCTTATTTATATAGTAGCTTTTCTGTAGCAAAAACACCAGTTTTTTGCAGAGCAACAGCACATTATATTTTAATTACTTTAAAACACTTTAATTTTTTTTTTAATGTTACTGTTCCTTTAAGATATGGGGTCATATCCGAACCAATCTACTTCACGATTTGGCAGAGATAGAGATTTGGCCAATATAGATGTGCAGGATGACTGTGGTCCAGAGCTCAGTCAAAGTGCATTTATCCACACCCCCCTGAAATGGGCACAGTTTTAATACATCCCAAGACCATCCTAGCCACCTAAAAACAGCACTCGCTATGCTTTCTGTGTACCCATAATATAGTGTAGTAAGCTTGCATGTTTAACTGGTTCAAATAATTAGGTTTCCATTACTTTGTACTTACAGAGGTATCAGGGTCAGATAAGGTTCTGGAATTCTCCTCAGCCAGGAGCACATTTAACACCTCCTTCCAGCCATACTCCTTTCTGCTGGCTTCCTCTTGGATTTCTGATCCTAATGTGCTTGTTTCACTTGCCTGGCACACATTAACCCAAGGGCACCAACTCCTGTGCTGAGACAGTGGATCAAAGCAGCCCCTAGGAGAGGTGTCCTGAATAAAAACAGGGGCAGCCATAAATAAATATAAGACAACAGGCAAGCATAAGTGCAGAACTGCACAAGTTAGAAAATTAGTACTCATGTTCATAAACCAGCCTTCCATATAAGCCTACCAGCAGAATAGTAATATTGCAGCATAGTACCTTAGAGGCAAAATAAATACTAAAATGAATGTGATAGAAATGCCAAAATGTATATAGTGAACTTAATGTACCAGCCATAACTTCAAAGTTGCCTAAAGTAGCTTGTCATCTTTAGTCCTTATGCTATCTTTTGCATACCAGTGGCACTGCACGTGCACAGTGTGCTTTAGTCTGCTGTTGAGAAACTAAGCTAAGGGGTTGTAACTTATCAAAACATTAGCAGAAAATGAGTCTACATCTGTAGGGCTGCTCACTAATTCTAATACAAAATGAAAATTTTTGTATTCTGCGTTTTAACATTAATCTGAAGTAATTACTACTAATCAGACTTGTATTTCAAATTTTATACATATGTGCTCCCTTCTTGAACCGCCCCATCTCACTCGCTGACACGCAAACACACCCACAAATTTACATGCACGTGGCTGTGCGCACAGCACAGAGATTTTTTTTTTGCTGCCCAGCTCTCACTGTGCGTCCGCAAGTGAGAGCTGGTAAGCCCTTCAATTACAGGACAAACCAGCCTCCCAGCCCTGCACAGTAAAGAGGCATGGATAGTGTGGTGCTGGGCTATGAGGTCAGGAACAAGGAAGAACCCAGTGTCAGAAGAGCTGTGATTGGTCATGTAAAGTGGTTCCTCTATTGGCTCAGGAAAAAGTCTTTCATCTCATGAAGTCGGCTACAGGAATTTGGCAAGCTGCCAGAGGCAAGGTACGAAAGTGAAGGGGGGAGTGGAAGCAGCAAAACTAATACAATATCATTTAAATGGTGCAAAAAAAAAAATAAATAAATAAAATAAAAAGGTATTCTCCCTTCCTTTACCTCCTCACTTCATACTGCACATATTTTTCATTCTCTCCCCCCCACCCCCTCTTGCAGATCCGCTTCTGATTGGCTGGTGGGCATGTGTAGCTCAGAACAGGAGACAGGATCAAGTTACACACGTGCATTGCTACTGAAGGCTGCCGCTGGCAGCCTACAGGAAGGGGAGAGAGATTTCAGTGAGGTCACTGTAGTCTTCACACTGCTGTAGGCTGCCAGCACCATATCTCAGAGAAGCAAATAGGGATCTCGGAATTTAGATATGCAGTAAGTACTTTAAAAAATGCCTTTAGACTTACTTTTCATTTATATTAACCTTTACTTGTCCTTTAATGAAGTATTTATACCTTAGTTTTTTTTTTTTTTTAATGTTTAGAGAAATATGGCTCTCCTTTAAAGATTATCTTTAAATAAGGTTTATAATGTAAAAAACATTATTAGATTAAAATCTCCCTATTTAAAAGGTAGCGGAATCAATCTGGAGTTATTTTCTACCCAAAAAGATACACAAATGACTAAAATATACTCACAGAGCTACTGCTGGAGCAGAGTCGAGGACGTTTTGACCTACGCAGTGGGCTGGAGTGTAACTCATTGCTAAGCCCTGAGCTTTCACCCTGGCCCATGCTGCGTGTCACAGGACGACTGCGTACAGCTTCTGAATCTGCTGGGCTTAAGAGGTCAGAGCTTCTTGTCCTACCATAAGCCAAAGCAGGGCTCTGCAATTAAAAATGTTTTAGACATTACTTCTATAGCGCAACAACAACAAAAACATATATCCTTACCCTAGCACTTTGTTTAATGCTGCAAAGCGGCATGAGCCACCATGCCCCCATAATTCTGGATTTCCAAGATATGGACTCTTGTTGGTTTATTACACTGCCTCTGACAACACCCAGCCTAGTTTATGATTGTCTTCACCCCTATATAATGTATATCACCCTTAATAATAACTGATTTTTCCAAAGAAAATTTATTTCCTTAAAGATTCCTCAGTATCAAAGATCCTTACCTGCTCAGCATCACGGCTACGTGTAACTCTCCTGTTTGGTGACATAATACCAAACGGGCTTCTTTCATGCCCCTCAGCTGGAGAAACAGGTGTGTTCGGTGCACTCAATGAGTTGTCCAGCTCTACAGCTTCTAACTGCTGGAAGGCCCAAAGCCCAACCTTTCGCATGCAGCGAGGGCAATTAATGATACACAAAGACCCAGATGTATAGCTAAAACAATACAAATGTATTACTAAATAAGTATAAAGTTAAATCCTACACACAAAAAATATACAAGCAGTGGAGGAGTAAATATTTTAGAACAAATCTGAGCAGTGAGAATTCTGATGACCCCTGCATGGGGCATGGCAGACACATGTATATAAATAAGGTACAGTGGCAATGTGCTTTAACAGGCAGGAAGAACGACAGACAGAGGTTGGACCGTCAACTGCCCTTGACCCACTGGAACCAACCTGTGGTTTCAGGCTGGCATGCAAATCACTACTGCAGAACTATATAGTAACATAGTACATGAGGTTGGGGGAAAACAAATGTCCAAGTTTTTCCTAAAAGAAACCTGCATGCTAGTTGATCCAGAGGAATGGGGATTAAAAATCCCTTCCTAACTTCCAAGAGGGTGATCGGACCACTGGATTAACTTTATATCAAGAGTTTATTTCAGTTCATTTTCACTTTCTAAATATACATCCAACTACTTCTTGAAGGTATCTAATGTATCTGCCAATACAACAGCCCCAGGAGAGAGTTGCATAACTTCACAGACCTCAATGTAAAAAGCCCTTTTCTAATATTAAGGCGGAACCTCCTTTTCTCTAATCTGAATAGATGCCCTTGTGTTCACTAAAAGGACCTACTGGTAAATAGAACATCAATGAGTTTATTATATAGTCCTCTTGTTAATGTATACAAAGCAGTCCTATCCAGTTTAGGATAAACATTCCCAAATTAGCCAGCATTTCCACATAAGTTAGAAGAGCAACCAAGCTAAACTAAGGAAATGGAAGATTTGTTTCACTAATAGGATTGCTAACCAAAACTACATTGCTTACTCTAGGTAGGACCTTACCGGTGCTTGGTAAAGCCAGAGAATGACCCTCTCCAACCATGCAATGCTACCTGTTTTAATACAGGACAATCCCTTGCTGGCCCTTTGTGCTGCTGACTGAGATTGTTTGCTACAGTTAAGTCTAGTATCCTCACATACCTCCCAACATTTGAAAAACAAAAAGAGGGACAAAAAGATTTGGCGCATGCAGCGCGGCAAATTTTTGGCCACGCCCACTTTTGTGGCCATGCCCTAATTGCCACCCACCCCCCCTTTTCCCCCCCAAAAAATACTCCTTTTATATAGTTGAAATGGTGGGATCAGATGCAAAATGTGCTATACCCTCATACTGTACTACCTAAGGAAAACAATATAGCAACTCCTACATATAAAATAGAGAGAAGGCAGACAGTTATAAGTGAGTTATAACTATGCACCAGTTTTGCCCCCCCCATACACAGTGCCCCCCATATAAAGTACCCCCATACACCATGCCCCCATAGACAGTACCCCCCATACACAGTGCCCCCCACAGACGCTCCTTCTTCGGTGGCGACAGGCCCTTTTATAAGGTTGCGCCCCGTGCGTATGTGTGACATCAGTACACACGGGGCGCAACCTTATAAAAGGGCCTGTCGCCACCACAGAAGAAGAAAGAGCCGCACAAGAAGGAGGAGCGTCCCGCTCCAGCCAGCGCATCCCGCTGTCCCTGATAGTTCAATGAATGTCCCGGAAATGCGGGACATTCATTGAACTATCTGGGACAGCGGGATGCGCTATAAAATCTGGGACAGTCCCGCAGAAAGCGGGACAGTTGGGGGGTATGTCCTCAGGCCCTTCTCCATCAAGGACATGTATGATTTTTTTTTTTGTATCCCAAATGCATAAACATACATTTATTAACATTAAATCTTATTTTTACTTAGCTACCCAGTCTACCACTTTGTTCAGGTACCTCTTTAAGGAGGCTTCTTTGTGGATGGAATTCACTGGCATGCTTACATTTCTGTCATCACCAAACTAAAATGTTGCTTACAATGCCCACCCTTAAATCACTGAAAAATAAAATTAAATAAAACTGGACCCAATACAGAACTCTGTACAAACCCTTCTCCAAGCAGAGACACTACATTCTGTTCACAATCCTGAAGTAAGGTTAAAATCCTAACCACCTTTTTTAAAGATTGGAATGATACGAGCTTTCCTCCTGTCATAAAAGAGAGTCTAAGAAAAGTAGAAAAAGTGGCCTTGCAAAAGCTAAACTAAGTTCTTTAAAGAGGTTGTTCACCTTTGAGTTAACTTTTAATATTATGTAGAGAGTAATATTCTGAGACAATTTGCAATTGGTCTTCATTTATTATTTGTAGTTTTTTTTTTTAATTATTTCAATTTTTGGTCAGCAGCTCTCCAGTTTAACAGCTATCTTGTTGCTAGGGACCAACTTGCCATAGCAATCAGGGAGTGCTTTGTATGAAAGACTGGTATTTGAATAGGAGAGGACCTGAATAGAAAGTTATAAAAAGTAATAACAATAAAACTGTAGCCTCACAGAGTCATGAACACCTTTACAGGGTTGGCCCTGTAAATTGGACTTGTCAATTATTTACATTGAGGAAAATAAGCACAGTTGCTTTTTTAGTGTCCCTTGTAACCAAAATATTTCCTTTTTTTTTTTAATAGAGCAACACCCTCAATCCGTATCTTTTTACAACAGGTATACCTTTTGAGATAGGTATTTACTTGGGATTCAATCAATTTTCTTAATTGCTGCTTTACAACACTTGTGTACAAGCATCTGACCCCTTACTGTCCACACATTAACACACATTTTCCCTGTAAACTATCTGGACTGAAGTCTTCTAAAACTGCAGATATGACTGAGAAGCCACAAAAGTCATAATGAATCTGAGGAAAAATATTAAATATCTATAATAAAACAAAATTTGCTTTTTGTTAACACACCTGGTGCTCCACCCACACAGTGCTAAAATACAGGCTGAGATATGAACCTGCAGAGAGTCTGATGCCAGGCGAGAATTATCCTCCCTTCCATCCTTAGATTTAAGTTCATCTTCAATCAGCCTTAAGAGATGACTCACGGTTTCTTCTGTGATATCCTGAAAAAGCAGACAATGGATCTTTGCTCAGATTTTCTTTATTGGTAGTATTTTAAATCAGCTTGCGGTTCGTCTTTTTTTATGGTTTTTAATTTTTGATTAGGATTCCTGATTTCACTTTGCATTAAATCTTTTACTTCTCACCATGTTTTTTAAATCTTCATGTTTTATTGAAGGCAGCTGAATCTCTAGATGACAGAGGTTGTCAAAACGCCCCACAAAATCACTTAATACAGAGGATGGCTCTGTAACCATAAGAGCCCAGAAATAATCTGTATACGGGACAGACAAAATCGGAATACTTCAAACAATGTAAATAACATATGTTTAAGCTGCTAATTTAAGCTAATATTTAAGTGAAACACTTTAATTAAAATATAGCCCTTTATATTAAGTCGCTAAACTAGTTCATCTTTGTAGTATAACTCCTTTGTTCTGCCTTCATATGACTACATACCTCACAATGGTAAATTTTATATTTATCATTGTAAAGTTATGATTAAACAAGTAACTGAGTTATCCAGAACTTCCTATTTAAAAAATAAAAAAATAATACTAATAATAAAGTAATACTTTCTTTTCAACTCCATTTTCTACATATCAGTGTGTCTTAGTTCTCCATCTGCAGCCATTAGAAGTGATGGGGAGGTGCATAGATACTAAGGCTCATCTACCAACAAAGTTGTCTCAGCAGAATCCTACATCATCTGATCAGATAGGTTCTTTTAGGATTCTCTCCATATAAAACTGATTCAAATTGACAATTTGGTTGCTATGGGCCTTGATGCAATTTTGCCCTTTGTTATTACACGAGCCCCACCATTTGCACTTTTGTTCCATCCCCTGTCTGTTTAGCATTGCTGCCAGACAAGAAATATGGTCAGAGAGACAAAGAAGTGCTGAGAAGGAGAGCAAGTGATTATTAACAAAAAAATAATAATCACTAAAAAGGGTGGGGGGGGGTCAACTTTGAAAGAAGTTGCCTTAAGAATATTGTCTGGTGGTTAGTCGCCCGCGGTAGCAGAGATCTATCGCAGGCGACCAAATCACTACGTCGGACATAGCCTAAAGTGCGACTGACCTGCTCCTATACAACTGCAGTAACATGTTGGGGCAATGTCAGATGAGGATGACAAATTTTGTGTACCAGCACCCTTAGGGCAAGGGCACACTAAGCAGATTCACCAATTTCCTCTGCAGGTGTTTCTTTATAGACTCTGAAAAAAACAGATCAGCTTTCACCCCCATAGCTCCATTAACACATCAAAAGTTGGCCTGTGTGGAGCTACACAGAGTAGATATTGGCTCGAAAATGGATACATTTATGTTTTTGTGGCAATACATGCTCCATGTAGCTCTGCATAGGTCAACGCAGGGCCTGTCAATGGAGCTACAGGGGTGAGCACAAAAAAAGTGGATCTGTGTTTATAAAACACACCTGCAGAGGTAGGTGGTGTAGTCCTCTGTGTTCTCTACTGATTTCAGCTATGTATACTGCTGAACCTGGTGCATAAAAGAAAAATATTAGCAACTGTACCTGGGCATGGGCTGTCTGGCCAAAAACAGAACTTCTCATGTGCTTTTCTCAAGGCCTCCTGCAGCTCCACACAACGCTGCTTATCTGAGTAATACAACATAATGCAAAACGTTATCAAGACTGTGAATGGAATCTTTGCCTACGGTTTGTACAAAAGGCAGAGCAGTCAAACTTAAATACTGAAATTGCTAACAAAATAAACTTATTGCATACATAGTTTCGGCACATATTTGTGCCATGTTTCTTAGAAAAATTCTAAAAAAAATGGTGTCAACATTTTTATAATTAATAAAATTCATAGTTAATATTCTAACATCTGTTGCCATTGACGCTGCCTGGTGCATAACTTATAGGTTAAGTGGCCTGGCTCTATCCTGGACCCTACATCACATGTTGATTAGAAATTTTGTTAAAGCGGTGGGACTGTGCACTGTAGTTGCAGAATTGCATGGCCCTTTTGGCTTCTGAAAAAACTTTAAGGCAGAAGAGGAACACATTTATTTTCCATCCAGAAACGATTTTTCTCTGGGAGAATAGTGAACTAGAATTTTTCCAGTATGTGAAGATACAGCCACCCACAAAAGATGTAATAAGGCAGTTATACTCACACTTGCTGAAATCCAGTACTGGCTGGAGGCTGGCACAGAGGTATGCATTACAACTTGAACACTTTAACATATCGCATTCTATATTGGACCATCCATACTTGGCACAAATTAGAGGACACAATTCAGACGGCTTACCAGCCCACTTCAAGGAGTTTTTATGTTAAAGAAATAATACTCAAAACATATAAATCATAGAAGCATAAAGGATATACAGTACAATTAAAACATAAAAAGATTGTAAGCTCTACGGGGCAGGGACCTCCTTCCTACTGTGTCTCATACCACATGGCACTTATGTATTTATTGTATTTATTTATTATCACTTGTCCTCCGTGTGTAATTTTGTATTCTGTAAGACTGTACAGCGCTGCGTACCCTTGTGGCGCTTTATAAATTAAGTTATACATACATACATACATAAAAAGGGCAATTACCCATAATACTGTTATATCATTTCTGAATAGCTCCCTCTAAGGGCATGTGCAAAGAAAAAGGCTCTGTTGTACTTTCTATTATTTAAACCTTTCTTATCCAAATAAAGATAGGTAGTAATCTGCTAAGAAAAATCTAAGTACAGATTTTATACACTACATTAATCAGTTTGTGTCCAACACAACATTGTAAAGATTGAAAAGCTCTGCTGTGTGCACAAAAGCTGTTACAATTATCACAATGACAGGGTGCATCATTCTGCAGTTTTACATCATCGTGCACTGAAAAGGATATGGAGAATGATTCCACTCTGCCAAAGAAGGCATCTTTACTGGTACTTTCATAGGAGCTGTTGCTTAGTGGATCTTCAAATCCATTATTCTCTTCTGGTACTACAGCAGTTTCCTTTCTAAAATACAAAAACAGTCAGAACCCACAACATTTTTTTTTTTTTTTTAAAGTTTAAAGAAGGAGCTAATGAAATACCAAACATGCATTCTGTTCAAATTAGATTTGTTTGACTTTGGTCATTCGGACCAGGAAAGTAGAATGTGACTACAATAAAGTTAAAAAGGGTGGTACAGTCATATAAACTGCTGAAAAGCTGAATTAAAGCCCTTCTGCTGATGAAATACTATAAAGGAGGTTTGGGTTTTGTAATATGTGTATTTGCAGGTTCCATGTATTTTAAATAGTTTTACAGGTTAAAGGACATGTAAAGCCTACATTTGCCAACAATGTATATCAGTTGGACACGTCTCCCCCACCCAAATGGCATTATTTGTACTGCAGCTTTCACCCGGTGGCCATTTTTCCTCTGATACATAATCAGTTACATTTAAATCTGCAAACAGCATACACACACAGAGACCCTTATTCAGCATACATTTCATCAAGAATACAGGCTCACACAGGCAGAATTGTCTCTGATAAAAGTTCTGCTTTGTTTGAGCACTGTAATGGTAAAGCTGAGCTCAGGAGAAAAAAACTGAAGCAGACAGCTAGAGCTGAGTTTCTATGGGAACCAGCAATGCCATCACTTCACTTGCTGCTAGCCGGGGGGGACGTGTTTAGTAATCTGCTTAGAACAACTGAGCATGCCCACAAGCAAACAGAAAATTCCTGAGGGGGGGCTGAGTGGGTTACAGGAGGAGAAGGAAATCTAAGTGATTAAGGAGATGTTGCAGCCTTACTATTAACCTCTGGACAACCAGTGTGGCAGGTAATGAAAGATTTGAAAGAGGCTGTTCACCGATTACATTTTGTGTGTGGGGTTTACATGTCCTTTAATGCAAGAAAAATTTCAGACTGAAAAGCTGCAAATCAAAAAGTGAACACTTCCTTTAATCATTAACAGCTCTAAGGGACTATGGGTGTCTCACTTTATAAAAGACTAAACATTCTGTTAGCACCAACCAAAATATCCAGCTGTGCATTCACCAATAATTAATATAATTATTTATTTTTGAATGAAATACATGCTTTTTTGTTTGTGTGAACAGGAATTTAGCCTAAAAAGTTAAAGCTTTTGCCTGATTGGATATATACACCACTGGCTGCTTAGCAAATGCAAGTGCACTTTTTCACCATCCTGTGCATCAATCAGTGCTATGGGACAATCCATTTGGTTGGTCAAACTAACCAAATATATCACCTCATATACCTCAAGTCACAGCTCTGTTAGCTTAGTCAAAAAGCAGATCAATTATTATTATCATCATCACTATGGGTTAACACAAACCCCTTTAGTATTACAGATATCAATTACAGATTTCAATGTGCTTTTTAAGAGCAACTTTTAAAATGAACTGCAGCTTCCTATGCAATCCTAATATTCGTACATAACGTGTTCCTGGGTTTTTCGTGAACTGCCCCAGGCAGAGAAGTCTATGTGTCACAACCTGCACACGTATTCAAGGTACGTGGTTTGGCACATTCCCCAAATTACCTCCCGATACTGCTTCTTTCCCCCGTCACGATTCCCTCGTTAATGAGTTCCCGAATCTTCAAAGGAGTCACAGCAGGAGATTTTACAGGCGAAACATCTTCACAGGACGTCGCCATTTCCTTAGCCCCGGAAACACTCGGCTAGTAAGACGGAAGCTTAAAAACTAGAAGTTACTCTTCCGGTTACGTCATATCTCCCGAGGGAGTTTTGTTTTTTTTTTTTTATCATTGGTTGAGTGGGATTCTGGGTAATGCATATTATTTACTATTTACGCTTTTTAAAAAAAAAAAAAAAATTATTCTCAAGTGTGAGGCTTTCAGCACGCAGAGTCATTGGAATGTGGACAGTTGGCGTTTCACTGTTTTGATGCAAATGTCCCAGACACGTAAATAATTATCATAAAATTAACCACTTAGCTATGTTTTGTCTTAGGGTGAAGCAGGGCTGCTGCTCCCTATAAGCAGCAGTACTCAGTCTGCATAGGGCACCAAATCCCAGGGGGGCACCAACTCCCAGGGGGGGGCACCATCCCAGCTGCTCAAAAATTTTTTTTATATATTATAACATACCCCCCCAACACTGTCCCGCCAGTTTTTATAGCGCATCCCGCTGTCCCGGATAGTTCGATCGATCTATGGGGGCACTTACTATGGGGACATTGTCTATGGCGGCAATTGGGGGCACTTACTATGGGGACATTGTCTATGGGGGCTATTGGGGGCACTTACTATAGGGGCATTGTCTATGGGGGATATTGGGGGCACTGTGTGTAATATTTGGGGGAGGGGGCACAAAAGTAAATTTCTGCTTAGGGCACCCATTTGGCCAGCAGCGGCCCTGGGGTGAAGACATACAAAGCTGTTAGTAGCAGCTACTTGTCTTGGCTGCTAAAAGAGATAATTTTGATCATTTGCCGATAATTGTCTCTATATGTGTTTTAGGTGAGGCAATTCTCAGTATTGTCTATGGCAGGGTATTTTTTGTCGTTTAGTAGTCATGACAAGTAGCTGCTACTAAATAGCTCTGTGTGTCTTCACCCTTAAGGGCTCTGGCACACGGGGAGATTAGTCGCCCGGGACAAAACTCCCTGTTCGCGGGCGACTAATCCCCCCGAGTTGCCTTCCCCTGCCATCCCACCGGCGAACATGTAAGTTCCCGAAATCGCCGAAAAAGACTCGCAAGGCTTTTTCGGCGATTTGCACGAAATCGCGCCGCCGCTTGTGCCATCCCGCCAGCGACTTACATGTTCGCCAGTGGGATGGCAGGGGAAGGCAACTCAGGGAGATTAGTCACCCGCGAACAGGGAGTTTTGTCACGGGCAGCTAATCTCCCCGTGTGCCAGAGCCCTAAATATGTT
This sequence comes from Xenopus tropicalis, assembly GCF_000004195.4. Taxonomy (NCBI): domain Eukaryota; kingdom Metazoa; phylum Chordata; class Amphibia; order Anura; family Pipidae; genus Xenopus; species Xenopus tropicalis. Next base: position 86,944,785 of record NC_030679.2, on the reverse strand, counting down.
ACAGTAAGGGGCACATTTACTAACCCACGAACGGGCCGAATGCGTCCGATTGCGTTTTTTTCGTAATGATCGGTAATTTTGCAATTTTTTCGGCGTCTTTGCGATTTTTGCGTAAAAACGCGAGTTTTTCGGCATCTTTACGATTTTTGCATAAAAACGCGAGTTTTTCGTAGCCATTACGAAAGTTGCGCAAAGTCGCGATTTTTTCATAGCGTTAACACTTGCGCGCAAAGTCACGCCTTTTTCGTAGCGTTAAAACTTAAAAGGCGCGACGAAAAAATCGCGACTTTGCGCAACTTTCGTAATGGCTACGAAAAACTCGCGTTTTTACGCAAAAATCGTAAAGACGCCGAAAAACTTGCGTTTTTACACAAAAATCGTAAAGACGCCGAAAAAATTGCAAAAAATACGAAAAAGTCGCAAAATGTTCGTTTCCAATCAGAATTTTTCCAATTCGGATTCGAAATCGTGTCTTAGTAAATCAGCCCCTAAGTGTAGAATGCTAAATTTCTGCAAGGGGCTCAGTGCTTTGAATACATTTTCCCTTTCCACGCTGTGCCCCTATATGCCTGTGTGTAAGATAATCTATAGGTTATCAAACTAATCCCTTTTCTTACATAAAGAAATTCCTTGCAGCCCTTAAACAAGCTTCATTTGATTGCGGGGCATGCAATAAAGGCCTAGTTGTGGGATATAAAATTAAAGTTTGAGACACTAGAATCCAAGATGCAGAAAATTTGAAAATGACCACAACGCTATACCCCAGGTCAATGCAGTAGTAAGCATCTAGAGTTAACTGAATTAGAAAGAGATTGTCAATTTCATGCTGCTAACAGTAAGAAGCTGCCAGATAATAATTTTACAGTACTGCACTAATTTTTATTGTGGTGTGTGCCTGCAATGCAGTGCCAAAAGCAAAGCATCTATAAGACTCTCAATACAGCTGCTCCAGACTCTCATACAGCTGTTTTACTAAGAAATGTAGCAAATTGCAACAATTCAGAATCTGCACCTGATTACTGAGCAGTCAGAAAGAGAACATCAAACTTTTAACTTCAATATTAAAAAATAGAAAGCAATTAAAAAAATCATTACTACTGGTGATCTAGTACAATGCAGAGAGCTGTTATACTTGTTTTACACACGGCATGTCAATGATATATATTTTTGGAACTTAAAGGGGACATATTGTATGAAAAACAATATTGTGCCAATGAATTGTACATATTTAAATATATAAGGAATGTGCTTTTAAAAGTAGTGTTTCAGGCTGATATATTGAAAATGTCCACTTCCTACTACCTCCTATCCCAGAAATTAACTTTTGTGGCAACATATATATTCCATGCTATTAATTATTCCAACTTGAAAAATAAAATCAAAATGATCATTAAAGTGTTACCTCTCATCACAAATGATCACAGATGATTGATAAATCAACCTCATTGTTTAAGACCACCCTTTTCCCTTTTTAGTAAAGATAAAGGGCAGAAATCAGTATACCCCATCAAGCTTGTTTGTCCATTTCATACATCTTACTGTTTTTGTAATTTGCTCGAATGTACCAGATTAGTTGTTTGACTTGTGCAAACTGTTGGTGAGTGGTAACTAATGCTAGGAATGTAAACGTCTGTAAATTCCAAGTATCTTTTAAGTATAGTGTCTCAAATGTAAATAACAGGTTAAGAAATTTTCTGTGGTGTTATTCTCTGGGGCCCTCCTGGTTCTGCTATGGTACACAGGCCATGTAAACAGCCAGACAGATATTGGTTTCAAACACAGTTCACAAATAGCTTAAAGCAATAGAACATTTTCAATGAATATATAGTGGAAATCTTCATGCTCATCTAGTCATAGGGGCCAATTCATTAAAACATGAGTTCGAATCCCGAATGTAAAAAATTTGGATTGGATACGATACTTTCTGAAGATCGCAAATATCACAAAAATGCTTACAAAAAAAATCGTATTAGTCACGATAATATCGTATTGGCGATCCGAAAGTCACGAAATTTTTGTACCGAACGATTGTAAACAGCGGCAGAACCTTACCGAATTTTTCGCGCAAGCATACGAAAAAGTCGCGTGGACGTACGAAAAATCACGAAACGCGGAAAAATCGGTGAAAATACGCTCGGAGCATTCGAATGAACGGTCCAAGCGTTCGTGTCTTAATAAATCTCCCCCATAGTGTCCATTTTTAAGTCTTAAACCATGTATGCCTGCTCACCACTTTGGCTGAACTCAACCACAGCTTGTAGTGGAATCTGCTTGCCCTACTGCTCCTACCCCATGGCACTCAGCTCTGTTCTCATCCTCACATTTTGCGGTGTTTGTGGTGAGGTTTATGAGATGCTCTCTAACTTAACTGAGCTCTACTGAACCTACTACTGACAGTCAATTCTCCCCCCAAAAATAATCTGTTAGTAACTACCTTGTTTCCCCGAAAATAAGACCTACCCAAACAACAAGCCCTAGCAAAATTTCTATGCCCTACCCCGATAATAAGACCTAGTGACGGGCATGGCTATGCAGCGTATCTGTTAAATATAAAATCTGTGGCACCCATGTAAAAAAAAAAAAAAAAAAAAGATAGAGCCAAAACGATAAATTCTACATTTCCGGTCAGTTCTTTGATCCCTAGCCCTAGGCACCAGACCTGAACACATCCCTACTTCGTACGTGAAAGGTCACATGCACAGTATGCGTAATGTCTCATGTAAAGAAAATATAGGCACCCGAGGGCTTCCCCCCAAAACGTGCCTCCCTAGGTACAGGCCCTTGGATGCCTTATTATAAATACGCCACTGACAGCTGTTCTGTCATCTTTGCTTTAACTCCTTCAGTGTTAACACCACTGAAGGAGTTAAAGCAAAGATGACAGAACAGCTGACAGAGCTAAGTTAATTATGTCAGTGTGTGTTCATTACTTGGGCGTTGCAATACACTTTAAATCATTACATCTTTGTCAAAGCTGATCTGTTTATTAACATCACTTCTGTTTCTCTATAAGAAGTTGTATTAGAGGAGACACATTAAAAAATATTTTAGATGGTTTGATACTCTAAAAGCTTATCTGAATAACTAGATTGTTCAATGTCACAGAAAATCTGAAAAGCAGTGTTTTCTATATCTGTTACAGTAGCGAAGGGGATCTGTATTGTACGCTGTTTTATGATGTCTGCAATAAGGGTATGTGAAACATCTTTTTTCAGTATTTATGTCATTGCTACACATAGAGAATTTTACAGATTATTGTGCATGCTCAGGGCTAAAGTTGCTACCAGAATGAACCTTTCTGGTATGCAGAATCATTATCAAAAATTTTAGTCTCTGGTTAGGAACCAGCACAATCTTCTGAAAATTTATGATCCATCCATGATCTTGCAGAATCCTTAGCACTACCTTGGAGTGTTTAGGTTTGACAAGAATGTCGTCTAAATAGGTGTAGATTTTGATGCTTTGCAGTCTTATATATCCCAGAAGGGGAGCAAGGACTTTTGTGAAAGTCCTGGGCAAGGTCAAAAGGCCCCATGTGGACTGCTGGGCTGCAGGAGGTTCTGCTTACAAGCCAGAAATGTAAAAGTTGGCACCTACTTTGAGGCCACTGTGAGCAACATCAAAGGGGGTGGTGAGCAAATGTTGTTTATGAGCCAGTGGTTGGGGATCACTGCTCTAGAGGGACTTGACCTATACCTCTTTTCTCCAACAATTTGTAGAGAATGACCTTCAGAGCTTCCAGACTTCTTGGAGTTTTTGAAGATAAAAAAATCATCTACAGAAAGTGAAACGAACATTTTGCGACTTTTTCGTATTTTTTTGCGATTTTTTCGCCGTTACGACTTTTTCGTAGCCGTTACGATTTGCTCGTATATTGTCGCGACTTTTTCGTATTGAGCGCTCGTAAACGGCGGGCAAAACTTTCAGACTTTGTATGATTTTGGAAGCCTCCCATAGGACTCAATGGCACTCTGCAGCTCCAACCTGGCCCAAGGAAAGTCACAATACTGAAGCTTGAATGAATCCGAAACTTTCGTACTCGGCGCGATGGCTACGAAAAAGTTGCAACAATTCGCGCAAGTCGTAACGCTACGAAAAAGTCGCAACAATTTACGAAAAAGTCGTAACGGCTACGAAAAAGTCGCGACAAGTTACGAAAAAATCGCAAAATACCGATCATTACGAAAAAAACGCATTTGCCCGCTTTTCAGACGTTCGTGGATTAGTAAATGTGCCCCTTGATGTCTTTTTTACTGGACTGAAAGAACTAACACTTTCCTTTCCAATAGGATTGCCTGTAAGAACTGCCAGGTCTTTACGTCCTAGCCTCATTAAAAGATCTAGATGACCTAGAGGTCTGCCTTTTCCCCTTCAAAAATGAAGACTTGCTGGCCGAAGCCTTAGATATAATGTTTACCAGTCTGGATCCAAATAATTAACTGCCCTCAAATGGCAAAGAACACAGATTATGTTTTGATTGTGTATCCGCCATCCAATGCCTGAGCCAGAGAGAACTGCAACCACCAGACTCTTTGCTGCCAGCATGATACTATTTATAGAGGCTTCTGCAAAAAATGAATTAGCTACCTTATTCTTCTCCACATATTTAAGAATATCCTCTCGGTTATATTAATGAGAGCCTCTTCTACCTCCCTAATCCAAAGATTATTAGCCCTGGCAAGAGATGTAATTGCAATGGCTATGTTACAGGCAGCACCTGCTACGAAAAACACCTTTTTTAATGTGGAATCTTGTGTCTGTTCCTTCGCATCCCTTAAAGAGACCCCTCCATCCACTGGCAAAATTGTCTTCCTTGCCACTCGGGTAATGGATACATCCACTTTTGGCAAGGGATACATTCTCTTAATCCTTTGGGATAAGTAACATTTCTTGTCTGGATTTGCCCACTCTTTCTTTATAACATCCTTAATGCACAGGGAACACATTAGCTTTAAACTTAACATAAGATCTTGACTCGCTACAGCTGTATCCAATTTTAAAGATTTTAAAGCTTTTATCAGCTTTTACCACAAAATCCAGATTAAAGCCAGTATCTTCTCTATCAGGCTGTTCCTCTTGGGAGAAATCTGAATCTGAAATAGGCGAGTTATGGAGAGATATACCCTGATTAACTGCAGCAGACACTTGTCCAAACTCATTAGAAGAGCCCAGCTTGGATAATACACATGTTGTCTTTTAATTTGGGTGTCGGTTTTGTAACCTAATATTTAGTTTAGAATAAATGATACCTCTTATTTTATTTACTATTATCTAAAGTACAAAAATATAATCAGAAAAGCCTCAAACTACAGGAAAGTCATCCATATTGGTGGCAAAAACAATCATATTGCCATACAATATCTGAGAAGTTATTTAATAAAAAAAAAAAAAATCTGAACTATCCAATGAATCAAAACAAAAGGTGCATCTATAGCAATATACTAAATTTCCATGGGTTCCAATACAATATGAAACAAGCTGATAATCAAGTTGTTGCTATTATTTCCAATATTATTATGAGAGTTGTTGCTATTATATCTCATATTATCAGAGCCCTTACAAAGTAAAATATAAAGCAATTATTGCAATCATATAATTAAATAAATTAGTAATTTCCATATAACTCATATATAAAAATTGTTGATCCTTTCATTAGCTAAAACATGTATGAATGACATCCCTCTTGACAGGTAAGAACTAATAGTGTATATTATAATAATGGTAACATTATTTCGCTGTTTGTCCTGAATAAGTCTCGCTCAAAATTAGCACTTCTGAAAATATTTGTCAGTGCCGGGCTCTGTCAGCCGCGTCACGCTGATAAGTGGCCTTTCAGTGCAGCTTCCCTTGTTTCCGTGCGGAGCGATTTTTCCGTGCGCTTACTTGCTCTTTGACTCCTGTCATGGCGGCAGAAGCCGGTGGAGGAGAACCGTTGGTGAAGTTCGTTAAGCTGAGCGGGAGAGCGGCAGGTGAGGGGACGGAGAAGTAGGGAGGGTAAGCTGCCGATATCGGGTGAGAGGGTGTCTTTGCTCAGGGAAGTGTATGTGGTCGCGTACCATGATTTTCACTGAGAGCCGCTGTACAGCCCCTAGTGGACTGAAGGTACAGGTGAGCAGTACAGGCCAATTATCCTGAGGCGCTTTAAAAGTAACGGATCCAAAGGGCGCAGACGGAATGTAACTTGACGTCTGATCAACTTTTATTATGTTTCGTATACTCGGTTATGTTGTGAGATAAATTGCTAATGGTTATTGATTGGATTTTGCATGATGTCTTTATGGGCAGTCTTTGCAGACTCGATTATTTGCCTTGTCCCGTTACTAACTGTGTTCTGAGACTGCACTTGTATAATATACACACAGCTGGATGAAGACAAAAGGAGCATGTGCTAACAAAGGGCTGGAAGACTTATTATAATATGCTTTACAGCATAGTCTGTACTACAGATGTCAAGATATTGGTTTTTATTTCTACATAGCTTTAAACTATTTTATTGTTACAGCTCATTTAAAAATACTCTTACATGTCCCACTTCTGTTAAGCTGTATTATGGTATGGTAAGGTTGCTTCTTGCAATCCTAGTGAAGCTTATCAAAAGCAGACAAGACAATGAAAAAAGAAGAGGAAAAATTAATACCTTACATGTGCTGTTTTGTCAAAGACCTGCTATTCTGAATAGACTGCAAGTTGACTGGGTTACTGTGATTTTTTTTTTCACAATATAATCTAATGGGAAGGGGTCTAAAGCTTCCATACTCTGCAAAACTTGCAGCTAGGCCACAACTCTCTTCCCCCTCCTTAAAGGACACATAAAGCCTACATTTGCCTACAATGTATATCAGTTGGGCACGTCCCCCCCACCCAAATGGCATTGTTTGTACTGCATATATCCCCTCCGTTTGCCAAAACCATCACATTTTCCTAAAGCAAATAGCAACTTTCACCCGGTGGCCATTTTTCCTCTGATACATAATCAGATACATTTAAATCTGCAAACAGCATACACACACAGAGACCCTTATTCAGCATACATTTCATCAAGAATACAGGCTCACACAGGCAGAACTGTCTCGGATAAAAAACGCAGGAGAGAAGGTTTGGAGAAAAAAATTGAAGCAGACAGCTAGAGCTGAGTTTCAGTGGGAACCAGCAATGCCATCTCTTCACTGGCTGCTAGACTGGGGGGCGTGTTTAGTAATCTGAATTTAGATCAACTGAGCATGCCCACAAGCCAGAAGTCAAAGCAAATTCCTGAGGGTGGGGGCCGAGTGGGTTACAGGAGGAAAAGCAAATCTAAGTGATTAAGGAGATGTTGCAGCCTTACAATTGACCTCTGGACAACCAGTGTGGCAGGTATTGAAAGATTTTAAAGAGGCTGTTCACTGATTAAATTTTTGTGTGTGGGGTTTACATGTCCTTTAATATATCTGAGATGTGAATTTTTCAGAGCAGAGTCCGCAGCTTCTTAATACTGTCCCTATCCAGATAAAATTATATTAACATAAATCTAATAAATTAAATCATGACCAGTATTACTGTAGATAGTCATCCCCTCATTATTTAACACTTTGAAAGGAGTTTAAAAGATTAACTTGAGTTTTACTTGGTAACTTCCTGTTTAGACTGTGTGATTTTGCAAATATGGTATAGCAACATGTTGCTCCCAGTGGCCTCAAAGATGGTGCTGGTTGGCTCTGTTCTTTATCCTGTAGGTTTATACCTAGCTGCTGTGCTGGCCAGACCCTGCATGCTGAAGTACTCTCAAAGCCAATCCAATGGCATAATGGGTTCAGGTTAGTGACACCTGATGAAGGGGGAACATATCAATGCAAATGCTTCTGTGGACTGGTCCTGTTTTTTATATTCAGGTTAGTGGTGTAGCTTTAGTGGTCTGGGAACCATCTGCAAAAAAAAAAAAAAAAAAGTGAACAACCCTGTCACCCACAACACGCACAAAAACATGGGTCATCTGCCTCAGGCCCCCTGTTACCCCAGGGGCCCAGCTGCAGTTTGCGTTTTTCATTGTTCGCCACTGGTTCAGGTATCTCCCTTTATGATACTATGACTCAGTAAGCACACAGGCAACTTGACTGGAGTCAAGAGCTCTCAGGGAGAGCATTGTTATAGTGCTGTGGTGTAGTAACAGAATTTGTTTTTTTTATACTGAGGATATCTGTATAGTGGTGTTGTAGTAGCTGAGGTAACTTCTTACTGCACAAAGCAAATTGTTTTTGAATGACCAGTTTAGATGGGGAAAAATATCTTGAGGTAGAGATCATTAACCAACCACTTTATTTTTCTGTAGTGTTGGTCTGAGTGTTTATTATATTTGCTACCAAATGTTTGTTTTCCTGATTTTGACTGTTTGGACTGATTACAGGACCAGAGTTACAGGGCCTTGTTTGTCTTCTCTTGACTTCGATTAATTTTTTAAATTACAAGGCATAGCTAACTTTATAATTTTTTGCCTAAATTAAAAAAAAAAAAAGGTGTATATAGTTGCACACTTGCCCTTAAAGGACAAGGAAAGGCTAAGTCACTTGGGGTACCCCTGTTAGGAGAAAACAGCACCAGCCTGGGGTACCTGTAGCAAGCGCTTCCTGTTTCGTTTTGCTGGGACTCCACAACAGGCGCATGCGCAGTTGAGTGAAAATCCGACTTCTCTGTTAAAGTTCAGTGCGCGAGAGAACAGGAAGTAGGAAGTGCTGCAGCTACCCCGGGCTGGTGCTGTTCTCTCCGAACAGGGGCACCAGCCTGGGGTAAAAGGTAGGCGATTTAAGTCACTTGAGGGTGCCTAACATTTTGGCACCCCCAAGTGACTTTGCCTTTCCTTCTCCTTTAATCTCTGCATGAAATAGAGTTTTTTTTTGTTCCTATGTATGCAGCCGTTAGCTCCAGGCCTGTATTTGTGGGAAGGCCACAAAGGCCCGGGCCTAGGGTGACAAGGTTTTCAGGTCGCTATGCCACCCAGCTGCATCTGTCATTTTTTGTTCCTGTAGACACCTGGAGCATTGCATTCTGCAGTAATGCTGGGGTCTATAGGAACTAGTGAGACAGATGAAAGGAGCCTTAGAGCCTGTAATGTGTATGTGTGCAAGCACACGCTGCACAGGGAGGGGCGGACTTTAGGCAGGTGGCCTAGGGGCTTACTGTATTGAAATCTGGCATTGCTGAGCTTCTAGCTTAAAGCAGAAGGAAAAGCCAATAAAGGGCCAATCTCAAGCTGCAGGCATACTTTCAGTTCTCTCAATAGTGCCCTTAAAGGAGAAGGAAAGGCTAAGTCACTTGGGGGTGCCAAAATGTTAGGCACCCCCCAAGTGACTTAAATCTCTTACTTTGTACCCGGGGCTGGTGCCCCTGTTAGGAAAAAAACGCACCAGCCCAGGGCACCTGTAGTGAGCGCTTCCTTCATCTGCGGCAAAATCCCTGGGCTGACTTTCTTGTTAAAGTTCGTCTTTTCACTCTAATACACATGCGAATGAGCGCGCCAACGCAGAAGAAGGAAGCGCTCGCAGCTACCCTGGGCTGGTGTGGTCCTCTCCTAACAGGGGCACCAGCCCTGGGTACAAGGTAAGCGATTTAAGTCACTTGGGGGTGCCTAACATTTTGGCTTTCCTTCTCTTTTAAGTCTCCCCATATTTCTGCTGTTCAGATGATCAGAAGCCTCATAGGAAAAAAAAAACGCTGAGCTCTGTAAAGAAAATTCCCATAATGCCATGCTCCTGCACCAAGACCCCTGTACCTGCACAGTTTGTAAGTCTATGAGGAAGCTTCCTGCTGAATGGCTCAGATCACACATTCCTTAGGGGTTCTTAGCATTCTTGAGGCAGGGGGGAGCAGGAGAGAGCTGGGCAGACTCTGGCACAGGAATTGCAGAGACAAGGAAGGAGACAAGAAATCCTGTTTCTTTTGATAGATGACTTAGTGCAGCGTATCTGTGAGTGCTTATGGCTGTATTTACATAGATCTTTCTGATAAAGCTTACCGTACTTGGTTTTTACCTTTCTTTCTCTTTTAAGAGGGGCATTTCCGGAAATCAAACCCAAAAGACAATATTTTGGACACCAAAATGCCTGATACGGTTTGGACACACTCATTACATTTAAAAAATAAATAAATTGTATTTTAAAGGACAACTAAACCCTTACCCTCTGATTTTAATCTCTAGCCACCTGGTTGGTAAAAATGTTGCTTGAAGCCCATGTTATTAGCCGAGACACATAGCATAACTAAAAACTCCTATAATCTTGTAGGCAATAATGAATAATACATGGTGCTGGTTTCACTCCACCTAAATGCTGATTGGTTCCTATTCTACAGTGTAGTGTGCTGAGTGCTGCTGCCCCCCCGCATAGCTTGGGAAAGGAGGCAGCAGGAAGTGACTAGTTAGATTTTAGTTGGCAGGACTAGTTAGATTTTAGTTGGCAGGACTAGTTAGATTTTTGCAGAAAATTTCAATAAATCAGCCCAAGACACGATTTACTACTACTTTATTTAAATTACTTTTATATTTAGAGTATTATAATACACTGGTACACTCTTGTTTTTCACACAATGTCTCCTTTAATAGGGGAAAACAAACATAAAAAATAATTATATTTTCAAAGAAACTTTGCAACCCTACCTCCCACATGGGGCCTCATTATCAACAACATTGCTGTCTACACAGCTAAGGGCCCCTGTACCTGCTCTCTAAGTTCAGTGTTGCCCAGCTGTATTGGCAGCGTTAGTCTTTGGTCATATCTTGGCTCAAAACAATCATTGCTTAGCATGACCATACACAGTGGAAGCTATGATCAGGGTGGTTTTCACTGTTCATGCTTCTGCTTAGGGAGGGAGCTAAAATCCAATTGGGGTTAAGGATGCAAAAATATATGTGCGTGTTTGTGTGTGTGTATGTGTGTATATATAATAAATATATATATATATAATCACAGATGGGGACTGAAACGTTGAAATCCCACTCCATTTACTTGTATGGCAATCTGCTGCAAGCGATTGATGAGAGTGTAAATTTGGGCTTGTAATTTAGAATATTTTCTGCCTATCCTTGAGTTTACAGAATATTCAGTGTTGTCCCCTGTGCCATTGCCCTTACTGTTTTCAACGTAAATGTGAAAATAGTTCAAGTAGTGTTTATATGCTATGGTTTGTGATTAATGTGTATGTTTTATCAGTAACTGACAGAATTCATTTGTAGTTAGACACATTTAGATTGCATATCTGGTGGAAATATGCACAGCACAGAGTTCAAGGTTCTTATACAGCATACAGAGGAACATTTCAGTATTAAACTTATAAGACACCTTATCAAGAAAAAGTGCATGAACACCTTTTTGGCCCATAGAAGTTGAAAGCGCAAAAATTAAACTATTTTTGAAGTAACATTGTTTTAAATTGTTTTTGTAATATTTGAGTATATGAGTTCATTTAGCATTGCCACAGCCACTTTCTTTGTTTACTTAGGGATTGGCAGAGTTTATATAAAAAGACTTTGAAATGTCACAGATGTTATATGTTGAGAGCACCTGGAACATTTTGTTAAGGGAAAATAAAATAAACAGTTTTGAAAGAATTTTTTTTTTTTGTCCCATGACACACTTATGTTAATAGCTTCATTTTTACTATATTGGTCTTAAAGGAGAACTAAAGCTTAACTAAAGACGTATGCTAGAAATGTTGTAAATTGTTTTGTGCTTCTGTACCAGCCCAAGGCAACTAAAGCCCTTTAGCGGGAAAGATCTGTGCCCCTAAAGATGCCCCAGTAGCCCCCTATATTTTTTGCTGATTCCCAGCACATGCTTTGTGCTGTTGTCAGTTACTGAGTTTATATATACAGAATACAAATGTCACAATATAAGGCTGATTAGTAATTACCACAGATGATTACTGCATGGCATCCTTGAAACCAGTGCTATTAGCATCAGAATTGAATCATCAGCCCATTAGGATCAGCTTATATGACAGACAAACATCATTTTCTTTGCTTGATAATTTCCAATGACCCCTAAGCTTAGCTTCTCAACAGAAGTGTCCAGTATGGTCACCCCCTGTGACAACTTTAAAGGACTGCATTTTTATTACTATAGAGATGTTGAACCTTTTAGGCTGGTTCAATAAGCTCATTACATAAAATATGGTATGTCTAACCATATTCATTTTTAGGGTTTAGTTGTCCTTTAAATCAGAGTATTTGTGCAAGTAACCATTCATAAAGGTAATTTTGTTTGAAACCTAAACAGTTTAGTTACTCAGAATTAAATATAAATTCTTACTGGGCTATGAATTAGTTTAACTTTAATTAAAGTTAAGATTTATTCTAATCTGTCTTTCCCAGTTGTGGTGCATAGTTAAAGGGGTCTTCCACCCAAAAATGTAATTCTAAACAACTTTCCAATATGCATTAATTGTGCATTTTCAAAGTTATTGGTAAAGGTAATTGCTAGAAAAATAGAAGAAAAGGGTTTATCATTGGATGCTAAAAATTGACACCCTGGACAATAATCAGCAGGTTTGGACTTGTGGCAAGGCCCGGGCCTAGGGCGGCATGCCGCTCAGCGCACTGGAGTTTTGCTCGCATACAGAGCAATAGAGACCAGGTGCCCAGAAACTTTAGCGCGTCCTCTCCCCACTGCTCTGTATGGGTTAAATGGTGTGCATGTGTGGGGGGTTCGGTCGGGTGGCGAACGGGGGGGGCTGGCCTCAAGGCACCCTATTCTGAAATTTGGCCCTGATGATCAGACAATAGTAGGGGTCTGTGCAGACACATTAGAAGAGAAGAACAGCATCAGGTTGTTCACAGCAGACTTTTCAAACTTGCCTAATCAATGTTGGCCAGTCCGGTACCTGATTTTGGTCAGATATAATCTAGTAGACAGGGCTCCCTTGCAGAGGCCCCCAGTTGGCTTCTTAGGTGGTGCATGGTTGAAACAGTGGGTTTGCCTGGCCCATGTTTAATAAGGAAATACAATACATCATTGTGTGAAAAAACACAACCTTTATGTTAAATAACTAGTCATTGTGAGACCATGGCGTGAAGCTAAAGTCATTGGGTATCAGATGCAGGGAGCTTGGCCGTTGAAGGGATTTTAAAGGGTTACATTAATAGAAAGGTAACAATGCTTCAAATTGACCATTTCTTTATATTATAAGTAAAATATATTGTTATATGTTTCAGTTCAGGGACTGTCCTCAATCTGTTTATTTCTGTATATCTATATGGATTGTTTCTACCATAATGTTCCTCTCACAGTATATTTTAAAATTAAGATGGCAAATTCTGTGATCTATGTTAAAGGAGAACTAAACCCTAAAATGACTGGCTAAAAATGGCATAATATAATTAATATAATAAATTGAAATAGGGCTGGGTGGGTCCTTTCATTCTCCCTCAGGAAGTGGTCATAACTGTGCGACAATCTAAACTGTGCAGTAGCAGCCCACGTCCTGCCCCCAATCCTAGCTCTGCTTCACTCACAGCTTGAGGGACAGCTACTTTTTTTAATAACAAGAAATCATGTAAGTAGGATGGCAGTCCAGCTGGTAAGTAATAACTTTCTACACTAAGTAGGCTGTTTATTTTTAAGACTGCTGGAGGGTTCCCTTCTCACATTGGCCCAGATCAGTTGGTGTTCTGCCAGCTGTGATAGAGAAACTCCCTTCAAACTATAATTAATCAGTCATAGACAAGCTGCAAGTCCTGCCCCCAATCTCCTTTACAACTGGATAAATGTAGATTGCTTAAAGAAGGAAGTGCCATCGACCTTTGGGGAATGGTACTTAAGTGGTTTTAAAGTTTTTTTTTTTTTTTTGAATAAACGAGCCAAAAGGTTTGTTTAAAGTCATGTTGCCTTCTATTTTAAGACAAGTATAATCTTTAAAAATAAAGATGTATGGTATACAGTGGTGTGAAAAACTATTTGCCCGCTTCCTGATTTCTTATTCTTTTGCATGTTTGTCACACTTAAATGTTTCTGCTCATCAAAAACCGTTAACTATTAGTCAAAGATAACATAATTGAACACAAAATGCAGTTTTTAAATGAAGGTTTAAGTTATTAAGGGAGAAATAAAACTCCAAATCTACATGGCCCTGTGTAAAAAAGTGATTGCCCCCCTTGTTAAAAAATAACTTAACTGTGGTTTATCACACCTGAGTTCAATTTCTGTAGTCACCCCCAGGCCTGATTACTGCCACACCTGTTTCAATCAAGAAATCACTTAAATAGGAGCTACCTGACACAGAGAAGTAGACCAAAAGCACCTCAAAAGCTAGACATCATGCCAAGATCCAAAGAAATTCAGGATCAAATGAGAACAAAAGTTATTGAGATCTATCAGTCTGGTAAAGGTTATAAAGCCATTTCTAAAGCTTTGGGACTCCAGCGAACCACAGTGAGAGCCATTATCCACAAATGGCAAAAACATGGAACAGTGGTGAACCTTCCCAGGAGTGGCCGGCCGACCAAAATTACCCCAAGAGCGCAGAGACAACTCATCCGAGAGGCCACAAAAGACCCCAGGACAACATCTAAAGAACTGCAGGCCTCACTTGCCTCAATTAAGGTCAGTGTTCACGACTCCACCATAAGAAAGAGACTGGGCAAAAATGGCCTGCATGGCAGATTTCCAAGGCGCAAACCACTTTTAAGCAAAAAGAACATTATGGCTCGTCTCAATTTTGCTAAAAAACATCTCAATGATTGCCAAGACTTTTGGGAAAATACCTTGTGGACCGACGAGACAAAAGTTGAACTTTTTGGAAGGTGCGTGTCCCGTTACATCTGGCGTAAAAGTAACACAGCATTTCAGAAAAAGAACATCATACCAACAGTAAAATATGGTGGCGGTAGTGTGATGGTCTGGGGTTGTTTTGCTGCTTCAGGACCTGGAAGGCTTGCTGTGATAGATGGAACCATGAATTCTACTGTCTACCAAAAAATCCTGAAGGAGAATGTCCGGCCATCTGTTCATCAACTCAAGCTAAAGCGATCTTGGGTGCTGCAGCAGGACAATGACCCAAAACACACCAGCAAATCCACCTCTGAATGGCTGAAGAAAAACAAAATGAAGACTTTGGAGTGGCCTAGTCAAAGTCCTGACCTGAATCCTATTGAGATGTTGTGGTATGACCTTAAAAGGCGGTTCATGCTAGAAAACCCTCAAATAAAGCTGAATTACAACAATTCTGCAAAGATGAGTGGGCCAAAGTTCCTCCAGAGCGCTGTAAAAGACTCATTGCAAGTTATTGCAAACGCTTGATTGCAGTTATTGCTGCTAAGGGTGGCCCAACCAGTTATTAGGTTCAGGGAGCAATTACTTTTTCACACAGGGCCATGTAGGTTTGGATTTTTTTTCTCCCTAAATAATAAAAACCCTCATTTAAAAACTGCATTTTGTGTTTACTTGTGTTATCTTTGACTAATAGTTAAATGTGTTTGATGATCAGAAACATTTTGTGTGACAAACATGCAAAAGAATAAGAAATCAGGAAGGGGGCAAATAGTTTTTCACACCACTGTATATCAACTTTAAGCATATATGGCTGGCTGAATTTTTTAATTGCTTCGATTTTAATGCATTATTTTAATTTAAATAAACTAATTGTGTAATAATATTGTTTAGAAAATTCTCTGAGCAAAAACTTTATCTACTCCATATAGTGATCAGTATGCAGGCAGAATGCCTTCAATTTCATTTGTCTGCCATGCTACACAGTGCAACTATTCTATTTGTTTGTATTTCAAGCACTGAGTGGCTGTATTACACCACAGTTGGCAATGACACTGCTGGATTGTTTATTCTATGACTTTGTTTCCCTGGGGCAGCATACACTTTTATATTGGATTCAGTAGTATTATAGGTGACCCTGACATTTTTGGAATATTTGAAAAGAATCAAGAAATCCAGTTTTCAACTTTGTTTTTTTTTTCCACTTTTAAGTTTGCTTTTTGCTTTCATGGAAGGTTTGTTTGGGTAAAGGTTGGTTAAATATGTATATTTTTGAGTCAATCATTTTAATATGAATGGAGAATAAAATTAGTCTGTTTTATAAGCAGACATTCTTTTACCTAATTTATCAAGCGGAGCAGGCACTCGTGAAATCCCACGTAGTTAACCTGACTGGTGCAACAGCATGAAATGCATAAGGCTGTGTGCCCTATTTAAGTGTTAATACAGTACAGGTAATTGTTTTTACACTACGTCTGGCTGCATGGCAGTGCATGCTCAACTTGGTTATTCTTGGTCCTCATCACATACTGAATGGCCTGGGCATGTATTCCTGGACCCTGCTTGTCATGCTGGCTTAGCTGATGACTTTTTGACCACTGAATCTTCTAAAATTTTACCTGTTAACCTTTGTTGGAAGATTATACAAATTTCAATAATATTACTCCAAAGATTGCAGATTTCAAGGAGAGCGCTACACAAAAATTGGAAACTAATTCTAAAAGAAAATGTAATTCTAAACCGCAACGTTCCAATATATACCCCGATTCCTAAATGTAACTACTGTTAAAACAGTTTGACTGTCCCTTTCCGGTGTTTGTGCTGCTCTTGATTCTTGAGAAAAGCCCACTTTCCTCCTCCCAAGACTTCAATTCCCACAATGCTTTGCATTTTATGTGATTAACACACCTATGAAGAAGCCTGCAAAACACTGTGGAAATTGAACTCTTGGCTGGAAGAGCTGCCTTTTGCTACATTTATTTTCATAACACAGCTTTACATGATTTGTATTTTTCTTTGGTTTAGGAATGCAATATAAACGTTTTGTGTTTTTACTCTATAGTGGCTAAACACAATTTTAAATTAGTGTTGTATCTAAATTTGGACATCCATCACTTGGACTATCCATTGAGTTGGCCAAATACTGTAGTAAAGTTCCATCCAACTACTGGTTTTACAAAGCAATGGCATCTATTCGGTAATGTGCTATCACATATCACACAGAAGATGGCGCCAAGTTACGCAGCTGCCCTGCTCTGCATTTTTAGTTTGGGGTTTGCAACAGGGGCAGTTTTAGTTACAGAGTATGCGATAAGGGAAAGGTGAGGGGGGCCAGGCAGGCAGGCCAGTTAAAGGGGTGTAGTTCTCCTTTAAAGGAGAAGAAAGATAAAAAAAAAATCACTGGGGTCTGCAAAATGTTAGGCACCCCCAGTGAATGTAATCTATATTTGGCACACCCATGAACTTTTTTCATGCTGGTGTTGCCCCCCACTCAATGGTATCTAATGGTTAATACTAATATATCAATACTGAAATGTACACAAATTTGTACCTAGGTACAGGCCATATATTGCATTGTAGGGAAGAGGTGAAGGATGCACACCAGGGTCACTAAATAGTAAATATGTACTCATCTGCCCCAGTGCAGATCTTTTAAAGCATATAAGTACATGCCATTGATACAAATGTTACAATCATATTGTAAATAATAATGCAGGAGCCATGCAACCATGAGTGGAACCAAAGACTATGAAGCAGTAATTGTATTCCAACCCTGGCTCACCTAGCACCCATGTCCAGAGTCCAAAGCCAGTTTCTTGCTTCTCGGAAAATGGGTCCATAGCTGATATTATATTGCATTAATGTGTTCATTCCTGTCTTAAACCACCATGATACACCATTTGTCGGTGTCTGTAGGTTTAAAAATCAATTCCAGGTATGTAAATGCATATATGGTTTGGGAACCCTAGCAACTTTTCCCTTTGGATTAAATATAACTGAGAAGCATAAAATCTACATAACTGTTACTATGATGTGATATGGATTTGTTGGCAGGGACAAGCTTAAAGGGGCATTATTCACTTGGCTTTATCATAACCCATATATATATATATATATAATATTCCATAAACAGGGTTTATGTTGAAAATGCATTTTAATGAAGTGTTGAGGCTAATCTCTTGCCTGTTGGCACATACGCATAAAAGGTTTAGAAGGCAGTGGATTGGCTTATTTCTGCTGATGTATTAGCCCTTGAGTCAGGTGAGTTTGTTTAAATAGAGATAATTAGCTTTGTACTGTATATTCAGACCTTCCACGTATTCTTATTCTGTAAAGGATCTGGTAATCTTTTTGCCAGTTTTTTTTCATTTTGGCTGGTTTGGTGGAACAAAGATTAACTGACTAAAGCAACCACTTGCAAATAATTGTACAGTCGTCAAAAAGTGTGTGAAGGTGAAATTTTACATAGAGTTTGAAGAAATAATGGATTACCTAGATAAGGAAATATGCCTGAACAAACCTAGCTTCAACATTACATCCTTCCCCACTTCCCATTCCATTAGGCAGTGGTTACTTTTTCCCTTTCACCCTAGATTTTGTATATGGAGTAGACATGAATATAGTAACTATGAAGCTCCATGTTCTTCTCCTGGACTGAATTTTGCCTGTTTGTACATCAGAAGATATTTTTAATGTGGGTGCAAAATGTGGAAAATGCATTTATTAAACATTTTTATAAAATACCTTGACCTCTGTGTGTGACAGCCCAGAAGAGTCTGGCGTTTATTTCATCTGACCCCTGGTTACGTTAAGTGTCACTAGACATCACATTTCTCAGGAATAACCCATGTGTGCTGTGATCCATTTCTTTGTGCTTGCTAGATGATGTTTATACAACTCCTGGACACTATGGATATCTCTACAATCTAATATTTTGAAGAAAATTGTGTAATTTCCCTTTTAATTATGCATGCAGTTCGTTCAAAGACTACATATTCATGAAGAGTCATGGTGCTTATATGGAGTTATATAAATACACAACTAATGATTCTCTGTGCATTAAAAGTGGTCATTTGGAAGACATTTTCACCATGCCCTAAATAAACCATGCTTGTTTTCCAATGAGCAGCAGTGGCTGTTGGCTGCTATCTGCTGTTGAAACTCTACTTTAAGATTATCTTATGTTGTATTTGAATTTTAGAATCAAGATATATACAAGCATAACTGTTCTTTTACCCAGACAGACAGTCACATTTTGGTCTTTAATTTCTTTAATTACATTGCCCTAACAGCTTATTGAACCCTTCATACCACTTTGTCCAAAGCAGAATAAATACACACACAAATATTCAAATGGTACTGGTGTTTGGGGGCACATTTGATGGCTATAATTCATAGTCCTGCTACATCTTAACTGAATGCTGAAGATGTCTTCTTGACCAGTTTTTTTTTAATGCTGCTCATGTTGCTGTCAATACCTTGTTTGTGCATGTCTGACTCATTGCCGGTAATTGTGGTAACAGGCTCTAAGAAGAAGGTACGCTGGTTTCCAGTTAGGCGACTCTTCACTCACTCCTGTCCCAGCCTCAGGATTCCTAGCAGGTTTTTAAGAGAAGGTGGGTGATGATTACCAGTCAGTTTTTCCCTATTCCAGTCTTTTCATGCAGATTGTGTTTACTTACTGTACCTCTAAAAGGTTAAAATGCTAGCCTTAGCAGCTGTTCGTGTAGCATCCTTAAGTATCCTACTACTTATATAGCTTACAAAGTTTAAAATATCTGAAAACTAAAAATGTGGACATTTTTAAGAAAATTTCTGTCCATCCAAAATCACACCAACTTATGGTAAGCTCCTCCCCATTTATTTTCTGTGTTAAAGACCATCCTTCCAAAATTTCCAGTTATTTCCCATATTTGCCCAATATATGGACAATTTGGCAGGAAAGTATGTAAAGTGGTTCTTTAAGTTATAAAAGTACTTTTATACATGGAATGAAGTAAAGTTCAACATTACAAGTGACCAAGTCTGCAAAACAGTTGAGGTGTGCACATTGTCTTAAAATATGTTGTACAAGGATGTTTATCTTGCAAATAAGGCCAGGTGATTTTTCTCCCAACTTCATTTTAAAATGTAATTTATTGGATGAAGTTTGTGATTGATGTTTGCTGTGGCTTTTATCAGATCCAACCAGTCAAGCTAGTTGCATACCATTTTGTGGTGTTAGCAACGTGTGCTATGTGAACAACCTCAAGCAATTCATTTAGTATATTATAGATGCTGCTATTTTAAGTAGCTTTTCAGTTTGTTTACCAATACGTGACTGAGAATGTTTGCCAAAGGGATAACCTGCCAGTTATTATTTGCAATGCTCCTTTACACTTTTTCTTTTGCCAATACTTTGCCTTTTCTCTCTGAATCAGTGGTTTTCGAACAAACACATATGAGGAACATCCTATACAGACTATTGTACAAAAAAAACATTAAAATGAAAGATGCAGCACTTGGACTTCCGAATAAGAGGGACAAAGTTCATTTCTGTGTTGCCTTTGTGGCAACCTGCACATATATTTGGCCATACAGTTTACTTTATTTAGCCTGATTAGCAACCATTGGTATTGTGTGTAGTGCTAGTATTTGTGTTTGTAGAACTCTTATTTAAAAATGTGTAATCGATAAAGAATATACAAAAGAAAAGTGTAATCTGCATTTGATAGTGCTCCACACTGGTAATTGGAAACATCCACTATTCTGGAATAGAATGGGGGTCAGTTATGCAGTTCTGTGATCAAATGGATATTGGTCAGGATTGTCACGTTGCCATATGTGTACTATACCTGTGTAAATTACAGGTATTGGGGGGGAGGGAGTTAACTGTTGGGTAAATACATATGACTGTATTGTGGGTGTGGCTCTCAAAATACAATTCTTCACCTCCCCATATGACAACTTGTATTTTTGTGATGACACCATTCTTCCAGTTTATAATATGTATCTGGTTGGGGAAAAAGCTGTTTGGATTTGGGAGTTGGTCCAAGCTGGTATCAAAGCAGATTCAGGTCAAGTTTAACTCTGCCTGATTATACTTGCCCAGATCTTTAATTTGTGGGAAGTGATAAGGAAGCCTATGGCCAGCAAGCTTGGAAAATAATGGCTGCTATAGATGTAGGTTGGATCAGGGAGTTCACATAGATGTTGCTTGAGAAGAACTGCTGTCTTCTCTTCTTCTCAGATCAGATCTGGTTATGCAATCTTTTTTTTTTTTTTTTTGGAAGTTTGCCTAATAGAATGCAAAGTGTCACTGTTTCAAAGTCACACTCCCTTCCTTCTGACCGAAAACCTGTTTGCTTTGCTGCAATGCTTGGTTATTTTGGATCTTTATTTGACCAATTTAATAAATGCAGAAGCCAATTATAGGTGATTGCTTAGACATAGTCTTGGAAAGGGGTAACAAATAGCATGTGCTAAAGAGACTGTTGACTATCTTTGTGAAGTTGACGGATCAAAGATGATTGCTGCAAATAGTGATGTGGTGGGGACTTTTTAGCAAAAGACTCCTAATAAAGCAAGGGCTAGTCAGAGGTACGGATCGGTAAAATATTGCTTGTGGAGGTGGTTCCCTGTCTTTAACTATTCCTGGGTGCTTTGGGCATTGTCCTAATGGAAGACCCATGGCCTGAGATGGAGACCCTGCTTTCTGACACTAGGTTCAATATTAAGCTGCAAAATGTCTTGGTTAACCTTTTATTCAAGGCAGACACAAATTTTTCATATTTTTGTTGGGATTGTGGCTTTTGTGGTTCTTTGAAGGCTTCATCCCCCCCCTCCCCTCCTCACTGTAAGCGAAGATTATGTATTTGCCAAGAAAGCTCTAATTATGTCTCATCTACCCACAGAAAGCTTCAGGTGTGAGCTCAGGCTTTCTTGTGGTTCTTTGTTAGTCATGGGATTTTCTATTACTCCCACCATAGATCCCCCCTATCATTGAGTTGGCAAGGGATGTTGCAAGTTGAATCTGTTGTGTCTGAAGGCGGATTGAGTTTTTCTTGCCACAATCCCACTCTGAAACTCTGATACATTTCTTTTATCTTGCGTTCATGTTCAGAAAGACTGGCTTACACTTTCTGATAATATTTCATAGGGTTGCCACAGGAACATTTTAAGCCTTTGGAGACTAAGGGCAGTGACACACGGGGAGATTAGTCGCGACAAATTTTCGTTGTCGTGGGCGACTAATCTCCGTGCAATGCCATCTCACTGGCTAGAATGTAAATCGCCGGTTGGATGGCATACGCTGCCCCGCAGATTTGCCGAAGTTGCCATCGCCACTGGTGATTTACATTCTAGCTGGTGGGATGGCATTGCGGGGAGATTAGTCTTAAATTGCCTGGAAAAAAATGTTATGGTGCCAATATTTATAGGCACAACTGTATTTTAAAGGAAAACAAAAACTTAAGCACTAAGGTGCAAACTTCTTAGGAAACCCTTAGTGATTTTATATATAAGTTCCCTGATCAATATGAAGGACAAGGAAAAGCTTAACCATTGGGGGTAGTAATTTGTAAGTCACCCTTTTTTGTCTGAGGTAGGGGATTAAAATCACTAAGGGTTTCCTAAGAAGTTTGAACAGAATTCTAAATGGCTATTTAAAAAAAAAAAAAAATCTGAATCCTGAAACTTGTTATATTATGAGTTGAAATACACAATTAGAATTTATGTTCAACATCAAAATATAAAATATTGCCTTTTAGAAACATGGTTTGGTGGCTGGTGTGTTTTGCAGGATTGGGTTTGGCTCAACCAAAATATTTTTGTAAATAGGGGTGGGGTGATAACTACAAACTTTGGCATTAGCTTCATAATTGCTTATATGTAATCCAATTGTGCAATAGTATACACTAACGTTTTCAGATTAAGAAGTCTGTGCACATTATATTAATATCAGGGAGGCATTTAATAGTTATTTTCTACTGCATAAAACATCTGATTTTCAGATATAAACGTTATAAACTTTAAAGAGAGCAGAAATGAATTTAACTAGTATAGTATTATGATATGAGAGTAAAAAAAAAAAGTTTCAGATCTATGCAATTTATGGGTGAGGCGTGAGCTAGAATCATGACTAGAAGAAGGCAGGCAGGCCCAGTATACCAGGAAATATACAAGAGGAATCTTTCAGTTTTAAAGGGAATATATAGCCTAAATTAAAACTTAATGTAAAATTGCTCACTGTTTTCAAGACCACTTGTTGTTTTTGCTTGTTTCCCTGAAGCCGGAAGCATCTCTTGACGCTTGTCTGGCATTGTGCAGATAAACTTTGAGACTTTTCCTGCTGTCTGATCTCTCTGGCCAACCAGGGCTGAACAGCAGGGGGTCTTTGTTACATTTCATGATATCGCCAGCATAAAAACTGATATCAAGAAAACTAAATATTGCAAAAGTGCACACACAGTAGTTATTCCTTTTTATGAAGTAAATTAGAGTTTCCACATTCCATTATATTAAAAAACTGGTTTTAAACATTTTGTTTGTGTTTGTGACAAAATGTTTTTTTTTTTTTCTTCACGGTCTGTCTTACTTGTTTTAATGGTGTAGAAAAAAAAATCCTGCAGCTCAGTACTTTGTTTATACCTGCAAGAGGATCTCTTCTGTATAAGGCAGAAGAATGCTTGCACCATCATAACCAAGCAGATGCCATGACTTAGCGGGTCCTTGCACAGGCATAAGCAGTTTGTTAATATCACACAGTGGGTGACTCTTTATGACAATGAGTAATCAGATATGTAAACCTTTCATTTACAGATCTATTGTCTCTGAAATATATGATTAATATATCATAAAAAAGAAAAGAATATTGCAATATAATACAGCAATCCTAGTGTTTTCATGCGCCATAAGTGATGTATAATCTGTAACAGGACTACTTGGGTACCAGTTTTAGTCATTGGTTTGAAGCCGTTTCATATGCATTAGAAGGCAGACTGTATATTTTTCCCTATAACATTTCATGTGCCTGTTTTCATGAGTATCACATGAAATGTCAACACTAATATTCTCCAAGTTTAAAGCAATTGGAGGCAGTTAGCAATTGGGCACTATTTTTATTGAGGAGAAATATTTGGTTGTCCATGTGTGCCAATAGACTTTTGATGGTAATAATTGTAGTTTACATGACTAAAAGGTTGCAGGATATCCACATCTGTTCAAACTCGAATACAATAAAAATGTTCATAATCTCCCCTTAAGGCAGCCATACATAAAGTGATCTGCACAGTATTTGATCAATTGACCTATGGGCTGAAAAGACAAATTCTACTCAGGATTACTGTTGACATTTGGGGTATTTGTAAAATACAAAAAAGCAGGTGTTAGAGATACTGACATGTTTCTATCAAGATCCATAGGCATGTAACAGGATTATTAAAGAGTTGATGCATCATCATCTTTCTGGACTGGACCGCTGGACTGCAGACAGCTTCAGGGTACATTTCGTCAGAGAGATGTTGATGACTTAACTTTAGTAATACTGATACAGTCCTATGGATTTCTGTAGAGTAGTTCTTTAAATTTTGTAAGCATATTTTAATCAGATAAGGAATTTCTTTGTTATAGTAAAAGCAAACATTTCTCTTGCAGTCATTGCTACTGTTTCTTGTTAAACTACCATTTATTGTCATCAAATTTATAGTTTGTGATCATGTAGATCACGTATTTAAATGCTTCATTTTATTGTAATTGTTACAATTTTGACCTTTTATTTTCTCTTCGGCTGGTGTACAGAATACAGAATACAGTTTATGTTGTAGGAAGTGTAATGTTTTTTTCCCCCTTAGGACGGAGATCTCCCCCAGCAAGGAGCGGTCACCGATGTGTGGCAGATAATACTAATCTTTACGTGTTTGGAGGTTACAACCCAGACTATGATGAGTCTGGAGGGCCAGAAAATGAAGACTACCCTCTATTTAGAGAACTCTGGCGATATCATTTTGCTACAGGCATGTGGCATCAGATGGGCACAGATGGTCACATGCCAAGGGAGTTGGCATCTATGTCATGTAAGTTCTAAGGTTAATTGCTAAATACAAGAATCTGTTATCTGGCTTTATGTTTTTCCCTCCAAAATTTTTCATTCTGAAATACAAAAATGTTATGCTTTTGCTGTGTTTGTTCCATTTTTAACATCAAGAAGGTTTGGAAATTCTTAATTGCCCCATTTTGGCAAGATATCTTTCAAATGCTATCACAACTACAACAACAGCAATTACCCAAAAATCCAGAAATAGCTCTCTTACAAATATAGTCCCTGTACTACCCTGTTTTCCCGAAAATAGGACATCCTCCGAAAGTAAGGCACCCCCCCCGATTTTTCACCCCCTCGGAAAATAAGGCACCCCCCGAAAATAAGACACCCACCCAAATGATGGAATAAATGTGTACTGTATTCTTATTCATGGAAAAATAAGACATCCCCTGAAAATAAGTCCTAGTGCATATTTTGGAGCTTAAAAAAATATAAGACAGTGTCTTATTTTCGGGGAAACACGGTATTTGTTTGTTCGGGGGCTCACAGTCCTTCCCACTACAGATAAGAAACTGATTTATATTTCAATTAGTGCTCACGCTTACCCAATTGAATAATAGGTTTGGGTGTTTATGCCCCGAACCTTTCACTTACAACTTTTTTCTCTCTTCGCACTGGGGAGTATATGCTCATATGTAAATTCAAAATGCAGGATGTTCACTCACCGCTTCCTTTTGGTGGCCTGGGTGCCATGCCCCAGACTCACAGCATGGGAAGACCTATGAATACGTGTGTAGTCACATGAAACACGTTAGGTTTTTATCTTTAATAAAGTGCATGCTGTTTTGTGCTAGCTCTTACAAATATACCCAACGAATTATACTAAACCTACCAAGAAACTACTATTTCACATTCTGAACTCGGCTATTACATTAATTGCCAGATACTGGAAGTCCTCCATACAACCAACATAACAGGAATGTATAACTCAAATTAACGGCAGAGAGACCATAAACGGGTTGCAGCAGAAAAAGAAAACCACTTGGACCAGTACCATATAATTTGGGATACTTGGTACAGTTTTAAAGAGCTATACAACTAAAGCTGGCCATACACGTGGCGATCTCACGATGTTTCGTACGACCGTCGGTCGCATGAAACATCGTCAGATCCGCCACACACCATTCAGGGCTGAATCGGCAGGTAAGGAGGTAGAAACAATAGGATTTCTACCTCCTTCTGCCGATTCAGCTCTGAAGGGAGAATTTTGGTCAGGCGCCTTCTATGGCGCCCGATCAAAATTTTCTAACCTGGCCGATCGGCGAGTCGACCGATATCAGCAGCTTCCTGCGATATCGGTCGGCTCGCTGACATGCCATACACGCACCGATTATCGTACGAAACGAGGTTTCGTACGATAATATCGGTGCGTGTATGGCCACCTTACCTCTGAACAAAAACAAACAAACAATATGGTGTGATTACATGATAATAGCCATAAGTTTATTGTTCCTTATTTTTTCTTTGTTTTATTCCCTCCTTCTCTTTCTCCCTTTTCTGTTTACCTAATCAAAGTTCAACATATGTTTATCTACACCATGTTGATATGATTCAAAGTGTGTTGCTGTTACAAATTGACGTATTGTGAAATATCTTTTGATAAATTCTTTCATAAATAAAGCTGAAATTAAAAAAAAAAAAAAAAAAGGGGTTAGAAATTTTGAGGTTTCTGTGTTTTAAATCCATCTTATTTTTTGCCACAGCCCTGCTTTCCATTAATAGGTACAGACACTGGTCCTATCAGGCAGGGATTGCTCTGGAATTGCATGTGCTGTAAACCATAATCACTCCCCTGATAACCAATTTAATAATACACTGCTGTGCCCAAAAAGTGTTAAACTATTTTCCTTAGCCAATGAAAGGAAGCTTGGTTGAAGCATGGAAGGTCCTTGGTTTATTTTCTAAGTAGTTCTAAGTGCATATTTTTCAGTAGTATATAAGAAATCATGCTCCATGACCATTTAAAATTTCAAGGTCACAGACAAATGGATTTTATAAAGGGTATCAAACTCTGAAGTCAAATTAGTAATACTTGGAATGTCCCAGTATTATAATCAACCCCTGACATTATTAATTATGCATATCTAGGAATGTCATATCTGACAGTCATGATGGACTGGGGCTTATGTAGGCCTTAGACTGTTTACATTTATATACCTCAGCATATAGAAGGATTTTGCCCAGTGTGGCTGACCGACCCAGTGCTTTTGGGACTAAACATTAAGCCATGGGTGTGTCAATCTAAAGGTAATTCTGACCATGTCCATTTTAATTGATATTGTATGATGCCTATCATCAATTGGATAGTTTGCCACTGGATAATAATTTATATCCTAATATTCAATCTTTTATATATAATCTGTTGGTTAAATGTTCATTCTAGGGGTATAGTTTTCTTTTACAATATTGCTCTTATGTGTATGCAGCTCTTGTCTTAAATGTCTTGATGTCAGCGGACCACTCAGAATTAAATCCAATAAGTTGGTCTTAGCAAACTGATATCAGTTTCCAACCTATTGCCTTCTTTTTCTTTTTGTTTAGTGGTTTTACATGGTCACAATCTTTTGGTGTTTGGAGGTACTGGAATCCCATTTGGCGAAAGCAATGGTAATGATGTTTACGTCTGCAATGTGAAGTACAAAAGGTGGTCAAAGCTAAACTGCAGAGGCAAGAAACCCAACCGCATTTATGGGCAGGTATGGGACATCTGTTTTTTTTCTGTAGGTGGAAATAAAATAAGGAGCAGGTTTTGGAATTACTGTTCTAGACCAAACATGGAAACTATTGGCATGTCTTAAGTGTTAACATAGAGCATCATTAATTGCATTGAGATTTTGAAGCCCCATTACTTCTCATTTCAGGCAATGGCAATTATACATGGCTTTCTGTATGTATTTGGAGGAACCACTGGTTACATATACAGTACAGATCTACACCGACTTGATCTTTCAACCAGGGAATGGATTCAGCTAAAGCCAAACAACCCCCCTTGTGATTTACCTGAGGAGAGGTAAATAGCCTTTGTATTTGTTTACATTTATACTTGGTGTAGTAAATGCTTTTATATGTATCATGGTTAATCATTATCCTAGTTAAAAGGACTAGGATGATTATGATGAGTAATGTAGTAATCCCCTGGTTGGCTACATCTATGCCATAGGACTCAACTGCATAGTATTGCTCAAAACCATTATATGATTGCCCTATATGTAGTACAGTTTTGAGGAAAGTTACTTTTTGTGCAGAAATTTACTGAAACTTGTGACTTTTTGTTTTCTGGCAAAACCCCACCAGTCCCAGTTTGTTTTATAATAAGAATTCTAGTAATACCTATTCAGAGCCAGTGTCACACAAAATATAAAATAAACAATTGTACTTCTGCTGTTATTTGTAAATGTTAAACAATAAAAAAAAAACAACTTAGCTTAGGGAGAGTAAAATGATGCTCCGTTAAATGATCACTATCGCCAAAGAATGATTATATCTAGACGTTCTGTTTTATATTATGATTGTATTGTACCAGCACGAAGATTTATCAGACCTGTGATAGCAATAACCCTATAATGGTAGTGAGCCTTGAATAGTGACTTTTATAGACTAACCCACAAATAAGTTGTTGAACATATAAGCATCTGCAAGAACAAAATAGTCATGGTGGGAATTCACAAAATTGGAAATAGCTGTTTTTGGAGTAAAAGTGGTGGTAAAACTGGAGTAAAATACTTTCTATTTACAAACAGATCTGCATAAATTCCAACTCAACCACCACTTAGCAATTTTTGGTAAAAGAAAGTTTACAGACACTTTCGTGAATTTGTCTTTTAAACAACATTAAAAACGGTGTAAAAACATGTTTCCCCAATTTTAAAAATGGAGTAAAACTCAGTGTAACTATCCTCCTTATTTAAATAAATTCTTATCTGTTTTTCTTTGTTTCATCCAATCATCATTTCACACCCCTTGCATGAAAATAGGTTATAGGGTAAAACAAGTCATATACCAATTATGTCTCTAATGATCGAAAAATGGTAAACCAAATTTTGTTAAATAATAAAGGATTCACTACAGTTTAGTGGGTTGTTTTTTTTAATAGCAATGGTTCCCTTAAAATGTATATATAATATAAAATATGAGAAAATGTAAAGTAAATGTGTAATAACTGTATCCTTTTAGAGAAGTACACTTGTAAATTGTACACTAAATTGCCTGTGTTGTAGCTGCCAATGTTTTAAAAACTTAGGCAATTTCCTTTTTTAACTTAATGCAACAGCAATATACTGTTCTATACAGTCTGATTTTAGTGGTTTTTGAAATCACAAAAAACTAATTTTCACTAAAACTGTTACAAAAGACTGTTACCCTGTTATATTAAAAGCAAGAATGAAAAATCCTGCAATAAATCTAAATAAATATATGAACACCTTGGATTTCTTCATAAGAATTTCATGTGCTTCCAAATGATAAAAAAACAAAAAACATCTTATTAAATACAGATGGTTACAGCTTCCATTGACTTCCAATCCGAATTTTTCCCATTCAGGATTCGAACTCGTGTTTTGATAAATCTGCCCCTTAGTGTCCATATACATCAAAAGATCTATTTGAAAAGTTGCTTAGGAGAATAGGGCTATCTATTACATTCCTACTAGTCAGTATTAAGGTAAATAGCCTATTTTTTTTTAACCCTTTAAGTGCCAAGGGACGTAGATTCTACGTCCCAGGTACCAAGGGACCAAAGTGCCATGGGACGTAGAATCTACGTCCAATGGCACTGTCGGATTTACAAGCGCTGCGCTCGCTTTTAAAGCAGCGCAGCGCTTGTAAACCCCTCAGATCCCCCTAGGCAACGAGCAATGAAGAACATACTCACCGATCCGGGTCCCCCAGCCGCACCGATCGCGTCGCCAGCCAATGACAGCAGTGGACACGCGTTGATGACGTGTCCACTGCTGTCCCTTTAAATAGCGCCGCCTACTGTCGGCTCCCTCACTCCTGCTGCGCACTTCCGACGAGATGGAGCTCCCCTGCTGCCTTCCTGCTGGATTGATCGCCCCTGATCGCCCCTGATCGTCTGCCTGCCTTGGGTAAGCTGAACTACAACTCTCTACCACTGTTTATTTTGCTTATTTCTATCTCAACTGTCTAAAAAATTTTTTTTTTTTTTTTTTGCATTTTTTCTTCTATCTTTGTCATTATTACACTTTTGTACACATACACACTTATTTACAACTTTCCCAAGCACACACAGACACTTACACACACACTTACACTTACACTTTTTTTTTTTTTTTTTTTTTCTTTCTTTCTTTTCTTTTCTTTCTGTCTTTGCTTTCTTTGGCAGTCTTTTTTTTTTACTAAAACTTTATTTCTGATCTTGCTCTATAATTATCTGATTTATTTGGTTGCATTTTAGTGTTTTTTTGGCATTTTCATAATTGATTTCTGTTTTTGAATTATTCTATTGCACTGTAACTTTTTTTATTGCTATTGGGTGCTGAATTTGCAGTGACGTTGGTGGATCCAGGGCTCTGACCACCGATTTCATTGCAATTATTGTTCTTCTGTTGGTTTAGGTGGTTTTATTGGATTTTACGGTGTTTTATCTTTGCATTGTTCTTTATTGTGTGTTTAGTGCCCCCAAAAAGGTTGCTTTTGCAGTGACATTGGTGGATCCAGGGCTCTTACCGATTTCATTGCAACTATTGTTCTTTGATTGCTTTTAGTGGTTTTATTCCATTTGATTTCAGTTGTTCTAGAAAGGTCCAGAGGTGCTAAGATTGTTCTGGTAGTTTCTATTGCCAAGGGTTAGGCTGATGCCACACGAGGCGTAGGGCTGATTTTTTCAGCAAGTGGAAAAACGCTTGCCGAAAATTCAGCCCTACGCCTGCTACTTGTTCCTGCACCCGAATGAATGGGATACGCTCGGGTGCAGGCACGTGTAGCCGATATACGCATGAAAACGCGAGACTTTGCATTCTCACGCGTTTTCATGCGTATATCGGCTACATGTGCCTGCACCCGAGCGTATCCCATTCATTCGGGTGCAGGCAAAAAAAAAGGGGTGCATAGAGTGCAGCCCCAATATTATGCATTTTCAGGTTTGGCGGCCATGTACTTATGTGCAACCAGACATAGGTATCGTTTTATTCAGGGGAACTTGCAGATTGATGGTTAGTAAGTTTTTGGTAGTTGCCATGGAGATTTTGGGGAGAAATCTAGGTTTTTTATCTGGTTTTTCCTTGATTTCTGACCAAAATCTAGGTTTGTATCTGGTTTTTCCTTGATTTCTGACCAAAGCGCTGACTTCTGCAAGGGACTACGGCCGCAATTTTCCATGTAGAAAGAGAAGAGTGGCGTCTCTGAATAGCTGAAGGTGTGCACTTTTCGTAAATATATAGATTGTGGGGGTTATCTCACAGGTAGGGGGGGTTAACACTGAAAAACTGCAGGTAGTGCACATAGAGCGCAGCCCCCAAAATTTCAACTGAAATTGCCCTTATGCATTGCCCCTGTTTGGGGGCATTTGGTGGCCACGTCTTTATGTGCACCCATACATATGGGGTATCGTTTTATTCAGGGGAACTTGCAGATTGATGGTTAGTAAGTTTTTGGTAGTTGCCATGGAGATTTTGGGGAGAAATCTAGGTTTGTATCTGGTTTTTCCTTGATTTCTGACCAAAGCGCTAACTTCTGCAAGGGACTGCGGCCACAATTTTCCATGTAGAAAGAGGAGAGTGGCGTCTCTGAATAGCTGAAGGTGTGCACTTTTCAGAAATATATAGTTTGCGGGGGTTATTTCACAGGTATGGGGGTGTTTAGACTAAATAACTGCAGATAGAGCACAGCCCCCCCTTATGCATTGCCCCTGTTTGGGGGCATTTGGTGGCCACGTCTTTATGTGCACCCATACATATGGGGTATCGTTTTATTCAGGGGAACTTGCAAATTGAGGTTTAGTAAGTTTTTGGTAGTTGCCATGGAGATTTTGGGGAGAAATCTAGGTTTTTATCTGGTTTTTCCTTGATTTCTGACCAAAATCTAGGGTTGTATCTGGTTTTTCCTTGATTTCTGACCAAAGCGCTGACTTCTGCAAGGGACTACGGCCGCAATTTTCCATGTAGAAAGAGAAGAGTGGCGTCTCTGAATAGCTGAAGGTGTGCACTTTTCGTAAATATATAGATTGTGGGGGTATCTCACAGGTAGGGGGGGTTATCACTGAAAAACTGCAGGTAGTGCACATAGAGCGCAGCCCCCAAAATTTCAACTGAAATTCCCCTTATGCATTGCCCCTGTTTTGGGGCATTTGGTGGCCACGTCTTTATGTGCACCCATACATATGGGGTATCGTTTTATTCAGAGGAACTTCCAGATTGATGGTTAGTAAGTTTTTGGTAGTTGCCATGGAGATTTTGGGGAGAAATCTAGGTTTGTATCTAGTTTTTCCTTGATTTCTGACCAAAGCGCTAACTTCTGCAAGGGACTGCGGCCACAATTTTCCATGTAGAAAGAGAAGAGTGGTGTCTCTGAATAGCTGAAGGTGTGCACTTTTCGTAAATATATAGATTGTGGGGGTTATCTCACAGGTAGGGGGGGTTAACACTGAAAAACTGCAGGTAGTGCACATAGAGCGCAGCCCCCAAAATTTCAACTGAAATTGCCCTTATGCATTGCCCCTGTTTTGGGGCATTTGGTGGCCATGTCTTTATGTGCACCCATACATATGGGGTATCGTTTTATTCAGGGGAACTTGCAGATTGATGGTTAGTAAGTTTTTGGTAGTTGCCATGGAGATTTTGGGGAGAAATCTAGGTTTTTTATCTGGTTTTTCCTTGATTTCTGACCAAAGCGCTGACTTCTGCAAGGGACTGCGGCCACAATTTTCCATGTAGAAAGAGAAGAGTGGTGTCTCTGAATAGCTGAAGGTGTGCACTTTTCAGAAATATATAGTTTGTGGGGGTTATTTCACAGGTAGGGGGGGTTAACACTGAAAAACTGCAGGAAGTGCACATAGAGCGCAGCCCCCACATTTTTAGCTGTAATTGCCCTTGTGCATTGCCCCTGCTTTGGAGTGTTTGGTGCCCATGTCTTTATGTGCACCCATACATATGGGGCATCATTTTATTCAGGAGAAGTTTGTCTTTCAAATATGCCTTTGTTAGAAAATTTTTATGAGATTTTTTTTTGTCAAATCCACATTTGATCATGCGTCCAAGTTTACGTTTTAGAAAAAAAAAAAAAATGTCATAAAAAGTTCCAAATTTCACAATGCACTGACAAAAGGTATTTGGCTTTTGAGTGAAAACTACATTGCACCTAGAAACCTGAAGGTCTGTAGTTTCTAAAGATACCAAACATGAGGGGATATTTTAGATTTACATATAAGTTATGCTGCATTAACTGTTACAAGCGCTTTTCTGCTTTGTTCTGGTGTGATATTGTACTAAGTATTGCCTTAGTTTGGGGGTTACTTCTGGACAGGAACTGTGGGGTACCACCACATATTTGGTATCGTTGGAATTGGGAGTATCAGGGCTTTTACAAACAATAAAAAAAAGTGAGTAAAATTAACTTTTCTATGGAAAAAAACCTCAAAATATACAGAAATTTTTCATAATTTTATTTTTTTTTTACATATTTCACCCAAAATACACATCATATCTCCAGAAAAGTTATAAAATTTGGTATGTATGTCGAAGCCCAATTAGTGACGAAAAAAACGATATATAATTTCCCTAGTTTCGTGGAGGTTTTCCTACCAAAAAACATTGTTAAAGTGAATGAGTACAAAATGCTTAAAAAACGTCTGGCACTGGGGGGAACCGAAATGACGAATTCGGCTGGCACTTAAAGGGTTAATGCTAGATCCCACTGCAAGGAGAAAATATCCTGGATGGCTTAGGTTGTTCCACATAGTTTTGTATCATCCAGATTCACGTTGATAGCATTACAAATGTATTGTATGTTATTTAGTCACGCTGCTCCACATTACAAAAAAAAAAAAATTATATGGAGAAACTCTTAAAGAACAATGAAACTTTTAATTTATATTAACCTAAGTCTAAAGGCATTCTTTTTAAGTACTTACTACATATCTAAATTCCCAGATCCCTGCATGCTTCTCTGAGATATGGTGCTGGCAGCCTACAGCAGTGTGAAGACTACAGTGACATCACTGAAATCTCTCTTCCCTTCCTGTAGGCTGCCAGCGGCAGCCTTCCTATTCTCTGAGCATGTTTGTAACTTGATCCTGTCTCCTGTTCTGAGCTACACATGCCCACCAGCCAATCAGAAGCGGATCTGGCAGAGGGGAGGGGGGGAGGGAATGAAATACATGTGCAGTACATGTGCAAGGAGGGAAAGGAAGGGAAGAATACTCTTTTAGAGATGGCTGCCTGTTCTAGAAAATGTGAAGTAAGTGTGACTGAGTAAATATTTGATTAGGTGAGCCAAAAGTGGGGCGTTTTTACTAAACAATAGGAGGGCTATTGGGCAGTATGCTTTTTACATTTTGACTTGCATTCTCCTTTAAATCCTAATTATTCCTGTGGATTGATAAATGCCTTTTTTTTTAATGTTGCAACGTTGTCTGTTCATAGAAATAAAATACGTTTATACATCATTAATGTTAAGCTTTTTGTTCTTTTAACCTTAGGTACAGGCATGAGATTGCACATGATGGACAGAGGATCTATGTTTTGGGTGGAGGCACATCTTGGACAGCTTACTCGTTAGAGAAGGTAATGCTTTTCTGTCTTAAAGAGAGAAAAAAGTGACAAACAGCCTGTACATTTGTTTGTTGGGATGGACAAGAGAAAGTAATGAACAATTTCAGAAGATTAAATGAGCCATTGCTTTACTTTTTTATATTAAAGTGAACATTGTGCAAACAACTTCAGGTACAAGACCATACTCCAATAAATGCTAAAATTAATACCTTACAGACAGAAATTGGAGATGATCAATACATGTTATTGTAATCATCAACATTTAAAAAAGGACTTTGTTCTGAAAGAAAGCTTGATAGATCGTGACATATAAAAAAATTGTATAAAATTGCCATATACATAGCAATAAATATTTCTTATTTAGATCTTTGACCTTGAGCCACCATATTGTGATGGTCTGTGTGATAAGTCACTGAACATCTGATAGGAAAATAAATGCAGGTTTTATTAAATGCCTGCTAGACAACATACCCTGTATTTTTCAGATGAGGTTGTTTGTGATCACTTGGCCCTATCCAGTAAATCTTAACCCTTCATAACATCTCATCTTAACCTACTGTCAGTCTCTTCAGCCCATTGACTAAATTTCTTATTGTTTGACCTACTCTTAACATTCTTCTGTAAAGCCACATAAACTCATACCACATGTATCATTTGATTTATTCAACTATTTACATTTATCATGTCCCGATTGTTGATTTGCCCATTTTTTTATTTTTATTTGCCTGTTTTTTGCCCATTAACCCCCACGATTTCCCATCAAAGTGAGAATAGTGGAACTGTGACACCACCACACTTGTGGTGTTTGTATTTTTATATATTTTGTTTTTAGCAGTTTTCTGGAGTCTCGTCATCCTTTACATGTTTGAAAACACATCTTATAACTTATGTCACTTGGGGGTGCCAAAATATTAGGTAAGTGACTTTAATCGCTTACCTTGTACCCCGGGCTGGTGCCCCTGTTAGGAGAAAACAGCACCAGCCCGGGGTACCTGTAGCGATGCGCTTCCTCCTTCCTACTCGCACTGCTGCTTATTGTCCGGGACAGGCGCATGCGCAGTAGAGTGAAAAGCCGACTTCTTCTTTTCACTCTACTGCGCATGCGCGCGCAGCAATACAGGAAGGAGGAAGCGCTACAGGTACCTCGGGCTGGTGCTGTTCTCTCTGAACAGGTAAAAGGTAGGCTATTGAAGTCACTTGGGGGTACCATCCTTTAATTGTTTTGGTTGCAGGAGCTAAAGTCTGAGCCAGGATATTTGCATACACTATTTCCATTTTGTGGTTTCTACTTTGATGCCTAATATACACATGAATACCGCACTTTGTGCTTAATGACATGGTGGAGCTTTGTAGTTTGGCATAAAAAGTTATAGATTTTTAACTTGTATTTCTAAAATGTATCGTTTTCTGGTGTGGTGCTTCGAAAATCTGATATTGTTCTACTGTGAATTTGTTACCATTACAAATCTGTTGTGTATTGGTGCATGTTATAAAATGTTTCTCATGTTCATTGGCACATTTTTTATTTTTATAGTTATGTATTGCTATAGAAGTGAAATTACACACAAATCATGCAGATTTACCAGCTTAGGTTGTCCTGGAAAAGTAGTTTTCCTAGAATAAGCTGAATTTCCTCAAGTAAATGCCCATAGTTTGAGAGCATACAATTGTCCAAAAATTGACTGGCCATTTTTTTCCAAATGAAGGCCAAAGTTTAGCTGCCTCTGAATGAGTTAAAAGGTAAGTATATATAAATTACTGTTTGAGGCTTTACTAAACTTAATTTTGTTTTTTGATGACAGTGTCTCTTTAAATCTTGTGTGACTGATAGAAAGGTATTGGCAAGGCAGAAAATACTATCATCCAAGGACCCACATTGGGCTGGGTTCCCAGCTGTCAGTTATGGGCAGATTTAGCAAATGTAAAAATAGGTTTTACCACAGAAAAATTCACCCATTTTTTATTCATTCCTGTGGGATATTAAGAAGCGTATTTATCAATGGGTGAAAGGCGTTTACAATTTGATAAATCTTCCCCTTAGTGTTGAGGTTGGGATTGTCTACTGGTGACCTGCTGCTTGGGTTGCTACATTAGACACAGATCCATTTATTAGGCCTCCTGGCTCATTGTGTTCAGCCAGTTTATGGCTCTTCCCTATATTTCTTATTAGTGTTTAGAAATACAGCGTATGTTTTTCCTTTTTTTTTCTTTTTAACCCTTACCTACTTTTTTTGTCTATAGATCCATGCCTACAACTTTGAAACAAACACATGGGAGGATATTCCCACAAAGCCATATGGAAATCTAGGTAATGACAAATATGTGACTTCCTACCACAAACATAGGAAATGAATGTGTTTGGCTTAAAGGGATATTATTGAGCTAGCAGTTTAAATTAAAATCTTTTGTTTTGAGCTTACACAATCTTAGAAAACAGAATTTCAGTGTGAGCTTTTTTGAGTAAAACGCCTTTTGCAACACTAATCCCAAGAATCCTAGTCATCGCGTCGGTTTTAAATGGTAAATTCGAATCTTGCTATATATAGACTAGTAACTATCATAGGTGCAGACTATATGCACCTTTCTGAAAATATACTGTATATAGTGCTCTTTTCCCTCTTGGCAAAATCTTGTGGGAATGGGAGGCTTAAAGTATTGCTGTTACTTTCTACAGATACAGGTCCTCTGTCTGAATGGCACTGACAGTAAGTGACCATGTGTTCCTTGTCAGTGAGTTGGAGGAGTAATAATCTCAGTGTTTAACAGAAGGATTTCTGTGCTTAGTGTACATCCACATGTGTGTCTGCATAATTCTTTAAAGGAGAAGGAAAGGTAAAAACTAAGTAAGCTTTATCAGAAAGGTCTATGTAAATACAGCCATAAACACTCACAGAAACGCTGAACTGAGTTCTCTATCAAAAGAAACACAGGATTTTTTGTTTCCTTTGTGAACATGTTCTAAGTGTATCTGACTTCCTCTCTTTTAGGGCTCCTTCAGGTTTGGGACACAAGTCTGCTCAGTTCTGTCCTCTTTCCTTCGCCTCTCCTGCTCCCCCCTCCCTTAGTAATGTGTGATCTGAGCTTCCAACTGCTATAACTGCAGCAGGAAGCTACCAAGACCAAGCTAAAATGGCAGCTGCTTTCAGAGGGAGCTTCTTGAGCTCTTTACTCAGGAATAGAAAAGCTTTCTGCAGAATAAATATAGCATTCTAGGTGGCACTAATGTGGCGAATCTATCAGTAAAATGCCAAAATGACTTTCCTTCTCCTTTAAATAATGTTATCTCTCTGGCATCTTGGTAATCCAGGCGCAGCCTCTGAACTGTTGCACTTTTGCTACATTAGTTGATACATTTACCTTCAGCATCTGTGGAACATTAGCAACTAATCTGGAATTACATTCAGCAGGACCAAAAATAAGCAATTTATCAATGAATGTATCAAATTTAAAGCAATCTCCCAGAGTTGGTCCAGGGAGACATGAGAGGGGAAAAAATTTCAAAAATAAATAAATAAAACAAATTGAAAAAAGTTGTTTTCTGCTGATGTATTACAGAATAATGGAAATAAAAAAAAAAATGTTTGGAAAGTGTACTACTCCTTAAATAATATTGAATTGAATTTATAAATTACATTTATTGTTTCACAGTAATTTTCACCCAACTTTCTTCTTTTTTTTTTTTTGGTCATTAAGTAATTATTTTTGCATTATATTTAGGTTTCCCAGCGGCCAGAAGATGCCACAGCTGTGTCCAAATAAAAAATGGTAAGAATGCTATGTTTTTAGGTACATAATTTAAAGCAACATTGTAACCTGCTTTCAGAATTAAAAACACACACTGGAGAAAGTAACATATTTTTTACTCGCTCTCCACTCCAATGCCAGCTAAATTAGTATTGTGAGAGGCTTTTCTAACCATAGCTTTTTACTACTCTAATTCCCACTGAGATCACCTCAGCACTGGCTTTCCTCTTCAGCTACTACTGAAAGACTTATGAGGTAATGTAATAAAAGGTGCAAAGTTAGCTACAGGTCTGGTTACCTATAGCAACCAATCAGCGAGTAGTATTAACTTGTCAGCTGTTTAAAAGCAAACAATGAATTGGTTCTTATTGTTTGCTGCATCTGGTCACAACTTTGTCTTTTATTATATGTGGGGGCTAGTCTAAACCTCTCTCTAGGACAAATGTGGCTTTGTATATCATGCAAGGGGGAGGTGAGAGAGTCGGCACAGTAATTCCTCTGCACAGAAGGGATCTCTGGATACAAGATTTGTTTGTAGGACCCACTATAAAATATGGCTTAACCACGGCTATCAGGATCATGGTTAGAAAAGTCATATACTAACCATGAACTCAACATACATTATGAAATTATATCCTCTCTACCAAATAATTGATGACCTAAACTAGCTGCACATTTGTATTTCTAAAACAATTTGGTATTTTTACTGTATATTATATGTGTAGTATTATTATTATTATTATTATAATAGACCTATGCAAATAAACATATTTACATTTACTTGCTGTCTTCATTGTGTTAAACACTGCTCTTTGTTCTCTCTTTTAGAAGTGTTCATCTGTGGAGGCTATAATGGCTTGGTTATCTTAGGAGATCTCTGGAAGCTGGATTTGCAGACGTTCCAGTGGACAAAGCTTCCTGCCCTCATGCCTGAACCTGCTTATTTCCACTGTGCAGCAGTGACACCGGTTTGTTCACCTCATGCAATGCTTTAGGGCCCTGGCACACGGGGAGATTAGTCGCCCGCGACTAATCTCCCCGAAATGCCATCCCACCGGCGAAAATGTAGATCACCGGTGGGATGGCATAAACGGCGGCTCGATTTCACTGAAATCGCGCCGCCGTGTATGTCATCCCACCGGCGATTTACATTTTCCCCGGTGGTATGGCAATCCGGGGAGATTAGTTGCCCGCGAACAGGGAGATTTGTTTGGGGGCGACTAATCTCCCTGTGTGCCAGAGCCCTTAGATTATGGAGGGCTCATTAAACTTAAAGTGGAAAAAAGGGGTGGTCTATTATAAAGCCATAAAATAAATACATAATGTATTAAACTTAATCTAATGTTATTATAACTTGTTCTATCAGCAGCAGGTTCAGCTAGCAGACACTGTGGTTCTCTTTCTCAGAGCTGGGGGTGCTCTCAGCCTTTCTATCTACTGAGCAAAGTGGCAGGATATAATGGGGGGGTTATAATGGCCAATAAGTCAGAATTTTTGTCACTGCTCAGCTTTCAGGACATTTTAGGATATGGCACAAATATAAGATGAAGACATAACTGGCATGTGTCAGTATCTTGGCTGATAGAAAAAGGGTAGGATATACTTGGTTAATGTTCTTATCCGGTACCTGCTGAAGAATTGCAACAGAATTGCAGTCCAGATCCAATATTGGATTTTGGAACACACTCTGATGTTTTATCATTAATGAACTGATCCTCTTTTTGCACACACGGCTAGCAGTATATGCACCCTTTCTCTAGCTCATTTTAAATACAAAGTCTAATTACAAGGATGCACCAAACTGTATACCCTTCAGGGATTTTTTCAAAAAACAAGGCATTTTCTGCTTTAACAACGCTGAATAAGTAATTTGGGGTATACTCTACAAACAGACACACAATGGGTTATATATTGGCTACCCGTAATAAAGAAATATTGTAGCATCTGGGATGTATGATTGTGTTTCTTAGTGTTAAGAACTGAGTACTTAGTGTTAAGTACAGCACCCCAGTAGAGAACTTAGAGAGAATCCATTAGTTGCCAAAAGATTTCAGCAGCCATTACTTTTTTTGAAAATAGTATATTAAACGGTCTCCTACAAGTTGCTACATTTCTTTACTTCAGTAGAGTTTGAAAGACTGAGCAGTAATTATTTTAAGATATAGTAAATTAAAGCGAAGTACATTATGGGGCACATTTACTAATGCACGAACGGGCCGAATGTGTTTTTTTCGTAATGATCGGTATTGTGCAATTTTTCGCAAAATGTCGCGACTTTTTCGTACCGTTACGACTTGCGCGAATTGTTGCGACTTTTTCACAGCTTTCGCGCCAAGTACGAAAGTTTCGGATTCATTCAAGCTTCAGTAATGGTGACTTTTCTTGGGCCAGGTTGGAGCTGCAGAGTGCCATTGAGTCCTATGGGAGGCTTCCAAAATCTGAAAGTTTTGCCCGCCGCTTACGAGCGCTCAATACGAAAAAGTTGTAACGGCGACGAAAAAATCGCAAAAAATACGAAAAAGTCGCAAAATGTTAGTTTTCCAATCGGAATTTTTCCAATTCGAATTCGTGTCTTAGTAAATCAGCCCCTATGTATGTGACTTGTTTGGAGAACAAAAAGGTTAGTGGCAGCACCCTGACACCTAAAACATGTTTTTATTCAGTTCTGCTATTAATCTACAAACATTTGCTCTCTTTTAGGCTGGCTGCATGTATATTCATGGAGGTGTTGTTAACATTCAACAAAACAAAAGAACTGGATCTTTGTTTAAAATCTGGCTGGTGGTACCGAGTTTGCTGGAACTTTGCTGGGAAAACCTGTTAAAGTATTTCCCTCACCTTTGCCAGCTCCCGACACACCAGCTCCTGCAGCTTGGACTCTCACAGGAGCTTATAGAACGATTAAAATGATGCCCCCCATCTATACACAGTCCATCTGGCTCCCAACTACAGTTCAGCTAAGCAATGGTAGGAGCCCAGGAAAGAAGCATGCTGCTAGCAAGAATGGAGCCCCCTGGGCCTTACATAGACACAACATCAGTGGCCTTTATTCTGTTTCATATTTAGGAAAACCAGCACATTTGTCAGTGGTATTTATCCAACTGCCTATACTGGACATGGCATGGAAACTTTTAAGACTATTTATTCTTGTGCTTTTAAGTTATTTATTTCTGTTTTCTGGGGGGAAAAAACTTTTTTTTTTTTTTCATTTTGGATTACCATCCTGCATATGTTTTTAATTTGTCGCCTCGTTCCAAGTCCTAATTGGAATATGTTTTAAAGATTGTTGGCTCTCCTTATCACCCAGCACCACTCTGACTTTTCTTATTCCAGCTGCCTGTTAAGACTGATGCTCGTTGAAAGTACATAGCTCTAAATTTTAGCCTGTGTATCTGGTTGCTTGAACTGCTGGCATGGTAATGACAGATGAAGTAGCCCCAAGAGCTGGCTTTCCTATGACTTTATACCATTGAAATGAGTAATTG
Organism: Xenopus tropicalis; assembly: GCF_000004195.4. Classification (NCBI taxonomy): domain Eukaryota; kingdom Metazoa; phylum Chordata; class Amphibia; order Anura; family Pipidae; genus Xenopus; species Xenopus tropicalis. The sequence continues at coordinate 86,903,024 of NC_030679.2, read as the reverse complement.
TGCCAGATACCGCTCTCATGTAATCTATCCAGATGTAATTCTGAGACCTCCGACTGACCTGTAACCAAGATTTAGAAAAGGGGATTTCACCTTTTAATTCAACTTGCTGTGCGGCAGTTAGGCCTAGTCTAAGCAGATTTGACATTTTCACAGGTTCAACCAATTGCTTTTTTGAGAGTCTTCCTCCAATGTTTAAATTAAAGTGCAGTCTTATTCTATTGCCAGGGATCACAGAAAGCAAATGGAAAATATTTTGACAACATTTTGTTCTTGTTGGGGTCAGCAACCCTATGGACAAGATAGCAGTAATGGAAATCTGCAGAACAAAAATGAGCTTCAAATTGAAAAATTATTTTGGTGCACCGCTGCTTTACAAATGTTCATTAAAGGCGAGGTTCCCCTTGAACAGGAAATGGCTGGCATACAACTATATGCTTGGCAACCCTCAAACTGTTTACTATCCAAACAGAGGCATAACGCTCAGCATTGTCAAACCCCATAATGAACTTGAGTAGCCAGAGCAGCATATTTCCATCTTATCAGCTACCAAACCAGCAATGAAATGAGTGAGAGGTAGGCATGAATAGAACCTTATTTATTCAGCCTTTGATGCTTAGCCCCCACATGTCACATCTTAGGTGCAGGCCCTCCAGTCTCCCTAAGTCCAGGATTGTTCTGCATCAGAGTTGTACATTGGATGCCTTGAAATGCTTTTACTAGCAGGGACAATACTTTTACTTTTTCTTTTAATTTCCCTTTACCACAATAAGAAACATTATTTTACCTACATTTTCCTCCAATAAATGACGCATTACCCCTTTACAGACCAGTGCCAGTGGCTCATTATTGATGTTCATTGGTTTGAGTTATCGTAGCCCTCGTCCTGCACCAGGTTTATTTGCTAATGGCTGTGCCATGATATCTCTGAGAAATATATAGTCACCACCCTGGTGAATTTGCTTTTCTGACCCGAGGCACCCTAGAACCTGCCAACCTCAATTCCTCTATGGGTGCTATGGTCCGCCTTTACCTGGTACAATGTGTGCATGATTCCTATAATGTCCCTTATATAGACTGTACAATTAAAGCCAGACACTCGGTAAGTCAGAATATTCTATATTTACATGACTACAGAATTGCATGATGCCTGAGCAGTGGATACTCCTTGCTTTCATTTACAAATGTACCCATTTTTATAAATATCAAGTCTGTGTTCAGATTATATTAAATTATAGGCAAAAATTGAGTTTGCAGTAATGGGACATTTGAAAATATTTTAGTCATAAACTGCACTGCATGTCTAGTTCAACCGGGTTTCCATGTGAAGGTCTCGGGCACAGTGGAATGAATAAGCCAAACATAGACGCCATTATGTCATCTTCTATAAATTCCATACATTTTGGCCTATCATATGCACTAAACAGAGCCTTTATTTTCATAACTTTGAATGTGTCCAGACTTCAGAAATGTATTTACTTGTCATCAGATGCAGAATCTTTTTGTATTCACCATTAAGCCTTCTGTGATTTGAAAGCACCTTAAGGTGACTACAGTGTAATATTTGAATTGGTCAGACAGCAATTATCTCTATGTAACTTGTCAGGAACTTAGAGGTATAACATGGACCTTTTAAGCAGAAAGCGATAGAGAATTCTAATGGATGAATAACACAAATAAGCCAAGATGGTTTCCAATAAGCCAAGGTGATTCCACAGGTCGAAAAGAAACCATGATACTTGTAAACAGTTTCCCAAAATCCATTAGGTTCATAGTGTAATGCAAACTCACCCTCACCTTGTTCCATTGTGAAGTCATGGGTTCTGAGACTTGTCCCTCTGCTTTCCATACAAGAACTTCAAGTCCCAGAATCCATCACTTTACAATGGAACAAGGTTGGGAAGGGCTTTGCTTTATATTGTCTCCCTAATGGGGATGGGGAAATGGTTTCTTTTCAATCTGTGGAATCAGGTGTGCCCATGTGTATATTTGTTTTTGTTCAGATTGTGTGTTTGCACCTTTTCTACATAGGGCCAACTCAATGAGCTTATGTCAGAAATACCTTTTCATTTTCTCTTTAAAGAACCAACTAAAGGTCTAACCTGTTATTTGAGGGTCAGCAACTGCATGTCATTGGTTGAAGATATAACATAGTACGGAAGTTTTTTTAGTGTAGAATGAAAGTATGTTTTACTGCTGGGCAGAATGAAAAAAGTACTGAGATGTTTCTAACTACTTCTATCAGGCTAAAGACAAAGGTCAAAACACACTAGTGCAGTTCAGACTGTCCCACAGGAATGGAAATATATATAACTTAACTTGATCTCCAAGCACTTTTTGTTTTTTTATATTTCATGATATTGGCAGTTTTTTTTTTTTACTTTTAGCATCATAATTGTTACAGAAGTGGCCTCTGCTCATGTTTCTGGGTGTGGGGCTGGATAGAATGGCATAAGCTTATTAGTGCAGGAAGGGTCTCTTGTTGCTTCTCTGCTTTATCAGTCTTGTCACACTGGGTGATTTAGCAGAGCAGGGAAGCATCAGGAGACTTTCAGCGTCACTTCAACTCTTATGTTCAGCCACTGCCCTGACAGAACATCTTTATATTAACAGTCAAAAAAAATATCTAATTAAACTGCAAATGTGCTCACGAGCTCTCAGTGTTGTACCTTGTTATATGGGTAGGTGTAGGTATCTGCTGGAAGTAGGAAACATTGCTGTTAGAATGCTGCGCTTGTGTTGCAGCCTGGGCCTTCTGCCCACTGGAGATTTTGCCTGCACTGTATCATTGCTTTTACATCTGAAAGGTGTTTTTAATGTAAACATTTTAGTGCCTTTTTAGTTTGTCATCAAAATGTATGTAATCTCATTACCGGAGTGACATTGCCTTAGCAATAATATCTTGTTAGAAGGGGATCCAATTCATTTATCCTGCCTAAACCCACATTATTCTAGCCAAATTATGTCACCTTTGGTTCCACTGCACCATACTGGCCTCTTCATTGCATTGTCTGTAGATGGAAAGTGTGTGTGCCAGTATGGCAGGGTTATGCCATGTTGGATGTAACAATCTACAAAACTGTAAAAATGCCTGAGAATTGTGTTTTCTACTTTTTAGTGCTACCACATAGTGCTGGCCACTATTTATAGCCTTTTGTTTTCATATATGAAATAGCTTGATTTAAAGTTGTATTCTCTGATTTTGCTTCATCCTTCATATTGCTGCTACAACATGTCAGTGAAGGACCATTTTTAAAACTATTGTTTTATAGATAAAGGGGAAGTTCACCTTGCACTTTTAAAAAAGCTTGACGTGGATTATCTTTGTAACTGTTCCTTCTTCTTTTCTAATACGCTGTTTCTTTAAACAGGTCTCCCCAAACTATTGCTCCTATTAAAGTGAAAATAAAGTAAAGGTATCCCAAACATATTCTGCAGTTCTCTCTGCTTATGCCCATGTGTGAAAGTAGGCTGTGGTGATCCATATACAATCGGACAACTTACTGCTTTAGGATCTAAATAAACTTTCTTCTGCTATTTAACACTGTGGTCCAATAGATGGTCTTTGGGGCACCGTGAGGGGCTAGAAGTGTAGCTAGCTACATATATGTGTGTGTATGTATGTGTGTGTTTTGGGGACAGGCAGGATAGAATAGCAAATCATTCAAATTCACAACAAAAAATGACCAGTTTGTATTTTTTTTTTATGTGCAGCAAGCTAAAAGGCATCTCTAAATGGTAAACTTCCCCTTTTAAAAAGTGATTTTTAACTGCAGTGCATGAAGCTGTACTAATTTTCCTCTTTACTTTTCTTTCTGGACCTAGCTGCATGATTTATTTTTCCTTTGCAAAATTGATGCTGAGAGATATTGGTCATTATGAAATCTTATTATGGGTCATAGATGTCAACATGAAACATATTATACTGAGCCCAGACTGTGGTGTCCAGTTAATAGGGTGTAATACGTGTGGCCATAAGTAGAAACTTGGTACAAAGACACAATACACAACAAAACACAGCTCCAACAAATGTTATTTACTCCCCTTGGCATGTTGTACAAAATGTGATAAACCTGTTCAGCGTGTTGGCTTTTGAATGCTGTACTTTTATTGTAAAAAAATTAAGTGCAATATTTTATTTTAATTTTTTTCCTGATTAAACTGTATTAAATGATTTTCTTTTTTCACCATGCAGTGTAGCAATGTTTGTGTTTTCTTGTGTATTAGCAAAGCTGAAGGCAAAGAAACCTCCCTCCCCCCCCCATCCATACAGAATGAATTCTGATTTGATCTAAGACAAAACATGATCCATCGCTGCCTTTTCTCAGGCCAAACTCTGAGGTGAAGTGTAAAACTCTCCTGTGGTCTGATGAATCAAAATGTTACATTTTTTTTGAGATTTGCAGATCTTATTCCTATATTTAAAAGGGATTGTGATCTCAGCCTGGCAATTACATCCGTGGTGGGCAAGTTATTTGAAGGCTTGTTAAGGGATCACATTCAAAATTATGTAGTGGAGAATGCCATTATGAGCAGTAATCAGCATGGCTTTATGAAGGACAGGTCATGTCAGACCAATTTAATTGCTTTTTATGATGAGGTAAGTAAGAAGCTGGACAGTGGGGATGCAGTAGATATAATCTTTTTGGATTTTGCGAAAGCATTTGATACCGTTCCCCACAAACGACTGCTTTCTAAGCTAAGGTCTATTGGTCTTAGTGAAGTCGTTTGCACATGGATAGAAAACTGGCTACAGGATCGGGTACAGAGGGTGGTTGTTAATGGTACATTCTCTACTTGGAATAAGGTTCTCAGTGGGGTCCCTCAGGGTTCTGTACTGGGTCCACTTTTGTTTAATTTGTTCATAAATGACTTAGGGGAGGGTATTATGAGTAATGTATCAGTGTTTGCAGATGACACAAAACTCTGCAGACCAGTCAATTCTATCCAGGACGTGGCATCCCTGCAGCAGGATCTTGACCAACTGGCAATCTGGGCAGCTAAGTGGCAGATGAGAGTGTGGCTAAATGTAAGGTCATGCACCTGGGATGTAAAAACATGCAAGCCACTTATACCCTTAATGGGACTGCACTAGGCAAATCCATAATGGAGAAGTAGATAAACTTGGCTGTAATGCCAGGCAGCAGCTGCAAGGGCAAACAAGGTTTTTAAAGTGGACCTGTCACCCAGACATAAAAAGCTGTATAATAAAAGTCCTTTTCAAATTAAACATGAAACCCAAACTTATTTTCATATTAACACATCCAAACCCATTATAAAGGCAATTAAAAATCCCAGCTATCAATCACATATTGCTTGCCCCACCTCTATGCTTAGCTTTCCGTTCAGCACTACCTATATGTCACTGCACATCTCACTTTTCCCCTCCCTCCTCACCATCTAATTGTGTAGCCAGTGCATGGGCACGGGCATCTGGTCCCCCCATTCTGCCACATAAACTAGATTTTGGCATGATACAAAGCTTGGCTTCATAAGTGTCCACAAAACGGTGCCTGCCTGCTTGCTTTGATTGAGTAATTCCAAGACGGAAGGAAACAAGATTTATATTATTTATATAGAGTAAGTAAAGTTTATTTTGCTCAACTAACAATATAGAAAATAATTTGGAGTTATTTCTTAGGGTGATGGGTCCCCTTTAAGCTGTATTAAAAGGGATATAGATTGCGCAGCTAACTGGAACTGTTCATTGCTTGATAATCTCAATGTGTAATGAGGAAAACTTGATATTTTACACCACTTGTTACCAATGCAATGTTATGTTACACTGATAATGTAAGTTTGAAAAACAAAAAAGGATATAGATTTGCAGGAGGAAGGGGTTATTCTTCCCCTTTACAGAGCGCTGGTAAGGCCCCATCTAGAATATGCTGTTCAGTTTTGGTCTCCAGTGCTCAAACGGGACATTATTGAGTTAGAGAGGGTCCAGAGAAGGGCAACTAAGCTGGTAAAGGGTATGGAAAGTCTCAGTTATGAAGAAAGACTGGCCAAGTTGGGTCTGTTTACACTGGAGAAGAGGCGCTTAAGAGGTGACATGATAACTATGTATAAATATATAAGGGCAGTGCTGTCCAACTTCTGTGGTGCCAAGGGCCGGAATTGCTCTAGCATACATGGAGGAGGGCCGCTAATGGAAGCCAGTTTTGACCACTCCCCTTTTAAAACCACACCCACTTCAAACCACACCTATTTTATCACAATGGTGGTAGGACAGCAAAATCCCAAATGCTTGGTCCTTACTGTGGTGATATCAACCGTCATTCATATGTGAAAGAATTATATTATGTCATATTAAGACACACCCTTAAAATCCATATGCCTCCTCCTCCCCTGTGGATAGCACAGCACCCCCTAGCACATAATTACACACCTTAGGGGCCATTTAATGGCTATTTCCAACTGCAAACAAGCTCCCACAACAAACCCCTGCCAGGTTCACCTCCCACGCGCAGCATAGGGCAGGCAGAGTATGACACACACAGGCAGCACTCTGCCTGCCCTACTCTGCCTGCCCTACCCTGCCTGTGTATGCCATACTCTGCCTGCCCTATGCTGCCTGTATGTGCCATACACACAGGCAGCATAGTTCAGCCACTACCTACAATGTCTGAGGTGTGAACAGGTGAACAATGGGGGTGATTACAGCCTGAGCCTGAGGTGTGAACACTGCAGGTGGTGAACAATGCAGAGATTAAAGGGTGTGAAAAACACAGGGGATTACAGCCTGAATCTGAGGTGAGAACCATGCAGGGGGCCAGTTAATCTCAGTACTGATACCATTTTAAGTTTACACAAAGGTAAACCATCAAAGCAGCCAGACAGTTGGGGGGCACACAGAGGGGGGTCACAGGCCGCCAGTTGGACAGCACTGTATAAGGGGATCATATAATAACCTCTCTAATGCTTTATTTACCAGTAGGTCCTTCCAACGGACACGAGGGCACCCACTTCGTTTAGAAGAAGGGAGGTTCCGTTTAAATATTCAGGATTTTTTACAGTGCGAGCTGTGAAGTTGTGAAATTCCCTCCCCGAATCAGTTGTGCTGGCTGATACATTATATAGCTTTAAGAAGGGGTTGGATAGATTCTTAGCAAGTGAGGGAATACAGGGATATGGGAGATAGCTCTTAGTACAAGTGAGGGAATACAGGGGTATGGGAGATAGCTCTCAGTACAAGTGAGGGAATACAGGGGTATGGGAGATAGCTCTCAGTACAAGTGAGGGAATACAGGGGTATGGGAGATAGCTCTCAGTACAAGTGAGGGAATACAGGGGTAGGGGAGATAGCTCTCAGTACAAGTGAGGGAATACAGGGGTATGGGAGATAGCTCTCAGTACAAGTGAGGGAATACAGGGGTAGGGGAGATAGCTCTCAGTACAAGTGAGGGAATACAGGGGTAGGGGAGATAGCTCTCAGTACAAGTGAGGGAATACAGGGGTAGGGGAGATAGCTCTCAGTACAAGTGAGGGAATACAGGGTTATGGGAGATAGCTCTCAGTACAAGTGAGGGAATACAGGGGTAGGGGAGATAGCTCTCAGTACAAGTGAGGGAATACAGGGTTATGGGAGATAGCTCTCAGTACAAGTGAGGGAATACAGGGGTATGGGAGATAGCTCTTAGTACAAGTGAGGGAATACAGGGGTATGGGAGATAGCTCTCAGTACAAGTGAGGGAATACAGGGGTAGGGGAGATAGCTCTTAGTACAAGTGAGGGAATACAGGGGTATGGGAGATAGCTCTTAGTACAAGTGAGGGAATACAGGGGTATGGGAGATAGCTCTCAGTACAAGTGAGGGAATACAGGGGTATGGGAGATAGCTCTCAGTACAAGTGAGGGAATACAGGGTTATGGGAGATAGCTCTTAGTACAAGTTGATCCAGGGACTGGTCCGATTGCCATCTTGGAATCAGGAAGGAATTTTTTTCCCCTCTGCGGCAAATTAGAGAGGCTTCAGATGGGATTTTTTGCATTCCTCTGGATCAACTAGTAGTTAGGCAGGTTATATATAGGCATTAAAGATGAACTTGACAGGCGTGTCTTTTTTCAAGCTAACTTACTATGTACAGTATGTATGGATTGCTTGCTTGCACATCTAGGAAGGCACCATTTAATGCTGACCAATATATAAAGGCTTTGGAGCAACATTTGTGCCAAAATCCATTTATGAAGCTCCACACAGGCCAATGCTGTACCTGTCCAGTAACTATAGATCTAACTCTGCATTGATCTTTGCCCTGTACATATAGTTTATACAGACCTATCTGTACAAATATATGTGTATGATGCACTGGGGTTAATTTGGAGGGGTTGAACTTGGACTTTTTTTTTTTTTTTTCCCCAATCCAAAGGATGTCTGTTTATATGGCCCTTGCTCCTTAGCAGTAATCACAAATGACTAAGCAGACAAAGAAACTAGCCCAATAACTGTTTTGTCTGCCCAACATTTGCCAGTGTCCAATAATCAAGCCAAGGTCTGGGCAGGAGGAAGGTCAGCTCAGTCTGATAGTCGCACAGGCAACAACCATTTGTGATCACCCTTATACAGCAGTCAGTGAAGCTTATCAAAGTTGTACTCAACAGTATGCTCAAAAGCCTCCACTTGTCACCTTACAAACCCGAGTTCAGATCTGGACAGATCCTAACAGTAACTATATATGCATTATATCAATTGTGGATTGATGGTGCTTAGGGCATTCAGCAGCATGAGTTGGTAGTACAGATATATGGGAACTGGTATCGGGAAACCCCTTATACAGACAGTTCCAAATTACTGAAAGGCCATCTCCCACAGACTCCATTATAAGCAAAGTAATAATAAAACAGTAGTTGATCCCAACTAAGATATAATTAATTGGGTTAATGTAATGTTTAAATGGAGATCCAAATTAAGGAAAGATCCTTATGTTAGTGATCCCCAACCAGCCTCTCGGGGGCACAATGTTGCTCACCAACCCCTTGGATGTTGCTCTCAGTGCCCCCAAACCAGGGAGTTATTTCTGAATTCCTGACTTGGTGGCAAGTTTTGGTTGAATAAAAACAAGATTTACTGCCAAATAAAGCCTCCTGTAAGCGGATAGTGTGCATAGAGGCCCCTAATAGCCAATCGTAACCCTTATTTGGCACCTCCTTGAACCTTTATGGTGCTTGTGTTGCTCTCCAAGTCTTTTTACATTTGACTGTGGCTCACGAGTAAGGGACCCCTACCTTATGTGGAAAACCCCAGGTCCCAAGCATTCTAGATTGCAAGTCCCATACCTGTATTTTATATAGTTTGAGACTTGAGCTACATTCTACCGAATAGCTTGCCCTGTATTAGCGTATCTACCATTGTGCCACACCAGCTATAACTGGAATCTCATTTTCATTGAGCAAGTAGCCTGTGTAATTCATTACAATTTGCCATAATTTGCTTTGAGTGTGACTGGTGGCTGTTGGATGAACATTTCATTAGGGACAGTAGCTTGTGTTTGCTTTCAGCAGACTGACATTTTTAATTATTGGGATCCTAACAGATTATTCAAAGTTTGAGATTTTATACAGTTTAAACTAGGGATACAACGAATCCTGAATTCGGGCTGAATCCAGCCTTTTTTTTTGAAGGATTTGGTTTTGGGCAAATCCAGTGTCCTGTCTGAACCTAATCCTAATTAGCATAAGGAAAGGCTAAATGGGGGGGAGGGGGGGATTTCCCCATATACTTTACCCTTCCCAATCCTAATTAGCATATGTTAATTAGGATTCGGCAGAATCCATTGGGATGGGTTCAGTGCATCCCTAGTTTAAACTTAAAATTAGGATAACACAAAGATTAAGTTCACCATGTCAGTGTGCTCTACAATACCTGTTGCACAGAAGTAATGTGATTATATATATATAGTTAAATCATAAAGCAAGAACAGGTTTTTGTGTTTATGCCATTAAAAATTACCTTTTAATTCATTCCTTTAAAAAGTAGAGATCATATATAACTCCAAATTCTCAATTAATGATATAAGTAGTATAAATAGTTAAAAAGCCACTTGACCAAAGAGAGTCATAGTGGAAAGAAATTCATAATATTTACAAAGAGGGAAAAATCAGCCAGAATATAATGGTTCCTATACATGTTCACACCAGTGAATTCATTATTAAATACTTTGATGTATGCTGATTAAACCTAAAGGAAGGTGCATAATTGGGGAGAGTGGGGGACAGTGAGAGAATCAACTGGGGGGGGGGAAATAACTCCGTAATAAGCTTTGAACCCCCCAACCATTAATTCATGTAGAGGGTGAATCCGATAAAAATAATTATTTTATGCGACATTAGGGGTTTTTCTAATTCAGTGGGGCGCAGCTACCACAGTTGCGGCATAAACATATAAATAGGTTTTATGTGTAAGCAACCGCCGTGCCTGCTAACCGGCAGCCATACAAGTATCAGCGGTCAGTCAGCCACCGCCGCTACCATACATTCAATTAGTCGAATACCTCAAGACCGCAACCTACTTTCTTATAGTGGGTGCGCACATATACCCTCAGCCACGCCGACCCGACACCGCACGCCGTGCAAGGCCCGTGCCCACACCCATCCGCTCCAGGTAAAACACCTGTGCGCAAGACTGGGTGCTCCCTTTAATTACGGGACAGTCACCCTTTGTCTTGCGCTACTTGCACCCAATCTGTTATAAGAACAGGCCTCCCCCCCAATGTTGATGCGGCTATCACGCCGCGTGCTTCCCAGCCAGGACACTCCCGTCCCTAAAGGAACAGCTCTCTCCGTGTCCCCCACTCCCCCTGCAACCTTCAGTCCCCGCCCAACGTGTTTCGTCACACCACGTGACTTCCTCAGGGGCTATCTATGGAGTCATCGCTTTCCTTTGTACTATATATACCCTGTCTCAGGGCGCCATCTGTTGGCCTAAGCCCTACATTCATTCATTCATTGATTTCCACAGCCCAATTTTTATGTATGTACTTTTCTACGAAACTATGCCTATAGTAATCAGAATTGTAATAGTAAGTCAAAATAATAATAAACAACAATAGAGAAAAATGAAAATGATAATAAAAATGAGTAAGCAACAAAGCTCCCTATCTTAAGGGAAGGGAATGGCCAGGGAAAAAGAGCTCTAATACCATCTGTACTTATTTTTTCCGTATAAAGGGAGTAAATGTAAAGCCCTCATTTAAACCCAGGGGTGCTCTTGACTTTAGTCTGTAAATCCATTCACATTCTTTTTTAAGCAGTAAATTATTGATGTCCCCCTTCCTTGGTCCAAGTTTAACCTTTTCAATGCCAAAGAATGAAATGGCGGTCACGTCTGAGCGATGAAAATCTCTTATGTGTCTAGCAAGGGGAGTTTCCTTATTATTAATAATAGTGCCTATATGCTCCAAGACTCTCTTGCGCAGTTCCCTAAAAGTCTTTCCAACATACAACATGGGACAGCTGCACATACCCACATAAATTACTCCCGCAGTCCGGCAATTGATAAACTGTCTGATCTCAAATTTAGCCAGTGACCCGGGTTTCTGAAAATTCTTCATTGATACCATGTATTGGCATGCTTCACATCTGTGACACTTATAAGAACCCACTGTAGGGGTGAGAAAGTGTGATGGTGATTCCTGTCGTTCACTATAGTGGCTGTGTACAAGGAGGTCCCCCAAACTAGTGGATCTCCTAGCCACTAACGATTGATTTTCTCTAACAAGCCCTCTAATACGGAAATAAAACATTCAGATATCAGATGCGTTGGCACGTACAATAACCAATGGCAAAGCATTAAATTTATCATGCAGAGACATTGGAGTGTTTTGAAAGGAGATCGAGATTTAGGTTCAATACTACCCCCTACAGTGGGTTCTTATAAGTGTCACAGATGTGAAGCATGCCAATACATGGTATCAATGAAGCATTTTCAGAAACCCGGGTCACTGGCTAAATTTGAGATCAGACAGTTTATCAATTGCCGGACTGCGGGAGTTTATTACGGAGTTATTTCCCCCCCCCCCCCCCCAGTTGATTCTCTCACTGTCCCCCACTCTCCCCAATTATGCACCTTCCTTTAGGTTTAATCAGCATACATCAAAGTATTTAATAATGAATTCACTGGTGTGAACATGTATAGGAACCATTATATTCTGGCTGATTTTTCCCTCTTTGTAAATATTATGAATTTCTTTCCACTATGACTCTCTTTGGTCAAGTGGCTTTTTAACTATTTATACTACTTATATCATTAATTGAGAATTTGGAGTTATATATGATCTCTACTTTTTAAAGGAATGAAATAAAAGGTAATTTTTAATGGCATAAACACAAAAACCTGTTCTTGCTTTATGATTTCAGTAAATTGGGTGGGAAACACCCTGTGTATGCCACAATTGGTAAATGATTCTTTGATTAGGCACACTATTTCTTTTTCTTTCTTTTTTTGTTGATTATATATATATATATATATATATATATATTATATATTAGTTACCTTTGCTGAGGGGTGCAAAAAACCTTTAAGTGTGAACATTGCTAAATACACAGGAAATAAAAGATGGTCATAAATGATGCAATGATGCCATATTGCCAAATGACCGGGCAATTCTTGATGATAGCTTTTGGGCAGGCTGTTTTGTCATCATTTGTGAGCTAATAAGCTATCAGGCTGGCTATAAAATTGGATTGATCCAGTAATACATGGAGATGTGTCACTCCCTTAATAGGTCCGCACAGACTCCCCCCTTATGTGATTTTATCATTTTCTGGATCATTAAATTCTTCAAATCAGGAAAAACTTCATAGGCTCTGTACAAATATGTAATGAGGTACAAGTATCCCCTGTACTAATTACACTTTACATAAATAAATAAAACCGCTTACTATCCACCTTCCTGGAGCTATTAGCTAACGGCACTCCTAAACATACACAAGGATGTAGTGTTGTTGATGCAGATTCATCTGCTCTGAGAGGGTTATGAATCAGGATTCAATTCAAGAGATATCATGAAAAAAAAAAATGCAATCTTGGATCCAAAATCACCGCTTTAATAAACAAAGTGCTATTTACAATGCAAAGTGAATGGGTAGGAAAATCACAGGACAGACTTTTTTTCTGGTCCAAGTGAGGACTTTATATAAAGAACATGGTGGCAGTAGCAGACGTCAGAAAAACAACGTTGGCAAATACTTCCATTCAGAACCACAGCTAATTTAGTCACTTTGATTCCCACCATACCAGTGCCCACATGTAAAACCAGCAATTTCACATAAAAAAAAAAGGGGAACACATTTTTTAACAGGAAATCACAATTTTGTTTTTCACTTTGGAATTTATTTAAACCTCTTTTTATTGCCATAAAGTGATTTAATAATTATAAAATTATTTTAAATGTTAGCTAGAAAAATGGTAGATTGTAAGCAGCATAGACTGTTAGCTTGAAATGACCTTATATACTTTAGTATTTGACCAAATGAAGAAAAGTTAAGTATTATTCTTTAACAGCTAAGTGCATTATCAGTAATTAAAATGCCACTGATGACAGATGTTAGGTATTCCAGGCCCAGATAAAACCACAAGGGGTCAGCATTAACCAAGACAAAATATGGTACGTTGATAAAGTATTCTATTTAATAGTATTAGTGCAGTTCTAGTGCAGATAGTTTAGCCAGCAGAACTATACATGTGCATTTGAAAGTGAAGAGCGTTCTCAGTATTCAACATGTTAGTTCATCAGATACAAAGATCATGTGAAGCAGCAAGCATTGTACCTGCACATGTTCATCAAATGCATGTTTTGCCAGGTCAATAAAGTATTAGAAAATCTGGGCCAAATGAATAAAGAGTTTGTTTCTTTCTAACAGACATGTCAGCAGCAAAGCTTTCTCCAATTCTCGGCTGCTGTCACTTTTCTCTTTGAGATTTAGCTGTTCAAGTACCTTCTCCGCAGCTGAAAGTTTTCTTTACGATTAGAAAAAATGTACCGAGTCGAAAAGTTGGGTATATCAGCAGCCAACAGGAGATGGAGCAAAGAAATACATTGCTAGCAGAATGAAGTACACAAACACAAGCACAGTTCCTGGAGGAGACACAACACAGTTATACCCATGACTAGGGTCACCACCATTTCTGAAAAATATACAGGCCTTCCTATATTTGTGTGTTTCCCAATTAATAACATTGGCATCAAGTACAATTTTTTACCAGCCAAGCTGGCAAAATAACAGCCAGTTGGCAACAATATCTATGGCTTCTTTAACAAAAAAGCAGTAAAAAGGTTTGAAACGGAAAATACTGTGGCAGCACTGGATTATGAAAACGGCAATAGAAATACAATATTTTAAATGTACATTGTGTTTTAAACCTGTCCCTGTGGATATACAGACATACAGTACAATGAGAAAGTTTTCATGTGTTTTGATAAAATAAGGGCTTGCACTCAAATAATCACAGGCACAGTGGTAGCATTAAAAAGTAATTATCTTTTATAAAGTATACAGAAGATTTAACAAAAGTACATTTTTAATCAATACAATACAGTCAATTACACGTGATTCTACAAGATAAAACTCACCACAAAAGTGTGCACAGGTAAAGAAAAAGGACACACAGGTAAGCGGATACACTTGCCAAAGATGAGAAATAACGTTTCGGCACAGAATACCTCTCTCAAGGGGAATCCTGATGCATAAACTAATATATAAATACCCTCTTAAATTAAAATGCCAATTTTTCTCACAGCGTGCACCTGGCTTACTTCATGACGTCACATACTCTGTGGGAAACGTTACTGCGGAAGTGACATGAGCGTAACGCAGCCTCCGATCATAATTTTGTGCACAACTTCACTGTACTTTTAATGATGTTATGTCTCCCATTGAGTAAATTATGTGCCATCATAGTATTGTGAGGATAATGATGTTTTCCTTAAATACGGCAGAGTTAGAGCAGCGTGCTGGTTGCTATGGTTGGTTGCTATGATACAGGATTGGTTAATGCACCAACAGTACTTGGAGTTTCTTACGTGTGACTGTGTGCGTCTGTGTGCGTGAAGTCGCGTGCCTGTGCGTGTGTGTGAAGTCGCGCAAATTTACAATAGGAGGCTGCGTTACTCTGCGGGAAACGTACCTGCGGAAGTGACGTCATGTATCCGAAAGTAAGCCAAATCTTCTGTGTACTATATAAAAGATAATTACTTTTTAATACTACCCTGTGATTATTTGAGTGCAAGCCCTTATTTTACCAAAATAGAGGTACAATACAGAGGTACAATTTTTGGGCTGTTTTTGCACCAAATTCCTATATTGTATTTTGTGATTGTGAAGTAAGTGCCCTCATATTTCATATTTAAAGTTTTCATGTGTTGCCATGGTCATACATGTGCACTGCACCTCTTACTGCCACCCTCCTTATACATGTAAAAGAGAATGCTTTAGTTCAGTATGTACAGCACTTACCTTGGAAGTAGTCACACTTCCCATCCATAAAGATGTAGTTCATCAAGATCACACTGAATATACTGGCCCAGAGGTGCAAGTCACTGAATATCAAAGTGAAATCTGTTGCCTACATACACAAAATTGAGAGCTATTCAAAGGAGAACCCACCGTGGTAGCTACAGTTACAGAATTAAGTATTTTTGCACTGAAAAGGGACCCACACTTGCTCTAACTTGTGGGGGGCCGAAGGAGATTGGCGATATCTAGCCAGCACACAACAGATGTAAGGCAGGTACCCATTCACAACTTGATGGTTCTGTACTGGTTGGTCAGTCTAGTTTACATAACCTGCACAATTAAGGCATATGTTCATGATTTAAACATAGGAATAGTCTTTCAGAAAAAAACACCCACACTAATTATAGAAAATAATCCCATGTTTGTTTGCTTGCCGTTATAAAAGCAAAATGCCCCCATCAAAAACACATACATAATATTGAGCTGAGTCACTAAGGTGCGTTAAAACGAGCGCTATTTATAGCATGCGTTAAAAATGTTATTGCGTCTTATTTTCCGTTTCTTAACACACGATTCACTAAAAGGATACTTGCGTTAATTTAGACGCGATGCTGTTTGCGTTATTTAAGTCGCAAAGACTATTTTCGTGTGGTATTTGACGCAACGCGTGCTAATTAATGCAGCGCGCTACTTGTTGTGCGCGCTAATTAACGTACGTGCGCTATGTGCGCACACCATATTAGCCATACACACCATTACATTCGTAAAACTACTTTTTTTTTTTTTTTTTTTTTTTTTAAATGACCATTTCCCTGCAAACTGGAGGCTGCATCACTCTAGGGCCAACACATACTTGAATAAATCCCACTGCAAAGTCCATGTTGTGTTGCCAAAAGCTCATTAACTGTACTTTTCTATAATTACCGCCTGCCCCAAGTAGGTGTTAATTTTCGCACAGACTAATGCGATATTTAGCGCGTCTAAGTGTTTGTGAATCATGTGTTAGTATTATTTCTGCGCGAGAATTAACGCAATGCGGTAAAATTAACGCATGCGGTTGCACGCTGTTTAACGCACACGATATGCGCCTTAACGCATGCGATACTTTAGCGAATCACGCATTTTTTGCGCGTCAATTTTAATGCAAAAAAGCATGCGATAAGTGTTATCGCACTTTAGTGAATCAACCCTATAATATCAAAAGTACATCTTTGTAACCCACTGCATTCCTGTTTCTTCAGAATCTCAAACTGGCAGGAGACAGTTTTTAAAGCTATCATGTTAGTGCAGAAGCCCAAAGACAAGCTGCTTCTCACAAATCAGTAAGGATTCTTTCTCTAAAGACTTGCAGAAGTGGGTTCCTGACTGCAAACTGTAAGTGTAGGGACCTAAGGGAGCTCTCCTGCCAGGACAAAAGGCGTATATACGGGAACAAGGACGCAACCACAATGGAAGTTCAAACTTGTTCAATTTATTGTTACGTGCTCATAGCTTTTATACCTTTCAAATACGTGCAGATACAAATGAATTTATCATAAAAATAGAATGAGCCCTCCTCAGCTTCAAGGATGGCCTTCAAGGAGGCCGCTGCAGGACAGGAATGTAAGGACTATACAAAAAGTAACGGATCCGTCAGTAAACAGATACGTTAAAGTTATTTTTCCAAACCATATATTTCGTAATGTGCAAGCAGTGCAAGGGCACTATTTAGGAAAAAAACAAACTATTGTGGGATGTTCAAGCCTTGCTGTTTGCAGTCACAAAATAGAGATGCCTTTCTAAATTTGAGTATGATATGCTAAGCTTCAAGGTATATCAAAGTATATGAATAAATGATTATATCACTATGAGAATATAAGATGTTATGTCAAACCTCACAAAGTGCAACAGTTTTGTCTTCTGTTTATCAAATTGCCTGCCAGTAGGTAGTGATAATTACAGTGGGTCACATAGCATTGTAAACACCTTTTTGTAGTTTAAGAGCTGAATACAGAACATAAACGCTATAAAACAAAACACAAACAAGTGTGGGACTAGTTATTTGTTCACGGTCTCATCTTTTTCACTACGTGCTTTGCTATCCACATATGCATAATCACTTACATAGAAGACAGAGAACAGTACCAGGATGGGGATCTGTAACATGCACACCTGAACTGCAATGCAGCTGCCAATTTCTATGCTGAAGAAAAAGAACACAGTAAGTCCCTTGTTTGAAAATAAATAAACCTTTATTACAGCCAATAGAAAAAAGCTGAAAGAAACTCAGGCTAAATATTCAACAGATTCACATCTTGTATGGTGGCCACTGGCCAGCCCAGAACTGGGTTGGGCAAAAATCAGGTTGTAGAGCAATTGCTTTCTGATCAGAGCATCCACCTGCTTGGCCAAACTGCAGTCCATCAAGTTCTGGATCTTAAGTTTTAACTATTCTAAAAAGGCAATTGTAGCACATCTGTAGCTTGCCTGTACCAGCACTCATACTGGCTTTTTCTTATGTTAACACAGTCTAGTCTAATTTGATATTAATAATTCCAATAAGCTATGTTTTAAGTGGCTTGTGGATATGTGGGAGCTATGTTTTTACAAGGCTCGTGGATATGTGGGACTTGGTTTGATAGCAGACTGATAGATTTAATAAACGCTAAAGACAAATTCATACAAAATGTTGGTAAAAGGTCATCTAAAAGACCAAGTCTAAAAACTGTGTTTGAAAGACATTCACAAATGTGGAGATGGAGGTTTGTAAATAAGGCAGAACATGTCTATCAACTACAAACAAATCTATCACCACTTTTATATTGCCTCAGTATCACCACTTTTGATCAAGCTTGTTAAACCAAGGAATTACTCAAACTCCGGCTTTAGTCTTATATCAGGTATATTTTTTCCAGCCAACATGACCCTAAGGGCCACGACACACGGGGAGATTAGTCGCGCCGCAACAAATCTCTGTTGTCGCGGGCGTCTAATTTCCCCGCAATGCCATTCCACCGGCTAGAATGTAAATCGCCGGTGGGATGGCATACGCATCGCCGTGGTTTGCCGAAGTTGCATTAAGGCGCT
This sequence comes from Xenopus tropicalis, assembly GCF_000004195.4. NCBI lineage: Eukaryota > Metazoa > Chordata > Amphibia > Anura > Pipidae > Xenopus > Xenopus tropicalis. The sequence goes on along the minus strand of NC_030679.2, from coordinate 86,884,508 downwards.
GCGTATGACATCCCACTGACAATTTACATTCTAGCCAGTGGAATGGCACTGCGGAGAGATTAGTCGCCCGCGACAATGGATATTTGCCGCGGCGCGACTAATCTCCCCGTATGTCATGGCCCTAAAGCACCAGACTGACTATTTATATTCAAGCAACCAACTGGAATAGAGACCTATGGTTGCAGTTTTCCATATTAAGATCCAGATTCTACAAGTAGTACAGCCACCTCTACAACGTACCTTAAGGTCAGAAAGACTGTGTTCCACTATAGTTATACGCACCTTAAACTGAGGTTATTCAAAAGAGCAAATTGAATGCCATTGACTATTTCTGGAAGTTCTGGGATCAATGCAAGGATGGTTACTCCAATAAAATACTGAAAATGAGAGGGATGAAAAATCCAAGTGATAATCACCAAAGGCAACATAGTATGTAATGAACACAATAAACATGGCACCAGTGATTCTAAATGTATTCTTGTTCTGTGACATTTCAAGCACAAGATGACAGACATAACATTTTAAAAACATCACTAAACTCTGCAATGATTACAATGTATTGTAGGGGATTAAAGTTCTGTAGCAATTGTAAAAAAAAAAAAAAAAAAAAAAATGCACCAAGCCAGAGTAACATATGCTTTATGCAATGGGTTCTTCATACAGCATTGCACCTCCGTGAGATTTAGTTGTCTTGGAAAAAAACAAAACAAACCAAACAAGGTTCATAAGCTGTACATCATGGCGATTGCTGCTGCCTTGGTTCTACACTTCAATTTGCAGAGGGAGAAACAATAAGACTGGATATCCAGTTCTTTTCTGCATTTTTTAGCATAACTGAAAATAAAAAATCTACCCACCTGGGACACTGTCGCTTCTTTCAAAATAGGACTGATATGCTCAGTAGCAAGGTCTGCACAGGCTGACATTAACAAGGTGGAGCCCAGCAATATAATCATTGCTCGCCATCGGGACCAGTGAACCACTGCACTGTGATGGTGCCCAGGTACTAGTGTAGAAAATATGGCAGAAATTTAAAATGGAAACTGAAGCACCCAGAACAAACAAATTGGCCTTTTCTATAAAACAAAAAAAAAAAAAAAAAAAAAAAACTTAGCGTCAAGCCCATAACACTAAAACAATCTCCTTTGGGTTTAGTGCAGCATAACGTAACTTTAATTTCCATTCAATTTCTAAGACATCTAACATTTACTTCACACTTAGGTGAAGAAGTCAATTGGATAATGGGTGTAGCAAACCAAATTGTAAATTTCCATAGAAATACTGTGTAAAGACACACAGCTGACTATAAAATTCAACTTTTTGATTTGGGGTTTAATATGATTCTGTCTATATGACTAAGATTTTCATTCATCCAGGTCATAAAATTGTCACAGAGCCAACAAGATCTTACAGAAGGCCCAAAAACATCTACTAAATGAATGGGCTAGATCAGTGCTGTCCAACTTCTGTGGTGTCAAGGGCCGGAATTTCTCTAGCATACATAGTAAAGGGCTGATAATGGAAGTTTTGACCACTCCCCCTTTTTAAACTACACCCATGTTATCAAGACCATGCCCACATTAATGGTGGCAGCGCAGCAAAAACCCAAATGGTTTGTGCTCACTGCAGGGATTTAAACCATCATTCATATGTGAAAGAATTATATTATGTCATATTAAGACATACCCTTAAATCCATATGCCTCCTTATTCCCTGTTGATAGCACAGTAACCCCCAGCACATAATTACACACCTTAGGGACCATCTAATGGCTATTTTCAACAAACTCCCAGTACAAACCCCTGCCAGGTTCACCTCCTACAGGCAGCATAGGGTAGGCAGATTATGGCACACAAGCAGCATAGGGCAGGCAGATTATAGCACACGAGCAGAATAGGGCAGGCTGAGTATGGTGCACACACAGAGTGCTTTGCCTGCCCTATGCTGCCTGTGTGTGCCATACTCTGCCTGCCCTAGGCAATTGAGACTGCAAAATTGACTGCAGCAAGATAACACCCTCAGCAGCAGAACAATGCTCAGTCCTAACTAATTATATTTGTTGCTTGATTTGTGCCTTAACACCACATACTTCAAAATACAAGACAAACATGGCTGCGCAATGGGTTCTCCAGTTTCTCCCATTGTAGCCAACTTGTACATGGAGGATGTGGAAAAGAGGGCCTTACACCAAGTCACTGGTTTAGGTATGTAGAGGACGCGTGAGTTAAAAATCAGATCCAATAAATTGGCTGCCCTTACAGAACACATTAACTCAGTGGACAATAACATCAGGTTCACAAGGGAAGATGAGAACAAACTTGCCTTTTTGGACTATTAGATATCCATCTAAGAGGGGGTAAGTTGAAAACAGAAGTATACAGGAAACCCACTAATATGGATCAATATCTGTTGTTTGATTCCCATCTGCTGGAACACAAACTGGGTCTCATTAGAACTTTACACCACAAGGTGGAAAGTGTGACAACCGATACAGAGTCCAAGAACAAGGAGCAGAAACATCTCAGAGGAGCACTGAAAGCTTGTGGCTACACAGACTGGGCCCTTGTCAAAACAGCAGCATCTAAGCCCAAAAGAATACAAAAAGAAATAAGTGTCCTGAGACACAGAGTAGGTGCAATATGTAGCAGGCGTGTCAGAGAAACTCAGGAGGATTTCCAATAAATACCAGATCCTTGTGTTTTTCAAACCTAGCAACACACCAAAACAAAAACTGGTACACCCCAAGGACACTTCACCAAACGAAAAACAAAACAATGTGGTAGATGCAGTCCACTGTAGCAAGGAGTGCACAGGCCTATACACTGGGGAGACCAAGCAACTGCTCAGCATAGGAGGGTGAACTCTACAGGGCAAGACTCGGCTGTCTTTTTACACCTAAAAGAAAATGGACACTCCTTTAAAGATAGCCATGTCCAAATTTTGTACAAAGAAGTCTTTGTACAAACGAGGTGTAAAAGAGGCCTTCAACACCACCTGTCTGCTATATACAATGTCATCTAACATCTGTACCCCATCGATTTCAGAACACTTCACACATCCAATCATGCAACGGTCACAAGTAACACCTGCCTCTATGAGTTGCATGATACCTTGTTAATTCTATCACAGTAACCCCACAGCATTCACACCTCTGAGTTTCAGATGTAGTAAATAATGGAAGAGTTTATATGCTGAGGATTTTCCACACCCGTCTGTTGAACTGACTGCTCGGATGAGAAGTGAACCGTCTTCAGTGATTACTCAGCAAGTCAGTTGCTCTTGATTTATTTATATTAGATATGATACTGTCTTTCTGATAAGGAAAAACCCATCCTGACCCCAAAATTGTGTTTTTTTACTCCACTATTTAAAATGGGTTTGGAATCTCTAAAATAACATTGTATCTGCTATTAAAACACTTATAGGAGATGAATTGTAATGAACAGACATACATATTTCATATGAACTCATGTTAAAATGGGTGTATACTGTCCCTTAAGTAGCAATAGAAATAGATCAAATACATGCTCACAAAAACAAAATATTTCACCTATGTGCAGGAAGCCTGTGCAAATTCATGCTTACCATGGCAATCGCTGATGTGAATATCATAAATATGAGAGTGTGTCTTTAGAGTGAAGAGAAGTCCAATAATATATGCTGCAGGCAACAGTATGGACACAGTGTAGACCAAAGGCCTGAAACAATGACAGAGCTTAGAGACAAAACAAAAGGCAGCTATTGTAATACATATAAGATACTCTTGGTTAATTCTGTGCAGAAATTTGTTGTAAATCTACCACTAGTTTGGTCTTTATGTCTTAATTCAGCTTCATTCACTTCTGCTAATGGCTCTCTCTCAGATATTATATATATTATATATATATATATATATATATATATTATATATATATTATATATATATATATATATTATATATATATATATATTAAAAGCTAATAGAAAGCAGGCACTCACGTATTAAGAGATCAAAATTTGCCTGGGTGCAGTATGCAGAAATGAACGTAGTACAAATAGAACAAATGCCGCACTCACAGGACTTACTCAAAAAATAAATAATGCTTTTATTATGAAAAAACGTCAATCTAACATTTCGGCCGTATCCACAGCCTCTCTCAAAGTGAACAAAATAGACACGAACCCACTCTTAAACCCAAAATGGCGCCAAAATGTAGCTGATGACGTCACATCATGTGAGACCAATCACCTTCCAACAATGCATAAGTGAACAAGTAAGCAGACCAAGGGCCATGGCCACAATATATTTGGGTGTAAGTTAAAGGGTACTGGCATTGTAAAAAGTCGGGTATTGCTTGTAAAGCAATAAACCGAGTTGTGACAGTAGAACATAAGAGGGCAGGGAGTCTATGCCTTACGATCAAATTTCAGCAGATCCGCCGAAAGTAAGGTGGTAAGATTGTGAGGCATAGACTCCCTGCCCTCTTATGTTCTACCGTCACAACTCGGTGCGCACAATGATCTTAGCGCCGCATTCCCCAGACGTGTGGGTTCAGTAGTTTCACCCAGCATCTTGGTTACCATGACAACCAGTATCCGTTGCTTACGGAGCTTTACAAGCAATACCCGACTTTTTACAATGCCAGTACCCTTTAACTTACACCCAAATATATTGTGGCCATGGCCCTTGGTCTGCTTACATGGTTCCTTCTCTTTTTCCTCTACATACTTGACACAGCGTGTGTGAGTTGCAGTTCAGCTATATAGGTTACTTTGGCGCATCCTTTTCTTTTTTCTCCCTTCTCTTCTTGTACTTTATGCACATTAGTATGTCGGATTTACACATTGTTTTGATCAATATGACCTCATCATATTTTATTTGTGTGTTCACTTATGCATTGTTGGAAGGTGATTGGTCTCACATGATGTGACGTCATCAGCTACATTTTGGCGCCATTTTGGGTTTAAGAGTGGGTTTGTGTCTATTTTGTTCACTTTGAGAAAGGCTGTGGATATTGCCTGGGTGCAGTATACGGAGTAAATATAGTACAGTTGGACAAATTAGTTCACAAAAAAACAGCTCAAAGATAAAGAGCTATTTAAACCTTTAGGGGCCACACAGTTCAGTTCGTATGTCCAAAAGGATTCCCTTTGTAGTAAAATCCGATCTATGTCCCCACCTCTCGGTAGATCTGCAACACAGTCAAATAGGCATACACTTAAATACGGAGGCCGGATGTTTGGCTTGAAGCCAATGTTGTGCAACTGGCTGCTTAGAGATGTCTTGCTTACCCTCTTTTTTTCTAACCCTTCTTTAGATTGGGGTCCAGAGTAAGGGCAAGCAAGTGATCTACCGAGAGGTGGGGACATAGATCGGATTTTACTACAAAGGGAATCCTTTTGGACATACGAACTGAACTGTGTGGCCCTTAAAGGTTTAAATAGCTCATTATCTTTGAGCTGTTTTTTGTGAACCAATTTGTCCTACAAACGTACAAAATGATCAAGGATTTTAGGTCTGTTTGTTTTATACTACTTGCATTGCATGTTTTTTCACATTAATATTTCCTTGCTTTGAAAGTGTCATTTAGTACCTGGCATATTAAGATATGTGTTGACTAGTGTAGACTAAGTAGTTGAACTATATAAAATTGGGGGCCCCCAATAGCCAGGTTAATGAGGATAGTTGATCAGCTTGCGCAGCGTAATAAAGGATATAATTAATTTTGGATTTTAATGTAGCAACAGGTTTTGCACGTGCCATTTCTGTATATATGTCGATACATGGTTGAAAAAGTACTCTATGTTGCACATTAACCTCTCACTATAAATGTTGATTGTATGGATTTTTTTTATATGCATTTCTATATGATTTTATATGATACTATGCATATTTGTGATTCTTGGACTTACAGTCTTCACTAAGTCACTTTATTATACTAATGCTGCTTAACACTTTATTAGGCTGATGTTGCCTAGCACTGAACACTTTACAGCACTTTTTAGCACTTTCACTTGCTTTACGGCTTCAGCCACTTTATGGCAGTTCACTGTGAGGTCACTTCCTATTGGTTTACTGGTTTTTGGTTATTTAAAGATGTGTGTTACAAGGCATGGATGCCCTGAGAAAGGTCCCGGATGGGAACCGAAACGTTACGTCGGCTGTTTATGCTACTTTAAATATATGTTTTGTCTTATTGGCATAATAACAAATTGACCCATAATATTCTACACAGATTGTTTTCCCCATTGTATGCATTTGTTCTTGAGGAAAATTACTTTAGAGATTATAATTTTAAATATAATAGATATGAATGCCCTTTGAGGCCAGGCTGTCATTGCTAGCTGCTAAAATTCCCATTTCTCATAGGGTGGATAGGATTCCAGAAAGGAAAAGAGAGAAGCTAACAGAGCAATGCTATTTGGCCTGCAGGTCTACGCTTTGGGCACACCACAGGTCAGCAAGTTTTCTGCCCACCTTAAATGAGAAGGAAAGGTAAAAACTAAGTAAGCTCAGAAAGGTCTATGTAAATACAGCCACAAACACTTACAGAACTGCTGCTTTGAGTCAGTTAAAAAAGAAACACCACATTTCTTTCCTTCAATTTTGTATACATGATCTTGTGTGTCAGACTTCCTCCTCTCAGCAAAATCCTTCAAGGCACAACAGGAGCCTGCTCAGTTTGCTTCTCTCTCCCCCTCCCCTCTCTGTTGTAATCTAAGCAGAAAGCTGTTCCCAGCCTGAACTATGCTGCCTGGAAGTGAAGTCAGACCAAGCTAAAATGGCAGCTGCTATCTTAAACAGAGGGAGCTTCTAGGGCTGTTTACTTAGGCATGGTAAAGCTTTCTACAGAATAAATATAGCATTCTAGCTTACACTATTGTGACTAATCTGTTGCCTAACTATCTTTCCTTCACCTTTAAGCTTGAGAATGGCAAAATCCCACCTTGCTAAGGCAGGCAAAAAAACAAAACAAACCAAATCCTCCAGGACTAGGAAGGCTGGGGAAAAACTTATTGAGAATCACTCTAATGAGTGTACAATTTAAACAGAAATAGTCCATGCAAGATGGATGGACCAGAAGGTTTTTATTCATTAGATGTTAAACACCAAAAATATATTTTTAAAAAATAACATAAAACAGGTTCTGTGCTGGTTTATTATGTAAATGGATTAACATCACTCAAAAAAAGCATTACTACACTTCTAAAATAATGTCCTGAGTGTAACAGAAGCAATTACATGGCAATCAAATGTGACTTACTGATTAGAAATATACTCACTTAACCTCACTGTAGAAAGCAGTACTGTTCACCTCCATCTGAAATGATAAACAAGTACAATTTTGAAACGGTATACAAAAGCAACAAATGTATACACAAGGGACAATGTTTTACATACACTGATATCTAAGCATTTGACTTTGTGAAATTATTATGGCTCTCAAGGTCACCTAATTGAACAACACTGCACAGTACACTGACAAACTTATTACTCACCAGATTTTTCCATCATGCCCAAATGAGAATTGTTCTAAAAGAATGATGGGATTCAGCAATTCTGGTCATTTTGAATCATGGCCAATAAATTAAAATGCCCAATATCATCTCATAGTGCCTGTTTAAATATGTACAACCATCCTTTAGCCATCATTCACATTATGAATTTCCTTCCTAGTTACCCGATTTAACCAAATTTATCCATTCTAAGGTATTTTCCACAAAGTGTATTTAACATGCTGATAGTGTTGATATGCTACATGTTCTTCTTGCATAAAACAGTTAATTGTAATCAGAACAGAATTCATCTGAACTTGAGATTTTTTTTTGTTTGTTTGTTTTACTTGGTTCCAGTTGACCAATTACATATGTATGAAATCATATCTTATCATATGTAGCAAAGCCAAACAAAAAGCTAGCGGGTATTGCAGCTGATGCCCAAGAGCTTGTAATTTGTCCAAATATATGCCAAATGCATTCTCAAAATTGTAATTTAAGCTTTTTTAGAAACTTGGACCACTTCCTCTATTAAAATGTCAATAATAGGCCAATATTGGGAATGAGCATTGACATTACATGTCATCTTAAATACAATAAACATTTTCATAAGTAAAGAGTAATGCTATTCACTATATTGCATGCCTGCCTTGTATATCATTTAGCTTCAAACATGCAACCAATATACATTCATGACTGATAAACACAGTGCTAGGGAAACATGCATAAATTACGTTGTGTAGTGCAGATTTTCTGTCCAATGAAAGTATTAATGCTGGCATCTTCTAGAAGACCTTAGGCTGATGCCACATAGTGTATGGCGTATATTTAAAATATCGCCATATGCTCCTATCTGTGCCTGCACCCGAATGAACAAGATACGCTCGGGTGCAGGCAGATGTAGCCAATATCCGCTGAAAATATAAAGTCTCGCGTTTTTTGCCGGATATCGGCTACATGTGCCTGCACCCGAGTGTAACTTTCATTCTTTCGGGTGCAGGTGCAGGTAGGAGTGTATGACGATATTTTCGGCAAGCGGATACGCCATATGCTATGTGTGGCAACAGCCATAACTATATATTTAAAAACATCTGGTTAATTAAAACTGTGCCAGTCCATAAACATTACTATTGCCTTGTGTATTTATGGTTTCTTTTCTAATCAGCCACAGACATTTTGGGGTTTATTGAAGGGCTTGCAGCTAGTTCTCAGACACTAAAAGGAGTATTTTGTCATTGACCCAAGACAATACCTATACATTTCTCAAGGCTACAACTGGCTCATTGCTTTAAGAGCAAACTTTTTTATTTCTTTTATTTCATTTTAAAATCTTACTTTCCCATGGCCATGTGACTTATGCTCTAATAAACTTCAGTCACAATTTACTGCAGCCTTGCAAGTTGGAGTGATGTCACTCCACTCCTAGCAGCCTACAGAAGAACAATGGAAGGTAGCAGCTCCCTGACACTTATTGTTAAAAATGCACAAATGCCCCACCTAGGGGTAGTTAACAGAAGGACACTACAATGTATTGTATTCATGATCCCTATTCTAGCATTAATCTGTACCCTCTTTCCCTGCTAACTCTTATTCCTCATTAGGCTTTTGTGCTTCTTATACACATATGGAGGAGGGTGACTTTTTTGTTTGGGGAGGTCAACAATAAAAGGGCTTTGCAATGGAGAACTTATAATTGTGTGTGAGGAGGGCAATGTTCTCTAAATATTCTTAAAATGTTCACCTATGCTTATACGATCGCATTAAATAATGTAAACCCTATTTTTCTAATTTAAACAATTTCCCCCTTGATGTTTGCTTGCACTATCCACTCCTCCTTCAAGCACACCTTGCTCAGACCTTTGGTAATAGAAGTTTGAATTAAACCATCTCTCCCATTTATCTTGCCATTTACCTCTAAACAAGTCAGACTTTAAAGGACATGTCAACCCCAAAAATTATGTTTTGCCTAATAAAATAAAGCTTAATTCTAAGCAACTTTGCAATATACATTCATTACATATTTATAATGGATTTTGAGTTATTTGTATATATAATTGATATTAGAAGCAGTGTTTGCCTGTCCTTTCTATTCTCTGCCCTGGTGGCTCTGGCATTTGAAACAATGTAACACAAGGCTGCAGATTTTACACACCTGTCTTGCTGGCACTTGCAACATTGTTAAAAAAAGTAACAACCAGGAGTTCAGCAAATGCTGCTTTCTGTAGCAATTACATTTACAAGTAAATGTAACAAAAAAAAAGTAACAAATTACAGTAAAGCCATACTACCCCTCATTTATGCTGGTTTCACTTTGTGCTAAAAATCAATCTTATCTGTAAAATTGGCCACTTTATTGGAGCTCCCTATAGAACCTATCACTTCTCTGTCCGTGTTTTAAACGAAGGGTGGGCGTGTCCTAACTGTCCCAGTCAGAAGCACAGTAGGAGGGGGAGAGCCAATCACAGCCCTGCAGTCAAACAAGCAAAGACAGGCTTCAGTTCCCTATCAGGTCAGCCTAGTAGAGTGCCACATACTGAGAGCCGCCGACACCCCTGCACATCGAGAGAATTCAGCCAGCATGAAGTGGCACAGGTGGGCGGGACTACTGGGGTTTTGGTGGAATTTCTCAATAAATTAGTCTGAAACAACTTTTTTTTTTTTTTAAGCACAATCCTTCTAGGAGGAGTATAATTCACTGGTACATTCAAAATTTTTCTATGATATGTCTCCTTTAAATAATGCTATTCCATATCTCACACCTTTCAGTTATTGCTAAACATCGCTCAAGCACCACATCTGTTACTTACAACATCAGTTTGGCAGTTGCTGCAGATGTATCTCTCAGTCTCATTTTGGCTGATGTCCATACATTCCCCGCATATCATCTTACCATACACTTTTGAAAAAAGAGTTGGTGCAAATACACCTGTGAAAGGTTATAAAATATAGGGAAAATTTATACAGGCACTGAAGTGTACATACATTCAAGCAAAACTAGATTATGAATGAAGCCATAAGGTGATTTATACTTACTCTAAATTACTTTTCCTTCTGTCTATTAAGACAGCACAGTACTGAAATAACCCCCACCAATCCAGCAGAAAATATACCCCTAGAATGACTCCCCACTCCAGTCAGCCTTTATTAATTCAAATAGCAGTAGCCATGAAGGCAGACATTGGACTCTCAGAAAACAAAAACAAAAGGGAGTGAGAGAAAACTAAAAGGAATTGAAGGCAGAATAAATTCATAATTTCCATCCAATCTCCAAGCAGCAAAGTGGACTATCTATGCCAAATGAACTACAGAATGTCAAAGCAGAGTAAAAAAATTAAAAAAAAAACAAAAAAAACAAAAAAAACCCACTAGCTTTATAGGTGGGGAAGATAGTTTGCATTTTCTAACTAAATGCAGACTGTGTCAGTTTGGGCACCCTGGTGTGCCCCCTTTTTCTAACCTTGAGTTGAAGTCAACCAGTGACAAACAGAGGGCACCCTGGCATAAATAGTGTGAGAAAGACAACATTTTACAATTAAACCAATGAAATTCAATGGATGAAGTCCGATTGGCCGATAGTGGCCCAAACCCACTTTTCCTATTTTTGAACTGAAGCCCCCAAGTGACCAACTCTGCAAAGTTTGGGGACTCGGCCATAAAAATTGTGGAACTGACAGCGTTTTACATTTCTTCATTGAAAGTAAATAGGTGAAATGCGATTGGCTGTGGGGGCTCCAACCACTTTCTAACCCTGAATACATAGTCAACCAGTGAATGACTGTGCAAAGTTTGGGAACCCTGGCATAAATAGTGTGAGAAAGGCAGCAGTATAAATATAAACCAATAAAATTCAATTGGTGGAATCTTATTGGCTGTTGGTGGCTCTGCCCACTTTTTCTAACCTTTAACCTAAGTCCCCCAGTGACCAACTGTGAAAAGTTTGAGGCACTGGCAACAAACATGTGAGAATGGCAGCACTTTAAAAAAAGTGGCTGTCTATGGCTCCACCCACTTTTTTTCAAACTTCGTATTATTGTCAACCAGTGACTAACTCTGCAAAGTTTGGGAACCTTGGCGTAAATAGTATTTAATTGCCTGTTGTGGCTCCACTCACTGTCACTATGGGACTTCATTTTTTGAAAAACTGCAAAGATTGGGGAACCTGATATTAAACATGTGAGAATGGCAGCAGTTAGAATTTCCCCACTGAAAACAATGAAAGAAATGTGACTGGCTTTTGGAAGCTTTGCCCACTTTTTCTAACCTTGAATACATAGTCACCCAGTGACTGACTGTGCAAAGTTTGGAAACCCTAGAATCAAACAAATATAAATTCAATAGGTAAAATCTGATTATTGGCTGTTTATAGCTCCACCCACTTGTGGGCATCTAACAAATACAATATTTTCATTCGGGGTGACCCCATTACTATGTGATTCAAGTTTGGGGAGTGTAGCCTCAAAGCTGTAAGTGTGGCAGCAGTTTGAAAATCTTCCCTGTCAAAGTCAATGGAAAAAGTGGGGTGTTCGGAGGGGCGCCACAAAAAGACGGGGGGTGGGATTGCTTAGAAAAGCGCAACCAACCTACTTCGCTATAGGACAAAGTAGCTTGGAGACTCGGGGTGTTGTACCCCTAAAATTGTAGGAGTAGCAGCGTTAAAAAATGGGGGCGCTAAGAATACAAAAAAGAAGCGGAAGAATAAGCTGAAGTGGAAGAACAGTATGTTGGTTTTTCAAAAATGCCTATCTATTTTGAATGATACACATCACATAAATAAATTAAAAGGGCATGTAAACCCCACACACAAATGTAATCAGTGAACAGCCTCTTTGAAATCTTTCAATAACTTCCACAATGGTTGTCCAGAGGTTATTAGTAAGGCTGCAACATCTCCTTAATCACTTAGATTTCAGTGTCCTCCTGTAACCCACTCGCCGCCGCCGCCCCCCCCCCCCTCGGGAATTTGCTTTGATTTCTGGCTTGTGGGCATGCTCAGTTGTTCTAAGCTCAGATTACTAAACACACCCCGAGTCTAGCAGCCAGTAAAGAGATGACATTGCTGGTTCCCAATGAACAGTGATCCCCAACCAGTGGCTCGGGGGCAACATCTTGCTCACCAAAAGCCCTTGGATGTTGCTCTCAGTGTCCCCAAACCAGGTAGTTATTTTTGAATTCCTAACTTGGGGGCAAGTTTTACTTAAATACGAACAAGACCTACTACCAAATAAAGCCTCCTGTAAGCGGATAGTGTGCATAGAGTCTACATAATAGCCAATCTTAGCCCTTATTTGGCACCTCCATGAACTTTTATGATGCTTGTGTTGCTCTTCAAGTCTTTTTACATTTGACCAAGGCTCACGAGTATGAAAGGTTGGGGATCCCTGCCATAGAAACTCAGCTCTAACTGTCTGCTTCAATTTTTTTCTCTTAACTTTCTCTCCTGAGCTCAGCTCAAACAAAGCAGAACTTTTATCAGAGACAGCGTGAGCCTGTATTCTTGATGAAATGTACGCTGAATAAGGACCTGTGTGTGTACTCTGTTTGCAGATTTAAATGTATCCGATTCACCACCGGGTGAAAGCTGCTATTTACTTTAGGAAAATGTGATGGTGCTGGCAAAAGGAGGGGATATATGCAGTACAAATAATGCCATTTGGGTGGGGGAGATGTGCCCAACTTTGCAGGCAAATGTAGGCTTATGTAGGCAATGTACATTGCAGGCAAATGTAGGCTTAAATGTGTACTTTTATGTGATTGATCAAGTGAAATAAAATGTCAGAAAGTCAATCTAAATATTGCTCTTCTCAAAAACAAAACCTTTTGTATATGTACAATAGGGACTTGCTGTTCCTAAGGGTTTAAATAGGGAATGGGATCTCAGTTGTTTTAAAGATTAAACAGAAATGATAATTTTGTAATATGCTAAATCTTCACTATTTCCCTGGATTATGGGTATTCTGATCCGTAAAGATCAGGAATATTTTGGAAGTGATTAATATTTTTATTACAGACACTCCCATATAATGTAGGAATTTCTCCTTGCAACTTTAATTGGATTCAATTAATTTATTCGAGTGGTCATTTAAAATAGAGTATATGGGAATTTTCCTCTCTATATTTATACTTATTCATAGAAAAAAAAACAAAAAAACAAACACGTCAAGCAGGAACCTATTCTAAAAATCTCTAAAAAGAACACACCTTGCTGGTGCCCATTAAAGTCATGCACATGTTTCTGCAGATGCAATGGCACAAAGCTCTCAAGTATCCAGGCAGGAAATGCTGCTGTCCCTAACAGCCACCATCCTCGACAACAATATCAAGAAAGGGGCTAATTGGGGAAGGAGAATTAAGAGTAGAAAAAGGTAAAGACCTTTTTGGAAGGAAAACCAGCTAGCATGCAAACACAGAAACACACAGACATTAAGGGGCACATTTACTAACCCACGAACGTCCGAATGCGTTTTTTTCGTAATGATCGGTATTTTGCGACTTTTTCAAGCGTTCAATACGAAAAAGTCGCGACAATTCACGAAAGTCATATTGGCTATGAAAAAGTCGCGACAATTTGCGCAAGTTGTAACGGCTACGAAAAAGTTGCGGCGGTGACGAAAGTCGCAAAATGTTTGTTTCCAATCCGATTTTTTTCCATTCGGGATTCGGATTCGTGGATTAGTAAATCAGCCCCTAAGTGTTCCATTCCCGGTCTCTCTTTATTACTTCTCTTTAATATAAAAGCACACAAAAAAATTGTGTATAAGCAGGCAGCCTCACAGAAATGTAAATTTATTCTACAAAGTCATGGTTCCAGTCCCTTCTCCAGGATTACCCAATATGCAATTCACAGCTCTTCCCAATGGCTCTCTCTGTTCATAACTCTACAACTGTTCACTTTTTAAAGTACTAGTGTTCCAATTGCCTTACTCTAGTTATAAAAAAGAGGCAATAGTAAGAAGTGCATTCCAAGACACATTCAACAAACACCATATAAATGTGTAATCTCCCTCCAGACAATGCATAATAAAGTCTCCAGTCTATCACTGCATTACATATAACACTACAAAATTGAATGAAGTTGCTTCTCCTATGAATACTTTCAAAGTCTATAGTTTTCATTTTTGCGACATTGTGGCTGTTTTCATTGCTACCCAGTTACAAGTTTATTGCTGTACTAAAGCTCTCTAACATTTGACACCCGAGTGCTAAATCTTCATATACATTACAAAGTTTGGAATACATTTCCTTGATAGATTCAGTCTGCAAAATACAGCAAATCTATTTCTAAGAATCTTATGGGGTTATGGAATAAAAGGCACTAAGTAGCATTTACTTTTCACCCGTTTAAATTTAACCTTATTGGTTGCTATGGGATACTGCTCCTAGGCAAACAATGCACTTCTTATTACATATGGGAGTAAAATTTGTAACTTTTTGCTTTGTATTTAACAAGCATGATACCAGTTAAATATCTGGGATACTTACCTCCCACAGATATGAATAGCAGAGCCGAGCCAACTCCAGCTGACCTGCTGTTAAACCTCTGTTCCCGATGCTTGATTCCCCCAATTATCATACACAAACCCTGCAAGTAACCAACCCAAGAGTCAGGACCTGTCCAAAATGTATTCATACCATCATCTAACTATATATAGACACAAAACCCATTACATATTTACTTTCAGATACATGTGTCTGTTTTCTCATGTATATTCATATTACTACCTCTGGTATATTATGGATCTTTTTGCATATCTTCCATTTGCAAATCCCCCATAGATTGATACCAGTTTATACTCTCGTACAGTATGTCCCCAACTGAACGGTGTGATTTGTTTTTTCTTTCATCTATTTGACAGATGCTCTAAAGATCTGTGTATTCAAAATAAAAAATGGTTTGCTATGTGCAGCTAAAGTTACAATTATTTGTGCCCAATTATTCACTATTTCACAGATAAGCAGAATAACTCAAAATGTATAAGAAATTCAGCGTAATGCAGGCCAACTTCAGATGCACATTTTCCATAGCTGAGACTAGTACGGTAAAACCCAGATTGTGTTTTACAGGGGATGGCCTCAATACAGCGTAAATTGTGGAACACAGTAAAATACAGAAAAATAAAATGCAGCTTGTCTGGTATGAGACTACATAAAGGGGCTGATTTACTAACCCACGAATTCGAATTGGAAAAATTCCGATTGGAAAACGAACATTTTGCGACTTTTTCGTATTTTTTGCGATTTTTTTCGGCGCCTTTACGACTTTTCGGAAATTATTGCGACTTTTTCGTTACCAATACGATTTGCGCGAAAAAACGCGAGTTTTTCGTAGCCATTCCGAAAGTTGCGATTTTTTCGTAGCGTTAAAACTTGCGCTAAAAGTTGCGCTTTTTTCGTAGCGTTAAAACTTAAAAGGCGCAACTTTTTGCGCAAGTTTTAACGCTACGAAAAAATCGCAACTTTTGGAATGGCTACGAAAAACTCGCGTTTTTCCGCAAAAATCGTATTGGTAACGAAAAAGTCGCGATAATTTTCCGAAAAAAATCGCAAAATACCGATCATTACGAAAAAACCGCAATCGGACGCATTCGGCCCGTTCGTGAGTAAGTAAATGGGCCCAAAAATGTCAGTTTTGTGAAAAAGTCTGTGTATGTAAAACCAGGGTTTTGTAATCTATTATCTAGCTGACAAAATGACTGGCTGTTAATTTACTGAAAGCATTGTGAATCTGACTAACTATTTGTTGCTGGACTACAATTCAGAATATTATCCAGACAAAATGACAGCCAGAACATTAATGGGCCAATCTAGTATAAATTAATAGGAATTGAATCTTTTTACCCTAAATATCATAATGTGTACCCAAGTCCTAATTTTCAAAAAAGGACTCACAGGAACGAAGAGGACACACCCCAGAACTGTGCCAGTTAGGGCAGACTTCACTACTTCCTCATAGCACCGGTTCCCCTCACGTGCACCCTTGATCAAAGCTGTGATGTAGAAGGTCAGTTCAATAATGGAGCCAAATGTTGCATTCACCACAGCACCTACTGCAAAGTTACTCTGTGCTGAAACACTAAATATCACAAAGAAAACAAGTATGAAAGTAAAAGCAGTACATGAACAATATTGTTTTATATTGCAGTACCTGTCCTTTAGTTGACCATTTCATAAGGCAGTTCACTATTAAGTGGACAAGTATGAAAGTAGAAAACAAAAAATTATATAATCTCTCTTATACAAGTCTCTTCTGCAAAGGGGACACCTATGTCTATGAGAAGCTGCATTTACAAGTCACAGCTCAGTAAATATAAAAAACAATCCAACATTATAAAGGAGAAGGAAAGTTAATAATCCTGGGGGGGGGGGGGGGCGGTCAGGGTTCTTCCAGCATGCACCACATAGCGATCTTCTTCCGGTTTCTTTCTTCGTACCAGTGCGTGCAGTAAAGTGCCAGTGCACCTGTTTTTATTTACAATCACTGAGGTGCCTAACTTTCGGCACCTTTAAGTGATTGTGACTTTCATTCTCCTTTAAGGGCTGTGACAGCAAGGGGACACTGCTTCACTCGAGTCTGTAGGTGTGGTTTAACTGCTGGCTCCAGTGAGAAAATAGATGGAAACAATTGCCAATGCCCATATAGAGAATGTAAATATAAAGCCGTGTAATGGTAAACATGGTAAAACTTGACTAGATTTTCAATGGATGCATGAAACTCATATATAACTTAGCTTTTAATCTTTAATGTAAATGTATTTTGTATTTATTACTGTAATGATCCCTGTTTGTTGCTGCTATACTAATAAAAATTTTACCTACATATCAGGTCAGTGTCAACTTGTTTTGGCAACACTTTTGGTTACTTAACAAAACATTAAAAAAAAATTTAAAAAAGTGAACGAACAAGCTTAATCAGCAGGCTACAATGA
Source organism: Xenopus tropicalis (assembly GCF_000004195.4). Classification (NCBI taxonomy): domain Eukaryota; kingdom Metazoa; phylum Chordata; class Amphibia; order Anura; family Pipidae; genus Xenopus; species Xenopus tropicalis. The sequence continues at coordinate 86,867,109 of NC_030679.2, read as the reverse complement.
AATTTATGTTAGTAGATAGATGGGGAGGGTTGCACAATAAACATTTTAAAGTAAATAAGTATAAATCTAGACAGAGTAGATTGTAAACCATTACACACATAGTAAGAGTACAGATAAACAGTTGCCATCTTAGTGATCATATCATGTTTACCTGAAAGCATGCTTGCCAGGTTTTTCATTTATGTGAAATTTGAAGAATATGCGTTAGGCAGGACTTAGCAGCTACAAATAAATATAAATCAGTCTACAAGATTTCTGACTGGGAATTCTTATATTTAGCAAGGACAACCAAGAAAATTTTCTTAGGGGGATCTGGTCGATAAATTCTATAAGGCCAAACACTATAGACCAGATGCATTGCACTTTTCCAGCAGATAGACATAGTACCTGCTCATACTTTAAAATCTTGTACAGGTATGGAATTCCATTACCACGAAAACCATTATCCAGAAAGCTCCTAATTACAGGAAGACTATAGATTACATTTTGATCAAATAATTCACATTTTTAAAAGTAATTTTCATTTTCTCTGTAATAAAATTACTTGATTCCAACCAAGATCCAGTTAATCCATACTGGAGACAATAATATTGGGTTTATTTCATGTTTAAATTATTTTTTATTAGACTTAGAGGAAGATCTCATATCTGGAAAACCCCAGGTCCCGAGCATTCTGGATAACAGGTTCCATACCTGTAGAACCTGTAGCAAAAACAGCCTTAAAGTAGGTGCTTTACATTTTCATTGGGTATGATTTCCATTCTTCCAGGCACATTACTAAGGGCAGGGAAGAAGAGCGGGGCTGTTTCTCACTGAGATTAGCCTCAACGATAAATAAATGAAACAACCCTGATCTGTATTCTAAAGGGCAGGGAAGCCCTGAAGAGGAGCACCAATTGTTTTCTTACTACTCTGGCCAGCCGTGAAAGGATTCTGGAATGCAGCTTCAGGAGGTAGAGATGAACAATTAATTCAGCTACTTTAAAACAAACAGTATAAAATTTACAACTGAATTATGTTGCTTCTTTTTAGGTTACAAGCAGTACATTCACTATAGTTTTTGCCTTTACATCTCTGTTAAACCTTATTATTCTGAAACAAAATGTAAAGTGTATGTAAAGACTTGAGATGTCAGTTGTCATATTTTGATGCATTTTCACCCCTTCACAGAATAAAATCGTTTTAAGGGGATGTAATGCAAAAACAATATTGCATGTACTGCTTTTAAAGCTAAAAAGCAGCATTTTGCAATATACAATTGCAGTGTACAATTAGATGTACAATTGTTGTACAGTTTCTTTAACCGATTCTGTGCAGCTGAATTCAACATTAAAGGGGACCCGTCACCTTAAGAAATAATTCCAAATTGTTTTCTATTGTGTTTGTCAAGCAAAATAAACTTTACTTACACTGTATAAATTATCTGAATCTTTTTTTCTTCAGCCTTAAAATTCACAATTGCAGCAAGCAGGCAGGTGCCATTTTGTGGACACTATTATCAAAGCAGGCATTGCATCCTGCCAATATCTTGTTTCTGTGCCAGTATGGGGGGGGACCTTATGCCCATGTCCATGCACTGGTTACAAAATGACAAGGTGAGGAGGGGGAATGTGAGGAGGGCAGCAACATCTAAGAAGTTCTGAATTGAAAGTGAAAGTAACTGTCTGCCCCACCCCTATGCCTAAGGCATAGAGGCGGGGCAGGCAATATATGATTGACAGCTGGGATTTTTAAATGCTTTTATAATAGGTATGAATGTGGTAATGAAAAAATAATTTTGAGTTTGATGTATAATTTGAAAAGGGCTTTTATTATACAGCTTTTTATGTCTGGGTGACAGGTCCACTTTAATCTCTTCTCATTTTTAAAGCTGCATACAGAAATCCTCACACAGCTAGGGGGCCAGAGTAGTAAGAAAACGATCAGTGCTCCTCTGCATTCCGAAGGGCAGGGAAGCATAGCAGGGTTGTTTAATTTGTTAATTTTTCATTGAGGCTAATCTCAGCGAGAAACAACTCCACTCTGCTTCCCTGCCTTTCAGGAGCAGAGCAGCGCTGATAGTTTTCTGGCTGGCTGTGAAAGGGAGAGTACATTGCAAAGATGCTTCTTTTTAGGTTTACGAGCAGTACATGCAAAATGGTTTTTTGCCTTTACATCCACTTTAACACATTTCTGACATTTTCCGATTTCACTACCTCCTGTTTTCAAATACCTACACTTGTTTCATTAACAGCAGAATTGTTAAACACATACCTAAACTGCAGTGCTTTTTTTTTTTTTTTTTTTTCAAATAAAACCTATTTTTTTTTTTGTATTGTTTACCCAAAATATTGGATTACCAGTTTCAAGCAGTACAACTCTTACCTTGCTATTGCCATTCCAATATAATATGACAGGGGCATAATAGAGACGAGGGAGAGTGTAAATTTGACTAAGGAGCTGGTGTAATGGTTATGGTGGTCTGCATATCCTAGAGTTAGCGATACAATGACCAACAGTATTAGATCTATTGTGTTACAGGTTAAGGTTTTCTTTATTAGGAGTTAAAAAAAAAAAAAAAATCAGCAAAAGAAAACAGAAAAACATTAAAATGCAAAATGTTTTGATTCCTAGTAACCAATAAGCTGCCTTTTGAAAATGGTTAGCCATAGTTTGAAGAATTTCTAAGATCAACATTCTTTATGTGGTCAATCTTTCTGCATTAGATATCTTGCATACCATTTAAACCAGTGATCCCCAACCAGTGGCTTGTGAGCAACATGTTGTTCACCAAACCCCTTGGATGTTGCTCTCAGTGCCCCCAAACGAGGCAGTTATTTTTGAATTCCTGACTTGGGGGCAAGTTAAGTTGAATAAAAACAAGATTTACTGCCAAATAAAGCCTCCTTTAAGCGGATAGTGTGCATAGAGGCTGCCTAATAGCCAATCTTAGCCCTTATTTGGCACCTCCATGAACTTTTATGATGCTTGAGTTGCTCCCCAAGTCTTTTTACATTTGACTGTGGCTCACGAGTAAGAAAGGTTGGGGATCCCTGCTTTAAACTCTATAATTCTCCCTTTGAGCACATTCTCTGTATGTCTGGCTCAATCACTCTGCAGATTCCCATTTAATAATTCCATGGCTTTCCACAGCTTTCAAGATGAGACAATGCTAATTTGTTTTGGCATTAGTGGCATGCCTTAGTATGTGCATCAAAAGATAAGATCAGCTAAATTATGAAACCAGTGATGTAAAAGGCAATCTCCCCACCCCACACTATTCGTTCCTAAATCCTAGACCAATCAGCCATAGATATCTAACCTTCATACTGCTGAAGAAAACTCTATATGCTCATAAACAACCAAAGGGTTGTTAGAAGACTACACAGAAAATAGATCTTTACAAAGGATACTGACAGCAAAAACATTTAGTCCATCCACTGTATATTTATAATAATAGATATTCACTGCGTGGTAGCAACACAGGGTAATACTGGTCTCAAACGATCCTTCCATCTAACAGGTAAGAAAACAGAATACATGTTTATACCAACAATACACAAACAATAAAGCATTGCTTGATGATATGTAGAAAGTAAATAAAAAAAAAAAAAAACTTTTTACCAAGAAACTTTATATAGCCTGCAAGTAAACATTATGTCCCCACCTTGTTTGAGCTCCGTATCTGCACCTGTTCTGGAGGTACAAGCAGCAACTTCGACAGTGTTCTTGCATTCATCCTAGAGATTGGAATAAAGAAAACCAGAATCCAGGAAACAAAGCAAGCAAGTCCATGTGTAACTGCAAGCACTGGAAACCCAAGCACGAGCCAGACGTAAGTACTGATACGACACTGCAAGCAAAAAAGCCAGGTTAGTTTTTAACTACTTAGCACATGCTTATATTTTAATCTAAGTACATTTTAGAGCAAATTATTTTTGTAATGTAGCCAGAATATAAAACTATCATGGGAGAGAATAACTAGAATGTGCATAGTGCATTGCAGCATCCACATACTAAATTAATTTGACTAAAAACTGAACAATTTAAACACATTGCATGGTGAATAGAGTCAGAAAAATTGTCTTAGGAAATGGCCTCACCCAGTAGCCCATATCAGAATGCTGGAAATCTGTATGAAGTCTCTCACATTTGTCAATAAGGGGAGTCTTCTCCATTTCATCCACCTCTGGAATGGCTTCACACTTCGTAAATCTCACACAGCACTTTCTAGTATGGCCTGTGCCACTCTGTCAAACAGAAACACTGAAGGTTCAGCTAACTGGAGGATCCAGTTGTTTGCCAATAGCTACATAAACCTAAAAGAAAGTTACTATTATTTTGGACAAGACCTGTACCTCAAACATTTTGAAGGCATTGTCTCACCAATCTATCATAACATTGTCTTTGCAAGTACTTTATAATTTTGCCATAAAAATATTTGCCTGATGCGTTTACATTACCTGCCTGATCCCCTGTCTTCCTCTATGAGGGGGCAGCCATATTTGTCTGTTAGCATTAGAAGCTATAACTGACAGGTTGGGAAGGGACAGTCAGGTTGGCAAAACAGTCAGGTTTAGGAACTTCAAGTAACACTTACAAAACCAAACCTGTCAGCGAAAAACCGTCAACGCGACCTATAGGTAGCTGTTTATGTACATTCATATTTTGAAAAGTAGTTTTTTCGTGTCAGTATCACTTTAAAAGGTGCTTGTCATAAACACGCCACTCTCAGACGCGTATGACACGGGGACGAGGCAATCTTTCACACAGGTAAGACTAACATAAAGCACCCACAAACACACCAACGCCCCAACTAACTATTCGCTGCCACCATCTATCATTAACAGGCGAAACCTAATACACAAATATATCACACACAAACTTTCTTACTGCAGTTAGGGTTAGTTTCCACTAATTTATCAGCACACTAGCAGCCACAGGGTTAAAATTAACAAACCCCCCTGCTAGCAGCCCCCTAGTTAATTAGCATCTACACAGAACGTGCTCTCTGCTCAATACACATACAAATAAGCAGTTACTACATTTAGGCCCGAGCATTTATACAAGGTGCGTGGGGATCTATATAGAGCCAAAGGACAGAACTTATTAAATTTTATATTTAATATTACAAAGGTAAACAGTGCAAAAAAGGTTTTACAAAAAGAGACATATACATACAAAACAGTAAATAAAATAAAAGGGAATAAAAAAAAACAGAGAAACCCTAAGTACATTACCGAGTTATCTTTTGTGTCCTCCTGAGGTAAGAGTTTGGAAAATTGAGCCCACAATCCAACAGAACTTGGAACCTTAAAATATGAGCTGGAGAATACCTGGGCATGTGTGCTTTTATCCCCCGCTGGGCCCCACCCTCATTACAGTATGCATGAGGGGGGGGAGTGTCCTGAAACTTGTCACATGGTCATGTAGAGAGCTGCACTTCTCATGCCAGTTTCTTGTCATAAATATTGGTACTTGCCAGTACCCAAAATTATTATGAAAGTAGGAGATTGTTTTAACCCATATGTGGGTGATCAAAATGATACCAAACATGAGGGGTGTTTCATGTCCCAGTCCCCCAGAAACTATCCCTCCTAACTGGTGGGTATAGGAAGTCCCTGTTTGGTACCATTGGGAAGCATGGGGCCTCCTCATAAACCATATATGATTTATGAGAATGTGAACCCTAAAGCAAAGGAGATATGGATCCCTTTCTATAACCCATATTTTCTCCTAGCTGCACCTCCCTGCTGTTCCCAGGTCTACACTTGGCTGGCTTTGATCAATAGATCAAAGAAACCAATGGCTGATTCATTTGGCCCCCAAGCCAGCTCGTCTGGCTTCAGTGTTTTTAGGGGGTATTTGTGAACTACCCCCTATTGTGAAGGGTTTCCCTCAAATGTGGATCCCAACCACACTTTCTAAATTGAAAACTTAACCCTTTACTGCTGGGCCTAACATGACAGTGCTAAAATGTCAAAACTGTTTTTTTTTTATGAAAAATGATAAATGCACTGAGGAAGTCTAAATTGTTACAAAAGAAACTTATCACATTGTTAAAGCAGTCAGAACCTGGATGACTGTAAGCCAGTTAAAACAAACTAAAATTTTCCCTATACTATGGCTTATTACAGGTCCATAAGCATACCAGGTCTAAACATTTTCAAGCGTAGGGGTTTAAGAAAGATCAATTGGAACAGTGGCAATATGTTCAGTGAAGACATTGTGGCTCTAGGAGCAGAAGCAGAAGTGCTTCTAAGACAGAGTCCACTAAAAGATAATCCTTAACAAAGACATGCAGTAACAGTAGTTCAGAGTAGAGTCTTCAAGTCCATCAAGAGTCTAAAGACGCTGGACAATTCATGGTAACTTCACATACCAATATTTACCCATCATCACATACCTGCCCACAAGTAAATTTGCTTTCTGTTGATCAGTGAGCCCAATAGTCTTGATTTGCTTTGTGATTAGCTTTTTAAGACAGCTGCAGGCATAATATGAAATAATGATGGTTGTGATGTGATGCTGCAAGTTTAAATTCACACCAGTAAAGGCTTTAGTGGATCAAATGCTGGACTTTTTAAAAACAGGCTGAATACTTCCCTGTTGAAAAGAATAGAGCCTGTGCAGCACATAGATTTTGCATGATTAAAACAATAGGTAAAAAGTTTTTGGTTATACTTTTTAGCTAAACAGGGCAAACTGGGAAATATACTCTAATCCATGTTTAGGTCAAGAGAGGTACATTAGATTACCAGTGCAAAAATGAGTCAAAGTCCATTATGCAGGAGGGCTGTCTGTGCACTGACAATCTGAGTAGTCAATACAGTCCTGTATTCTAATGTGGCAACCCATATAATCTACTGATAAATAAAAAATAGCACAGCAGTGGGGCCCTTACTTAGGTACTATCTGGACTCCAAAAGGAATAATCCTGAAGTGCTAAAGTCTGATTTCAGAGAAACAGGTATAGGACCCATTATCCAGAATGCTCGGGACCAAGAGTTTGCCGGATAAGGGGTCTTTCTGTAATTTGGATCTTCATACCTTAAAGTGGACCCATCACCCAGACATAAAAAGCTGCATAAAAACCCATTTTAAAATGGCCCCTGCATGCTTGCTGCAATTGTGAATTCCGAGGCTGAAAAAAATAAGATTAAAATAATGTATATAGTGTAAGTAAAGTTTATTTTGCTTGACAAACACAATAGAAAACAATTTGGAATTATTTAACGTGACAGGTCCCCTTTAAATAATATTAAAAAAATCATTAAAACATACATTAAACTCAATAGGATTGTTTTGCATCCAATAAGGATTAATTATAACTTAGTTGGGATCAAGTACAAGGTACTGTTTTATTATTACAGAGAAAAAGGAAATCAGTTTTACAAATCTGAATTATATTATTAAAATGGAGTCTATGCTTTCTGGATAACGGGTTTCCGGATAACTGATCCCATACCTGTACAACTCATTCAGTTCTGTTCATTGCCTAAATACACCCATGGAGAAGCAATGAAAACTGGGCAGGTCTTCTAAATAAATGTTCTGAGCCCAGCTATGTCACTGTGCTCCTGGGAGAATGGGATGGGGGGTGGGGAGCCTAGTCTAGTGCTTGAAAAAGGGACCATTATGGTCTACACCCAAACACTTTGTGAAAAGTAAAACAGTTTCAAGCAACTTTGCAATATATTTTGTAGATTGCAAGCTCTTTTGGGCAGGGCTCTCTTCACCTCTTGTATCGGTTATTGAATTCTTTTTATGTTACTCTGTATGTCCAATGTATGAAACCCACTTATTGTACAGCGCTGCGGAACATGTCTGCACTTTATAAATAAATAAATAATATACATCAATTAAAAAATATGCAGTTTTTTTTTTTTTTTTAAGGTAAAACAATGGTTTGGAACAGTTACCAAGCCTAGCCCCTCGTTCTCCTGCTTATCTGGCTGACTTTTGAGGAAAAAAAAGTAACTGTCCTCAGCCTGCCATCATTCCAAATCCCAGAATTCCATGCACACATGATGTCAATTTAAGGGACATCACAGTGGAGTGCATTATGGGTTACATAGTTCCTGCATGCTGTCAGTAAGATATGGAAAAGTTGTTATAATTTGTAACAATGTTTTAGTCTCTCCTCCCCTGCCAGGATTTCAAATGACGCGGAAAGACAAGAACCGTTTTGCAGCTGGATTTCAACATAAACATTGTATTTATTCATACTTTTTGAAGAAACAGAAGAAGCCTTTAAGCAGCCCCAAAGGAATGTTATCTAAAGAACTTTAAACTGTGTGCTTTACGGCTAGAACTGGCAGAGCATAACCAACAGACTGGAAACACAGCTAGGTACTGCCTACTGACAACTCTTCAGGTTACCTAGGAAAAAAGCATTATATATTGTGTGGGTGTACATACAATACCTTCCAAAAATATTTAGAACCAAGAACAATTCCTACACTTTTGTTCTATTCCAAAGAACTGAGGTTTCATCTTTCAGCAGGCAACCGAACACAAACAAAAAAAAAAAACAAAAAACAAAGCTGCTTAAAAAACAAAATGGTGAAATTGTCAAAACATCCCATTTACATGTCCAATCTGAATTCAACTAAAATCCCTTATTTACTACCCTTTATAACAATGGTCAAAAGCTAAAGGAGACATAGCATCTGACCAATATGCAATGGATAAGGTAGATTTATACCTTCAAAATGACTTTTCCAAAAGGCCAAATAAAATATCCAGCAAGCCTCCAGCATAGCCCACCTGCAACCGGGAGGGAAAAAAAAAATCATAATTTAAATTTTTATACCACCTCTTAATTATTAAATGTATACCTTTTTAAACCTAAAAGTTTCCTGTACATTTTAGAAATAAGTGCTGGGGAGATTAATTTAACTAGAAATGGGAGAGAATATGTAGATAATATCCCCTTATGCAATGTAGAGATGTAGTATCTTGTTACAACATTGTACCTTTTACAAGTTGTCATCTGCAAGCCACTGACACACTCCAGATACAAAGCAAACCAGGTAGATTAAAATCTAAATTGAAGAGCTGCAGAGATACACATATATATCTTTTTCATTAAATCATATTGATAAAATTAAAAAAAATAAACTCACCTTTAGAGTATTTATAATTTTTTTAATTTTTATAATAAGCACCTGCTTTCAGGCCACTTGGAGCAACAACAAATATAAACCAGGACAGGAACTAATGAGAATGATGTATAGTACCTGTAAGCATTTGTGGAATACACAGCACTACATAATGATAATATACAATGATATATGAATGAAAGGGAGCTCCATATTTCTTAACTGATCCACAAAGAACAGTTAATTTCTATTTACAATGACAACACCACCACCTACTGAAACAAATTGCTAATGGAATAACAATCTTACCATATGGTGCCCCTATGATAGAGAAAAACATAAGAGCTGACACCAGGAGATAAAAAAGAGTTATCCACCATCCAAAGAGTATGACATAGAGGAGGTTTCCAAAGGTTATAAGAGACTCTGAAATGGAAAAAAATGACTTTAAGATGATTTTCAGTTTGGTTTAATTTGGATTTCCACAGCAAAGTATTTCTAAAACATATTTGTTATTATGCAATTGTATAGTCTGGGTATTCAAGTGTGTACTTATGGAGGAAATCAAAAGACAGTGAAGTAAAAGCAAAGTAACAAATAATTTTGGTGTAAAATAAGAGTTATAATGCAGAATAGAAATATGGTTTAAGAGAAAACCCACTTATTACATGCCATCTTACCACTGTACCCCTTATCAAACCATAAACTAAATTACAGGTATATATTTGCAGGAAACAAATAAAATTCACTTTTCCATCAGATTCCGTTTCATCCTTATAATAATAAAACATTCAGAAAAAAAGGCAAAAAACGCACATTTCCTCTGGATCAATAGCTTCAGGATTGTGGAAAACAAATGCCATTCATAATGTACAACACTGTGGTCATAATTCCTGTGTCCATAAGGGCTCTGGCACACGGGGAGATTAGTCGCCCGCGACAAAACTCCCTGTTCCGGGCAACTAATCTCCCCGAGTTGCCTTCACCTGCCACCCCACCGGCGAAAATGTAAGTCGCCGGTGGGATGGCACACTCGGCAGCGAGATTTCGCGCAAATCGCCGAAAATACCTCGCGAGGCAACTTCGGTGCCGCTTCTGCCATCCCACCGGCGACTTACATTTTCGACGGTGGGATGGCAGGTGAAGGCAACTCAGGGAGATTAGTCGCCCGCGAACAGGGAGTTTTGTCGCGGGCAACTAATCTCGCCGTGTGCCAGAGCCCTTAGAGAAGTAGTGGGGTAGAGGAATGGACAAGACAAAACAGAACGTACTAAATTGAAAAGTTTTTTAAAAGGGATTAAAGCCCTACTCTTCTTACAGTTTAAGAACCTGGTGAGATGGTGAGATTCTGAAGAGGCAAAGCGATTAAAGGAGAAGGAAAGGTAAAAACTAAGTAAGCTGTATCAGGAAGGTCTATGTAAATAGAGCCATAAGCACTCACAGAAATGCTGCACTGAGTCCTCTGTCAAAAACAAACAAAAAAAAAAACCGGATTTTGTCTTTTTTTTTTATTTCTGTGCAGTTCTCTCATCTCTCCTGCTCCTCCCTCCCCCCCCCTTAGGAATGTGGATCTGAGCCAATCAGCAGGAAGCTTCCTCATAGTCTTACAAACTGTCTCAAAACAGAGTTGGCGCTCCCACAAAACAAATCACCATGTGGTGTGAATTAATTCAAATAATTTATTGGTGAATCATAAAAAACAAATACACATAATTAATTCTAAATAAAAATTAAAATTAAATAAAATACATCAGTGTACAGGGAGATCCAAGATTCAGTAGAAGAACTAGAATAAATACATGGTATAGGTCCTAATATTACATGATATTTCACTAAGAATGACTTAAGGATTCAATATGGAGACACAATAAATTTAGCAATAAATTAAGTAGAGATGATGTAAAAATACATAATAAAGGGATAAAAAATTGCACATAAGCCCTATCTAAAATTGCGAGGTGAAAACAGCTACAGCAGTATCTGCTCTACAAATATTGCACATATGAATAAACCTGTCCCTAAGGAGAACTGACTTCCCTATTAATACCCAAAACGGGGAAAAACATTTTTTCAGAAAAAGGTAAGACGTTTAGTTCAGCACGCAGCTTAAGACATGTGAAGTTGAATTTAACACAAGTGATTGTATAGCTATATACACTAATAGCGCTTATAAGTTAGCGTGAGTAAGGTGAATGAAAAAGTCCCCCAGTGCTGAGCAAATATAAACCGAATCGTACCCTCTGTCCCGGCCGGGAACTTACTTTTGGGTCACTAATGTTGGAGAGACCCGCTCTCTCACGCGGCACGACTGTCCATGAGTAAGCGCAAGAGCGCGAAACGCGTCGGAGGATTTTGTAACCTAGGAGGATCCGTAGTTCTCTCTTCGGCTCACAATTGGTGACGTCATTTTCGGCATTCAGCGCCGTCGTGCCGCGTGAGAGAGCGGGTCTCTCCAACATTAGTGACCCAAAAGTAAGTTCCCGGCCGGGACAGAGGGTACGATTCGGTTTATATTTGCTCAGCACTGGGGGACTTTTTCATTCACCTTACGCTAACTTATAAGCGCTATTAGTGTATATAGCTATACAATCACTTGTGTTAAATTCAACTTCACATGTCTTAAGCTGCGTGCTGAACTAAACGTCTTACCTTTTTCTGAAAAAATGTTTTTCCCCGTTTTGGGTATTAATAGGGAAGTCAGTTCTCCTTAGGGACAGGTTTATTCATATGTGCAATATTTGTAGAGCAGATACTGCTGTAGCTGTTTTCACCTCGCAATTTTAGATAGGGCTTATGTGCAATTTTTTATCCCTTTATTATGTATTTTTACATCATCTCTACTTAATTTATTGCTAAATTTATTGTGTCTCCATATTGAATCCTTAAGTCATTCTTAGTGAAATATCATGTAATATTAGGACCTATACCATGTATTTATTCTAGTTCTTCTACTGAATCTTGGATCTCCCTGTACACTGATGTATTTTATTTAATTTTAATTTTTATTTAGAATTAATTATGTGTATTTGTTTTTTATGATTCACCAATAAATTATTTGAATTAATTCACACCACATGGTGATTTGTTTTGTGGGAGCGCCAACTCTGTTTTGAGACAGTTTTTCTTGCTAGAGGATTAGTTTGGAGGAAGGCAGCTGTTCACGTTAGGTTATTCTTATTTCACCTTATTGGTGGGGTGTCACTGGTTGAATATCATATTGAGCACTAATATTAATGTAAGCGCGGATAAGGTTATTTGTATAGTCTTACAAACTGAGCATGTACAGAGGTCTTTGTCTTGGTGCAAGAGCGTGGCATTATGGGAATTTTCTTTAGAGAGCTCAGTGATAAGCAATACAATAAAAAAGTGTAGCTTCAGAATGATCCTGCTTTATGTGTGCCAAACATTGTTGATTCAATCAAATAATTCAACCAAAATGCAATGTAACATAAGCCCAAAAGCCCTGCTGCAACAGGGAACTTTAAAAAAAAATAAATCTTTTTAAGAGTAAAGAAATTAATTGCTACTTAGAAGACTGTAGTTCAAAACATCAAAAAAGATATGATTCATACCACTATGAGTCTTCACTGTATTTAGTTCTGAATAGAGTTCCTTCACAATTTCAGATCGATCTTCCCAAGGCCTCTCTGTAACATGACCTTTCCACTTTTTAAAGCCAAACTGGTTAAGAAAAACAAAAAGTCAATTACACTGTGGGCAAAAATAATTTCTATAGATTTTTACCATTCAACACAAACAACATTTCAAACATTTAATTACAGGTTTTATTATATAGCAGAAATGGAATATCAATATTAGCTTGTTATAGCTAATAAATTTTACAAAAAAAAAAGGAAGGAGGAAGCGCTTCTTGCAGGTGCCCTGGGCTGGTGCTTTTTTCTCCTGACAGGGGCACCAGCCCAGGGTACAAGGTAAGCGATCTAAGTCACTTGGGGGTGCCTAACATTTTAGCACCCCCAAGTAACTTAGCCTTTCCTTCTCCTTTAAGGTAACATATGGAAAGTATAGGGTTCAATTAAGAACTCTTCCTAGCAGTGTTCAAAATGCCCAATTTTTAAAGTTTGCACACTACCTTTCTGCTTTGCAGAAACGCCAACAATCCCAGTGCCCGTTTCAGAGCACACCAACTGCCCACAAAGAATATAGCGTGGACCGATTGTAAGAGAGAGACTCTCTCTTATGCGCTTACACAATGTGTGAATCGCCAACATGACTTGTGCATTATTATATTAATGATAAAACTTCATTGCATTAAGAAAAAATGTAACTAAATAAGAAAACAAAAAGAACTTACTTTGTAGTTATTTGAGAGTTTAAGAGCCTCAACCTCATTTTCAGCAGTGATTGTGGTTTTTATCATGCAGACATTACATGGCTGAACTTCTTCTGAGCCATGTGGACAAAACACAGGAGTAGAAGATGCCCCTAAAAAGTTATACCAGTATTCTTACTGTAACAGGAATTATTTAAAGTGACAAAAATCTGCACAACACAAGTTTGAAGTATTTGTTTACACTGCAAAATCATATCAGCATTAGTTCTATTAAAAAATACCCTTTAAGACAACATACCTGGGAAAGTAGTGTTTCTCTGATCTATGACTGACCCAGCAGAAGCTGCATCTGGGCTTAATCTATGTGGGATTGATGCCTTTGGGTAGATTTACATATGAATTCTACATATTTTGCATTGTACATTTGTGGATGGTGGACAAGGCAGATACAGAGGCACATGACAAATAGGGACTTCTGTACCTAGCACTAACATTGAAAACCCTCCCAAAAACTATAATAAACTACTGTGACCTATACACAAAGCAAATGGCCAGCATTAGGCAGAACTTCTTGATGACTTTGTTACAATAACAAATTAAATTAATGGGCAGTCACTGTTTTTTTCATGGATATGAACATAATTTTTGCTTTAGAGTTCCTGATTCAATAACCTTTTTCTCCTTCCTCACTTATTTACTCTGTGAAAAACCTGCACAGCAATAGTTACCAGGCAGCAATCTGGGAGTCAGGAGGCTATGTTGATGAGAACCAGAATGTGTATCCACCAAGTCTGTAGGGATATTTATACCGCAGTGTCTATCACACAGAGACCCCCGTCGATGAGTAGCATCAACCCGATGGTCAAATTCTCTATGGAAGTCTGAAATAGAAGAAAGTTGTACAAATAGTAAACAAAACAAAACAAAAAAAACAACGTGTTTTCATGTAAAATAAAGAACACTTTATATGGTTTTAGGAGTAAGTTGCTATAAACACAAAAAAAGTGTGAAGCGTGCACAAATGTGAGGTGCTATTCCCAGGGAGGCAGCCCATAGAAAAGTCCCCTCAACAAGAAACAATAAATCATAGGGAGGAATCATAAGGCAGCCTTATTTTGATTTTTTATGCCCCCGACGAAGACCACTTAGTGGTTAAAATGTGTTGGGCTAATTTATGCATTCATTTTGTGATTAAATAAACTTTTTGATTTTCTAAGAGTGTGCATTCCTCCCTATGATTTATTGTTAGGAGTAAGTTGCATCTGAAAATAAAAGTTGCTTTCATTCTTAACATTTCAGTATAATTATTTTCTGCTTCTGTATTTCAAGACAGTAGCTTGCCTGTTTTTTTTTTGTTTTTTTTTTTAAATAGCCAGAAATACACCCTATAGAATGATACATGGTATGTCATTTGGCCGTCTGATGTAAAATTCTAGGTTTTACAGATTCCAGGAGAAAGCTACCTGCCTGAATGCATAATGCTGAAGGGAATGTTTGGGGGAAATACAATCATAGTCGGAGGCTGTCTTTTCTGGTTTGGGCTAGGACCCATGGTTCCATTGAAAGCAAGCCTTAAAGCTTAACAACGCAACACTGCTTACTATGCAGCAACAGTTTGAGGGGAATGCTCTTTTCTGTGTTAGCTCAATATTGCCCTGACCATTGTTATATGTTGGGTTGAAAAAAAACTTAAGTCCATCAAGTTCAACCCTTCTAAGCAAATACCAACGCGCACACACACACAAACCTATACTGACCTATCTATACACTCACATACTGTGCATAAACTATGTAACAACATCAATACTAATTGTACATTTTAGTATCCCAATAGCCTTGAATTTTATGCTTGTGCCTAAGCAAAAATCATCCAAACCACTCTTTAAAGGCATTAACAAAATCTGCATTTACAACATGGTATTGTTTTTAACCTTATTGTGTGCTCTTGTAATCAAGAGATAAGGACAGTATAAGGGAACCCCCCTCACCACTCTCTCAACTGTTGAATGTGTTTAAAGGGCATCTCAACCCAAAAAATAATTCTAAGCAATTTTCCAATATGAAATAATTTTAAAAATTTAGCGCTTTAAAAGTTATGTGTAAATGTAATTGCTATTGAAAGCAGCATTTGCTGAACTCCTGGTTGTTACTTTTTAAACAATGTTGCAACGGTCTTGCTTCTCCAGTAATACAGGTCTGTCAGGCTGCTGCCTTGTGTTACATTGTTTCAACAGTCCGTGCCACCAGGGCAGAGAATAGAAAAGGGCTGGCAAACACTGCTTTTAATAGCAATTATATATACAAATAACTCAAAAATCATTACAAATTTGAAATAAATGTATATTGCAAAGCTGCTTAGAAGAATTTTGTTTTTTTTTATTACGCAAAAAATTATATTTTGCGTTGCCTTGTCCTTTAAGGCTTGTTAATAATAAAGGGAATTTAACAAGAATTAAGCCAGATTGCTGTATGTTAAACATGTTATGTAAAATGCATGTAAAACACATATGTAATATGCAGCAACTCCTATTCCTCTGGATTAAGGGGAATTAAATAAGGCTTTATTAACTTCTCCACATGGTTAAAGTTTCAGCTGAATCTTACATGACAATTATATGGAGTTATCAATATCATTCAGTAGTTTTTAACACTGTATAACTTCAAACCAATAAAACAGTAATGCTGTCACCTACACGTCTATTTATTTGTCTTTATTTCTATATATTTGTTGCTCTCTTGCATTATTAGGATGGCTGAGCCTTGGAGCTGGGGGTGGGAAGAGGGGAACACTAACAAAGGGATCCTCAAACTATGGCCCTGTTAGGAACTGTTTCTATCTTTTTAAAATGTAAATCAATGTTTTCCAATACTAATCTGATTTAACAGTCTTAATTTCAATTTTAACAGCAAAGTCTTTATATAACAAAGTTTCCTTGAGGCAACAAACACTGCTTTTTGTAGATTAAAGGAGAAGGCTAAGTCACTTGGGGGTGCTAAAATGTTAGGCACCCCCAAGTGACTTTAATCGCTTACCTTGTACCCGGGGCTGGTGCCCCTGTTAGGAGAAAACAGCACCAGCCCGGGGTACCTGGAGCGATGCGCTTCCTCCTTCGTTTCGCTGAGACTAACACAATAGGCCCATGCGCAGTAGAGTAAAAAGCCGACTTCTCTGTTAAAGTTCGGCTTTTCACTCTACTGCGCGTGCGGCAATACAGGAAGGAGGAAGTGCTGCAGCTACCCCAGGCTGGTGCTGTTCTCTCCTAACTGGGGCACCAGCCCGGGTGAAAAGGTATGCGATTCAAGTCACTTGGGGGTGCCTAACATTTTGGCACCACCAAGTGACTTTGCCTTTCCTTCTCCTTTAAGAAGCAGTAAAAATCTAAAGAACTAAAAGATAAGTGGAAGGGCATCACAAGGCAGTAGATAGCAAGGAAATGCTATACAGGAGGACTACCCCACAGTTGGACTACCAAAGTGTAATGGGGGCAAAAAAAACAACTTATTGTACAGCACTGTGGAAAATGCTGGCACTATAAATAATTGCTAATTAAAAAAGAAAAAAAAAATTCCTGAGTTTGTTACTGTTTAGGGTCAATTTAATTGCTTGTAGCTAAATTACCCACTAAAATTCTAACTTTTTTTTAAGGAGTTGTTTTTTAATTAAGCTAACACTTAATTTTATCCCAGAATTTTACACTTAACTACACAGCTTTATAAATACACAGGATTTTACAGTGTGTACTGCAACATTAAAGTGGCAATGTTTGGCATATTGCACACTTGAATAAAGTTTTTTGGAAATTTTAAACCACTGCCCCGAAGTCCGATGAGTGCATGCTGGCGTTGTTAACTAAATTAAAAATTAATCTATATAAAGATCCTACCATAATTAATGATAAAATGAACTTGCGTCACACAAGAATGAGGATCACAAAGGGGATGAAAACGCGATTTCGAATCCCGAATGAGACAAATACGGATTGGATCCGAAAATTTCTGAAGATCACAAATATGACGAAAATGCTTCTGAAAAAATTGTATTAGTCCCGATAATATCATATTGTCGATCCGAAAGTCACTAAATTTTCATACCGAACGATTGTAAACAGCGGGAAAACCTTTCAGATTTTTTTGCGCAAGCGTACAAAAAAGTCGCGCAAGACACGAAAAATTTGGTTAAAATAAGCTTGGAGCGTTCGAATGAACATTCCGAGCGTTCGTGTCTTAATAAATCTGCCCCTATGTGTTTTGCACCCCCCACATTGCACCCATGGCATGTGCCTCTTCTCCCCATCCATAGTTCCGGCCCTAATCTATAATAATGCATAATGAAAGTTCAGCCCTTTAAAACAGCATCCATGGGCGAAGCATAGAACAACGGAGATATCCGCTAGTATATCATGCGGACTAATTACACAGGATCCTAGCATGAGCTCACATGGCTCAGCAAGAAAATCAATTTAACAGGGAAGGCTCACATTTTACTTTTTATAATCGCCTATTTTGTTAACACATTCCAAATCAATATAATCTATTAGTTCCACACTTCTTGCATTATATGCACCATAAAAGGAAAAGGCTTAATCATGTCTTGCTGTCACAACATTGCACATCAAAATGCAAACCACTATAAAAATGAGCTCAAACTTCTAAATGTGGTACAAGCAATGGCTTTCCTTTTCATGAGAAGAATGTTAGACCATAAAAGATCTGGTTAAGTTTTTTTTGTATGTTTTATAACCCTTACTAGGAGAGAAGGAGATAGAAAACTAAGGTAGACAAACAAAATTACTGACCTCTGAGAAAACATACATTCATGAAAACAACATCTTACAATATAGAGATCTGTTCCAAAAGTCAGTATCTTTTTAACATAATTAAAATAGGCAAAAAGTAAGAAATGTGTTGTTGTTATTTCTTGCACTAAACAGGGCATATCCCTGTTATAAGTAAAATTATATTCTACTCCCTATTCTACCAAGAAAAGTCTGGTGGGGCTAGAAGTCAGTGGCACAACTACATATACACCAAAGTGAAAAATGGCCCTCCAGATTTAAAGAAATGTGGCTGAATAAAGGTGGCCATACACGTGGCGATCCGACGATGTTTCGTACGACCATCGGTCGCACGAAACATCGTAAGATCCGCCACACACCATTCAGGGCTGAATCGGCAGGTAGAGGAGGTAGAAACAATAGGATTTCTACCTCCTTCTGCCGATTCAGCTCTGAAGGGAGAATTTTGGTCAGGCGCCTTCTATGGCGCCCGATCAAAATTTTCAAACTTGTCCGATCGGCGAGTCGTCCGATATCGGCAGCTTCCTGCGATATCGGTCGACTCGCCGACATGCCATACACGCACCGATTATCGTACGAAACGAGGTTTCGTACGATAATATCGGTGCGTGTATGGCCACCTTAAGTCTATCAGAGCAGTTATCCTATCAGTTTAATAAAGAAGGACCTATGTACAGCAAAGTCTTTGGTGCAGTTATGTTTCGCATAACATAGGACAAGCTCAAGCATGATATGTTCTGTTGGGGAAAGAAAACCTTGGTCTCCACCTTATTTTCAATAAGTACAACATGCATCCGCACTGAGCTATCATCACGTAATCACTGCTGATAGGCACAACAAGGGAACAAGTGAAATGGAAGATGCAGCTGTTTGCTACAAGCACAAAGTTTATCTAACAACATATAGAGGTATTTTATGCATTAAAGGGCACACCCTGAAATTGCTTAACCCACCAGATGAAGCACTAGGCTGCCTTTACCTGGAGGGAGCTACTGGGGCGGGCAGCTATATTGTGGCACATGCACATGCGAGAGTTGCATCCACACCCATGTACCAATTTTATGGGCAGATAAACAAACTTTTAGCAAGATTCTGACTACTCCATTATTCTATAATTAGCCATTTTTTTTAATTCTTTTGCGGTCTCTGAATTAAAGGCATTTAATTTTGCAACTTAATTTTTCCTTGCAAAGAATTAGCACTTGTAATAGCACAAAGAGATAAAGATCATGTTTTAATTATTAGACATAATATGTCTTTGATTTAAAATTCTTTCTAGTTGCTGGACATGCAGTACATACAGAGTAAGGCAGAATAAGAGTAAATAAACACATATAAAAGACAACATTTCTGACCAATATGTACATCACACAAAAATAGTGTTACCAGATCACTTGAAAATTCAGCAACACCTCTAATACATGTGATAAGGCTTCACTGAATGAATCTTAATTAAATTACAATCAGCGCAGCCCTTCTAGATGAACGCTCTAGAACCCTATACAGGTATAGGATGCATTATCCAGAACCCTATTATCCAGAAAGCTCTGAACTATAGGAAGGCCATCTCCCATACATCATAAAAAGTTATTTAAAATACTCCTAATTTTAAAAAAAATCTTTTTTTTTTTTCTCTGTAATAATAAAACAGTACCTTGCACTTGATCCCAACTAAGATATAATTAATCCTTATTGGAGGCAAAAAATCCCATTGGGTTTATTTAATGTTATATATGTAATGTTATTTTTTAGCAGTCAAAGTATGCTGCTTCAAATTATGGAAAGCACCAGATCCCGAGCACTCTGGATAACAGGTCTCATACCAATACCAACATTGAATTCAAACGACGCTCCCAAGCTCCCAATCCCCTGGCCATTTACAGAGCATCAGGACGCATGCAGACAGTGCATACAAACAGGCTTCTATCTAGCTAATGTAACAGCTGCAAACTTTTAGCTCCAGTGCAGAATATAAAGGCACAGACAAAGGCGGGAATTGTTTTAGATTCAGAGACCAGGCTGATATTACCATCACTGTAGAAAAGAATTAATCTTATAAAACAATAATGAAAAGTAGCAACTACGGCAGAAATAAAAAAGCGCAGCGCTTTCTAACAGAGAAACGGTGTGCAAAAATCTCATGTCAGCTCCTCACAACTTCCTAAATCATTTCTAAACTACTTATACAATCGCATGGGGCAATACGACACAGCCGCACATTTCTGGGGGGCACCTGGGGAAGGCCTGTAGGTGTGTGAGAGACTCCGGACACAGAGGCACAGACATACCATGGCTCACCTGCAGCAGCACTGCGCCTATTACAGGACACCCACTCGCTGGTTCCCCCGCTCACACCGGAGCGACACAAAGCCCAGCTGCACACAGTATTGGCAGAGGGTTGGTTAAAACAACGTGACAGCAAATGGGTATCTCACCGAAAGTGTCATGTGTGTTCCTTCTGCGTCTGGCATATTCCACATCCAGCGACATCTCACTACCCTTCTCTCTCACGGCCGGACTGAAAGCAAGGGGTTGTAAGATACAGCGACTTAAAACGAGAATGAGTCAGTGCGCAGGCCCGGCGCTTAATAGCGGTTCCCGCACGGTGCGGCAGGTTCCAGTTGAGGGGAGCACATGTGCTCGGGTTGGGACGGGTTGCTCACGTCACATGACTTATTAAAACAACAGCGAGCAAATAAATTAGTTCCGCCACTCTCTATTTTTTCCCCAGTTCTACACCCACTAAGTACAAACTCCAGTACCGCTGCCCAAGGTGCTTCTTAGACCCACACTGTTAAACAATTAAACGTAACACTTTGGTGCTGTCTGATGCATTCTCCTTGGAAGCCATCTTTTGCGTATTAAAGGAGAACTCCACCCAAGTAAAAAGATAAAATATAATCTAACATTTAAGTGTTTTGAATACATTGCTTATTTTTCTTTTTTGAACAGATTGTGTAGACCAGTGATCCCCAACCAGTGGTTCCTGAGCAACATGTTGCTCACCACCCTCTTGAATGTTGCTCCCAGTGGCCTCAAAGCAGGTGCTTATTTTTGAATGGAAAGGCAAGTTTTAGTTGCATAAAAATTCATTGTAATGCCAAACAGAGTCCCATGTAGGCTGCCACTACACATAGGGGCTACCAACTATTAGGGCCAAGGGTAGATAGAAGATATTTAAAGATCAAGGCAGAAATATAGAAAAGGTGAAATTAATTCCAACTTTAAAGGGGAGTAGACAATATTCTGAGGCAAAATGCAAATGGTTTTCATTATTTATGTTTTTTCCCATTATTAAGCTCTTTGTTCAGCATTTGCCCTGTTTGTATTTTCAGCAGCTATCTGGTAGCTAGGGTCTTGTTTACCTTAGCAACCAGGCAGTAGTGTGAATGAGAGACTGGAATACGAACAGAAGAGTGACTAGATAGGTAGATAGGGATTACAAAGTAACAATTATAATAACATTATAAACTGGCAGAACAATAGATTTTTGGCTACCAGGGTCAGTGAAATAATTTGAAACCTATAAAAAATAAATAACGAAGACCAATTGCAAAGTTGCTAGCAATAGGACATTCTATAATATACTAAAATTTATCTTAAAGGAGAACCACCCATTTAAATATTTGAATTTGGTCTGGTTAGAAGGTGTGAAGGTAGATCTAGATCCAGGGTTCCCCTGGGTCAATAGGTGCAGCAGCACATGATTCGTTCCATTGCTCCAAAAGAAAGCCCGCCCCATCACTGGTGCAGGACATTGGTTAAAAACACATATCCCTTTTCTGACCCCATGCACTGGCGCAGGACATTGGTAAAAACACATTTCCCTTTTCTGACCCCATGCACTATATTCCAAAGTCTCTCTGTGCAAAGTGCATCTTTTTACATACCTTAAACATGCACCCAGCAGGGACCATGTGAGTATTACTGGACACAGATGTAACATATTAAGTGATGATGTAAAAATACTACAACTGTACCTCCAATAAGTTCTAACATAGTGTCAGACTTTTAAGTGATGTCAAACATGCCTTTTTTTTTTCTTCACAAAGCAAAGAGAAATACATTAACGCTATACGAAAGATAATTAATAGGGTGTTAGCTATATATCTTATATTATGTAGTTACATAGTAAATGTGTAGCAGAGTAAAATTCTTCTGTAAAAACCATTGTAGATTGAAATATGTACCTTTATTAATTACACTGCCCCACTGACTAATGGATTACACCAGTTCTGAGGTAGTGTAAAACAGTGTTATTAGACTTACATTACGGTTATATTTGTGACTAAACACAGCAGGGTTCACTTACTAAAACAGTGCAAAGTTCTAAAAATTGGTACAAATTGGCTTGAATTATTTTCACAGATTCCAGTATAGTCGAGCCATCCACAATCAGGCAGATATTTACACCAATTAATAAATCACACGCAATTGGATGCAACTTGGAGTTGCTATGTAAAGCGAATCACATATGCAGGACATAGTTGATCACTTAATTGCTCTTCAAATAGATGTAACTTACCTGGTACAATAAAGTCGAGGCACAGCACACAGAAGAACAAAGAGCCATGTTCTTACTGCCTATTTAAAGGAACAGTAACACCAAAAGATTAAAGCTTTTTAAAGTAAATGAAATATATGTACTGTTGCCCTGCACTGGTAAAAGTTGTGTGTTTGCTTCAGGAACCCTACTGTAGTTTATATAGATACCCTGCTGTGTAGCCATGGGGGCAGCCATTCAAGCTAGAAAAAAGGCGAAAAGGCACAGGTTACTTAGCAGATAACGGATAAGCTCTGTAGAATACAGTTGTGTTTTATCTGTTATCTGCTAAGTGCCTGTGCCTTTTCTCCTTTGAATGGCTGCCCCCATGGCTACACAGCTGCATTATTTATATAAACTATAGTAGGGTTTCTGAGGCAAACTTACCAGTTGTACCAGTGCAGGGCAACAGTACATTATATTGGAATTTCTTTTATACACTTGAATTTTTTGGTGTTACTGTTCCTTTAAAGGAGAACTAAACCCTAAAAATGAATATGGCTAGAAATGCTATATTTAATATGTTAACCTGACTGAATCAGCCTAAAGTTTCAGCATCTCTATAGTAGTAATGATATAGGTATTCACAGGAGCTCATCTTGGATTCTGTTAGAACTGTCCGGGACAGTGCACATGCTCAGTGAGCTCTGAGCAGCTGCTGAGAAGCTAAGCTTAGGGGTTGTTGCAAATTTTCAAGCAGAACATGAGACTGGTCTGTCATATAAACTGATGCTACAGGTCTGATTGTCTAAATTCTGATGCAATTGCCCTTGTTTCAGATCTGTCATTGTAATGTGAATCTGAATGACTTACTAATGAGCCTTATACGGATATATATATATATATATATATATATATATATTCTATTTATGCAGTATATTTTAGATGGGTCCCGAAGCTCAGGTAAGTGACAGCAGCACAGAGCAGTTGCAGTGAATAAGCAGAAAAGATGGGGAGCAACCGGGGGCATCTTCAGAGGCACAGATCGTCTCTGCTAAAGGGCTGTGGTTGCCTTGGGCTGGTACAGAAGCCCAAAACATAATGTACAACATTTCTAGTGTTTTTCTTTAGTTAAGTTCTCCTTTAAGCCACACAAACCCCCGTGCGTTTTGTTTTCCTGGGGCCAAAGTGCCAGCAAAGAAAATTTGTATGCAATATTCATATTTAATGTTTTCTACATGCAGCATATGTTTGTGTGATCTTGTGTTATACATGGTTATTCTATTACAGAGAATATGAGAGAAAAAACCATAAGTATTCCTAATTGGGTACATTTATATTCCAATCAACTCAAATCTGCACTTTCCAAAATTATATTATATTTGGTTAATTTAAGATGGGGCTTTCGTCATATATTAACAAGGTACAAAATAATAAGGACTGAGGTCACCCTTTGCCTCAGAACAATTTCAGTCTTCACAACGCAGTCATCTGAGTTCTTAATTGTGTCTTGCAGGATACTGTCTGGAGCATATTTGTAAAGCAGCTTTTTACAGAAGAGGAGTTAGAAATCTAGCTCACCATCTGCACTCTAGAACTGTCCATAAAGGTTCAATGATGTTTCAAGTGTGGTGACTGTGCAAACTGTGTACACGTGTATTTGTTTGTATGGTTGCAGAATATATTGTATATATTGTATGAAAACCTGGCACCTCAACACACACCATCTGCTCATTTTTCCTGGGGTGCAACTCATAAATGGCTCAATTAACAGCATAAGTACCATGAATGAAACTTGCTCTGTACTTAGAAGTAGAATATACTATCTGTAACTTGCGTACTCAGGAGAAGGATATAAAGCCATTTGTCTTTATTATAACTTTCCCTTTCACTGAACGTAGTTCCATTTCTGAGAGATAGGACCTTTATAGAGTAAGGGGCAGATCTCCACTACTGGCATAGAGAAACACAGAGAAAAGAGTGCTCTAAAGTTCTTTATTTGCAAAACCCTGCTCAAGGTTGAATAAAACATGTTGGCATTATAAATACTATACAAAATCTGTACGTAGTTACAATTTCTCAGACTATGCAAAGTTCTACAGTTAAAAAGAAATGGCCTGCATAGTATGACATCAAAAAGACAAATTTATGAATACAGTTTACTGAAAATTTTCAAGTTTGTTTAGAAATCCAATTAAACATTTCTGCATAGAGTAGTTCCCATAAATACCAGAATGAGAAAAATCTAATGTAAACTTTTTAGCTAATGCTAATAAGTCAGTAGTATATACAATTTATTAAACAGTTGTGTACAGCTGTGTTGTGGAAAAATGTGACACAAGAATTGTACCTCTAAATAATTATTTCTAAATGGCACATACATAGTTGTATAAAAACAAAGCTTTAAAAGAAAAAGATAATTTTAAACATAACATAAAGGGTTATGGCATATGAGGTGTAATCTCCCCATAGGTGCATTTCAGCCAGCAGATAAATGCCACAAACCACTACTGCTGCCTCATTTAAAGGGGAACTAAAGTTTAAACTGCTGGGGGGGTCGCCAAAAAGTTAGGGAACCTCCAGTGATTAAAATCACTTACCTGATACCCGGGGCCGATGCTTATTTGCTAAAAATTGAACCAGCCCAGGGTATTTCTGCAGAAGATCTTTGGTTTCCTCTGTCTTTTTTTAGTTCCAATCCGGGAAGGCCCATGCGTAGTAGAGTAAAAGCTTTTTTTTTTTTTTTTTTTTTTTAACTTTAGTGTGCATGGCCACACTGAGAAAAGAGAAGAGGAAGAAAGACGGTGCCAATGAACACTTGCGGAAATACCCCAGGCCAGTGCAGTTTTCTGCTAACAGGAGCACTGGCTTGGGGTATTAGGTAAGCTATTACAATTACTGGGGGAGTGCCTAACATTTGGTACCCCCCACTGACAGACTTAAATTCACCTTTAAATTGTGAGACAGAGTGACAGCTTTGGTACTGGTACTCTTCAGCCCTAAAAACTCAACATAGGATGTGCCATTTGTGATATCAGACTGAAGTTTTATGTAAGATTGGAATAACAAATGTTATATATATCTCCAGAGTAATTACTTAAAATGATCCAAGTTGGAATTACATTAGCAGATTTCTGAACAAAACCCATTCCAAAAATTTCTATTTGTAACTTTAGTTGGGCAGTTTGGCCTATTTAAACAACCCCGTCTGATGTCAAATGGCAACCTTGAGGAGCGGATTCAACAGTCTTGGGATTTCCTCCAATTACAATTCATCTGTCTGGACTGAAATCCCCCAATGCCTCTTTTTGGTGTATGCATGGGGTTCTGGCAGTTCTAGAAATGAGGTGATCACAGCTCCCTCTAGATTCTATACAGATCAATTTGTTTGGGCATTGTTCAGCCACACAATTGTATTAATGCCATGTGCACGAATGGTCAGTTCTTGCCAGTGGGCCCATCTGTCAGATAATGCTAAAAACAGGTCATCCCTAATCAAAATGTAATGTCTGCAATATCTGTCCCTTCTCAAAATCAAGGAGTTTTAAACACATTTTCAGAGGCACCACAGTTAAAAATTGTATTACAGAAAAACAGTTGAGACTGAAATCCTGATCACACCAAGCATTAATGGTCTCCAAATATCCATAAGATATTCACTCCAGATAAGCCAAGGTTGACTCTCCTGAAAACCAAAGGGCTGAGATTATTAACTGCACATTTTATTTACAAGAAATTGATTACAAAACAGTTAAATATAGCCTTATTTATTAAAGCCCCCCGCAAAAAAAAATAAAAAAATCCACCCCTTAGTGACTATTTAAAAAGCACTTGTGCATGGGGCATTCCTGTGCTTCATACCCCACATCAGATTAATAAAGTGGATAAGCAAGTAAACGAGTAAATGACCCATGCAACATCAACAGTGTAAAGTCAAAGAGAGAAAAAGAAAGAAAAAAAAAAGTTCAACTGTCAAACATTTTAGAAACTACAGGAAACTGCAAATATGGACTTGGTAAAACTGGGATTAATAACAGATTTAAGAGATACTTTTACATGCAGCTGTACTTGTAACTGCTGCTCACAATGTAACACGGTTCACTAAACTTTTATCACAATGCGAATGTTTAACACCTGCTCGAAGATGGCATAAATCTTAACGCAAAAAATAGGTTACGAAGTTTTATTACATATACTGTGCACTTGCGTCAACAACAGATTTTGCAATCGCAACCTTACTGTCACAAGATATGCAAAGGGTTTGCAAGCTGTATATTTCTGATGCACAAACACAAATTTGTCGCAAAGCTTAGATTTTGTCCTATTGCAAATATTTTTCCATATAATGCCCCCAATAATGCCTTCTTTGTCTGTAAAGTTAAAGGGCCTATCCACATCGTGTAGCTTAAGTTACTTGTTTAGATCGTACCAAACGACAGGAAATAATGCAGCTCTAACCAACAGGAAAAAGTGCAGGAGTAAAACACAGAAAATAACTTGTTTCTTTTGTTTTTAAAAAAAAGTCAGCCCCTTAGTGTTCATACAAATCTGATACAGGTATGGGACCTCACTTTATACTAATTGTTATACTTTTTTGGTATAAATGATTTTTCACACATTTATAAATATGCCACTTTATGTTTTAACACAGGATAAGCTCTTACAAATGACAACATACTTATTTTCTTTGTGACTCATACAGAACTCTTTCTGCTGTGTAAAAACACTTGCCATACATTACAGTAGTAGTACAGTATAGTAAGAGTAGTGTGCGTTTGGCACAGGGAGTATTGGCATTTTCTCTACTAGGATGTTTATTAGATAATGGACAGTAGCACTATATAGAAACACTAGGCAACTCTGTTTTATAAGCATTGCATTTAGGTCAGTTAGGGAAACATTTATCAAAAGTATAAAATTAGAGCACACCACAGTAAAATTCCACCAGTCACTGTTCATTTCTATGGGATTTTTAGAGGCATATTTATCAAATGGTAAACGCTAACTTTCACCCATTAATAATAAGAAAATCTGGTTTTAAACTGATTTTGAACATTTACTAGCATTAATGTTTGGCTCCTCACATTATCCAGCACCCTGCAAGATGTGTTGCAAACCCCTTTTCAGTAAATAACAGGGAATGTGAATCATGCCAGACAGAGAGAAAATGCACTGTCACAAAATAAGGCTCCTAGCAATAAGTTTTTAAAAATTGTAGCCTGTGAAGCAAGGCTTAATAAAATCAATCATAGAACATAATAATCATGACAAGGGGAAAATGTTGTGCCATAACTAAAGTAACGTCAGTGAAAATAGCGGATCTTACCCAAGCATCCCAGATTCTTTGGTCTTTATTATATACAGGAACATGAGTAATGTATGGAACAAGTTGTTTCTCCCCTGAACAAATTTGTGAGAATGGAAAAATTAAATTTAAAACATTAATTTTCATATGATGAGAGTGTTATCCAATATTTTCCTGCTAACATTGTATTTACACTTTGCCTCCATTTGAGCATTGTCTGTTTCTTCCCTTTTGTATACTAACATCATTACAAAAATGTTTGGTACATTCTATTGCTCCCCAAAGTGAACACAGTATTGAATGGGTCTTAAGAAATTGACTTGCTTTTTTGTCTGGATTCATCACAAATAATAACATAATTCTTTATGAATTGGCTTTGAGGAGGTGCTTGCTTGGTTATATTTAGGAGGAAATCCATTTGTACTCAAGCCATTTTAAAACATAAAATTGCGTGCAATATATTTTGTAGACAAGTTACTTTTGTGGTCATAAAATTTTTGTGCCCAATATGGTTTTCTATATAAAGAAACAGCATACAGCACCTTAATATAGGAGCTGAATATATGAACATTGTCAGTATGGTTTTCTAGTCACAAACTGACAGTCAATGCAAAATTCAAACATGCAAAACATTTTATTTTGGCAGCACACATTTCACACTAAAAATCATTCAAATTTTTTTTTCAACTAAAATTAAATTTATAAAATACAAGTCATATTGTACTAAATTCCAGAGTAAATTAACTGGGTGCAGTACAACCTCATTTTGACATACATATTGCAGCCAATTGATAAATAAGTTAAAAGTTGTTGAGGCAACAATGTAAGCATAGCAGAGTAAGCCGATACGGCCAACCCTGTTAGGGTCTCATTTAAAACTGTTAATCTATGAGCCATGAAGCACCATATGCAGCAAAACAGTTGCCTTATGCAAGTTTAATGGAGCACAAAAAACGCACAAGCACCTTTGTGTGTACATCTTTTTTGCAGGGATACATTTTAGCATTTAGTCATTTTCATTTCACCTAATATTATATTATTATAATAACACAAATATAATGTTTGTAGTTACAATTTTACTTTTGCCGACAGCAGGAAATACAAAATGCATTTTGTATTTCACAATATCCTGTAAACAAGGCAATGCATGACCGTATATGTGGCACATACAGGTATAAAAAATATTGGTTTAGAGATGCTGCCTAGCTTCCATATTTTGGTACTGCTCTGATTAAACAGGAAAGGTTAATTAATTCATAGCATTGGGTGAATACAAGGAAGTATGCAAAAGCAAAAATATATTTAATCAATATCTGCTTTGGAGCTACTTGCTTTTTGTGTTAAAATGTAAAATGCAAAAAGCAACTTGGTCCTATATGCACATATTTATGAAACTTTATAAGCTGAATGTCTGGTATCTAAGAAAATCTTTTTTTGCTCAATCTTGACATTAAAGCCCCTAGCTTTTTTAACTTTCTTTGCTCTGTGATGTAGTGCTGTGGTGGAAACTGGAAATAAAATTCATCCATAAATATTTTTCCCTAAATCCTCATGGCAGTATAGAATTCCCACCTTCATTATTTTTTTGCCTACTGATGATTGCAGATTTTTATTTCTAAGCTTCTTGTAAGGATTTAATATAGTGCTGAAGTGATAATGCAAAAATAATGAATTAAGGGGTGAGCATAAGCCTGAAATGTTTTATTGTACTTAACACCCTTGCAACTGTTTTTGATAGATGTACCTGAAAGAATAAGCTGAATGGATAATGGACCTTCATCAATATATGACATTTTACAAATACCTTTGGCAGGCTGTAGATGTGCTTCTGATAGACTAACTCATAGTATGGTGGATTTACATTGCTCTGGTGGATGCAAAATACATTTTCATTTGAAGTATCTAATGGTGAAAAGAAAACGGTACAATTGTCAGTGTGTTTCCACACAAAAGTAGTTGCCTTATAGCTTATAAACACTGAAACACATATACCTGGTTTGTCTGGAGTCTGGACAAAATGCTGAGAAGTAAACGTTTTCCCATCTGGATATTTAGGGTGGGGAGGCAGGCGAGAGTCCAGATATGTGCAAAATATATGCATAACGATCTTAAAAAGAAATAATCATGTAATAAAACTATAAACTTTTAAATAATACAGGTGCTAAACCTAGTACAGAATTATAACATTACCAAATTAGACGTAGAATGTGCACAATTTCCACTATGCATGGTTTGTACTTTAAAAGCTAAACCAATGAACATCTTTGCAGACAATGACAGCATTTTTTTTTATGCAAAGCAAATATCCAAATCTTTTTTATACAACATACTGCAGAGTCAGTTGGAAGGTCTGTATCCCATTTTCGACCTTTAAAATCTCCTCCTGAATTCCATCGAAAAGAGCTCATACATCCTCCATGTGACAGTTCTGGAAAATAATATTCCTATAAAACTATAGGCATAAACAATAAAAATAATGACCAGACATTCACTACCAAAGTGAATGTATCTTTATTCTTCTCATATTTCATTGTTCTCTCCTTCAGCTCAAACCATTCTATGTTATGGCTGATTGTGAGTATTGCAAGACAATGTTTAACAAAAATAATGTTCCAAAATAGGTGGAGACAATTCTGGACAAAATTCTTAAAGCTTATATGTGAATATGAATTTGAAACAATTTTTTAGAAAATGTTGTTGTAAGATGTCTCTTCATACTTTGATTCATATGCAGCACTTTTTCACCATCTATTGACCTCTCTCACACACTGACTGTAGCGAAACATCTTCTTAAGTTAGGGTTAACATCTCACTAAATGTAGAAATTCCCATAAAGCTTTAATATGTTTTAGGATTAACATTATCTAAACAAGTTTTTATATTGTGTTCTTTTTAGTTATTCTGATCCATTTCTCATTTCTGTATCCAGAAAGATTTATTATTGATGCTATATTTTCACATTTCTCGATTAGTTTTTTTTTTTCCCTAATAACCACCCTACCTGGACTGTAAGTTTTCAAAAACACTACAGACAAACCCTGCAAATTATAGATTTCTATGGAATGTATCATTTCCTTGCTGTTCCTTTGAAGCACTGTTCGTTAAACATGGGGTACAAATAAGGAAACTGAAGATCTACATCCAAAGTAAAAAAAAAAAAAAATATTTACCTTTAAGGCGCTCATACAAGTATTCCTGATTTGGAGTGATGTCCAGATATTGCACAATAATATGTAATGTTGGTATGAGTGGGGCTTTAACTAGAGCTGCTTGCTTCAAACTGCTTATGCTCGATTCTGTCAAAAATATTGTAAAATTAATAATGCAGAATAAATAACTATAAAGTTGGCTTTTAAATGATGACATGTCCATAATGCCATTATTTACCTCCTATCTGTAACTCAGGACAACCAAGTCTTCTCATTTGTGTGTTTACAGAATCCACCTCATGGACCAAGGGGACCAAAATGGTTTCATTAACCCACTAAAGGGATACAAAGCCATAATTAGCTACCAGAATTGTACATTGTGAGAATACTAATATGGAAAAAAGAAGAACATGTCTAAAGAAAACAAATGGATGCAATGATGGGTTTTATTTTTCTATACCTTTTAAGTATTTGTAGCATCCAGAAAATTCACTTCTGACTTTATTGCTAAAACTGTTGAGATGTGCTCAACTTATATACATGGCAGTAAAACGTAGGGTTTTGCATGTCCTTTAACTCCAAAGAGTGTATGTAGTAAGTTATGCTGTCAGGATCACACAATAACTTGATTCCAGTCTCTACAATGGCTAGCAATAGCATTTAGGAAAATATCTGAAAATACAATTATAAAAATTAACTCTACCCATCCATACATCTGTAAACTGTTCCTGTAAACGTATCCCACCATCTGCTAGGCATGTTTTTCATTATCATTTCTTTAAAAATATGCCTTCTTTAAAACTACACCACCTATCTCAAATTACCTTTCACAGTACACTGCACATTTTTAAGGAAATCTTACTTTTATTTTTTCTGCATTTTTATCCATTCTTTAATTAGCTACACGCTCCCAAAAACCTCATCCTCCAGGCTGCCCTTTGGAGTCTAACCATGTATCAAGCAAAATATCTTATTGCTAATAAAGTTTCACTTACACATGTAGTGCTTGATGACAGCATATTTATAATAATAGAACAAGCACCCAGTGATCTATAAAAAGGAGAACAAAACCCAATCTACAACCTCATACACCCTCCTGCATGCACTGCCTGTTAGTCTCATAATTGTTTGTGTGTTTGGCTAAAAAATAAAGAGTAATATCTTTTTGATCCTTTTCAGCAAGGTCTGACACCAAACAACCTGCTGTGCTACTCACAGTAATTTTAGCCTGGTACACAGATAGGACAAAGTTGCGAGACTAACACATGCTTTAGTTCAGGAGTGGAAAGGGGGGCTTTGAGAAGACCTGGAAGTGTTTTGGGACTTTACAAATGCAAAAGTTTCACACATATAAAAAAAAAAGTTATTGCTATAAATGTTCTAATGCTTTGACTGGTTACAGGCTTTCAGGCATGCTCAATTTAAGTTGGTTTTACATGGACACATTTTATGGTGAAAAATATAATAATAGCCTTTAAAGGACATGTAAACCCCACACACAAAAATGTAATCAGTGAACAGCCTCTTTGAAATCTTTCAATACCTGCCACACTGGTTGTCCAGAGGTTAAAAGTAAGGCTGCAGTATCCCCTTTATCACTTAGATTTCCTTCTCCTCCTGTAACCCACTCAGCCCCCTCCCTCTGGAATTTGCTTTGGCTGTTGGCTTGTGGGCATGCTCAGTTGTTCTAAGCTCAGATTACTAAACACGCCTTCCAGTCTAGCAGCCAGTGAAGAAATGGCATTGCTGGTTCCCATAGAAAATAAGCTCTAGCTGTCTGCTTTAATTTTTTCTCCCAACCAACTCTCCTCAGCTCAGCTCAAACAAAGCAGAATTTTTATCAAAGACAGTTCTGCCTGTATGAGCCTGTATTCTTGATGAAATGTATGCTGAATAAGAGTCTGTGTGTGTGTATGCTGTTTGCAGATTTAAATGTATCTGATTATGTATCAGAGGAAAAATGGCCACCAGGTGAAAGCTGTTATTTGCTTTAGGAAAATGTGATGGTGCTAGCAAACAAAAGGGATATATGCAGTACAAACGATGCCATTTGGGTGGGGGAGACGTGCCCCACTGATATACATGGTAGGCAAATGTAGGCTTTACATGTCCTTTAAGATGCACTTTTTAATTTTGCAGATTCAGCCTTATTTTAACAAACAAGCCAAGGGTATTGCTACAAAGATAAAATGAAAAACAAACAGAAAATCACCACCAACTTTATCAACAAGAAGAGATACTAAAATCTATTCCCTTTAAGACGATTTATGCAAAACATTATCTGGATATTAACACGTACTGCCACAAGCATCATTCTTACATACATTTCGAAATTTTGCAGTCCATGCATCCATGTGGTCCAGCAGCTGACGATTCATTGTAACCTTTCCCCAAACCTGAAAGAGAAAGAATTGCTTTGCTTATATTGAGAGAGCCATCAATTATACAAATATATAATCATATACATTAATATGTGCATTCTACAACTATGTTCCTCCTGGGTCAAATAAATAAGGCTTACAAGGAAAACCTTCTCTTCTTCCCCCCATTATAAAGTATTCTTGGATCATTTTAAATTTTTTTTTAGCCTTCATAATTTCCACACGCATTTAAGATTTTAATAACACTAACTTAGTAGTGTTATAGCTCCAGCTAGATATACTTTGAGCCATAGTGCCTCAAGCCCTCCACCCAAGTATGCTGAGCATAAAAAAACAAGACGTCTGCATTATAGGATGGATTCATTTCATACTTATAAAATGGTTATAAGAAGACAAGACTCCTCAAACACCCCAGGGTCTATGTCTACCTCTTCAGCAGCATGCTTGGAACCAAGATCGGCTTCATCTTTATGTGCAGAGGGAGCCTGGGAACGGCAGGCTAGCTGGTACTGAAACTTCCGAAGGGTGTGTGCATAATCACCCACAGAACGACTGTAATTCCAGAAGGTTGGACTGGCTGCAGTTGAGCTCGAATCTGGACTCCCTGTATAAATATGGAGACTTTTTAAACATCAAAACAATGTAATTTGGCTATCCACACAATATTAAACTATTCAGATGGGCAGTGTGTTACCAGTAACTATATTTTTCACATTGGGCATGCACACAAGAACCATATTAGTCACCAATGTTTTTTAAGACAAATTTAGAGGAACAGGAGAAGGTTCCTAATATGTTGTACAACAATTCAAGCACCCGGTATCACTAAATCAATGTGTCATGCTGATAGTAAAACCCCTTTTAAATCCCAAATCGCGCTCATTTTACTACTACCTGTGACTTCTCTCTAAACTGGGATGTGGTATACTAAGGTGTAAGGGCTTAGCATAAGAGAAATCTCCCATACACAGGTTGGGGTGTTGAGTCTTTCAGGTAGGGATGCACCAAACCCACTTTTTTGGGTTTCGCCGAACCCCAAAACCCACCCTGATGGATTATGTTAATTAGGATCAGGTGTTAAAAATTTTAGAAAATGTTTTCCCCCTGACCATTTAACCCTTTCCGGATGCTAATTAGCATATGCTAATTTCTGCTAATTAGTATTCGGTTCAGCCAGGACTGTGGATTCGGCCAAAACCGGAGCCTTCTAAAAAAGCCTGGATTTGGCCCGAATCCCGAACCAAATCCGGGATTCAGTGCATCCCTACTTTCAGGCAAGGACTCCGTTGAGGACCAAAAGGCTAAAATAAGGGTCTACAGCCAAGGAGAAGTGGGAAAAAAACTGCAGTGGGATGGCGTGGGATTGAGTAGTTGGAGAAGCAGGACAGACAGGGAGCAGAAAGACAAGCAGGACAGCCTTGAGTAGGGCAGAGTGGATGGAGAAGAAAAACAGATTTGAGCAGGCACAAGACAAACTGGGATAGGAGGAGCAGGAAGACATGCAGGACAGACTAGAAGAGGACAAAACACAGCAGACTAGCAGTGGATGAAGAGCAAGGCATACTGGAGTGGGACTGAGTGGTCAGAGAAGCAAAACAGAGTATGCCAGGGAAGTAATGCAGAGAATGATTTAAATTAGGGTGTAACCATCTCTGATGTTTCTGAAGAAATAGTCATAGTATAAATATTAACCCAAGAGAAGATATTTAGATACATATAATAAAATTGCTGCTTAGCACTTTACAAGTTGGTCTCTAAATTTTTAAATTATATTTACCAGCAGGCAGTGCTCTCTCTCACAAATAAAGTGATGCTGAAAGAAGGCAGTGCAGTACTTGCCATTCTGGAACACAAAGACCTGGCCTTTGAGTGCCAAGTTTTGGGGCAGGGTGCAAAATCTGAAAAGCATGGCAGTTTACAGCTGTTTTTTTTGCACTGTCTGGTCAGCCTGAGTACTACACTAATCTTAACTTTAAAGATTAGAAGGTTTTACCAAGCTGAACCCGATGCTGTTTCTCTTCTTCACTTCGTAGGAAAGTGTCAAGTAATTTTAGGTCAGTCATATAATCCTCTTTATCCGTTGGAGAGCTGTAGGTAGATGGAGATGAACGATAGCGAGATCTCAGACCACCTTCCACTGGACCAAGATTACTAGGGTATTGCGAGGAGCCAGGAGAAGAACTGTAACTCGTAATCTGCCAAAAGAGATATGCATTTCTTTGAAAAAATAAAATTCACTGTTGCACTTCCCACAATCAAAACATATTCACTGAATGTCATAACTCAATAACTCCTCCAACACGTTGATGGCATATTTATTAAAATAGGTTAAACAAA
Source organism: Xenopus tropicalis (assembly GCF_000004195.4). Lineage (NCBI taxonomy): Eukaryota > Metazoa > Chordata > Amphibia > Anura > Pipidae > Xenopus > Xenopus tropicalis. Next base: position 86,831,281 of record NC_030679.2, on the reverse strand, counting down.
CACCACCTAAACGACATGGATAAAAAAACAACCCGCTAAACTCCAAGAAAACAACTTCACAAATCTACAAAATAATTAGAACCATCAGAAACCAACCCTACGGTATCAATAACCAAAGAAGCCTCAACTGTCCCTTCATACCAACAACTACACACACGGTTATGCAACTACTACCCGCCAATAAATACAGAGAAACGGCTTTACAGATATTGCACAATTCACACTTAACACCAGTCAGGAGGTATCACATTGGTACATCATCTACAGATAACTGTTTGAAATGTCAGGACCCACACACTGACCTTGCACACTGCCTCTGGATATGAAAACCTTAACAAGGCAATCTACACAATTCACAATGACCTGGGTAATTTTTTGGACACCTCCACAACAGATCAGGCTTTCACAACCTGAAAGAGGATTGGCTGGGCAGCAGCAGTAAAGAAGGCAATACTTCATCATTGGCAACAACACCCCCCACCTCTCTCACTAGTCAAACAAAAGCTCCACTACATATTCCATATGGACTGACTTGAAACAAACAATCCATACCTTACCACATATACATTTAGACATACTACATGGTATGACATGAAACGGTTTTCAAACAATCCAGGAAACTGACAACTATATCCAACAAATATAACAAAGAGAAGTGTGGACATGAAGCTCACCCCCAGAAGCCACCAACACATTTAGGGAATGTTGCCTTTCTGGTGGAAAGGTAAAGGCTAAACATAGTTGGCCTTGCTTCCACTTGTAGCTAATAAAAAAATTATATATAAATTGGGGGCCTATATCCGAGCATACCTTTCCATTAGACAATTGTTGGTTCCAGAAGTGTATGAATATAGCATCTAGAAATATAGGAGATATGTGCCTACTGGGTGCAGCAAAGCAAGCCAAGGCCAACAAGTTCTTTATAATGCAGCCATCAGCACATATGAATAGCAAGCAATACATTAATGACAGTTATTTTTACAAGTTACAAAGTGAGGTATACTATTATTTATTTTATAGATAAAGGTTACAATCTACCTTGGTTATAATCACCTGATCGCCACAAAACCTACCAAGGCAAAGGAATTCCCACATTCAACACTCACCTTAGGAAAGCTGTTAGAGGAGTACGAAACAACTGACGTGAAAGGACTACCACTGCTTGGTAGCATAGCCTGTATCTGAGGACTGTATCCACTGATGCAACTAGGTGAGAATTTTGGACTGGAGCTAGGAGAACGAGAAGGACTGTAGCTCAGCACATTCTGCCCCTGCACACTGGGAGATGGTGTAGAGGCTGGAACCTTATTTGTAATGAGATCCCGTGGTGGAGAAGACTGGGCTGCTGTATATAATAAAAAAATAATTTTAATATTTTAGAAGTTATTTTACTATTGTCTAGTAATAGTACTTTGGCTGAAATAAGACAAAAGCTCAAAAGTTCAACCACTCCAACTGAACCATGTACACATGTATCGCATACATAAACAAGCCTATCTATACACTCACAGATATTAACTATATTTACATATATTTAAATTACCTTCAGCCAGTTCTCAATCCAAGGACTCCAAGCTCTCCCCTCTCTCCTGCTCCCTCCTCCTATGAGAATTAAGGATGCACAGAACCCAGTTTTTTGGGTTCAGCCAAACCCTCAGACCCATCCCAAGGGATTTGGCTGAATACTGAACCTGAATCCTAATAAGCATATGCTAATTAGGATCTGGAAGGGGAAGAAAAAAAAAACCCATTTTCCCCTAACATTTAACCCTTCCAAATCCTAAAAATTAGGATTCGGTTTGGCCAGGACCGTGAATTTAGCTGAATCCAAACCCTGCCGAAAAAGGCAGAATACCGAACCGAATCCTGCATTCGGTGCAACCCTAACAAAAATGCTAAAGACTCCCTCCCTTAGGAATGTGTGATCTGAGCCATACTAGACTGCAGGCAAGAAGCTACTTAAAGGAGAAGGAAAGGCTAAAGAGTTAATCTCAAGCTGCAGGCATACCTTCAGTTCTCTCAATAGTGCCATTAAGTCTCCCCATATTTCACCTGTTCAGAAGATCTGAAGCCAAACAGGAAGAAAAAACGCTGAGCTGTGTAAAGAAAGTTCCCATAATGCCTCACTCCTGCACAGACACCAAGTCCAAACTGAACATGCTCAGTTAGTAAGACTATGAGTCAGCTTCCTGCTGATTTGCTCAGACCCACATTCCTAAGGGGGGAGTGAGTTCTTAGCATTCTTGAGGGAGGGGGGAGCAGGAAAGAGCAGAGACCAGAAAGCTGCGTGTCTCTGGCACAGGAATTACAGGCACAACTAATCTTTTTTCAGAGAAGTCAGTGCAGCGTTTCTGTGAGTGCTTATGGCTGTATTTACATAAAGCTTTCTGATAAAGCTTACTTAGTTTTTACCTTTCCTTCTTCTTTAAAATGGCTGCTGCTATCTTAAGCAAACGAAGAAAGCTTCTAAATCAGTTTACTGCAGAATAAATACATTGTTCTAGGTGGCACTAATGTGGCAAATCTATTGGCAGTAAAATGCCAAAATGACTTTCCTTCTCCATTAACAGTGCACGTGTCAACATATTCTCATACTTACATGAATAAGGTACACCTAGAAGCTTTTGCTGAGATGGGCTCAGAGTTATATTTGGAGAAGTCATAGTATATTTGAAATATCTCCAAAAATCAAACAGTGCATTTAAACTAAACAGAGATGCCAGGGCAAGTTCTAAAAGAGGACAAAAACAAAACACAAATGTCAGAAGATCAGAATATTAGTTCACCATAGTATAGTTTTATGCCCTTCCTCTCTACCCAAGAGATTCACAGACATCTTTTTAGGATATCATGCATATAATTCTAGTATGGTGGATAATTAGCACACAACAAAAAAAACTGACAGTGCTGCTTTACAGGATCATAAGTCATTTGTCACCCAAACTGGAACTGTTGCAAAGAAATGGCAACCCCAGGACATCACAAATACTGCTCTGCCATAACCATAGACGTGGTTCAATATATTAAAGGGTTAGTACAACCTTAAAATTACCTTCCAGTGTGATGTAAAGTAGTAGTCAAACCCAATTTGCAATAAGCTTTCATTTTTTAACTTTCAATTTTTTTTCAAATAATTGAAATAGAGCATATTTTTATACACTCAAAAATGCTCCTACCTGTGCCTGCACCCGAATGCACTGAATATGCACGGGTGCAGGCACATGTAGCCGAAAATGCAAAGTCTCGCGTTTTTTTTGGCAGATATCAGCTACATGTGCCTGCACCCAATCGTATTCAATGCTATCGGGTGCAGGCACAAGTAGGGGGATGTTTCAGCGTAGGAGCATATTTGTAGATAGTTAAGTGGCTAACACATACTTTATCAACAGCCCAGCTTTCCCTCTAATGATGAAACAAAAAAAAAAAAACTTACCAATGTACCACAAGGGCCAGTAAGTAATGTTATAGTAAGTACTTATCATTTTTCCAGTCCTGCAGACAAAATTAAAATACCGTGAAATAATCTGTTGTAAAGAGTTAATGAAAATCATTCCAAAATGCACTGTAGCAGAACAATTTAAAACACATCTAAAGCTTTAAAACTGTATGACTATAAAACAAACTTACATTTCGGTGTAAATCATTCCAGCTAAGGACACATTCAGCAGACCCCAGGCCAAAACAACTTTCTTGGCATTTGCCTCCTTTCTCATCTTAATGGTTGTATCAATGAAGGACATGGCTGTCCTTTGCTCCTCTTCCTTCATGTTAAATGACTAAAAATAATGAAAAACAGTAAAACAAGACATATTTATATGGTACTAAAAGAACATGGCATTTATACAGAAACATAAGGCAGTGATGAACGGTGATGAAGTAATAGCAGCCATTTGACTGATTCAATTCCACATGTACTAGTTCTGCAGCCCAGTTATCAGCAACTGTGTGGCCAGAGCCTAAGCATTTTAAATATCCCTGTAGCTAATCCACGCCTATCAACGCAAACCAGCCTTACACGACAAGCAAATAAGGCATCACGCTGCAACAAGTGGGAGATATAAACAGCACAAGTCCCGGTGGGCTTCCTCCTGTGCCTGTCAAGTAAGGATGGTGTTCAAGCTATTAGAATATGTTATGCATGGAACATTAGCTGCAACTAAACAAAAATGTCTAATGTGCTTATTAAGCAGTGAAAGACAACATGTGGATGACAAATGAGAACACTGCTTTGTACTGATGTATGTATGTATGTATTACTTTATTTTTAAAGTGCTACAAGGGTACGCATCGTTGTATAATCTTACAATATACAAAATTAGGTTATAATAAATACAATAAATATGTATAAATATACAGGGAGTAAGTGCCATGTGGTATGAGACACAGTAGGAAGGAGGTCCCAGCCCCATAGAGCTTACAGTCTAAGTAGGGAAAGGGACCAAATAAAACAGTGAGCACAACACAAGGATGAGCAGAATAAAAGGAATAATATATCACAAGGTCAGTGTACAGAAAAGAACAGAGAGAAGAATATAAGGGTAACAGAAATGGGAGATAGCAGAAGATGAAAAAAGTGTAATAACTCAACAGAACGAAAGAAAGAAGGACACAATGAAAGTACAGTTAAAGAAATGGAAAGCCGAAGAGGGCGAGAAAAAGAAGAATAGAGCACATTAAATGGGCAAAAATGGAAAGAACAGCTAGAGAAAGATATTAGAATGCAAAAGGGAAACATAAAAAGATGGTACAGCAAGCAACACCTGGCACAGACCAATTAGAAATTAGGCCAGGAACTCCGCTTGGGAAATATTGGCCTCTGATTTATTCCTTAAACCCAATTGCTCACTTTCAAAACCAACTACGGTGGACATCAAATGGAGTACACATTGTTGCAATTCACAAGGGTACTTGCTACCATACATGCTTCTTAGCAACTTGCAGCAAGTGTCAATGCTTCTGTACAGCCTAATGAACTGTATGTAACTGCCAGTGCATCTAAACCTGGAATTACATGAAGTCTGTCCTGCTAATCATGGCAGTGTTCCCTAAGCAGCTTGACTCCACATCAGCTTGACTCCACATCAGCTTGACTCCACATCAGCTTGACTCCACATCAGCTTGACTCCACATCAGCTTGACTCCACATCAGCTTGACTCCACATCAGCTTGACTCCACATCAGCAACTGACTTGCACAAACTGAACTGACTTGCACAAACTGAACTGACTTGCACAAACTGAACTGACTTGCACAAACTGAACTGACTTGCACAAACTGAACTGACTTGCACAAACTGAACTGACTTGCACAAACTGAACTGACTTGCACAAACTGAACTGACTTGCACAAACTGAACTGGATGCTATTGCCATTGCTGACACCATCCCCACTACGATTTTAAAATACAGATGCTAATTTACATCCATAGGGACAAATGGCAAAAGTTGTATAGTGAACATTTGTATTAAAGGGCACATTCACTTAACAATGGCTGTGTAGAAAGTCCTGTCATGTTAAACGATCAAAAAGAGTGGGAGACAGAAAGGTAAGCTATGTTACATTGCACAATAAGTTTAGTAAGCCCTACGACAGAAGTAAAAAAAAAGTAGCCTTCACGCTGCTATAATGCAGATAAACCTAATTATATTTCATAACATAAAGTATGTTTTGAAAATGGCTCATTTTAGTTCACGTTGAAAAGTGTACCAATCGCATTTCACTCTCGGCCAGAAGTTGCATTTTGGCGCTCCATTATATGACCTGATGGCAAGCCACGGGAATAGGCTACTGATGCATACACACGGCCGCTATGAGTGGGGGGACCGGGGATAGCCATCCCACGCACGGTGGGGTTTGGGTTTTAAGGGGGGGCGGTTGTGCTGCACTTACTTTGACTACCGGCCCCCATGCTGTCAGTGAGTTGTAGACTTCGGGAGAGAGTGTGCTTGCTAGGGTGCCCGCATGTTCTTTCCCTCACACAGCTTTCATTTCGCCCAAAGGTCCCGCTTTTCCTAACAGCCCAACACGCCCGCTTTTCCTAACACAGCCCGCAATCCCGCAAGGCTACTTACACTTCCCGCAAAACTGCGGGCTCCAAGTCTTCTATCTTACACAAAATCCCAGCGCCACAAGTCTCATCACGCGAGACTGGCGTAACGACAACACGTGACCGCAGCGAAGGCTCACACAGCCGCCTTGTGGGAGGGGCGAGTCGCTGCAGCACAGTCGGGATAGGTCCCCTCTAACTATGTTCTTGCTCTACTCACACATGCTACCGCTTTCAAAACACAACAGAAACAGAAATGACTTGTCCTTCGTGTTGGTTTCTAGCCCTGCCACCTCAGTTTCCAGTTTTCCTGGACGGCATTTATATTTTTTGTTCGAAACTCCCACTTGTGGTAGGAAACTTAAAAAAAACTTTTCTCTTATGTCTAGGGGGACACAGGAACAGTGGGGTAAAGGGTCCCTCCTACCAGGAGGCAGGACACTGCAGTGATGTCAGAGCTGTTGCTCCTCCCTCTCTCCTTTTACCCCCTTGCCTAGCCCACAGGGCTCAGTTTTTCAAGTGTCCTCGTCACAGGAGGTTAGGATAGCCTCTAGAGAGGCTCTGCACAAGGACCACATCGGTCAGCGATTAGCGCTGACAACAGGGGTGAGACCAGAGCCAGTAACAGTTCTGAGCTCCAAGTGTCAGCCCCCTCCGCGGGATTTCCCACTCTGCAAAGGTGTATTACCTAACGCTTGGTTAAGCTCCCTGGGACAGAGCTGGGTAACCCGGATGGTTGGAGACAAGTGCCTTGCTCGAGTTCTCCTCCATAAGGTAAATCGGGCTTCTCCCTGCTCCCTGCCTTCAGCCATAAGCGCAACGCTATCCTCACGCGCACGCACCCTGATAACGTGGGTGCGCGCACCTTGATAACGTGCGCGCGCACTCTGATGACACGGCGAATCCGCGCCTAAACTGTTGCGCACTTGCATCAGAGAGGGGAGGTACTACACTTCGCGCCTTTCTATCGCGCGTCACTGGGGCCGTCTTCCTCTCTCCCTGGCGCGCTTAGCCCCACACAGTTGGCAACTTACAAGTGCTCTGCTCAGACACAGAACCGCTGCGCCTCTCTCTCTCTCTCCCTCCAGAGACTTATACAGGTGGCAAGTATTTTTTCCCTATTACACACATGGCTGAAGGCAGGGGAGACTTATTCTCTAAGGGAAGCAGGAAGGATTCACCCATGGTGTCCTTTTTTGCCTGCACTAAGTGCCTCACTAAGTTTAAAGAGGCTCAATCTAGCCCACTTTGCCCTGACTGCAGCCCACATAATCAGGCCTCAGCACGCCTCATTGGGCTCCATTGTCCAACCTATAGCAGGAACCTTCCCTGCAGGGGCCCCAATCGCACAGGCCTCCTCTGAAGCGCCAGCATGGGCCGTCTCATTATCAAATTCCCTATCAGGGTTACAGTGTATACCTCAACTGACTTCCACTCTTGATAAGATGTTGGAAAAACTGTCTGATATTCCACCACCCATAACTAAGCGCAAGCGTGAGACTGGTAGAGTGGACTCGGCCCTAAGGGTTCTTACTTCCAGCCCATCCCTATCAGAGGATGAGGCTAGTGAAGGAGAGGTGTTCTCATCGGCACACTCTGATTCCGATGGAACAGAGGGTACCCCTGACACTGCCTCTAATGTTGACCACCTAATTCGGGCAGTACTGGAGGTATTACAAATTGATGGAGCAGACTCTGCCCCAGGTAAGACTAAAAGTTTATTCAAAAAGCACCACAAGGCTTCATCCTTCTTTCCTGCCCATGATCAGCTACAAGCATTGATCCAGGAGGAGTGGCAATCTCCGGAAAGGAGATTTCAGGTCACAAAACGTTTTACTAGACAGTATCCTTTCCCTAAGGAATTCATTGACAAATGGAGCGTACCTCCAGTAGTCGATGCCCCAGTGTCTAGGTTATCCAAGGCCACCACCCTTCCAGTACCCGATGCTTCGGCATTTAAAGACCCTACAGACAAAAAGCTTGAGGGATTCCTCAAGGCGGCCTTCTCGGCCTCAGGATCAGCCCTTCTCCCTATTCTGGCATCTGCCTGGGTCAGTCGGGCCATTGAAGCGTGGGCCAATTCCTTACTTGAATGTATACAGGAAACCTCCGCTTCCTCACAAGCCTCTCAATTAATATCTTACATTCTGGAGGCTAATGCTTTTGTGAGCGAAGCAGCACTAGACGCTGCCAAACTTATGGCACGCTCCTCAGCACTTTCAGTCGTGGCTCGCCGAGCCCTTTGGTTAAAAATGTGGTCGGCTGACCCTAGCTCCAAAAAGTCCTTGATTTCCATCCCCTTTAAGGGATCCAGACTTTTTGGGGAGGAACTGGAAAAGATCATATCTCAGGCCACAGGGGGAAAGAGCACTCTTCTCCCACAGAATAAGCCCAAGTCAGCCTTCAATCCACGAAAGGGTAACTCCTTTTGCACGCAAAGCTCCCGCAACTACAAGGGAGGCTCACACTCTAGCTCCCCCTCCGCATTTAAACAGCGTTTTCCCAGCAAGGGCAGATCTACCTGGCAGCCCCGTAAGCCACAATCAAAACCCACAGGAGACAAAGCTGCCTCTTCCTGACTATTTTACAGTCACACAGAGGTCAATAGGCCTAGGGGGCAGGCTTCGATATTTCGCAAACACCTGGGCCTCTCACACCACCGACTCCTGGGTCCTCGAAACCATAGCATCCGGATACCGACTCGAATTCAAGAGTCTCCTGGGTCCTCGAAACCATAGCATCCGGATACCGACTCGAATTCAAGGCTCCCTTTGCAACCCGTCAAAAGGGATGCTTTTCTATCAATTGTTCGCTCACTGGCCGACTCGGGCGTGATCGTCCCCGTGCCCCCCACGCAACGTTTTCTCGGGTTCTACTCGAACCTCTTTATCGTGCCCAAGAAGGACGGATCCTTCCGACCGATCCTAGACCTCAAGAAACTGAACAAGTGGATTTACTACCACAAGTTCAAAATGGAATCGCTTCGCACAGTCATTCGCTCCATGGAGCCCGCAGAGTTCTTGGCATCCCTGGACATCAAAGATGCTTACCTGCATGTTCCGATTCACCCGCACCACCACCAGTTCTTGCGGTTCGCCTACCAGAACCAGCACTATCAGTTTGTGGCACTGCCCTTCGGCCTTACGTCAGCCCCAAGGGTTTTTACAAAAATCATGTCTGTGATAGCAGCTCACCTCCGTGTCCAAGGTGTGTCTATTATTCCGTACTTGGACGACCTCCTTATCAAGGGTCGTTCCAAGGAACTGGCCGAACATCATGTCCAACTTACCATTCAGACTCTTCAGGAGTTCGGGTGGACCGTAAACTTTCAGAAGTCCTCCCTAATACCCAGCCAACGGATGACCTTTCTCGGTCTACTTTTCGACACCCTGCAGCAGCGGGTCTACTTACCAGAGGAGAAGCAGCTCAAACTGCGGAAGTCCATCCGTCATCTCAAGGCAGCAGCAAGTCCGACAGTTCAGTCTTGCATGAGGGTTGTGGGGCTGATGGTGTTGGCTATCGAAGCGGTCCCATTTGCCCAATTTCACCTTCGTCCTCTTCAGTCATTAATTCTCAGGAAGTGGCGCAGATTATCCCTGCACCAGCGGATCTCATTACCGGCAAACACAAAGAGATCCCTCTCTTGGTGGCTTCTTCCCCACCGACTAGCTCAGGGGCAAACAATTTCCGAACCAGCCTGGCAGGTAGTCACAACGGATGCCAGTCTCCTGGGCTGGGGAGCGACCTTCCAGGGGAGATCAGCTCAGGGACTCTGGTCCCGGGAAGAATCCCAACTACCGATCAACCTTCTGGAGATCAGGGCCATTCTCCTGGCTCTCCAGTCGTGGCAGGACCTTCTCAGGCACAAACCGGTGCGCATTCAGACAGACAACGCCACCGCCGTAGCGTACATAAATCGACAGGGGGGCACGCGAAGCAAAGCAGCCAGCAGAGAAGTAGCTCCAATACTAATCTGGGCGGAACTCAACATCCCTCACCTATCGGCCATACACATTCCAGGAGTGTTAAACCTGGAGGCAGACTTCTTAAGCAGACATCGAGTAGATCCCGGGGAGTGGGAGCTCCACCCGGATGTGTTCCAGCTTCTAGTGGACCAGTGGGGCATGCCACAAGTCGACTTGATGGCCACAAGGCACAACAGAAAGGTACCCTTCTTTCTAGCAAGGTATCAGGACCCTCTGGCGGCCGGCATAGACGCAATGACCATTCCATGGCACTTTCAACTGGCCTACATCTTCCCACCTCTTCCCATGCTTCCACGAGTACTCAAAAAGATAAGCAGGGAAACAGCCACAGTCATCCTAGTCGCCCCGTGCTGGCCCAGGAGATCCTGGTACTCAGACCTTCTGGCTCTTTCCCTGGAACCTCCAGTTCCATTGCCGCGGCGAGACGACCTCCTCCGTCAAGGCCCGATCCGGCACCACAACCCACACCTCTTCACCTTAATGGGTTGGCTCTTGAGGCCTCCATCTTAAGGGACAAGGGTTTTTCGGAGACGGTCATTCAGACCATGATCAGTGCTCGGAAACCTTCCACCTCTAAGATCTACCACAGGATCTGGGACTGCTACTGGGCTTGGTGTGACCAACACAATCTTAACTTTCGGGAACTTAGCATTCCGACGGTACTAGACTTCCTCCAATCAGGCCTTAATAAAGGACTCCGTTTAGGCTCATTGAAGTCTCAGATTTCCGCACTCTCAATTTTATTTCAGGAGCGCATAGCTCTCCACGACGACATACGCACCTTCCTGCAAGGGGTTTCCAGGATTAAGCCCCCTTACAGGCATCCGGTCCCCCCATGGGACTTAAACCTTGTCCTCAATGCTCTCACCGAGCCTCCCTTCGAGCCTCTTGATTCTGCTGATCTCTGGGTACTAACCTGGAAGACAGTCTTTCTTGTAGCCATTTCCTCCATACGACGCGTTTCGGAGTTGAGTGCTCTCTCATGCTCTCCACCATTTCTGATTTTTCAGGAGGACCGCGCGGTTCTTCGTACCACCCCGGGGTTTCTTCCCAAGGTAGTTTCCCCCTTCCACATTAACACGGAGATTAGCCTCCCTTCGTTTTGCAGCAATCCAAGCAACGAAAAGGAGGCCAAATTGCACCACCTAGACGTAGTCAGAGCTCTAAGAACCTACATATCACGTACCAAATCCCTTAGAAGGTCAGATGCCCTGTTCGTGCTCCCTTCGGGCCCCAAAAAGGGTCTACCTGCTACTAAGACCACGCTTGCCCGCTGGATAAAAGAAGCTATCAGACGAGCTTACCTGGCAAAACGGAGGACGCCTCCCTTGCGGCTGCGGGCCCATTCTACCCGAGCATTAGGAGCCTCCTGGGCTCATAGACATATGGCATCGGCCGATCAGGTTTGCAAAGCGGCTACTTGGGCCTCCTTACACACCTTTACAAAATTTTACCAATTCAACACATACCTGTCCGCGGAGGCGGCCCTTGGCCGAAAGATCCTCCAAGCGGCAGTGTCTACCTAAGTTCCGCCCTCCCTTACTTGGGGGCATCTTTGGTATGTCCCACTGTTCCTGTGTCCCCCTAGACGTAAGAGAAAGGAAGATTTATGTACTTACCGTTAAATCCTTTAGTCGTCAGGGGGACACAGGACTTCCCTCCCGGAACTTTCTTCAGTTGCATTCAACCATGCGTGTAAGTTATATGGTTTTTAGTTTTATACAAGTTTATACAAGTTATGCATTCTGTTTGAGAATCTTTGAAAGTAACTGAGCCCTGTGGGCTAGGCAAGGGGGTAAAAGGAGAGAGGGAGGAGCAACAGCTCTGACATCACTGCAGTGTCCTGCCTCCTGGTAGGAGGGACCCTTTACCCCACTGTTCCTGTGTCCCCCTGACGACTATAGAGAAAAGGATTTAACGGTAAGTACATAAATCTTCCTTCCTGGTTACCAACAGTACCTGCTGGATACGCAATGGACGCTAACCTGTCCGTATAACTACTATTAAACACGATACTTGTTGCTTAAAGAAGAAGGGAAGGCTAATAAAGAGTTAATCTCAAGCTGAAAGCATACCTTCAGTTGTCTCAATAGTGCCCTTGAAGGAACAGTAACACCAAAAAATGAAAGTGTATAAAAGTAACTAAAATATAATGTGCTGCTGCCCTGCACTGGTAAAAGTTGTGTGTTTACTTCAGAAAGTCTACTATAATTTATATAAATAAGCTGCTATGTAGCCATGGGGGCAGCCATTCAAAGGAGAAAAGGCACAGGCACATAGCAGATAACAGATAAAACACCATTGTATTCTACAGAGCTTATCTGTTATCTGCTATGTAACCTGTGCCTTTTCTCCTTTTTTCCAGCTTGAATGGTTGCCCCCGTGGCTACACAGCAGCTTATTATATAAATTATAGTAATGTTACTGTAGCAAACACACCAGTTTTACCAGTGCAGGGCAACAGTGCATTATATTTTTATTACTTTAAAGCTTTTTCATTTTTTGGTGTTACTGTTCCTTTAAGTTTCCCCATATATCATAGTTCAGATGATCAGAAGCCAAACAGGAAAAAAACGCTGAGCCGTGTAAAGAAAGTTCACATAATGCATCGCTCCTGCACAGACACTAGGACCAAGACTGTGGGCGGCGCAAGTACATTTACCTTGTGCTGTGAGCGCGCTTTCCCATCTCACAAGCAGGAGTGGCTGGGGTAGAGTAGGTTGCACTCGCGTCTAGGGGAGGGAGAAGGTTCGCGCATGTGTATTAACTTACGTGGCGCCACATTGGACTAAGTTAAATATCCAACATGGCGGCCGCAATAGTGGCAAACGAGCGCTCAGAAACAATAAGGAGTGTTCAAAAAGTACCAGCAAAACAGGTGAAAAAATGTAGCGATCAGCTACAGGTACATGGGGCCTATCTATATATGGGGTCCACTTTTAAACCCTTTCCTTCTACTTTAAGTTCCCAGCCCCCTTGACGCATATGTTAGAACCATATGCCCCAACAACATGAATTTCTTTTAGCACTAGATCCCTTGTATTGTTATGGGCTATATCTAAAAAAGTTCAGTATCCAATAGATGGCTAATAACCTGCCTCACAACTGAAACAATGTAACAAACACCAGCAGCCTGACAGGCCTGACTTGCTGGAGAAGGCTGGCTTTGTTTAAAAAGAAACAAGCAGGAGTTCAGCAAATGCTGCTTTCAATAGCAATTACAGTTACAAATAACTTTTAAAGCACTACAAATTTTTAATATAATTGCTTATAATTATGTTGTCTTTTATTAGGCAATAAATTATTTTTGGGGTTGATGTGTCCTTTAAGCGAGGTGCTGACCCAGGTATGATCCAATAGTTTCTACTTTGCTAGACACCTTAATGTGTTCAATACTATGCTTGATGTTACTTTTTGTACAAATAAACTTAAACAACATCTTTTTGGTATGGAAGATTGGGTTGATACATACACTTGCAACACTTCCAATGGCTCCAATACTTCTGGATTTCCTGATTGGAATCTCTAAGAATCAATGTAATTTTTCACAGTCTGAGACTGAAAGTATATTTGATTCCACATGGATAGTAGAATATTCTGGAACTGTTCTTAAAGCCAGATCAAATTTTTATTTGGTTGGTTCTAGAAATAATGTATATGAGGAGTTTGTACATAGGACACATTGATTGCCAGTTTAATAAACTAACTTTTTGGAAAAGGCAGGCTATTGAGGTCATGAGAAATAATGACATATGTAAGCAGATAAGGTGGGCTGAATGATGGCATTAGACATGGATGACAATTTCACAAGGCATGTGAGGGAATATGCAACTGAAAAACAATGTGGATACCCCAATTGAGAGACATTTTGCCCTATATAAAGAGGGGCATAGAAAACAGTAACAGTGATGTGTATTGTATTGGATGGTTCTGACATCCAGAAAGGAGCTGGAAAAGTCCCTATGTCTGATGACTTGCTTGTAGTTAGGAATGCATCAAATCCACTATTTTCGGATTCGGCCAAACCTGAATCCTTCGTAAAGGATTTGGATGAATACTGAAATGAATCCTAATTGGCATATGTAAATTAGGATACGTAAGGGTTAAAGAGCACCACGCTCTTTTACCCTTACCCTTTAAGTGACACAAAAAGTCACTTGATTTTAAGGATTTGGTTTGGCCAGGAGCATGAATTCGGGCAAATCCGAATCCTGGTGAAAAAGGCCAAATCTTGACCCTACTTGTGGGACAGCACTTACTGCACACATTTGTATGCTTCTGGAGTGGAAATGATGGCAAGATTGTATTACTCATGGCTGCTACATGATCTAGAGTGCATACTGAACAAAGAAGCAAAAAGAAGAATTTAGTTCTGCGGCTCTGGGTCTCAGATTAGCAATTATAATCACTGGATCAAATAAGTACCCAATGATTATATGTTTCCTTCTCCTTTAATTTTACTTTTAAGCAGGTATGTTGTTAGTAAGTGTGCTGTACCATTTAGAAACACATTACCATGATGTGTACAACCACCTGCTGTGTGCCATGCCTCCCTTCAACCATTAGTCACAAATAACCCTTTACCCTATATACTCCAACATTAACACGTGTTCTAAAATTCTAATTCGCCACACACAAAAATGCATCATGGTTTTATATTTAAGTAGATTCAAAATGCATGTAATATCAGAGCAGTGATGCAGACAGATTCCCATCTATAACAATAAAATATTATGCAAAATGCTGGATGGTGTTGTATCAAAAAATGATGTTTTTCCATGCGTAAAGTATACTAGAAAAAACAAGACACCTCTCAGTCATAGTTTAACCATTAAAGGAGACATATCCTATAAAAATTAAGAATGTACCAGAGAATTATACTCCTATAGATATAGAAGGAATGTGCTTAAAAAAGTTGTATTTCAGACTGATTTATTGAGAAATTCCCCCAAAACCCCACTAGCCCCGCCCATCTGCTCTATTTCCTGCTGGCTAAATTCTCTGAATGAGCTGGGGAGCCGGCAGCCCTCCGTACACTGCACTATAAGATAGGAACCAATCAGCAGCTAGGCTGACCTGATAGGGAACTGAAGCCTGTCTTTGCTTGTGGAGTGCAGGGCTGTGATTGGCTCTCCCCCTCCTACTGTGCGTCTGGCAGGGACCGTTAGGACACGCCCACTCCATTTCCAACTCAGACAGAGAAGTGAGAGGATCTATAGGGAGCTCCATTAAAGGGGCCATTGTTACAGAGAGGATTAATGTTTAGCCCAAAGGGAAACCAGCACCGTATATTATTCATAATTGCCTACAAAATTAGGGTTTTTGACATTTATCCAATATGTCCCCTTTAAGAAAGGCATGTTTGTAAAGCATATTTAATTTTACATCCTTTATGTCCTGAAATCTAACCTGATGAAAATTAGCTATAGGTAATATGCTTACCTATAGCTGAAACCCATTTGGTGTGGGTGCTGTCATTATCCAACAAACTGGGATCTATAGGTGCAAGGTGCTCCCTTACGCTTCCCTTAAAGCACAACTATACCCCCAAATAATGTAGGACTCTATAATAATATTTTGCATAAACAAGCTCATAGGTAAAACCCTGCTTCATCTAAATAAACCATTTTCATAAAAATATACTTTTTTAGTAGTATTGTGGATAAAAAAAAGTCTACACACCACTGGTAAAATGTCAGGTTCCTGTGCTGTACAAAAATGAGACAAAGATAAATCATTTCAGAACTTTTCCCACCTTTAATGTGACCTATAAACTGTACCACTCAATTGAAAAACAACTGAAATCTTTTAGGTGGAGGGAAGAAAACCAAAAAAACTAAAATAATGTGGTTGCATAAGTGTGCACACCCTCTTCTAACTGGGGATGTAGCTGTGTTCAGAATTAAACAATCACATTCAAAATCATGTTAAATAGGAGTCAGCATACACCTGCCATCATTTAAAGTGCCTCTGATTAACCCCAAATAAAGTTCAGCTGCTCTAGTTGGTCTTTCCTGACATTTTATTAGTCGCATCCCACAGCAAAAGCCATGGTCCAGAGAGAGCTTCCAAAGCATCAAAGGGATCTCATTGTTAAAAGATATCAGTCAGGGGAAGGGTACAAAAGAATTTCCAAGGCATTAGATATACCATGGAACACAGTGAAGACAGTCATCATCAAGTGGAGAAAATATGGCACAACAGTGACATTACCAAGAACTGGCCATATGGAATTAAGTTGCCTAGGAAGGCCCTATATTCTAGGTCACACCTAGGAACTACAGCATATCAAGCAGAGGCTTCACACAGTTGGACCTTTCAACCGTTCAGCAATAAAACTTTTGATAACATCACAAAATGAGGCATGATTATTTCACTACTTCTTGATAACATCACTACCACAACTCAGAAACCAAAAGCTGTCTGGTGAGGTCTTGGGGACACACCACAGTAACAGTATAACAAGATAAAAACTGGTTGGCAGAGGAACACATAAAGGGACTAAAGATTGTGTTTAGTGGAAGGTAGTTAAAATAGGCAGCAAATAGACCTATAATAGTTGATCCAGACTTGGTTTCCTTCTTTTGTCAGAAACATTATTTTTTATTCTCTGCCATGATGAGTACATGCAATAAATATTATAATTTACTGTGGAAATACATTTTTGGTAAGCCTTGACCATATATACAGATGGTGTGAAAAGAGTGTGATGCATTGTGGTGCACAGAACAATCTTTTTAGAGGGTAGGAATATGGCTAAGCTAATTTAAAAAAAAAAATAATGAACTATAAGATAATCATCTTACTTAAAAGAGAAAGTCTGTTGTAAAATTACAGGCAACATGTTATCGCGAATAAACAGCAATTTTAGGGAGTTTGGGAGTTTTATAAGTAGACTGTTCATCTTCAGATAAAGGCTCTCATGGTCACAGTTTTGATTGGAGGAATATGTGGCCTTTTGCCAGATTGTCACATTTCATACAGAATCTCTTGGAGACGACTATATTGCCTATATTGCTTGTCAAGGATTCATTCTTTTGACAGATTGTATGTAGTTTAGTTGTTGTATAAAAAACTACGTGTAGCCACCTCCAGAGTACCCACAGAGAGAACATACAATCTAGAACCTTGGAACCCCAGTTCTGTAAGGAAGCAATGGTAACCACGGCTCCACCTCTGCTGTTCATAGAACATAGTGCTTCATTCTGCTCTTTTTAAAGAATAATCCAGCTATAAAGTGCCTTTTTTTTTTAAAGGTTTATTTTTACATTTTCAATAATATAACCAGAACAAAACCTGAAAAAACAACAAAAAGGGGATTGGATAAGGAGAGGAAGGTCAGTAGAAGGGGGGTTTAGGGAGGGTAAGCTAATCATTTGGAAGTCCGTAATTTTTTAAATTTCAGGCTTATACATTATTGGTCCATGATGATTTCTTGACAGGAGGTCTATGTATCCCAAATTTTATTGAATTTGGTGGGGCAGCATCTGCCCTGGTAGGTCATTTTGTACATGGGAAGAACATTGTTCACCAGCTTCTTCCAGAGGGATGCTCTTGTAATTTCCACTTAAGAGTGATGGCCTTCCTTGCACAGAAAAAGAGCAGACAAAAAAGTTTATGTTGGGATTATCTGGTCATTGTGTCCCAACAAAAATACTTTGGGTGACTTGATACTAGGAGAGACAAGATGAGTTTGCAGAAAGGTAGCAATGTTGCTCCAGTAGCGAGTAATCACAGAACAGGACTTAAAGGTAGGTAAGTACCCGGGGCTGATATTTAAAGCACATATTAGTGGGTGTCACTCCCATTCTGTGTAAATAAACCGCGCTGTATAGCACAGTCTATGTATCATTTTGTATTGGATAAGTGTACACTATTGAACACGGTTGACATAAAGGTTTCAGTAATATAATCCCAGTCATTAGTGTCCAGTGTCCTGCATCCATTTATTATGACACATTGCATATGGGTTTCCCCTTTGAGAATTTAGCAGGTTATATATGCATTGGGTAGACATTTCTTCCTATCAGGTACCTGAAGCACTGTCTTCAGGGTTGGGGGTTCCAGTTTAGGTATAGATGGAAATTGTGTATTGAGGGTGTGATGCACCCGGAGGTTCCAGAAGAACATTGTGCAGGGTAATTGGAATTCTATGGATAGATCTGCAAACAATTTATAGAAGTGGGCTTTTTATATCTGACCAACGTATTTCATAAGGCGTCTCCTTAGCATTCCGGATAGTAGATCATTGTACTGGCATTTCAGGCAATTTATTTAAATTGAAGGTAATTTTCAGGCGCTATGACACCGAAAATTACTCTGCATGAAACTGTATGGTAGTGTAAAGTGGTTGGTACAATAATACCATAAATAATATCATTTATTGTATAGCATAATTCATGTTTCATTATTGTAGAATCACCTTCCAGGGTATAACTTCATTATCTAGAAAAAGTTAGTGTAAATTGTGTTTAGGATGTTAAATTAAGGAGAAGTTTAAACAGAGCAAAAGCAAAAGCTATTTAATTTCAGGGCTGTGGAGTCGGAGAGTCGGAGGCAATTTTGGGTACCTGGAGTCGGAGTCGGCAAAAAATGAACC
Organism: Xenopus tropicalis; assembly: GCF_000004195.4. Taxonomy (NCBI): domain Eukaryota; kingdom Metazoa; phylum Chordata; class Amphibia; order Anura; family Pipidae; genus Xenopus; species Xenopus tropicalis. The sequence continues at coordinate 86,812,650 of NC_030679.2, read as the reverse complement.
GACTCCGACTCCTTCTAAATTTAAATTGGAATAAAAAAAAAAATAAAGCAAGTTTAAATGTCCCAATACACAGTCATAATTAATTACTTCTCTGCTATAAGAATAAAGTCCAATGCACGCAGTGCATAAACGAACAAGTTGAGTGACCATGAAGCATGCTTTTCATTGACTGTATGAATGTATAAAATACATTAGCATATTAAAAACAGAGGAGTCGGAGTCGGAAGTATCAGAAACTGAGGAGTCGGAGAATTTATCTACCGACTCCACAGCCCTGTTTAATTTGTTAATACATACTTTTAATGCTGGTAAAGTCCTTGAAATAGTTATCTTTTAAACAGAATGCTTTACAAATAACCTATTAACAGACTAAAAAAAGCAATTCAACTGCATAAATTAAAAGAGAGTAGTATAAGAAAAGCCAAGATGTTCTATTTACTGTAGTAACTAACATCACTTTGATAGAAGCAGCCTTCTCCTGAGGACTCACTTCAAGAATAACACAAATACAAAAGTATATTAAAAGTGATACCTATATTGGCAAACAATAAATATACATTGCAAGCTTTGAAAAGCTGAAATGATACAACAAATATACTGTTAGATCAGAGAGAGCAATAAATTAACTAGGTTACAGATAGAGATAACTTGTGTAGAAAATAAAAGTATTTACTGTTTATTAGGGTGGGTTTTTAATAGTCCAAGGGTCTGGAATCAGTCAGGTCAGATAGTGGGACATGAAACCTGACCCCAAATTAAGGCCCTGTCTTAATGTGTTAAATAACTCCATACATTTGATATTTCTTTCTCGTTCAGATTTCAAGTTCCCTTTTAGAATTAAGACCTCCACTTTGGTCTTTATCTTATATTGGTGCTGGTTCAAACTTGTGCATAGTTTTTGCCCTGTTTCTCCAATGTTCATTCCTCCTGCAGAGTACTTAGTACATATGATCATGTACACCACATTGGAGGGGACTACAATATGTAGCCTGTAGATTTCTGTCTTATTTCAAGACTGTATCTCTGGATATTTGAGATGCTCTGTGGATTTGATCATCAATAACCTGCGGATGGTAGCCCTGATTAAAAAAAGTTTTCTTTAAGATGTTTATTGCTGTCATCAAGGTTTGAACAAGTCCTGTTGTATCTCAGAACCTGGATAAAACAACTGAAGTGCTCTTCCCCAAACAACTAAAGCAGGTATGTTTATTATCTCCACAAGCTCTGTGCCATTCCAGCTTTTATTTGTTTTGCCTGACAAAGGGCCTTAGGGCAACAAAAGCTTGCAATATATTTATATTGATAGTATAGCTATCATTTCTACAATATTTTTGTATTTGTGTGTTTTATTTATTATTTTTGCCACTGACTAGCATAGATAGTTTTTGCAGACTGGACATTTTCCCTAGAAAAATGAATGCAGAGCATGTGGGAAAATGTAAATGGAAAGCAGGAAGATAGATGGAGGCACATATTCAAAGAAGCTTTGTAATGATGGGCAGTGTACTATTAGCTACTTTCTGGTGTATTAAAGCCCCAAACATTATGGATTGCATTAGAGTACAGAGAAATCTTATTTAACGATTTCCTATTTAAAGATTGGACAAGGTGCCTTAATTAACTGCAATTTTATACATACTAGATTCAAATGTACAACTGCTATACACTTTAACCTCCCCAGTGATATTGTAGAATATCATCTCAAAGGTTAATCAAAATCTTGATTTTGACGCATCTTTAACAACATAAAATAATGATAAAAACATAACAGTTATGCATTTTACTCAGAATTTAAAGGAGAAGGAAAGGTAAAAACTAAGTAAGCTTTATCAGAAAGGTCTCTGTAAATACAGCCGTAAACACTTACAGAACTGCTGCTCTCAGTTTCTCAGTATAAAGAAACGCCACATTTCTTTCCTTATATTCTGTATACACCCTGCTCTCAGAAAAATCCTTCTGGGCACAGCACTAGTCTGCTCAGTATGCTTCTCTCTCTCCTCCCATTTCTGCTCTCTCCCCCTTCCCTTTCGTTTGTAATCTGAGCTACCAGCAGCCAGAGCTAAAGCATGGAAGTTAGTAAGACCAAGCTAAAATGGCAGCTGCTATCTTAAACAAACAGAGGGGGATTCTAGGGCTGTTTACTCAGGTATGGTAAAGCTTTCTGCAGAATAAATATAGCATTCTAGCTTTCACTATTATGATTAATATGTTAACAATAAATCAACATGCCTTGCCTTGTCCTTTAACAGTCTCTTAAAGGATCAGTTATGCCATAAATTTAAAATATTTCTATTTACAAATAAAGTTTATCTGTTCATCTGGCGCCTACAAATAAACTAATTTCTTGGCAACAAGTCATCTATTTTAAAGGAGAAAGTTTTGTTACAGTTATGTCAAGAACGTGTGATATATGAATGCTGAATTCTGTGTAAGAACTAAAAGCATTGTATGCTGCACACCTTATTTGTTCTGTAGGTTTGTGCCCTCCTACCCTATTTCAAATTGAACGCTTTCCTTCGCGTATTCACAGCAGATTATTTATAGAAACTGTAGTTACGGTTCTGATGCAAACTAGAACATGAATGCATATAAAACAATTACATTTTGTAGTGTTACTGGTTTGTTATAGAAATGCATTTAAGCAGCCCAGTCTGCCTATTTAAACGGGAAGTTCATCTTAGAATTAGGGTAAAAATTATACTAGCAATTAACTGCAATGATTTTACCGTGCCTCACCCAAGTCCCACTCATCATAAGCAGTTGAGGGCTTAAACACCAACCTAATACCTTCCATTTCTCTTGCCTTCATAGCAACCCCGCAACACACACTTGCTCCCCTGTCAGCATCTTCCTGACAGTTTCTGGCCTTTACCTTCTGTCCTGTAATGCTGTTATTGAAAGTAACCAGATTTTTCGAGTCATCAACAGACATTAAAAAGGTGCAATGTCTTGATTTTATTTATCTAAAATATGTCTGATATATATTGCGCTACCTATAGTATCATTTAGGACCACCCTTCTATTTATTTATTTTTTTACAGTGTCTGGGGAATTTTTTAAAGATACATTGTTGCAACATACCCGAGGGCTTTATCTTATGTGGACAATTTCACCGCTTTTAAAATTATTAAAATAATGCAGCTAATAACATATATATATATATGACTTTTATCATAGACATTCCTGATATTAAAAAGCAAAGATGTAAAGTCAGGGGAACCATTTCACTGTTTAGCGTTAGAGCTAAACTACACAGAGAGATTTTGTAGGTTGAGACTGATAGAAAAATCTGATGCGTAAACTACATGGAACATTTGCCATCTGACACGACATGGCTGTTGGAAGCGAACGCTGTGTCTGCAGCCGACAAGATAAAATCTGATGGTAACTTTTATTTCTCATTGTAATACGCCGACTGTCACCGATGTAGACTCATGAAGAAAAGAAAACACCCGACTTCATCTGATCTGACTTGCATTACCGCTGTGGGGACCAGATTTTGTAGCATCCTACAAAATCTTGTGCTGTTACGTGGTGTTGGATGACAAGATCAGATAAAATCTGATCGCAATCTCCCATGTAGTTTAGCCCTCGGGCTGAGAAGCTACAGTAATATGAGAGCTTTCAATTAATAAAAGGCAGCTTTATTATCATTGCTTCCCACGTGATTGCCCTTTAATACTTGCAATGTTTACACAGAAAAATTCTAAAATAAAATTCAACACTATAAAATAAACACTTTTATCTTTATTGAAATTATACTACTTATGACATTACTGTTCCTTTAGACACACTGCATTGCTACAAAGCTCCTGTGAAGGGTTTCTAAATGGATTACAATTTCTCTTTATATCCTCTAAATTTCCTTTTATATATTTCCAAGTTCAATTATTTCAGGCTAAGTTAAATGTAAGAGTGTTAAAATTCTATTTAGTCACATTAAGATAGTAAAAATAAATTTGAACGGCAGCACTGTTATTTTCCTAAGTTGTTCTTGTTAATAAATATGTACAGTGTTGGAAAACACAAAAGTAACATTTAAAACACATAATATTACTTAGCAATAGTTCTGAATCCATAAGGGTATGAAGGCATGTATAAACATGTATTGTTATTCATTGACATGGTCACTGAAAGCTGCCCTATTCTGGTATAGATCAGCTTCTAAGTAACTGCTGCGGTTGGAACCAGTGTCGGGCTGGCCCACCAGGATACCAGGAAAACTCCCGGTGGGCCCAGGTGTCAGTGGGCCCTTTTGCTTCTAACTATTTCATGGTCATTCCCTGTTTCTGTATGGGAACAAGGATATATGATAGATGGAAGAATAGAGTATAGTATGTAGTAGAAAAGAGACTAGGATAATAAAGAGTTTGAGAGAGGAGGGGAGGAATTAAAGTTTTGAGAGTGGGCCCATGGTTCAGGGTTTTCTGGTGGGCCCCTGCCATCTCAGTCCGACACTGGTTGGAACAGTAACTACACTAAAGCATAAATTAGTAGTATCTAAATGAAATGGGAAACATGGTATTTACAGATGTTTTTATAAACACAGCAACTGTTAATGGATCTTTGTATCCCTGTATCACACACAATCTCAGAAGTTCATTATTAGCTGCAAGTTTGTTTTGAAATTCTAACAGTAAACATTGACCATTAATTACAAGTGAGTTTTCTAGACACTGCAAGAAGACAAAATTTCACCTTGACTTGTTCCCTATACAGTGATTATAAATATTCTGTAAACATCCTACTTGCTCACAATTTATTGTTTCCTAATAAATCATTGTCTAGATGTTCAATACTGCTGGCGCATGAATAAAACAATGGTATTAGAAAAATAGTTTTGGAATTTAATTAGGAAAATGCTTCTAAGCCCCTGCTTATTTCCAGGGCTTGGAGTGTGAGCTGGTGCTGCTTTGTGACCGGGCTGAGCTGGCAGATGATGGGACTTTGCTGTTTCTTGAATCCATTCTGAGGCGACCTAAAAAAAAAAGGCAAATCAATAATCAGTTTACAAAAAAACAAATGTAATATGAAGTGAAATATAGGTTAAGGTTACCAGATCACTTCTGAATTCAGGGATGCATTTAGAAAATTCAGAAATTTCTAACCACTGTAATTCAGCGGTAACATAACATGGCCACAATTTTTTAAACTGTAAAGAATGTTCCTAGGTTTGTACAAGCAGAGGAGTGGTGTGTAAAGATGCTAAATGCATACACTATTGACAATGAAGGGTTGGGATTAGGGTTAAAATTGCTTAGGAAATTTGAGAGTTTGGAAATGAGTGAAATATAATGGGTATTTCCAAACTATCATCCTGGTATTTTAACAAACCTTTTTACATTTTAAGTTTTTATTTATAATATTGCCATAAAAATATTTGCCTGATGCTTTTACATTCCCTATCTGATCCCCAATGCCATATTTGTGCAGCAGGAGTCCATTAGCATTAGAACCTATAACCGACAGGCAGAGAAGGGACAGTCAGATGGGCAGGTTTAGAAACTTCAAGTAACAATTACTTACAAAGGCAGAGCTATCAGTGAAAACGATCAACATGACTTATAGGTAACTTTTTTTTTATAAATAACTATTTATACTAATTATTCATAAATATTTTGAAGAGTAGTTTTTTGTGTCAGCATCACTTTAACCCACCAATGTTTTTAAAATCAAATGAAATGCCTTCCCAGCAAGAGCAGACATCTTTTAAACAGATAAAGGGAAGACCAGTTTACATTAACCTCAAAAACCATCTAGGAGGGAAGAGCAAAAAGTACAAAATAGCTTAATGCAGCAATTTACATACCAAAAGACCCTCACAGTATGCAGGCAATTTTTCTTGTACACCTTTGGAATTTTGTACAATTAGAAAAACTCCCTGTATCCCCAAAGTGCCAACTGTGATTTGTGCATAAGTTAAAGGGGATCTAAAGCCAAAAAAACAAAATTCCTTTTTCAGACTCCTTACTTATAAAGAAAACTATCTCCAATATACTTTCATAACATAATCTCTACCGGTTTTATAATAAACCTGATTATATTTGCCAGTTTCAGTTTCTCCCTTTGCTTTACTTTCTCTGACAGCTGCGGATACAAATCTCTAGACGGCCGCTCACTGCACTGTGGGGAAACAATTGCTACTTCGAACAGCAGGGAGGCACTGTGCAGGGATAAATTATGTTTTCTTTATCTAACCTGGCTAGCCTTAGTGCAAAACAACCCTCGCATAATCAGGTTATTTATAGAGATTTTTTTAATGAAAGTATATTAAGTTTCTTCTTAAGTAAGGAGCCTGAAAAGGGATTTTATTTTTTGACTTTAGATCCCCTTTAAGCACAAAGTCTGTGGGATGGTGTGAATCCCCCTCTTTTGAGGTATGATTATCTTCACTGGAGCTGTTTTTTTACAGTTTGCTTTTAGTATTTCTAGGCTCTCATGGATTTAAAAATGTTAACAATTGGATGTCACTGGGACTGCATGATTACAGCTTGATGAGACTGTTGCTAGATAAACGTTAAATGGTGAACAGAACATTTGTCAGTTAGTACCTCAAAAGAAGGGGAGGTTCACATCATCATTTTTGTGGTTAATGATCGTCATTGCCACTTGTGTAAACCTTATTGGGAAAGCGGCATATCATGATACACTAAATATCTAGGCGCTGTGCTTGCTCATCGCTTCAGTCCAGTTCACATTAATACTTTTAGTTTTGGAAACAAATTTTGGACAGGTAGGTGTATATCTAATATACCGACACACATAGACACAAAGAGTGCTTACTAGGTGTGCTGGTTGACATGAGCATATTTTCTAGATGGTTTTCTATCATTTCCAGGTCCTGGGATGAAAATCTCCACTTGTCTTCAGCAGGTACAATGGGATCCTTTGGTGTTCGTTTAAGAGCAGACTTCGTTTGGGTGGGTGGAACCAGACAAGTGACCGGAAAAGACCCAGTAGTAAGACCTTGAGGGAATTTTTGTGATATGACTTTTAAACCTACAAAAAAGAAATAATTTTTTTATTTAAATGTTAATAAATATTAAGTGGAAATATATATAATGAACTTTTTGTACCTCACTGGTACATACACATTTTTCATACAGAAAACTAAAGTCTGCATATTCAGTTTATGTATAAGTCTACTTTGTTTTTTTCATAACCACAACTTCAAGTATAACAGAAATGTTTTTTTTGTTTTAAACTTAAAATCACGTTTAATGAAATGTGGCACCAGTAACAATATTTTATTTTATTATTTACCAATGTGTCATGATCTGTTTATTGAAATCTTACCTCCAGATAACATGAACAAATTCTCAAACCCTCGCTCACACATAGTGGTGGCAGCCTGACTGGCTATTCGCTCATCTTCGTCATAGAGGATAATAATTTTACCATGTGCATTTCTCTAAGTTAGATACATTAAGGATCAGAAGGTTTAACATCCAGACTATAGTCTATGTATTTCAGCTTTTATCATTATTGTAAATTGGAAAACAACTTCATAAAAAAAAAAATGAGCACACCCCATTCCAAGTTATTTGCCAGTCAGGAACCACTGCTCACGTATATTTGTGAGCCTAGTCCACGTGCATTATTTAAGCTCGACAAAAGTCCAAAGATTAGGCCAGTGATCCCCAACAAGTGGCTTGTGAGCAACATGTCGCTCACCAACCCCTTGGACGTTGCTCCCAGTGGCCTCAAAGCAGGGGCTTTTTTTTAATTTCTAGTTAAGAGGGAAGCTTTGATTATATAAAAACCCAGTGTAATTACCAAACAGAGCCTTCTGTAGGCTTCCAGTCAACATAGGGGCTATCAAATGGGCAATTAGAGCTCTTTTTGGCACCTCCAGGAACTTTTTTCATGCTCCCCAAAACGTTTTCCATTTGAGTGTGAAAAGTATAAAATGCTGGGGATCCCTGAATTAGGCCATTCTTAAATTACATGTACTCCAGTTTTTAGGTCTTAATGATGCCTTAAGAATGAAATGTTTCTTGAGATTATATATAGGCTGGTTCTAATATTCCATTTATATTAATTTTTTTTACATTACTATATAGTCCTCAAACTACGCTCCCCCTACTACAGACTGCTCCCTGCTTCGGCCTCCCGCTCCCAGCTGTGTCCTCCAGCTCCCTGATCCCCCTGCATCCTCTGGCTCCCTGCTCACCCGCTCCCCGCTGCGTCCTCCCGCTCCCCTGTTTCCCGCTGCGTCCTGCAGATTTAGATTCTGTTTGGTATTCGGCTGAATCTTTTACAAAAGATCCCTAATGAAATGCAACTACAGGTTGCGACAAAAAGGCAATTTTGGCATTTCATGAGAACTATTGGTCATTTGTGGGGTGATACTCATAGATTGAGGGCTGCTCACATTGCTTCCCAATAAAAGTAGGGCTTTTGTAATCAGCAGTGGTAAGTGTAATGTAATGTGTGCCAAAACTCTATTTTACAGTTCATATCTAACACACATTTATTATAGAAGGATACGTATTCTAGGATTTCTGGTGTGAAAGGGTTCATCGTCCTGGAAAGCATTGCAATAGGATAATTCTTGGCTGCATAAACAAAAAAAAAATGATTGCTTTGCATACTCACTTGTAGAAGACCCAGAAGAGGTTAATGAGAACACAGCACAGAACACATTAACCTCAGAAGCCTTGAGTCATTAGAAATAATTGTTAAAAATAAAGGTGTAAATAGATGCCACATCATTTCAGTGAAAGAACCAAGGCATGGACTAATGTCATCATTACTTGACTACCCACATTTATTAGTGTCTTTTGTTGAATTGGTTTCAGTTCTCCCACTCCCTACAGTTCTGCACTTTCTTCTTACCACTTGTTTCCCAACATTCGATGTCTCTACTCTTACCCCCATGTTCTTTCCCCTGCTATTACTGTCCCCTTTCAGCACCTCTGTGCTTTTTGCCCTCCCTGGTGTCTAACCCCTCTCTCTCTCTGCTCATGTAATATATTTTTATATAGCAATATAAGCTATGCAATAGCAATACATTCTATTTAAATAGAGAACTAAAAGCAAATAATAAATTGTATTTATTTTTACCTCTAAGGTTTACCTAGAGGTACTTATTCTGTAAATAGAAACTGAAAAAACCGGAGCAATCACTATTTGGGGAATATTGTCTAAAAACCGAAAATATACTTCCCATTGACATCTATGGCATCTCAACAGGTTTTAGGTGGCAATATTTTACATTTTTAAATCTTTCTAAGTTGCAATGTTTTGCATCAGTTTCTTAACCCTTTATGTCTAATCTCTAATAACACAGTATGAGAGAAGATTTTACTTCTGTAGACAAAAGATAAAGGCATACATATTATACCACCAACCTCCAACAACGTGGCACTGATCATAGGAATCTCTGTCTCTCACATCAAGGAGTAGAAATGGGCAATCCTCATAAGGCTTGTCTAGAGCACTGGAGCTTTGCAAAGATTCCTTTTTTTTATCAGCCTGATTTCCAAGGTCCAGCTCTCCTACTCCACTTATGACACTGTTGGGAGGACATCAATTATATTATGTACAACTAGATATGAATAATTACTAAAAAACAAATCCAACACTAAATTTATGTTGCTTGAGAATTTTTGACTGTAAATTCAAATAAGTACGGTCCTCTTTTCTTTTTGTTTCCTCTTGTTTTTAGTCAGTAGTTGTATGTAATCTGTGTGTTTGGAGTGTACATTTTACTGTACATTGCTGGGAACTACAGTACATTGGTGCAATATAAATACTTGTCAATATACATTTCAAAGCACTGAAACATAACAGTGTGCAGAGTGTTTGTGAATAGTGATGAATCTGTCCCGTTTTGTGTCAACAAAGATTTCTCAAATCTTTGAAAAGATTCGTAAAAAACAAAATGCGTGCGTGGTATTTTAAAAAGCGCCACGCGTCAAATTTTTTCACCTGTTTCGCAAAAAAAAAAAAAAAAATGGCAAAAAATGTCAACCATCACTATTTGTGAAGGTTCTTATTCATCCAGGTCATGGTATATATATATAGCAAAAAGTCAAATCAAAGCTGCTACATGCTTTCTTTAAAGGGTGTATTATGTAAGGTCTGCATACATATTTTTGTGCAAGAAAAGTGTGTATACATGTTTGTGTTTGTGTGTTGATGTTCCAACTGCTTTTGAACAGATGTATCATAATAAATGTTGTGGCCAGCCTTTTCCGCCAAGCTGGTAACAGCTTTATAAAACCTACAGGAACCAAAGAAAAAGGTTTGCAAAGAGAGCTGGAGTTCTTCTCCGGCTTTCATTTTTCTTTATGGAAAAGTATTTCTAATAAGGGAATTTTCATTAGACACATGAAAAAAGAAATGGAAGAAAATGCAGACCATTAATGAACAGTGCCACAAATAGCTATGAAACAGCATTCACTACAACATACTAAAAATGCAAACCTCTGAAGGGTAGATCTTGATGTATGTATACATTCTTCGCCTCTTTCACTGTCAATAAATTGTATAGGACTTTTGGAATCATTAACTGGGCTCCCTTTACCATTGGTTCGGTCTGTCAGAAATTCGGTATCTGATATGACAGAGCTATTATCTATAAAGAACAATGTTGGAAGATAAAAAGGAAAATCAGAGACCACCAATCAACACAGGTTTTTAAGCACAAATCAATTATAACCATTATAATAGGACCTTACTTAGTTATTGCAAGTTCCAGGCTCCATTCTACAGTCTAGAACTTGACATTATTTAAAAATGACAGCTTTTTTACAGGCATTTGTATATTTAAATCTCTTTATAACTAACATTTTACATACAAACAGGACTAAAATAGTGGCTAATAAACCTTAATTTAGACACCCAGTTTACTCAAATAGGCCATTTACATTATAGATCACATTTAACACAACAAATATATCACTAGCAGGCAGAATAATGTAATGACTTCCCAAGCCTCTGTCAATGACTTTGCCTGAGATAGAACATCTCATAATACATTGCAGTCTACTTGAGTAGTGTCAGGGAGGCACTGAACGATGCAACCTACTGGTGAGGAGTCGGTAAATGATTTGACCAAGGCAAGCACATTGGCTGTTTGTCAAACACAAGTAATAAATAAGGAAGCTTATAAACCTGATAAACAGCTTAGTTGATTGATCCGATTTTAAATTGGGGCTTATATTTCATAAGCCAAATTATAAATAAATATTTAATAATGGGAGAATTTAGAAGATGACACAAAAAGTTCTCCACATATTTAAGACAGCAGCTTATGCTTCTCTGTTCTTCTCTGTCGCTCTTGCTAACAAATCCTCTACCCCAGTTCCGCTTAGTGTGGGGGTGCCTCAGGGCTCTGTGCTTGGTCCTTTGCTGTTCTCCCTGTACACTCTCTCTTCAGGAGACCTTATTTCTGCTTTTGGTCTTAAATATCACTTATATGCAGATGACATCTAGATATATTTAGACACCCCTGCACTAACTGCTGATGTTCAAACCCAGATTGGTAACTGCCTCCTGGTTATCTCCTCCTGGATGAACCGACGCCAGCTCAAACTTAACCTAGCTAAAACAGAGCTCATGGTCTTCCCGCCCAAACCTGGCCCTTCTCCTCCTTTCACCATTACTATTGATGGCATGACCATCAACCCTGTAAATTCTGCACGCTGCCTTGGGGTTATCTTTGACCAGTCACTCTCCTTCTCTAACCATATTAATAACACTGCCAAAACCTGCCGTTTTTTCCTCCGCAATATTGCCAAGATACGCCCCTTTCTTTCACAAGTAACAGCTAAAACACTAATACATGCCCTTATCCTTTCCCGCTTAGATTACTGCAATTTCCTACTAACCGGCCTCCCGGCCCTCACCTCTCTCCCCTGCAATCAATTTTAAACTCTGCTGCCAGGATCCTCCTGCTCTCTCTGAAGAGGGAACCTGTTCAGCCTCAATTAAGCTCTCTGGCATGGCTGCCTGTTAAGCAAAGGATAGATTACAAAATCCTTCTGCTAACATTCAAAGCCCTTCACTCCTCTGCTCCTCACTACATTTCTTCACTGGTCTCTCTGCATGTTCCTGGCCGTCTCCTCCGCTCCTCTCAGAGCCTTTGTCTTTTTACACCATCCACACCCACAGCGCTCTCTCGTCTTAAACCTTTCTATCTCGCTGCTCCTTAGCTCTGGAACTCTATCCCTGAATCCCTCCGTAGGGAACACTCACCCACTCTCTTTAAGAAAAAGCTCAGCTGTTACCTTCTGGAGCACTAAAACATTATTTTGCCCAGTCCTGCGCTTAAGGGCAAATGCCCATACCTGGTGCACTCTTACCTTCCAGTTTGTGCCTGTATGTTACCCAACCACTTAGATTGTAAGCTCTATGGGGCAGGGACCTCCTTCCTACTGTGTCTCATACCACATGGCACTTATATATATATATAATTATTGTATTTATTTATTATATCACTTGTCCTCCCTGTGTGTAATTTTGTATTCTGTAAGATTGTACAGCGTTGTGGCGCTTTATAAATAAAGTTATACATACATGCATGCCTATCAAGTCTAATACTTTTGACTTGGTAGAATATTATCACTTAAGACAAATATCACTGTGGCTAGGTGGAAACCATCAATGGTCAAAACATCATACAACACCAAACAGCTCTATGGAAAACAGTATAAGCGATAAGGGTAATTTTATTTCTGATTACAGCATTGGTTAAAAATCCCCCCCAAAAAAGCATGCTAGGTATTTTAAACCACACAAACGTTTTTATCCCCAGGGGACAAATCACTGCCATTAAATTTAGTAAAAGACTTCTTGAAACAAAAATAGCCTTATGGTGCACACATAGAACACATAACATTGCCCTAAAACAAAAAAAGATAGTTTTAACACTCACTGAAACAATTATGGGTACAGAATAAGAAACCGCTTCTTCTGAACTGCTAATATTAAGTAGTAATGATAAATCTATTACCTTCTAATCTCTGAAGCTCGTCAGTAGTCATTTCACCACTCTCCCTTTCTTCTGATACTGATGCCACTTGAAGGACCTGTGGAAATGAACCACAAACCTCAGGTATAACAGTGTTTTTACTTTATAACCTAGGAAATCAATAATTGTTAGTCATGTGGCTAACAGTTTCAACTTGGATGATCACTAGGGTTCAGAAAAATTGATGGAAATTCTTAATATACAGGAATAGTAGTTATTACATTTTGGCCAAAAAAAAAATAAAATCAGTCATTTTACAAATGCTGGTATACAGATTTGCAATTAGGACAAATCAAACAATCATAAAAATATTCAGCTCCATAAGGAATTTATTTAAAAAAAGTTTCTACTAGGGCTACTGTATTTTTTTTAGGCATAACTGTATCATGAACAATACTTGTATCCAATTATTCCCCCAAGGTAACAGCCTATGCCTAACTGCCAACATGTTTAAAGGGTCACTGACACCAGGGAACAAAAAAAGTTCAAATACATTTACAGAAATGTTAATTCAGTCTGAACTTTTGAAAACTCAGTATAATTTCTAGAAAGCTGACATTTTTTTTCTAAAGTGCCCATACTGCCATACCAATATCTGGCTGGGGATCAGCCCATTTGCCTTAGCTTACCTTAGATGACTGCACTGGATGTTTGGTCTTAAAACATCGTCACAACCTTTAAATGACAGTTAGTACCCAAACCAAACTCTTATTCATGGTTACTTACAAGTTGAGCAAAAGTGGTAACTTTAATCCGCTTGAACAGTTCATCTTTTTTGTACCTATAATCTGAAAAAGAAATTATTTCCATCAATAAATTGTATCTCAGGCATGAAAGAAAAAAAAAAATCTAAATTTGCCACATAATGTCCTCCCAAACCCTTAATTAGTGATCTCCAGACTTTTTCACCCACTTTCCAGTCATGGCTCTAAAAGACACAATCCTATAGTTCCAAGATCTGACAGTAAAATAATCATTCATGCTCAAATTGTACCCTAACTTACCTACAGCCTGCCCCCTCCCCTAAACTTCTACTGCTTTGGGCCCCTCTAAGGGGGCTAGTCAAACAGTTTGGGGACCAATACCTAAATTAGGAATAATGAACCATAGCCTTAACACTGGAAATCTTACTAGTATAACTATAACAACACAAACACCATGTTCTATTTCAAACACTACATTTCTCCCTTTAATACAAGGACTTGGGGGTGGGTGGTGTCTTTCAGAAGCAATTAAGACTGTTCTAGAAGTAAAGTAAAAAGAAAAGTCACAAACACAAAAATCACAGAATGCTTGAAGTTAAAGTCACACTAAAATAAGCCTGAATCAGTCAGTTCACTGAAGGCTAAAAAGATTCATTTGAATAAGTCACTTAGGAAGTAGCAATTATTTTTAAAAATAGCAAGTGGCATGAAACTACGTTTAACTTTTCTGTTAAAAGAAACAAAAAAACAAAAACAAAGGAGAGCTAAACAATTTATGAATTTTACACAAGATAATAGTAAAAAGTACATGGAGATTCAAGAAATTGTCAAGAATGCTTGAAGGAATCTATCAAACAAATTTATTAACAGTAAGATTAGAGCTGACCACAGAAAGATTCACCCAAGTTCTATTCATTCCTAGGGGATTTTTAGAGTGTATTTATCAATAGGTAAAAGTCACAATTTTATAAATAAGCTTTTAAAAATCCTATAGGAAAAAAACAGAAAGTGGGTGAATTTTTCAGTGGTGGGCTTTAATCTCACATTTTTATATAACTGCCCCCTATGTGTCTATATTGACAAACAGAACAAAAGCTTGCAATTTTGCTGAAACAGGCAACAAAACAAGAAAAGATGAGAATTTTTAGCATGGTTCTGCAGGCTGCCTGTGCTTAAAAACAGTGGCAATCAACTACTTACAAACAAAGATGTAGGATAAAGTTAACCAAACAAAATGAGGATATCTAAACTGCGACCCCACCACCAGCTGATGGACTACAACCCCTGTGATACTTAGCTACTCAGTAGTTACCAAATGAAATCACTGCTCAACATCTCAATTTGGAAACAATTTTCTAGAAAACCTGAATATATATATATTTATAGACAGGCTATTTTTTTACCTGGTTCTGTCTGACAAGATGCTTCCTCAGAGCTTAGGGACATAACGAAGGAAATGAGTGGTAATAACTGAATAAAAAACAAGGCAAATCCTGCTTTGCTGTTTGGTCTCAGAGAACTTTACAGGGCTGAGAGACTGGGCTAAAATGGGCTAAATGCAGTCTTGGAGCCTTTCAATATGCCATAGCAAAAGACACACAGAGCTATTGTTCTGCTTTTATCAGATCTGCATTGACTCAGACATTATACCCTCTCAGTTGATAAAATAATAGGCAGAATTACTGTACCAAGTGGTTTGATTTCATGTGGATAGAGGGCATCCTTACCAGCTGGTACAAAAGTACCCATTCTAGGAGCTTTAGAAAAAAAAGTATATTTTACACTCCACATGATACGAGACAAAGATTTGTGTGTTTGCTTAAGCCTGTACTGAACAATAGCAAAGGAATAAAGAAGGGAAACTTAAGAAGAGCTGGATGGATTGCCTCTTTGGCAGTGACAAAACATTATTTGTGAACCCCAAAGAACAGAATTTGGCAAAAGTAAATAAAGAAATTATTAGAAATATTAAAAAGCAATAAGTTTTTTTTTCATCTGAACTTCTTTATAATAGAAATGATCTGCAGTGTGCTATTTACTTCATTAGCAGAAGAGACCGGTTTATTTGCATACCCATGGCACAAAACATGCTCAGATAGTAAGCAGTAAATATTTTACATGCTCAGAATATGTCTAGTTTGTGATATGCTGTCATTGCTTTTGAAGTAATTAAATGTATTTATTTATCATAACTATGTCAGTAATCTGATGTCAAAATACATGCCTTATTTTCAAGGAAAAAAAGAACTTTAAACACATCATTTTCTAAGATCACTACAAGAAGAGAGGATCAAAGCATCTCCAGTTAGAAGTCTCTTGAACAGGGATCTCTCAGACCCACATCATGTCAGTTTGCACTGCTGGGCTATTGAAGGAGCAGTGTCCCTGTGTCCAATGTTATGTTTTCACAGTTGCTTCAGATTCTTTGTAAGATATCTAACTCTACCGGTATCAGACCCCTTATCTAGAAACCCATTATCCAGAAAGTTACAAATTACAGAAAGGCCATCTCCCATAGACTCCATTTGAATCAAATAAGTCACATTTTTAAATGGTTCCCTTTTTCTCTGCAATAATAAAACAGTAGCTTGTACTTGATCCCAACTAAGATATAATTAATCCTTATTGGAGCCAAAACAATCCTAGTTGGTTTAATTACTGTTTGAATTATTTTTTAGCAAACTTAAGGTAGGAGATCCAAATTACGGAAAGACCCCTAATCCGGAAAACTCCAGGTCCCCAGCATTCTGGATAACAGGTGCCATACCTGTACTTCTAATAAGGTTCATAGCAAAAAAATGTTTTTGGGGTCATTTAATGATTCAAAAATGAAAAATATGTACACTGCACACACAAAGAAAGCGCCTTACTACTAACTGTAAGCAGCTTTAGAACAAAGTGTACGAGTCTTGATGCACCAAACATAATTGAAACCATACATGTGCATGGTATACTGAAAGTATGGGAAAACGCAGATATCCCCAAAATGCAATGGAGACCACATCCACTTACTTTTCTTT
Source organism: Xenopus tropicalis (assembly GCF_000004195.4). Lineage (NCBI taxonomy): Eukaryota > Metazoa > Chordata > Amphibia > Anura > Pipidae > Xenopus > Xenopus tropicalis. Next base: position 86,795,947 of record NC_030679.2, on the reverse strand, counting down.
ATTTCTTCTATCTTTTCTAAGTACTTGGTCATGCTATTACCTGGAAGGAAACACAATGATGTAATTAACCAAAGATCTGTCAAGCCATACGTGAAGTTACTGCTATTACTTGACAACATTAAGGAGGTGATTTATCAACAGTCAAGTTTGATTTTTTTTCTCAATTCAAGATTTTCCAAAAACTCGAATGTTTGGTACTTATTAAGTGCAAAAAGCCCAAAAACTCAAATGTTAACATTCGCCATCTAAAAGCTTGCAAATTTCTATAGAAGTCAATAGGAGCGGTCATAGGCAAAGTCAAGCCATATTCTCAAACTTTTTATTCTTTTATTTAGAGATTGTAAATTTGAAAAATTTGAGTTTACTCAAACAAGTTTTCCTTATTAAAAGAATACTGTCATGGGAAAACATGTTTCTATTGAAACACATAAGTTAATAAAGCAGAATCCTGCATCCTTTCACATGGGTCTAGCCATATTCTTAATTTCACAGGGTGCCACAGCAATGTGACTTTGTGCTCTGATAAACTTCAGTCACACTTTACTGCTGAGCTGTAAATGATATAAAAAATGGAATATCACCCCCCCTCCCAGCAGCTGATCAGCAGAACAATGGGAAGGTAGCAAGATAGCAGCTCCCTGTAGATATCAGAATAGTACTCAATAGTAAGAAATCTAAGTCCAGCTTGGGATTCCTTCAGTTACATGGGAGTAGGAGAAACAGTAGGTTACCTGAAAGCATTTCTAATGTGTAGCGCTGGCTCTTTCTGAAAGCTCAGACATTTGTTGGTTCAGGAATAACATTTTAAAGGGTAGAGTGAATTGTTTGCTATGTAAGCAGTGTAATTTAGAAATGAAAATTACACCATAAAAATTAAGACAGTATTGCTTTAAGCTCTGCCCTGTATGTCAGTGAATCTCCACAGGTCTCCAAGTTCCCCTCCCATGAACACATCGCTGTATTCGTGAGTGGTGGGTGGGGGAAGCATATAGGCATTCCCCAGCTCTTGTCCCCTAACTCGTGGGTCATTTACACATTCAAGTTAGGAAGTGCCAGCAGGCACAGCCTGCAACAGAGCTCCGTTCTTACCAAAGACATGACTGCCTTGCACCCTCTGGTGCTTTGCTCTGCACCTAGAGCAAGATTTTTGGAATTGAGCAACTGTTTACATGACCTTTAAGATGGAGATAGTAGAGCTGCTATAGTTTAAGTTTTATACCACTGGTGTTCCCAATATATATTACACATATATTATTTAAGTTTTCATAACACAACCACCCTTTGCCTAGTATACTTATGCTGTGGATTTATTTATTTTGTGTTCTTATGAATCCAAAGGTGCCCGACTTAACCTTCTTACTTCTTAGGTGTGTCTCCAAACAATTCCTCCATATGCATTAGCAAGCCCATATCCCATAGTCATTAAATATATATGTTGTTTGTCCTCTTAATGTTTGGTAATTACACCATGGCTAACTTTTAGAATGTTATAGAATGTACTATTCCTAGCAACTCTGTAATTGTTCCTTGTTATTTATTTTTAATTGTTTTTACATTTGCCTTCCTCTTCTGCATCCAGCTTTCAAAACCAATTGAAAATTCCCTTAGAATATTAATGTCTAAGTCATACTAAAATTTATATTAAAGATCAACAACCCCTTTAATATTAACTGATTGAGTAATGTGTCACAGCTTGTACAAATGTACTTTCATGTAAAGTAATTCCAAGCATTTCATGTTACATGAGCATGATCATAAATGATGCATACAAAGCAGATCTCATTTCTTATGTTATACAATGCTCAGAACACTAACGCAAACAAACACAATATAATTTTGCAATGGCCAGCACAAAGCAAAGTCCTTCTAGATGTGTAGGTACATGAAGTCCCTAAAACTACCAGCACCACTAAGAAATGCACATCTCTCACTTCATCTGAGCTGTATTGCCTGCCCTTCTCAGGAACAGAGGTGGGGCAGCCAATTACTTTCACTTTGTATTCTGCACTTCCTAGATGTCACTGCACTCCTCTCATCCTCCCTCCTGCCTCATAGTCTATAATTGTGTATCCTGTGCATGGGCATCAAGTCTCCCATTCTTGCACATATAAAAGATTTTGGGATAATACAAATCTTTCACCTGCCTGCTTGCAGTAATTGTGAATTCTGAAGGGAACAAAATGTCTATAATTAAATTTATATACAGTACGTCAAGTCAGTTCATTTTTCTCAACTAACATGATAGAAATGGACTTGGAATTATTTCTTAGGGTGACAGGTCCCCTTTAAGACGCTGTGTCTAAACACTATGATATTTTGTTCCAAAAGCACAAATCCACCTCTGCAGCAATAGGATGGTGACATTTTAGATTATTTGAATGTCATTTCCCTCAAATCTGGAGAATTTTGCACACATGCAATGTACTCGCTCACCCGCTTCCTATTCTGAAGGATTTTTTAAGACAGCGGAGAAGGGTACACATTACAACCAAGCTCTGGAAATGATATGGATGCAAAGAAGATGTGTGGGATAATCATGTGAATACTTCAAAAAAAAAAAAAAAAAAAAAAAAGGATGCCATTTTTCAGGAGATGTGGGAACTGGAAGTTGGCAAGTGAAAGTGGAAGAAAAGGAACTCAAGTGACAGTGCCCTAGCTTTATAATGAGTAGCAATGGGGAAAGCTGTTCATCATGAATCCACAAAGCTACATAATAAAGTAAGGATTCTACTCACCTACCAGATATTTTTTTCTATTCTCTGTTTAGTTTTATTGCTTTGTTAATAGAAGCAACAGATTCAGGTTGCAGTGAGTTTTGCAGTATGGTTGGGTTTATAGCAGCCAACAAAAAGTGGATAGAAGCAACATTTCAACTTCCCACTAAATACACGTCTAATATCATTTAAGTCATGCATAAATAAAACTAAGAAAGTTTTATACAGACCTAGTTACCTAAAATCAAACATCTTATTGGTTTCTATGGATTACTGTACATGGAAAAAACTGTGTGCCTTTTATTAAATATGGTGGTATAGTATTTACTATTTCATATACTAATTAATACAAAAGTGCAAAAGCAAGATCATATCTGAAGGACAAGGTTTCCTGTAGGTATGAAAACAAATTATTGATTGTATGTATGCGTGTATTAAATATGCTTACCAATGTGCAAAAGCTGATACTTGACGAGCAAGAAATTACATAAAGACTTAAAGGACATGTCAACCCCCCAACCAAAAATTTTAGCAGAGAAAAGCCACACAGCACTGTTTAAATACCTGCCACTCCTGTCCCTCAGAAGCAAACACTGAAGCTGCAGCGATCCCTTGGAGTTTCTCTCACTGCAGAGCTGGATAACTCCCTCTCCCCCCTCCGTTCAGAATCTCCTTGTCTGCCTGGCGTGGTGCACATGCCCAGTTCCAAGCAGTTTTAATGAGCATGCTCACTTGAGATGAATCTCTTCTCTACACAGCAGACGATTGAACTCTTTAACCACGCCCACAGTCAATCCTCCAATGAGCCGATCGCATAGGCAGTTGCTATACTAACTCTGCCTTTGTAAACAAGAGCTCTCTGCACCCTCTCTTGGAACACGTTCTTCTGACTGCAGTCAGGAAAGTTTAACCTTTTCACCTCTGAATCTGATCTGCAGGTATTTTATAAGTGAGTCTTGCAAACTTAAACAGTGTTTGCTGAAATACTTAAGCAATGTACACTTCATTCCTATATAATTTTATTGTTGTTTAATGCCCTAACAAGTTTCATTTTAAGGAAAAAGCTGTCTGTACAGCTTTGTTTAAAAAAGCAGAAGTTTGAAAAAAATAATCCTTGAAGGTCAGGCCGGGTGACACGCAAAACAGAGCAGAAAAGAATACAGTGGTGCAGGCTGTAGGAGGAGATTGAGGGAGCGGCACTTATGCGGGTTAAGTAGGGGTAAAGCGCCCTATCCATTAAAAGTGAAATTAAAATTAGGGTTGACATCTCCTTTAAAGGAGAAGGAAAGGCATTTTGGCATTTTACTGCCAATAGATTTGCCACATTAGTGCCACCTAGAACACTATGTTTATCCTCCAGAAAGCTTTACCATACCTGAATAAACAGCCCTAGAACTCCATCTGTCTGATTAAGATAGCAGCTACCATTTTGGCTTGGTCTCAGTAGCTTCTGTGCTGTAGCTCTAGCCCTTGGTAGCTCAGATCACACATTCTGATGGGAGGGGGAGTGAGATTTATGAATTGTTATGGGAGGGGGAACAGGAAAAAAGAAAGAGGAGACAGCTGTGCAGACTCCAGCCCTGGGAAAGAAGGATTTTTCTGGAGAGAGGAAGCCCGATACCCAAAGAACATGTTTATACAAAGGGAGACAAGACCTTGTGCGTTTCTTTTGATAGAGGACTCATTGCAGCTTTTCTGTGAGTGCTTATGGCTGTATTTACATAGACCTTTCTGATAAAGCTTACTTAAAGCTTAGTTTTTACCTTTCCTTCTCCTTTAACTCCTTAGTTTTTTGTTCCCCGCACTATAGTGATAGGGAAGCCCATTAACTAATGTTATTGAGCCATTGTTTGCTTTCAACTGCAGCATCAATTGCATTTGTCTATGTTTCCATTTAACAGATGGAGTCTGCCCTTCCCCAGGAAATAATGGTGGCCATACATGTTGCAATTATATTCTTTACTGTGACCACTGGTCACAAAAAAAGATTCATTCGAACCCTCAGAGCTGAATCATCAGATATGCAGGTTGAAACTAAAGAATTCTACCCCTATCTTCTGATGATTCAGCATTAAGCATTTGCCTTTGCTTAATCAAAATTTTCCATCCCACTCGATCGATGAGATGACTGATATCGAAGGCCTCGTCTCCCGCCATACATGCACCACATATCATGACAGAATCCCTTTAAGCTAACACTTGGGGGCTCTTTTGTATATATGCATATTGGGCTTTTAGCATTCTTTTTTTCATAGAGACTGGACCTAGTTATCAGTTGAGATAATGTATTCTGCACAAGTGCCAATACTGACTCGTATGAGTTGTTAGTGTGTTAGTGGAACTGATCATCAGGCAAATACAGTGGTGTGAAAAACTATTTGCCCCCTTCCTGATTTCTTATTCTTTTGCATGTTTGTCACACAAAATGTTTCTGATCATCAAACACATTTAACTATTAGTCAATGATAACCCAAGTAAACACAAAATGCAGTTTTTAAATGAGGGTTTTTATTATTTAGGGAGAAAAAAAATCCAAACCTACATGGCCCTGTGTGAAAAAGTAATTGCCCCCTGAACCTAATAACTGGTTGGGTCACCCTTAGCAGCAATAACTGCAATCAAGCGTTTGCGATAACTTGCAACAAGTCTTTTACAGCGCTCTGGAGGAATTTTGGCTCACTCATCTTTGCAGAATTGTTGTAATTCAGCTTTATTTGAGGGTTTTCTAGCATGAACCGCCTTTTTAAGGTCATGCCACAACATCTCAATAGGATTCAGGTCAGGACTTTGACTAGGCCACTCCAAAGTCTTCATTTAGTTTTTCTTCAGCCATTCAGAGGTGGATTTGCTGGTGTGTTTTGGGTCATTGTCCTGCTGCAGCACCCAAGATCGCTTCAGCTTGAGTTGACGAACAGATGGCCGGACATTCTCCTTCAGGATTTTTTGGTAGACAGTAGAATTCATGGTTCCATCTATCACAGCAAGCCTTCCAGGTCCTGAAGCAGCAAAACAACCCCAGACCATCACACTACCACCACCATATTTTACTGTTGGTATGATGTTCTTTTTCTGAAATGCTGTGTTACTTTTACGCCAGATGTAACGGGACACGCACCTTCCAAAAAGTTCAACTTTTGTCTCGTCGGTCCACAAGGTATTTTCCCAAAAGTCTTGGCAATCATTCAGATGTTTTTTAGCAAAATTGAGACGAGCCTTAATGTTCTTTTTGCTTAAAAGTGGTTTGCGCCTTGGAAATCTGCCATGCAGGCCGTTTTTGCCCAGTCTCTTTCTTATGGTGGAGTCGTGAACACTGACCTTAATTGAGGCAAGTGAGGCCTGCAGTTCTTTAGATGTTGTCCTGGGGTCTTTTGTGGCCTCTCGGATGAGTTGTCTCTGCGCTCTTGGGGTAATTTTGGTCGGCCGGCCACTCCTGGGAAGGTTCACCACTGTTCCATGTTTTTGCCATTTGTGGATAATGGCTCTCACTGCGGTTCGCTGGAGTCCCAAAGCTTTAGAAATGGCTTTATAACCTTTACCAGACTGATAGATCTCAATTACTTTTGTTCTCATTTGTTCCTGAATTTCTTTGGATCTTGGCATGATGTCTAGCTTTTGAGGTGCTTTTGGTCTACTTCTCTGTGTCAGGTAGCTCCTATTTAAGTGATTTCTTGATTGAAACAGGTGTGGCAGTAATCAGGCCTGGGGGTGACTACAGAAATTGATATTGAAATTGAAAATTGAAATTGATAAACCACAGTTAGGTTATTTTTTAACAAGGGGGGCAATCACTTTTTCACACAGGGCCATGTAGATTTGGAGTTTTTTTTCTCCCTTAATAACGTAAACCTTCATTTAAAAACTGCATTTTGTGTTCAATTATGTTATCTTTGACTAATAGTTAACGGTTTTTGATGAGCAGAAACATTTAAGTGTGACAAACATGCAAAAGAATAAGAAATCAGGAAGGGGGCAAATAGTTTTTCACACCACTGTATATCAACATGTGAACTAGTGATGTGTGGGTTGACCCACAACCCGTGGGATCTACAGGTTTATTCTTGAGCCAAGCGTGTTAGGGTTGAAATATGGGCGACCATTGTGGGTGCAGGTCAGATTGGTGAAGTTCACTTCCTCTGCTCCCAAAGTTTCCCTGTCTTGGAACCTAAGGTGCATGCAGAAATATCTTACAGAACAGAAAGACACAGATATGGGTTGGGTCCAACAATGGCAACATTTTGCGGGTTGACCCACACATCACTTTGTGTGTATCATGCACCTCCCAAGCCAGGGGTCCCCTTTTGTACACGTGAGCCACATTCAGATGTAAAAGAGTTGGGGAGCAACACAAACACAATAAAGTTCCTGGGGTGCTAAATAAGTGCTATTATTAACTATTTGGTAGCCCCTATATGGACTGGCAGCCTACAGGAGGTTCTGTTTGTCAGTACAGCTGGTGCAACCAAAACTTGCCTCAAAGCCAGGACTTGCTTTGAGGCCACTGAGAGCACCAGCAACAGTCAAGGAATTGTTGAGCAACATGTTGCTCGTGAGCCACTGGTTGGGGATTACTGCCCTAAGCAATGTAACCGGAAGGGGTATATCAGGCAATGACTACATGTTTGAGCATTACCTCCTGTGACATAAATGTAGAGAATTGACCATGGTTCTTTTTTTTTTTTTTTTACTGAATCTGAAGACATACTTGACTTTGGATGAATAAACATAATCTCTAAATAATTCAGAGGAGCACAATCTTTTACATACTATACAAAGGACATGCTGACATATATATTTTAGACAGACACTATTCAGTTGCATGTTTGGTGTGATACAGTATTACTAGCAACAGTAACTAGTTACTTTGAAACAGAATTAATGTGGTCTTAGGTTTGTGTCAGTCAAGCAGAACTATAGAACACAATGTGCCTTTTCATTAGCAGTAAAATGTTAAAAACTTATTTGTGAGTATTTACATTTTTATGTGTCATTTCTACCTATGAAAACATTATTTTCAGTACATCATGTAACCTGTAAACTTACTCAAGTAATGGTGTTATTATTATTATTATAATTAACAACAGCACTTATTTATAAAGCGCCAACATATTCGGCAGCGCTGTACAATAAGTGGGTTTCATACATTGGACATACAGGGTAACATATAAAGCAATCAATAACCGATACAAGAGGTGAAGAGAGCCCTGCCCAAAAGAGCTTACAATCTACAAGGAGAAAGGGTTGAGACACAAGGTGTGGGAGTGGGCAAGACAAGAGGTTATTGCTTTTGGCAGAATGATACCGCCACTGAAGCAGCGCTCTCTCATGGTGGTCTGTCTTTCTCCCACACCCCCCGGACGACTGGATGCGGTGGGGGAGTTGGAATTCTCCTCACCTCCCGTTGTTTGTTCGCATCTATTCCTATTCCTCCAGCTTTTTCGTTTAACTCATTTGAGGTGCATGCCCTTCAGATCTTCCATCCTCTCTCTGTACGGGTGGCTGTCATTTACAGGCCCCCGTCAACCTCCTCCCCTGCTACCTTCCTCTCTGATTTTGAAACCTGGCTCTCTTTTTTCCTCTGTACCGACGGCCCTGCAATCATCCTAGGGGATTTCAACTCCCACATTGATGATCCCTCGCAACCCTGGCCCTCACGTTTTCTCCGCCTAACCTCCTCCAGCAGTGGACAAACACTCTGACTCATAAGGATGGCCACTTTCTGGATTTAGTCTTTACTAAAAATATGTCCCTTTCTGATTTTAACAGTGTCCCCTTTCCCTTCTCTGATCATCACCTGGTTACATTTTCTGTCTCTCACTCTCCTTCCCAACCTGCTCCTCCCCCGCTGTATTAATTTGATACACACGTGATGTAGACCTCCCGGCCTTAGCTCACTCTTTCAGGTCCAGTCTCTCCTACTTTAACGAGATGTCTGACTTGCTTTGAGGCCACTGAGAGCACCAGCAACAGTCAAGGAATTGTTGAGCAACATGTTGCTCGTGAGCCACTGGTTGGGGATTACTGCCCTAAGCAATGTAACCGGAAGGGGTATATCAGGCAATAACTACATGTCTGAGCATTACCTCCTGTGGTTCTTTTTTTTTTTTTTTTACTGAATCTGAAGACATACTTGACTTTGGATGAATAAACATAATCTCTAAATAATTCAGAGGAGCACAATCTTTTACATACTATACAAAGGACATGCTGACATATACATTTTAGACAGACACTATTCAGTTGCATTCAGTTGTACACACGTGATGTAGACCTCCCGGCCTTAGCTCACTCTTTCAGGTCCAGTCTCTCCTCCTTTAACGAGATGTCTGACCCTGATACCCTGATTAGCCAGTACAACAGCATACTAGGTCTATGAAGATTTTCATTCATCCAGGTCATGGTATATCTAGTATAAATAAATTTAAAGCAACTGGACTTGTTAAGTAATCATCTTATCGTTCATTCGACTTTAAATATCATCTGTATGCTGATGATATCCAAATTTATTTGTCGACCCCTTCATTAACAGTTGAAACTGAGACTCAAATCTCTAACTGCCTCCTGGCTATCTCTAATTGGATGAACCAACGCCACCTCAAACTGAACCTAACAAAAACTAAACTAATGATCTTTCCACCTAAGCCTGGTCCGACCCACTTATTGTACATCGCTGCGGAATATGTTGGCACTTTATAAATAAATGTTAATAATAAACTATCTTGTATTTATTGTTATACTTTGTATTTATCTATTATTATCTTAATAACCCTGTTTGTATTAATGTATTCTACTGTACAGCGCTGCGTACATAAGTACCAATTTTAAATAAAGATATACATACATACATACATACATACATACAGCAGCACACTGAGGTCATGTTAAACTAAATTAGGGCAAGCTTCTCAAAATAAATGTGTTTTTAGAGATCTTTTGAAGGCAGAGAGATTGGGAGAAAGTCTGACAGATTGTGGGAGCGAATTCCACAGAAGGGCCCTTGCAAAGTCTTGGTTTTCAATTTTTTGATTCACAACATCTCTATTAGATAGAAAACTAGCAACAGTGGCACATGGAAGTGACATTGTAAGGACATGCAATGGATCATGCTATATTTTAGGTATGTGTATATAAATGCCAGTCTTTATTCATATTACTATTCTGACCAGCAACTTCATTATACCTAGAATATTCCAGTGGAACTTCTGCAGCAGTAATGATTATCTAGACATGCCTCAGCTTTTGCCTTGTAAACAAGCCACATCTCATGATATTTTATAATTTCATTAATTTCTTAGCCCTGCAAAAAAACAAGAATAATAGTTCCTTAGGAATATGACACACGTGTACTTAGGGAGAACTCTGGTGGTCAAAATGCCATCAGAGCACCTTTTTGGTCAAAACATCAGGAGTTTCCAAAGACACTGACCTGTATCTAGCCTTGTTTTGATATGCTGATATTTTAGATTCTGTGGAATTCTTTTCTTTAAAATCTGAAATGAAAAATATTTTAAATAATATATACAGTAATAGATGTAAAAGGTTTGAATAGATTCGAATAATACCATATGCCTTGGTAAAATCATACTAAAGGTTTGCTTAGATGTGGCTGGTAAGCTTAAATATACTATGGCTTATGCAAACCAATATATTAATCACATGCAGGTATTTTTGCAGTACTAGAAATATAGTGAGGCCTTTTTGTTAGCATGTTGCTTCTACATCTTCAAACTAAATCTTAAAGAGAAACAAATTAGACTGTTGAATTAAGGGCTTCATAACTTGCGCTCAGTCCTTACTAAAGTACCTATTTGTGAAAGTCTGTCATTTATATGTAATTTATCCCCGACCCATTGTTCAAGCTGCTAAAACTGCACATCATTGTTTTTCTGTACATGGGTATAGTGGTAGTTTTCAGGCATTCCAGGCAAGTCCACTAGTGGATCAAAAATGTAACAAAATAACAATTATAATGTTGGTGCGCATGTACCATTATACATACCTGTTGCTCAAGTGTGAAATGGCGGGACATGTATTATAGACTTTAAAAAACCTTAAATGAAAAAACCCTACATTAAATAAACTGTGTTGTCTTCTACTATTTATCTTTTACACAAAGAAAAATATAAGGACATGGCTTTTTACCAGGACCTGCAGTGTTCTTCATTTTTTATTTAGCATTGTGTTGGACCTGTTGGAACTCAAGACATAATTTATAATACCTAGAGGGTGCTGTTGTACATAAACTAAAAAGAAATAACATTTAATTTGATCTGTCCATTCTGTGCCCTGTGTTTGCATTTTCTTGCACTAAGAATTTATTCATTCTTCCTGGTCTGTAGGACCTCTTACAATTTGTAAAGTAAGAATTATTATTATATAGCACCATCGTCTCCTGCTGGGCTTTGCAGAGAAAAGGGAAATAAACAGTCATAATAGTTTACAAGTAGACAATTCATGAGAATATTTCGCCGATTTTCACTCATAGATACAGTGATTATCTACAGTGTTGTACAGGAGACCTATTGGCCTTCCAGGGCCCCGCCACCACCCACCCCTCCATGTTACAGACAACACCCCCCTCCGAGGCCAATGCTGCACACCCACCCATTAGTGGACCAGTATAACACTGATCATCTCTTCAAAATGCAGACTAATGCCTATTTAAGCAATAACTGCCAGACTCACAGGTCCAAGACTTTCCTATAGGAAAAAATGGAGGGCTATTCCAAGCATTTGTCACCAATGCTCATCAGTAAGGGCCCCACCAGCCCTGTACTAGCACTATGGGTGTGCTGCCTAAACCGCAGCAACAGGTGATAAAGGCAAACTGCAATTAATAGCAATGTCTTTGCATTACAAGCCCCTGCAGTAATGAATGGCAATTTTAACCCTTTTTTGCATTACAGGCCCCTGCAGTAATGAATGGCAATTTTAACCCTTTTTTGCATTACAGGCCCCTGCAGTAATGAATGGCAATTTTAACCCTTTTTTGCATTACAGGCCCCTGCAGTAATGAATGGCAATTTTAACCCTTTTTTGCATTACAGGCCCCTGCAGTAATGAATGGCAATTTTAACCCTTTTTTGCATTACAGGCCCCTGCAGTAATGAATGGTTATTGTAACCCTTTCTTTGCATTACAGGCCCCTGCAGTAATGAATGGCAATTTTAACCCTTTCTTTGCATTACAGGCCCCTGCAGTAATGAATGGCAATTTTAACCCTTTTTTGCATTACAGGCCCCTGCAGGAATGAATGGTTATTGTAACCCTTTCTTTGCATTACAGGACCTTGCAGGAATTAATGGCAATTTTAACCCTTTCTTTGCATTACAGGACCCAGTAAGTCAGCTGTAGCAGCAGCTCTAATTGCTAATGCTATTGCCACCACGCATTCTCCCATACATGAGTTACTTTATTTACTGTTAGAATATTTGGCACAATGCACAAAGACGTTCATTCAGCTGCCTGCAATAGTATCTTCTCATAAACCACCCATCTTAGCAACCTTAAATTCTCATAATAACACCGCCAATAGCCGACCATCGATAGCTAGACCCGGCTCTTACCTCTGAATCCCCGATACTCCTCTTCGCTGACATGATCTTATTCAAAAACTATACACTACTGCGGCCCCGGCAACTTCCCTCCACCGTCCCCTGCCTTGCGACAAACGGCAGCATCCAACAATCGCTATCCGGATTGGTGGAATTTGTAGCGAACACAAATCCCCGTGTTTATGACTGAAAAGGAAGGCGTTGCTTATGGCGTTGGTGACAGTTCGCTGCGGTTGCTAGGCAACACGGGACGCCACATTCTTTGTGATGCAGTGAGTGGCCTGTTCCCGCCTGACTGCCCGGTGATTAAGATATGTAAGCAATGTAGTGTGGGCTTTCGGCATATTTATTTGTATGCCACTGCTCCCTCCTACCCTTACAACAGGGCACGTATACTCGACAGTTTTTGTTCCCCAACGTGAAGGTTCATGTTGTTGGAGAGTTTTATGTTCCAGTCACTGGCCTTTTTTTAAATAAAATTAGTCACTTATTTAGTTTCAGAGGCAGTTTGTTGTAAAGGTAACCATTTCTTGGTTGTATTACATTTATCCAGTGTTGGATTGGGGTATCTTGTGCCCACATCTTGTGCCTCAAACCATGGGCCCATTCTCCAAACTATTTTTCTGCCTGGTCTCATTTAACCTCTGTTCTATTAGTCTGTTTTTTACATACTATAATCTATTCTTCAATCTCTTTGTTTCCAAGCATAAAAAGGGAATGGCCAAGAAAAAGGCCAAATGGTTAGTATTCTTGTATCCCAGTGGGCCAGTGTGACACTAGCATTGTCATTAAGTATCATTTTTACAAATAAATGTAAAATATCGATCAGGTGGCAACCCTACCCACTAGAGAAAACTGACCCTCACAACCTGGCCTGGAAATCCATTAAAAAGGAATACTATACCCTAAGTATTGCAGGGTTCTATATAAATATAATGTATAAACTCATGTGAAATCCTGTGCTTACCCCAGATAAGTTATACACTATGGCCAGAGCTAACAATTACCACTGTGAGTACAGATCCCTTCGTTGCTGTATTAAGTTCTTCATCTTGACCTGCGCCCAGGCTCCTGTGACTTAGTTGACATGAGTGCCAGCTCTTCTTGGGCGTTTATATATATTTCAGTTTGGTAAGATTCTTTAATAGGCCACTATTATACATCTATACTATCTGTTGGTTAAGTATTCATTTTAAAGGTATAGTTTTCCTTTAATGAAAATTTTGCATTATTCTGTTGGAGCCTCATATCCATTTTACTATGTCCTCACTGAACCAAGAAATTGGAAGGATGCTTCAAATATCCTATAGTCTCATCTGATCATTTTAATCAAGGCAAAAGGGTATTTATTATTTTCAGTATAAATTTAAAATTAATTTAAAAGCCACCATATTAATGTGAACAAAAACACTTTATTTACTCCAAAAGGTGTAAATGTTGTTTAATAAAGGTTATCACGGGTATGCTCAATAAGTATAGTGAGTGCAAGCCATGTCTCCTCTGCAGTTGGAATGATTTGGTTAGCTGGTAGTGCAAATCCATAGCGCCCAGTATCACGCAGCTCAAAGCTGTAGGAATGCTTAATTCCTTGATTGTAGGTCCAGTCAATGGTTCCCCCGCTTGCTTGGTCTGCAATTCATAAATATATAATCTCTAAATATGTCATCTCCAAATATTAGGTATCCGTTCCCCAATTCAAGTTGTTTTTGTAGGTGATACAAATGATTGTGGTTAATTGCATTACGTTATAAAAAGAAACACAGGAGTGGATATATGGAACAAATTAAATAAACAACAGTATTAAAGAATACTCAAGTGCTATAAAATAAGGAAAATAATCAAGTGAACTGTGATATCTTTCCAAAACAGAAGTATTATGGTCAACTGTAAAAATATATTTCCTAAAATGCCTGAAAAACCCCATGTTCAGTCACTCTAATGCATAAACATAACTATTACTGATACAGAAAAAAAGCACTGAAATATGAAAAGCAGGAAAAAAAAGTTATGCCTTCTATACCATGAGACTGAGGAAACCCTATGGGCACAAAAAAACGGACTTTCCACTATTAAATAAAGGAAAGGTACAATCATTGGGGGGTGCCAAAACGTGATTGTAATCACTTACCTGATACCCTAGGCTGGTGTTCCTGTTATGAGAAAACCTCACCAGCCCCAGGTAGCTCAGACCAAGTGATTCTCTTTTTTTTCTGTCTTTGGGCCTCTTGCGCATGTGCAGTAGAGTGAAAAGCCAAACTTTAACAAAAAAAACCCAGCTTTTTCACTCTACTGTGCATGCGTTGGCCTCAGGATTCCAAAGATAGACGAGAGAAGGAAGAGGATTACTCATTCACAGCTACCCTGAGCTGGTGCGGTTTTCTCCTAAGAGGAGCACCAACCCAGGGTATAAGGTAAGCGATTACAATCACATAGTGGTGCCTAACATTTTGTCACCCCCCCCTTCCGCCCCTAGTGATTTTACCTTTACTTCTTATTTAAATAAATGAAGACGTAACAAATGGCTAAAACACAATCCCACATGGATGTTTAGACAGATACAGATGGATAAAGGGGAAAATGGTTGCAACTGAAAAGAGCTGGTCCAAACTTGAAGCTGGAACCCATTGGCCCCTAGTTACACTACTGATTAACTCGCCCAAACAATTATTTCCTTAAAGGGGAAGGAAAGGCTAAGTCACTTGGGGGTGCCAAAATGTTAGGCACCCCCAAGTGACTTAGATCGCTTACCTTGTACCCTGGGCTGGTGCACCTGTTAAGAGAAAAAATTTTGGCACCCTCAAGTGACTTAGCCTTTCCTTCTCCTTTAAACTATGACAGATAGACAAATTATACTGAGGTTTAGACAATATTCACTGTTGAACTCTTTTAAATATCAACATATTTATGAAATAAAAAGTTTTCCTGTTTTGGTGAACTTACAGATGGTACTGATGATGCTGCCATAGGTGTAAGCTGTACCGTACAGTGAAGCCAAGGCAGTAATAGCTTTCTTTGACACAGCATTCTAGGTTGAAAAACAAAAACAAACAAAATTAAAAATCAAATCATATGTTAACGGATTTAAATTACGTTAAATACTATATAAACAGTAATTTACCAGCTCATCGTGGTCGGGTACTCGGGTATTAGTGTATCCGTATGGGAAGAGAAGCATCTGGGAGTAGCTGTGAATGGAGACAAAGCCTTTGATGTTGCCATGGCTTTTCACAAAGTCCACAATGGCTTTGACTTCAGGTTCAGAATGAGCAGCACGTCCTCTGTAGGTTTCAGTGCAGGGATTTGAGCTAGAGCCAGGACCTATAGCACATCATTATTGTAGAGATAATTTCATAAAGCAAGAAAAAAATAATTTTCATTTAAAGAAATACTACTTTGTCAGTAAGATGCCTTGGGACTCACATGCTAATAAGGGGCACTACTGCACCTGCACCAGGCAGGCAAAGAGGTACATGCCCAGGGCCCCCCTACCGTTGTTCTCTAAGCACATGTCTCTCCTGCCTACCCCTAGTCCGCGCCCTGATTTACAAGAATATAATTTACAAGATATTTTTTTTTATAACTGTTACCTCCAAAACCTGCATCCCAGTTTCTGTTGGGGTCAGTTCCAACACAGAGTGAGCCAGAATTTGGAGATCTGGTTTTACGCCACATACGATCCTGCAAAGTTAAAAAATAGCTGTTAATACTGGAGAGTATGAAAGTATAGCTTACTGTTTTCTCTCTGATGTGTACTGCATTTATAGACAAGTGGAACTGCCATATGTTTATTTCAGCAGTCATATTTATCTATAAAAGTGTACCTTTTGGAGCATTAGTTCATTGGTTTTCTAATAAAATGTTAAATTCAGACACTTTTTTCTATGAAAATGTAATGCAAGGGTGTAACATTATGTGCATTAAATGCTATCCAAATAGTTCTAACTCCAGCTCTGAGTCTATTATGCTCCAATAAGGGCATTAGATGCAAGAGAGAGCACAGTGCACTGGGGCATGCAGAAGCCCTGTATGTCTTGAGCAAGCCATAACTGCAGGGCTGTCTTGCCTCACAGACACACTAGCTTGTGTCAAGGCAACTGCATGTTATTAAAGGAAAACTATACCCCCAGAATGAATACTTAACCAACAGATACAGATAGTTTATATTATGTTAAGTGACCTATTAAAAAAATCCTGCCAAACTGGAATATATATACGAACGTATATATATGTATATATACATATACGAATACAAACAAGTCCTTTATGTTTTAAAGGAAAAGTATACTCCTAAACAATGTAGGTTTCTATAAAAAATATATTGCATAAAGAAACTCATATGTAAAACCCTGCTTCATCTAAATAAACCATTTTCATAAAAATATACTTTTTAGTTGTATGTGCTATTGGGTACTCCTAAATAGAAAATTGCCATTTTAAGAATTAAGGGCCGCCCCCTGGGATCATATGATTTACAGTGCACACAAACAAGCAAAGGCACACATACATGCTAGGGCATATCAGCCGATTAATGGCTAAATGGTGGATCAAGTGAAAGGATGTAAAAGGGCAATATTTACTGATATATATATTCCAGTTTGGTGAGATTGGTCACTTAACATAATATAAACTATGTTGGTTAAGTAGTCATTCTGAGGTATAGTTTTTCTTTTAATTATAATATTAACATGAATATTTAAACAGTATTATGTGAGATAAAAAATGTGCCTTGTATGACCTTTGAAGAGCAGAGTAGGATGCTAAAAACATATTTTCATATCACTTTGCAATGGTGAAAAATGTTGCAATAAGCTATTATTTATCAACATTTACACCTGCAGCAACCTAATGGAAGTTTAGGACAGGCTACAAGTGAGTTGGGTAAATTGTGTTATTTGTAACTAAAGATCAGTACATGCCAATAAATTAATTCAGTAAATAGTAATCTCATGCAATCTATTTTTAGATAGTGGGATCTAGACAAGAGCTTTTAGGTTGCTGTAGTTACTATTCCATCAGTGAATTACCATACCGATTTATGAGTGTAAACAAAGCCATCAGGGTTGGTCACAATTTCGATGAGGATATCCATTTGGTTCAGTGTATTTGTCAAGGATGGATCTTTACCAAAATCTGTGACAATCTGTAAAAAAGGGAGGGAATATACGAAATTGTTACATATAACAAATTATTCTATTTTGGTCAAAAGTCTCCCATAATTCATAATGCGGGGAGTAGAAAGGGCTCTGCTTATGTGAGCTTACAAATGACAGTGTAGATATCACAAGATACACAATTGCAAAGTAATAACATTCAGTCTGAAATATACTGTGAAAAAGGCAAAAAAGTAAAAGACAAGAAAATAGAATAAACATTTAAAAAATCAGAGATGAGCAACCTTCTGCCTGCAAAAGGTGTTGTAGGTTAGGCATCCCAGACAAAAAAAAACTAAAAATGTCATATCTTATATACTGAACTTACTGCACCAACCTAAAGTTACAGCATCTCTATAGTAGTAATGATCCAGGCCTTCAAACTTGTCACAGGGCTCCCTATCTAAGCTCAGTAAGTGACAGCAGCACAGAGCATGTGCAGTAAATCACCAGAAAAGAAGATGGGGAGCTACTGGGGCATCTTTGGATGCACAGATCTTCCCTGTTAAAGACTGTCCTTGCATTGGGCTGATGCAGAAGCTCAAAACATAATGTACACCATTTCTAACTTAATTCTTTAGTTAAGCATTATTTCTTCTTTAAAAAATGTTATAATTTATTATATATATATATATATATATTTTTTTTTTTTTTTATTAAGGGCCCAGGACAAATTACATTACTCCCCATTATTATATAAGCATTGAATTCTAATACCTTAAGATTTAACTTTAAAAGCATTTACATTGTGATGCATACCTTTTTGGCAAACCAGACAGCACTGGCCTGAGTGACCCATTCACGGGAATGGATACCAGTGTCAATCCAGAAAGCTGGGCGGTTGGGACCTGTGCTGAACTAAAATGGAGAAAAAACAAAATGGCAGAGATTGGAAATCAATGGCATGATAGTATTTTATTAGGAAAGATGATAAAAATGATAATGGAATTGTGCTATAATTATGGGTTGATTTAACTACAAGAATAGAAAAGCAAAATAGGATAAAGTGGTTAAAGTGTATATAATCATCCAGTCCTATTGCTCTTCTCTATCTGCCTCATGCCAATCCTCAGAGAACTTTGAACAACTTTTCCTTAAAGTGATATTGACACGAAAAACTACTTTTTTTATCAGTCTACATAAAAAGTTACCTATAGGTCATGTTGATAATTTTTTGCTGATAGGGCTGATTTTATAAGCAATTGCTACTTAAAGTTCTTAAACCTGACTGTTTTGCCAACCTGACTGTCCCTTCTCAGCCTGTCAGTTATAGCTTCTAATGCTAATGGACTCCTGCTGCACAGATATGGCAGCCCCCTCATAGAGGAACATGGGGGATCTGACAACTAATGTAAAAGCATCAGGAAATACTTTTATGGCAAAATTATAAAGCTTATGCAAAGACAATGTTATGATAGATGTAAAAAAGGTTTTATTTCTGGTGTCAGTATCTCTTTAAAGGAAGTCTGTCATGATTTTTAAGGTTTAGTTTTATGTTACACTGTTTACATAGCAAATAATTCACTCTGCCATTTCAAATGTTATTCCTGAAGCAACAAATGTATTTTTTTTAGTTGTAATATTGGGGTGTAGGCGCCATCTCATTGCATTGTGCCTTACTACGAGCTTTCAGAAGTAGCCAGCACTACACAATAGAACTGCTTTCAGGTGACCTATTGTTTCTCCTGCATCATTTAACTTGAAGAGTCATGCTTGGCTGAGCCAGACTTGGCCGTTTTATTATTGAGTGCTATTCTGATATCTACCACTAAGTGAGGCATGGGAGCATTTTTAACAATGCAGGTGTCAGCTGCCAGGCCCCCATGCAATGGATCCTGGGAAGGGCCTGGTGAGCACTGAAAAGTCAACACTCCCCCCTCCGTCCTGCTCTCACCCCTCCCCCAGCTGACTTCCTGAGCAGGTGTGCACATGGTCTCAGAAGAAAAGTAGGTATAGAGGAAGCTGACCATGCCATCCAAGCCCCCCAGCTGGGTCTGCTCCCTCTATAGTTACACCAATGCTTGCTACCTTCCCATTATTTCGCTGATGGGTTGCTGAGGGGAAAAGGGAGGGGGTGATTTCAATCCAACTTGAAGCGCAGCAATTAAGAGTGACTATGGTTTGTCAGAGCACAAGTCATATAACTGTGAGCATCTGGGAAATTAAAAACATGTCTAGCCGCATTTCAAGT
Source organism: Xenopus tropicalis (assembly GCF_000004195.4). Taxonomy (NCBI): domain Eukaryota; kingdom Metazoa; phylum Chordata; class Amphibia; order Anura; family Pipidae; genus Xenopus; species Xenopus tropicalis. The sequence continues at coordinate 86,776,341 of NC_030679.2, read as the reverse complement.
TTTAACATTACCTATAAAATATCTTTATTTTTTTTGAAAAATGGATTTCAGTGCAGAATTCAGTTGGAAAGGTGCTTTTAACTGAGGTTTTTTTTTTTTTTTTTTTAAAAACATGCTTTTCTGTGACAGAATCCCTTTAAAGCACTTTAGTTGTACTAAAAACACCAAACATTGTACCCTTGTTACCATTGTCCTGCATAGCGGAGACTTTATAAGAAAATGTTTACAGCTATAAAGTGATTAAAGAATGTGATTAAAGAAAAATGAAAATATCTAAAATGAATAGAAAATGAATAATTAAGTATAATAACCCAGCTTTGTTACAGAAAGTGTAAATATATAATCAGCTGTTCATATGTATTGCATGATCTCTGTATCCAAGACTGTGCAAACCTGATGTATCTGTAGTAATAACAGGTGAAAATCACAACAATGTGCCTAGTGCATTACTTTATTATACGCCTTTAGTCATATGGAACATATTAATCAGTGACCTTACCTTCAGAACATTAAGAGGACGGCCTTCATAACTTGAACCGATCTGTATTTTGCTAACCAAATTTGGATTTTCACTAACCAAGTTGTCGATAAAGGCGTTGATCTGTTAAATGCATACATAATTCACATCAGTGCAGCATCACTTTGTGTAATAAGGACAAGAAAGAATCCATTTTCGCTCTTATTTAATGTGAATTTCTCTGAGCTATTAGGAGTCCATGTATATGTACAGAATTTATATATTTGCTGTCCTGAAGTTTTCCTATCTATATCAAGTTCTAGAATTCTATTTAAAGTCTAAATCCTACCATGCTTTATGTGTACCAACTGTGTAGGACAAGTGATATTTATTAAATGGTTTAAAGTATTTTGTGTGTGGGAGGTAAGTGAAAAATAAAGAGTAATTAAGACTGTTCATACTGTTTATAGATCATACAATATTAGCAGATACAGTTTGTGGGAGTAGAATATAGAGAGGTCATCTACTGTGTTGCATAAATGTATATGGAAGTTCTGGTAACAAAACTAATTTGTATTTAGTATACGCTATGGTATATATAAAACAACTGTAATTAGCTAGCAGGCTCTGCATATTATTACATAGCATTAGTGGATATGCCCAAATCCCCAAATATCCCAAGCTGCTACAATACTTTTAAGCAACATTTGAATGCCCCTGTACCCCTGAACCCATGTTGTTACCATATGTTGCTGCTCTTTAACAATAGTCAAAGTATATACAGAGAAATTTTGAAAGGGGTTGAATTACCTCATCAAATGTATGATAGGCAGCATAATTGAAGCTGTTAGTAGACCTTCCATCCTCAGAGGCACGATTACGTCTCATATCGCGTTGCTCTTCATCCAGCAAGTTCTTTATAAAACAAAATGGAAATGGCCATCACTTTCATCTTAATAGTCACAAGGCTATGGGGCAAATTTACTAAAACTTATCTTTTCTAATTTTTTTAAAAAAAAATATCTGACGTTTACTAAAAAGGCTGAACTGAAAAAGTACATGCAGGAAAAAGTTTCAAAAAAGTTGTGAAACTGCAACTTTTTAAAATTTTTGCACCAAAACGTCTACTTTTTCAAATTGTTGCACCAAAAAATAGCCTCAAAAATCCAAAAACCTCTAAAGTTTCGAAGCAAAGAAAGATCCACCTTCTACAGACTTCTACATGATCGCAACAAGTTTTAGCTGGCCGGATTCTGATTTTTAGAAGTTTTGTGGCATATGTATGTCTCGAAAAATTAATGGCTTTTTTTTTTAGTCAAGAAAAAATCTGGCCCCCTATTTGTCTAAGTTATGAGTTACGACCATCTATATATTTGTGTAGGTGTCTTTCTATTAGAAAACTTATGGGTACTGCATCAGCTGCCATAATTAGCCCATTATTAAAAATAAAAACAAAGTTTAAATGTGAGCCTGAAACACTGTTTGATGCTGAGTGAAGAAGAGTTTGTAACAAGGTGGCATTTCCTCATATATTTATATTTTATACATAAATTATATCTACTTTCTACTACTACATATTGCTTTTTTGTTCATCTTCCAGGTTACAATATACTATGTAAACTACTGTTCCAAATTTTTCTGACTCAAGCAATCTGGTAGCTAAAGAAAAACATTTGTGCTAACATGATAATGTCACAAAAAAAAAATATTTATTGATTTACTTCCCCTTTAACAGAATAAGCATTGGAATTGTAAGCAATACCAAACATAGCATTCTCAATACAAAACAATATTCCTTTGCACAAAAAAATGTTTCCTTTGCATGTATTTAACATGGCCTGGGAACTCCTCCAGCTGATAAAAAAAATGCAATTTTTATAGTTTGCACCTGAGTGTAGTTTATTAAATTTATTATTGTCCCAAAAGAACATCTAACCTTTAAGCAGGCTTTAAAAGTTAGCTGTGTGCAATTATAAATTACAAAGTATTAACGGTCTGATAAAAATTATTACATTGTGAAATGCAAATTTTTGTTCTTATTTCTGCTATTTGCAACTTTTATTACATTTTTCCCCATCCTTCTTTCAGTTATGACTGTTTTGAAACTAAACTTAATTTTATACGGTCTCAGAACAGTGATTTCTAACACTTTTATATTACAGACAATATATGAATTACCTGAAATATCCCTTATATGTCAAAGCCAAGGTACCCAAATATTCCAGATAACAGAGCGCACTGGCAGTCACATTTTTAAAATATAAAACTTGATAATTTTGTCCATTATTTTATAGTGGTCATAGTAATATGGCCATATTTCTTTACACAGGAATTGTAGGAAGTTTATACCCAAGAACCAAACAAAATTATTGTGCTACCATTGTATTGTAATACCACTGTGCTAGTTTTCATCTTACTTGTGCCATTAAAATAACTCCAACTCTTAAGGTGCCATGTTCATACCAATGTTAACCAGTACAGACAGATATTTCAAATCTGAGTGACTAAAACTCTTGGTTACCTGTACATCGTGAATCATGATGCTGTACTGGATACTGTTGGACTCCAGGTAGACTTTCACTGATTGCAGATGGTGGAGTGGAACTCTGATATCAATGGGTAAAAGAACTCTTGAGGGGCTTGTCCAAAAATCGAGCTGAAGCATCAAAAGTAACAATGCATGAGAAACTAGCTATTTGTGAATAGGTTAGTCAGCAGATGTTCCTCTGCAGTTCTGGAGATTATGGATACCTTACCATTAGCTAATATAGACCACATTACTCCCATTAAGTGGGTGCAAGGCCTAGCACTAAAGGGTGTCAATTATACCTGTTAGGATACTATATACTTACATCTATCAGTGTTAATGTGCAAGGGTTTTTTGCCCTTTGCACCTTACCCCTCCCTTTATTAAGCAAGTGTCTTGTCAGTTATTGATATCATATTCACATCAATAAAAACGGGGTCAGTTTTAATAAGTTGCCTGCCATAATACTTGATAGCTGACAGCAACCATCAGTGGTGGCACTGGAGCTTGCATAGGCAAGGTGGTCCACCAGGAGATGGCATTCAATAAACAATCTATCAGTCAATCTGTCTATCATCTATATATCTACAGGGGGTTACCTGTAAATACTCCTCATCTTCCAGCGCCCTCACCAGGTTCACCTGAGCCTCATCAGTAGGGAAAATTCGGAGGACTTGTTGTCTGTGTAATAAGGCAAAGACGTGAAAGGCCAAAAGTATTAATGGTTTTATATTCTAATATTCACCCAGTTACTATAGTCAATGTAGTGCAAATGCAGACCAATACTGTGTGTAAGTTTCAGAAGAAAATGTTACAATGACATCCTTTTCCTTTTAGGTGGCACCCCAGCAGGAGAAGTGACAAGCTACACAAGCTCCAATGGCCAGTTCTTGTATTAAAGAGAAAAGTCTTCCCTTCTGCATTAAAAAGGCTGCCTTAAACAGACTCTCTGTACCCTTTACGAGGTAAGATGGGGAGGAAGACCCCAGGCAATAGCAGGGGACAGATACCACCATCAACTATATTATAAACTGTCTTAGGTTTATTTACAATTTATTTTTTCATTTTTTAACAATCAAGGATAGCATGATGTTTTCTACAGGTATGGGACCTGTTATCCACTATCAAGACTGCAATTTGATATCTAAAGTCTAATAAAAAAATAATCTTAACACTAAATAAACCAAATGGAAGAATTAAGTCTTCAGACACTATACCACTTACCCACTGAAATTCTCCAAGCTGGAGGCTGCCACCACCAGAGCGAGTAACGCTAGTATGCCCTTCATCTTGCACAAGATAGAACACAAAGAGCAAATGCAGGGTTTTTATACTGGAGGATTTCTCTTTTCATCAGTAATTTATTGCAGTGATTGGGCTCTGCCTTCCCTGCACCTGTGCAGTTTCTCAGTTGTTGATCATGATTGAATAGTCAGGGAACTGACCACCTGACCAAACATGCTAAATTTAAATGCTGGTTTTATCATACAGAACTCTTTTCTTTGGTTGTAACTGTGTACAGTGAAAATGCTGACACTTTGCTGTGTAGTATTACAAAAGTTTTCTAATTCATATTATTAGAATGTGATATTCTACAATAATCTAATACATTTATCCAGTACAAACCTAATTCTACATCTGTTCATTGTATCTGTAGTTTTAATTATTTAGAAAGTTGCTTATGTCATCAGTTGTTAATAAGTTACATACATGTTTGTTTTAGATTATATCCCCTTGGTCATGCTGCTGAGTTTGACTTTCTGAGTAACTGAAAAAGTCTACCTTTCATTAGTAATATTGCAATACATTTCATATATCACAAGGTAGAAAACAGTTTAATGTTTTTAGGTGTTCATTTGTTCTGGAACTGAAATGTCACGGTAGAAATCATTGTAAAAAATATGATTTGTAGATTGGCATTGAAATCAGCATCACTGCTTTCAAAAAGGAATACTGGACAACCATGTGGTAATTTTCTATAGCGGCTAATTGCTATGAACAGTGTAGGAAGTGTACCCTCAACCACCCTGAAGTAGTTATAACTAGCTGTCATGGTGCTTGCTAGGGAATTTCGACACCATGCACAGCGGGAGAGCTACAGATACAGCAAGTAGACTAGAAGAAAATGCAAAAACTAGCTAAATGGCTGGGACAGGAGGGAAAAAAGTGTGATCAGTAAATAAAACAAAGGGTAAGATCCAAAAAACGAACAGAAACAAAGTAAGCTCTCAAAAGTGCAAGTAACACAGCCATTGCACAGTGAATGATTTAACAATGCTGAGAATTGCATAGGAGAAGCACGGGAGCAAACACAAAGTTATTACATTTCACAAAGCAAATGCATAATTGGATGATCCATAATGTATTGGGAAAGCAAACTGCAAACTCAGTAAGAAGGAAATGCTAAAATTCATGCTTAAAAGTGAATGAACGAGGAATGCAAGGGGGTGGAGATGGCACGCTACTCTTAAAGGGGAAGGAAAGGCAAAGTCACTTGGGGGTGCCAAAATGTTAAGCACCCCCAAGTGACTTTAACCGCTTACCTTGTACCCCGGGCTGGTGCCCCTGTTAGGAGAAAATAGCACCAGCCCGGGGCACCTGGAGCGCAGCGCTTCCTCCTTCCGCTTTCCACTTCCTAAACTGCCGGTGGCCGGGCATGCACAGTAGAGCGAAAAAGCCGACTTAAATGTTTAAGTTCGGCTTTTCACTCTACTGCGCATGCGCGCGCAGCGAAGCCGGAAGGAGGAAGCGCCGGCAGCTACCCCGGGCTGGTGCTGTTTTCTCCTGACAGCGGCACCAGCCCGGGGTAAAAGGTAGGCGGTTAAAGTCACTTGGGGGTGCCTAACATTTTGGCACCCCCAAGTGACTTTACCTTTCTTTTTCCTTTAAGGCCTGTATATTTTTTAAAGAAGATGCAGACTCTCAGGGAAAAAAGGTAACAATTTTGGTAACTGGGGGCTGCTTAACAACTAGGCATCCCCACAGTAGTTTTGTTTTCCTTGTCCTTTAACATAAATGTATTTTTTATATGTCTTTATTTAGAAAGCATGATCAATAATGATACATACAGGTATGCGGTAGCACATGTAATAGTTCCATAAAGGTCAGATTGTTATCATTTGTAGATTTAGTTACATATCAGCAGAAGTGTTATTAACCATACTTTTGTTCTCTTAATCTTATTAACAGAAAACCAAGAGCAAAATTGACAATACAATGTCAAAGAAAAACAAGAAAAAATGAAGAAAGAACAAATTAACTGCCTATGTGTTTATGTTGCTGTGAATTTAAATTTTAAAACATCTCGGGCCTGATTCACTAAAGGGCGATAAAACGTGCGCTATTTTTATTGTGCGCTAAATTTTTTACCGCGGCTTAATTTTGGCGATTTTTCGCACGATTCACTATAAGCATACTTGCGGTTTTTTACGCACGATATTGCATGCGTTATTTAACTCGCGAAAGATTTTGCGGTATTTGCCGGTACATGCGCTAAATTACGCGAATAATCGCCGCATATGAATGGTAGCATAGAAATAGTGTATAAAAATTGTTGCTGCATATAAATGGTATATAAATATTAGCCACATATAAATAGTAGCATATAAATGGTAGCATATAAATGGTAGCATATAAATAGTAGATGCTTATAAATAGTAGCCACTAGTGATGAGCAAATGTGAAGAAAGATCCACGAAACGGCAAAAATGTTGTGCGAGCAAAAAAATTGTTGCTGTGACTATTATTTTTTGACACTTGTATCAATTTGTGGATGTGCGGTGAATTTTTGCGTGGCAAATTTTTCATGCGTTTTGCCATTGGCGGATTGTTTTGCGAAACGCATGAAAAAATCCGCAGCGAAAAAAATTTAACGCACGTCCAAAAATTCGCTGCGAATCCATGCCTGGCGAAACATTTCATCACTTGTAGCCAAATAGAAATAGTCGCGCAAATGAACGCACGCCATGTTAGCCATACACGCCAATACTTGCAGAAAATTACTGTATTAAAAATGAACATTTCGCTGCAAACTGGCGGCTGCGTCACTCTAGGGGAAACACAGACTTGAATAAATAACACTGTAAGTCCATATTTTATTGCAAAAAATCATTTACTGTACTTTTGGATAATTTTTCGCCTGCCTGTAGTAGGTGTTAATTTTCGCATAGGCGAATGCGATATTTAGCGCGCAAAAGTTATAGTGAATCATGCGATCGTATTCTTTTCAGCGCGCAAATTAACGCAAAACGGTAAAACTAGTGCGAGAAATACCGCATGCGAAAATGGCGATTTTTCGCACGCGATAATACTATGGTGAATCGCGCGCAAATTATTTTGTGTTTTTTAGCGCGAAAAAGCGTGCAATAATTTTTATCGCCCTTTAGTGAATCAGGCCCCTCATCTTAAAAAAGTTGCCACTTGATATTATGTTTTTTACTTGTATCATCAGATAGAACAGAAAGTGTAAGTGCCATACTCTCTGTGCCCTATGCTGCCTGTGGCAGATGAACCTGGCAGGGGTTTGTTCTGTGAGTTTGTTAGCATTTGGAAATAATTGTTAGGGGGTCCCTAAGGTGTTTAATTATGTGCTGGGGGTTGCAGTTCTATCCACAACTTTTTCACATATGAGTGTAGGGTGATATCTCTGCAGTGAGCACCAATTGTTTTTTTGGTGTGCTACCACCTTAAATATGTATATTGTGATAACATGGATGTGGTTTAAAGTGGGTGTGATTTACAAAAAGGAGTGGTCAAAACTGGCTTTCATTATTGACCGTCTACCACGGAGGCCAGGAGAGTTCCGGCCCATAGTACCACAGAAGTTGGACAGCACTGGTTTAGGAAGATCGGGAAAGGGGAGATTTAATAAGGTTGTAGAATTAATGGGTCATTAAGGATAGTAGAGGCTGTTTGATTTATTAGCTTCCAAAAGTTATTTACTATTGGTCATGACCACAAATGCTTGCATGCAACTGTTATCCTTGTGGAGGATAAGTTTGTTTCTTAAAGGAGAATGCAAGTCAGAATGTAAAAAGCATACTGCCCAATAGTCCTCCTATTGTTTAGTAAAAACGCCACACTTTTGGCTCACCTAATCAAATATTTACTCAGTCACACTTACTTCACATTTTCTAGAACAGGCAGCCATCTCTTAAAAGGTATTCTCCCTTCCTTTCCCTCCTTGCTTCATACTGCACATGTGTTTCATTCCCTCCCCCCCTCCCCTCCCCTCTGCCAGATCAGCTTCTGATTGGCTGGTGGGTATGTGTAGCTCAGAACAGGAGACAGGATCAAGTTACACACATGCTCAGAGAATAGGAAGGCTGCCGATGGCAGCCTACAGGAAGGGGAGAGAGATTTCAGTGATGTCACTGTAGGCTTCACACTGCTGTAGGCTGCCAGCACCATATCTCAGAGAAGCATGCAGGGATCTGGGAACTTAGATATGCAGTAAGTACTTAAAAAGAATGCCTTTAGACTTACTTTTAATTTATATTAACCTTGTCCTTTAAACATTGTCCTTTAACCCTTTTAACGCCAAGCACGTAGCTCCTACGTGCTGGCATTAAAAGGCGTTAGGCGTCACGCACGTAGGAGCAACGTTTTCTTTATCCTGCTTTCGTTTTCTGCGCTCGGCGCTTAATCCGAGCGCAGAGAACGATCGCAGGATAAAGAACCCCCTAGAGAACAAGCAGAGGGGGGTAAGTGGTGGCCCCTGGGGCGCGATCGTCCAGGGGCCCCACAGGAAACGCCAGCTCTCTTCCTTCTTCCTGTGCTCCCTCCCTTTGCTCCCCTCACTTCCTGTGCCACCCACTTAGGATTTTTGGTTGCAGAAGCTGCAGTCCTTGGGTCTGATGTCTCCCACCAGCGATCTCCAGCATCTTGACAGGGGGTAGGTGCCACAAACACACACACACACATATACACACATATACACACATATTGCACTAATACACACTTATACTTACACTTACACACACACTTACATTTTTTGGGGGGTTTCACACCTTCACAACACTCACACTTGCTTGCACACACATGCACATAAAACACATTTTGCCATGCGTACACACACACTTACACACTTATGTAATTTTGTAATTTTTTTTTTTTTTTACTGCATCATTTTTATTCTTGCCATATGGATATTTTGTCTGCTGTATTTCAATTTGGCATCCTGTGTACCCCACATAGTTTGGTAAATCTATGCATATTGGGCATCAAACTGTTCAGTAGACCCCTGGCGTTCATACTTAGAGTGTTTTATGTTGGTACGTTACAAAATGTGGGGTACATAATGGGGCAACATGCAAGCTTTGTGCCGATTTTCAGAAATATCACATAAACCGTTTTGTTTAGCATAGCTTTGTAGTTTGGTAGTTTGCAGTAGAAAGACATATTTACTCATTTTTGTTTTGTCAGAATGTGTACTTTCGGAAAATGTATGATTTTCTAGGGTCTCTGTACTGTTAGGGGGTCTTATTGCACATAATACACATACCGGGTGCAAAAACTGCATGAGCCGGAGCGTCATATGTGAAAATTCATATGCACTATTTTTATTTGGGTGCTGCTGTACTCCGCATAGTTTGGTAAATCAATGCATATAGGGCATCAAACTGTTCAGTAGACCCCTGGCGTTCATATTTAGAGTGTTTTATGTTGATATGTTACAAATTGTGGGGGTACATAATGGGGCAAAATGCAAGCTTTGTGACGATTTTCAGAAATATTATAAAAACCATTCTGTTTAGCATAGCTTGGTAGTTTGGTAGTTTGCAGTAGAAAGATGTATTTACCCATTTTTGTTTTGTCAGAATGTGTACTTTCAGAAAATATATGGTTTTCTAAGGTCTTCGTACTGTTAGGGGTTCTTATGCCACATAATACACATACCGGGTGCAAAAATTGCATGAGCCGAAGCATCTTATGTGAAAATTCATATGCACTATTTTTATTTGGGTGCCCCTGTACGGCACGTAGTTTGGCCAATATTTGCATATAGGGCATCAAACTGTTCAGTAGACCCCTGGCGTTCATATTTAGAAAGTTTTATGTTGATACATTACAAAATGGGGGGGGTACATAATGAGGTAACATGCAAGCTTTGTGACAATTTTCAGAAATGCCATAAAAACCGTTTTGTTTAGCATAGCTTTGTAGTTTGGTAGTTTGCAGTAGAAAGACATATTTACTCATTTTTGTTTTGTCAGAATGTGTACTTTCGGAAAATGTATGATTTTCTAGGGTCTCTGTACTGTTAGGGGGTCTTATTGCACATAATACACATACCGGGTGCAAAAACTGCATGAGCCGGAGCGTCATGTGAAAATTCATATGCACTATTTTTATTTGGGTGCTGCTGTACTCCGCATAGTTTGGTAAATCAATGCATATAGGGCATCAAACTGTTCAGTAGACCCCTGGGGTTCATATTTAGAGTGTTTTATGTTGATATGTTACAAATTGTGGGGGTACATAATGGGGCAAAATGCAAGCTTTGTGACAATTTTCAGAAATATTATAAAAACCATTCTGTTTAGCATAGCTTTGTAGTTTGGTAGTTTGCAGTAGAAAGATGTATTTACCCATTTTTGTTTTGTCAGAATGTGTACTTTCAGAAAATATATGGCTTTCTAAGGTCTTCGTACTGTTAGGGGTTCTTATGCCACATAATACACATCCCGGGTGCAAAAATTGCATGAGCCGAAGCATCTTATGTGAAAATTCATATGCACTATTTTTATTTGGGTGCCCCTGTACGGCACGTAGTTTGGCCAATATATGCATATAGGGCATCAAACTGTTCAGTAGACCCCTGGCGTTCATATTTAGAAAGTTTTATGTTGATACGTTACAAAATGGGGGGGTACATAATGAGGTAACATGCAAGCTTTGTGACAATTTTCAGAAATGCCATAAAAAACGTTTTGTTTAGCATAGCTTTGTAGTTTGGTAGTTTGCAGTAGAAAGACGTATTTACCCATTTTTGTTTTGTCAGAATGTGTACTTTCGGAAAATGTATGATTTTCTAGGGTCTCTGTACTGTTAGGGGGTCTTATTGCACATAATACACATACCGGGTGCAAAAACTGCATGAGCCGGAGCGTCTTATGTGAAAATTCATATGCACTATTTTTATTTGGGTGCCGCTGTACTCCGCATAGTTTGGTAAATCTATGCATATAAGGCATCAAACTGTTCAGTAGGCCTCTGATATTCCTATTTGGGGTAATTTGCCTTTGTATGCAAGAAATTGTGTGAGATAAATGCAGCAAATTGCAACATTTTTTGGCAATTTTCTGAAATGTTATAGAAACCACTAACTTTAGGAAAACTTTGCAGATTGGTACTTTGGTGTAGAAAGGACTCTTTACCCATGTTGGATTTGTCTGAACGTGTACTTTCCAAAAATATATGGTTTTCAGGTGTTACCCTACATTTCTGCAGTTTCTATCCCACATAAAACTGCCATGTGTTTATGAATTAGGACTCAGTGCTGTCCAACTGGCGGCCCCTCTGTGTGGCCCCCCACCTGTCTGGCTGCTTTGATGGCTTACTCTTGTGTAAGCTTTAAATGGTATCAGTACTGTGATTAACTGCCCCCCCTGCATGGCTCTCACCTCAGATTCAGGCTGTAATCCTCCTGTATTGTTTAAATATGTAATCCCCTGTGTTGTTCACACCTTTTAGTTTCTGCATTGTTCACCCCCTGCAGTGTTCACACCTCAGGCTCAGGCTGTAATCACCCACATTGTTCCCCTGTTCACACCTCAGGAGCAGTAGAAACCCACAAATAATCCCTGCATACTACAAAAAGAACATATACTGAGGTGGTACTGCAATTAAAAAGTTTTTTTAGTATATAGTTATTGTGCAGACTGTAGGAGCAGTGCCAGCATTGTGTCACTGTAGGCTGCCTGTGTGTGCCATACACACAGGCATCATAGGGCAAGCAGAGTATGGCACACACAGGCAGGGTAGGGAAGGCAGAGTATGGCACACACAGGCAGAGTATGGCACGCACAGGCAGAGTATGGCACACACAGGCAGAGTATGGCACACACAGGCAGAGTATGGCACACACAGGCAGAGTATGGCACACACAGGCAAAGTATGGCACACACAGGCAAAGTATGGCACAAACCAGCCAAGAATGGCAAACACAGTGAAAGTATGGCACACGCAGGCAGGGTAGGGAAGGCAGAGTATGGAACACACAGGCAGGGTAGGGCAGGCAGAGTATGGCACACACAGGCCAAGTATGGCACAAACCAGCCAAGTATGGCACACAGGCAGGCAGAGTATGGCAGGTTTTTGCTGTACTACAACCATTAATATGGGTATGGTCATGTGATAACATGGGTGTGGTTTCAAGTGGGTGCGGTTTCAAAAAGGGGAGTGGTCAAAACTGGCTTCCATTATCGGCCCTCCACCACGCAGGTCGGAAAAATTCCGGCCCTCGGTACAACAGAAGTTGGACAGCACTGAATTAGGTAAAGGTAAGCCATGAAATTAGTGTGCACAAAGTATATTTTGGGGTCTCTAAGTGCCATGTGCTTTGATAAACCTATGTACAGTGGGCATCAAACTGCTCAGTAGACCTCTGGGGTTCATATTTTGGGTGTTTTATCTTGGTACATAATGACCTATAGAAAATAAGATGATGCATATTGGAGGTTTGAGGTGATTTTTGGAAAAAATCAGCAAACTTAGGAAACCTTTGCGGCTTGGTACTTTGGAGTAGAAAGACACAGGTACCCATTTTAGATTCGGTGGAATGTGTACTTTCCAAAAATATATGGCTTTCTGGGGTAAGCATACTTTTTTGTAGCGTTATCCCACACAATATGATGTAAATGTGTTGATTTTGCAGGAGCTGAAATGACAGATCATATGGGGGTATGTTCACATTGGGGCCCCTACATGCCACATACTTAGGTAAACCTATACATATTGGGCATCAAACTGTTCAGTGGACCCCTGGCATTCATATTTAGGGTGTTTTATCTTGGTACCTAATGCTATGTAGGAGATAAGATACTGCAAACTGGAAGCTTTGAGGGGATTTTTGGAAATGTCATCAAAATTGCTAACTTTAGAAATGCTTTGCAGCTTGGTACTTTGGAGTAGAAACACATGGGTACCCATTTTAGATTTAGGGGAATGCGTACTTTCCAAAAATATATGGCTTTCTGGGGTGAGTATACTTTTTTGTAGCTTTATCCCACACAATATGATGTAAATGTGTTGATTTTGCAGAAGCTGAAATGACAGAAATGGCAGATCATATGGTCAGGGTCGGACTGGGGGGTGCAGGGCCCACCGGGGCTCCCGCCCCAGGGGCCCTGCAGGTGCCCCAGCCGCGTCCCCTAACCCCCCCAAGGGCCCCCCTAACCCCCCCGAAGGGCCCCCGCCTGACGTCCTCCCCGAGCGCGTATAAATTGAACGCGTCGGGGAGGAACAGTCAGTAGCGAGGAGCGCCGGCAAAGGTCGGACTGGGCCGCTGGGGCCCACTAGGGCCGGGGCCCACCGGGATTTTTCCCGGTGTCCCGGCGGCCCAGTCCGACCCTGCATATGGTATATGTTCACATTGGGGCGCCTACATGCCACATACTTAGGTAATCCTATACATATTGGGCATCATACTGTTCAGTGGACCCCTGGCGTTCATATTTAGGGTGTTTTATGTTGGTACCTAATGCTATATGGGAGATAAGATGCTGCAAAGTGGAAGCTCTGAGGGGATTTTTGGAATTGTCATCAAAATTGCTAACTTTAGAAATGCTTTGCGGCTTGGTACTTTGGAGTAGAAACACATGGGTACCCATTTTAGATTTAGGGGAATGTGTACTTTCCAAAAATATATGGCTTTCTGGGGTGAGCATACTTTTTTGTAGCTTTATCCCACACAATATGATGTAAATGTGTTGATTTTGCAGAAGCTGAAATGACAGAAATGGCAGATCATATGGTATATGTTCACATTGGGGCGCCTACATGCCACATACTTAGGTAATCCTATACATATTGGGCATCAAATTGTTCAGTGGACCCCTGGTGTTCAAATTTAGGGTGTTTTATGTTGGTACCTAATGCTATATGGGAGATAAGATGCTGCAAAGTGGAAGCTCTGAGGGGATTTTTGGAATTGTCATCAAAATTGCTAACTTTAGAAATGCTTTGCGGCTTGGTACTTTGGAGTAGAAACACATAGGTACCCATTTTAGATTCGGGGGAATGTGTACTTTCCAAAAATATATGGCTTTCTGGGGTAAGCGTACTTTTTTGTAGCGTTATCCCACACAATATGATGTAAATGTGTTGATTTTGCAGAAGCTGGAATGACAGAAATTATAGATCACATGGGGGTATGTTCACATTGGGGCCCCTACATGCCACATACTTAAGTAAACCTATACAAATTGGGCATCAAACTGTTCAGTGGACCCCTGGCGTTCATATTTAGGGTGTTTTATCTGGTTACTTTATGACCTGTAGGAGATAAGATACTATAGACAGGAAGCTTTGAAGCAATTTTTAATACATTTCACAAATTTTGATAAAAACTAATAACTTTAGGAAAGCATTGCGACTTGATAGTTTGGAGTAGACAGTTCTATCTATTCTGGATTCCACAGAATCTGTTCTTTCTAAAAATGTATAATTTTCTGGGATAAACCTTATGTTAGTGGAATTTGTGACCTTGAAATCTAAAGTATGCAGCTTTATGGAGCAGTGCTTTGGAAATTTGGTAGTGTACTATACAAGTGACCTATACAAGTGAGAAATCTCCATAAAACTATATATATTTGGTATTGGCATGTTCAGGAGACATGGGACTTTCCAAATCAGTTGTATTTTTGTGCATAAAATATTTTTTGTTTCTGATGTATGTGTTTATATTATGGAAAATATAATTTTTTTTTCATTTTTTAGATATCTAGAAGCCTATATCTTGTTACAGAATTGTAATTACACAAAAATTCCACCATATTTTGAAAGCTTAGGTTGTCCTGAAAAAAACAATATATAGTTTTCCTGGGTAAACTAAAAGTCCCCCCAAGGAAAAGCCCCTAAAGTGAAACAGTGCAAAATGTTCAAAAACTGTCTGGCAGTAGAAGTTCCACTTTGGTCCAAACGGCTGGCAGTGAAAGGGTTAAAGATGACCACAGTTGTAAATGGAATCTAATTATTGGATTATTAATAGGGGTAGAGGTCCATAGGGTAGATGAAACTCATAAGAAGTATATAGAGGCGTTTTCTATTGTTGTAAATGGAATATAATTATTGGATTATTAATTGTCTGTTTTTGTATATTAGGGGTAGAGGCCCATAGGGTAGATGAAACTCATAAGGAGTATATAGAGGCGTTTTCTATTTGGATCTATTTGGTATTGTTTTAGAAATCTTGGGAAACCTGAGGTAGTAATAAGAGAGCTTTTCCTAAACTGCATAAGCAAACCTCAAGCATATTGTTGTAACTGCTTAAGTATTTTGTTAAAGGAAATAGAACTGTAAAGGGTACATAAATATTCATAATAGTGACCAATGTGCCTTTTATAGTCCCTTGTAACAAAATATACTGTATCTGCTTTCTGGGTCTGTAATAATTTTCTGCAGAATGAAAGCAATATAAGGCCAAAAAGCAACACCTCTTTTTTTATTCTTATAAGAGGTTGTATAAATTTGAGAATAAGATTTATAAATATATGGAGAACAGTCAGAGGATTGCCAATGCATGTAATGCTCTTATATTATGATTCTAAAGATATTAGTAGCTGTATATTGCTTTGCCATTATAGATGTCGCTGGCAAGGGGGGGGTGGGTAGCATGAACTTATACATTAATACATCACAGGTGGTCTAAAAACAAAGAAAGTATAACCAAACAATTATATAGAAACAGAATTTGGAAAAAAAAAAAAAATCAAATATTTTTTGCCTAAGAAGCCCACAATCTCAGGGAGGCCACAGCCATTACTATGAAAAAAGAGAGGCACACAGTGTGCCCCCAAATGTGCTTGGCTTCTAGGCGCTAAAGAGCTATTAGAGGAAGCACCTTTCCACCATGTAATTATAAAACAGAACCTTGTACTTGATCCCAACTAAGATGTAATTAATCCTTACTGGAGGCAAAACAATCCTATTGGATTTATTCAATATTTAAATGATTTTTAGCAGACTTAAGTTATGGAGATCCAAATTACGGAAAGATCCTTTATCTGGAATACCCCGGGTCCCGAGCATTCTGGATAACAGGTCCCATACCTGTATAACATAGGTTCTTTTGAAAAACTCCTAATACTATTCTTTAAGGGAGCCATTTTACCATTTAAAGTCGCAGGGAAAAAATTGTGACTTTTTCAAGATTTACTATGATCACAAACAGCTAAAATTCTGAATCTGACAATTCGCCAGCTAAAAGTTGACGAGATCATGTAGCAGTCAATGGCAGATGTCCCTTCCCTCTCGTTAAAATATCCTACTTTAGAGGTTTTGAAAAAGTTTATTTTTGTGTGACAATCCAAAAAATTGAGTTTTGAAAAAAGAAATTCTAAAAAGTCAGTTTCTATGACTTTTTTCTGTGTTGACTTTTTTCAGACATTCGTGGAAGTGAGTTTAGTCAAATTAGTTAGTAAATGTACCCCATAGGGTCAGCTTTAAACAGGAGCATAAGAAAAAGCCTTTTTCTTTTTTTAGCCAGGAGGCCTTCTGTGTATGAAAACGTCAGGTACCTGAGCAACTGGGGGAGCAGTGGGGAATTTGAACTAATGGGACTGTAGGCTCACAAAGATTACTGAAGGGGGTAAAGGTCCCCATACACCATAAGATCCGCTCGTTTGGCGATGTCGCCAAATGAGCGGATCTTCTCCCGATATCCCCCACCTACGGGGGGATCGTTTGACCCAATTATAACGGCAGGTATAGGAAAAGTCGGTCCGGGGACCGCATCAACGAGCCTATGCGGTCCCCAATCCGACTAGATTTTCTAACCTGCCCAATCGAGATCTGCCCGATTTGAGGCCAGATATCGGTCGGCAGGCCCGTCGGGAGTGCCCATACACGGGCCGATTAGCTGCCGAATCTGTCCAAGGGACCGATATCGGCAACTACTATCGGCCCGTGTATGGGGACCTTAAGTCATGTAAGGTTGCTCTACTGAAATCAGGGGTACAATATATATATATTTCCATGCTCTTTAGGATGAAGAGATGTAAATAATAATAATTTAAAGAGCTTGAAATCTCTTATATAACTTATTTAGCCAATAAATAGTGACATGTGAACTTGGAAAACTTGTTTTTTAATTTACACTTCTGACAAACAACTTACTCCTTCTCCAATATTATAACTGACTGACTTTTAACATGCCAGTTATAAGGATAGAGAGGGCAATGCACATTGTTCACAATGTACACTCACAAAAATCTAACGCTATTTTGCTTTTTCAGTCTCACTTTAACATATAATTAGGAGTTAATGTATCTATAATGAAGAGCTAATGTTTTCACTAGGCATTGATTTGTGTTGAAATTCTGCATTTCTACAAATTTCTCCACAAAACTCCAGCAAAAAGTCTCTGCGGCAGAACCACGGAAGAAAATACGTGAGAGAAATGCTGCAAAAAAAATGCTCATTCACTTTTGGAGTGAGAAAAAAACTTGAGAAAATACACCCATTGACATTAATGCATTTGGAATGAGATAAATAATATTGCGTGCGTAAAAAAGTTGCCACAAAAAAACCTACTGCATTTTGCTAATTTTTCATCAGTGTCAAGTTTTTTTTGGGAAAACAAAATGGGACAGATTCACTCATCACTATTTATCACTGAGGCAAAAATAATTCAAATTCATTTTGATTGGATATATATTTTTCCTTTTTAACCTTTAACCATATGTTTTCATTTCAATGTTGAAAAAAATCCTACAAACATACAGTAATTGGCTAACCAGTTACTAGCTAATGCAGTGCACCTCCTGTGTTGTTGCCTATCTCGGTATTCTTTCCTTCTTTTGATTTTAACTTCTCTTCATCTTTTATATTTTTTCTTTTGTTTACTAAAATTACTATAAAGTCTAAGAAACAAATATATAAACAAAGTATATTTAATACATAATTATTATATAATATCTAATAAAACAGAATAGACCCCACGTTTTTGCACAATTTCATTTAGTTGGGCTTATGTAGAAAAGTAAATAAACACCATCTAAACAGACATACCTAATTTCGTAGATTGGAAGGAAACCATGAAAGTCTGTCTACAATTGTGTAACTTGCTTAATATGTATCAAGGATACTTTCTATTGCCCCACTTCTGTGTGTCACCAGCAACATTACATAATATCACATACATATTACATTTGCCAATAAAAATAAACACAGATTTTACCCCACACACTCCCTGCCTGTGCTGCAGGGACCATTTCCCCATCACCCTTAAACTTACAGTGTAATGCAACCCCTTTCTCTATTTGTTCTATTGTGAAGTGTGGGTTGTAGGATTTGATTTGCTTTCCTGAGAATATGCACCACCCACCATGGAAAACAGAGGGTTTAAGTCCCAGGAACCAATACTTCACAATGGAACAAGTTGAGGATGAGGCTGCATTACACTGTCAGCCTAAGGGATGTTGGCAAATGATTGAATGTCTTTGAATCTGTATGAGTAAAAAATACATTTATATACATTTCTGGAAACGTAGATAGTGTTCATACTCCTTATGCATATTCCAAATGAATGAGCTCATGTCAAAAAGCAGGGTATATTTTCCCTTTAAGTAAGTTAAAAGCAGACAAATATAAAAGTAATAAGTTATTTTTCTTTTAATAGCTTGTTTCCTTTACTGTGGTAACAAGGTCAATTTAAAAAGTAGAAATCTGTGCAAAACAAGTATTGGTTAAGCAGCTCTCACAACATGTTTGTTTCCCACACTGTACAACTGACAAAAACAAGGCTTCTTTCAGTTGACTCAGTGTGTGATAATTTTTATTTGGAGAAAATCCAAGAAATGTGTTTATAAAATAGTTACTTTATGTTAAATGTTATATCAGGTGATGTTTTTCTTCTAATAAACATGTTTCAAGAAGGACAAAATGGTATTCCTAAACAATTTCTGTTAATTTTTTTATTCTGATTTTTGAGCTACTTAACATTTGGTGTGAAATGTTCCGACTTGAAATTAAAACTTTTATCTGGTTCATAGGATCCCACTTATCCTTTAGATGAATGAAGATTGTGTGGTGAATAGGAGAGGGCTGTACTAGTTAATATAATACCCATACTTTCATCTGAAAGTATGTGAGAGTTGTAGTTCAGTTTGGAGAACCTTTACCTCCGCTATTCTGCCAGGCCCCAGCTGATATTTAAGTACAAGTACAAGTACATGCAAGTGCAAACCTATTGTGTACAGCAGTGCTATCCAACTTTTTCTGGCCTACATGGAGGACTGATAATGAAAGACAGTTTTGTATGTGTATGTATGTATGTATGTATATCTTTATTTATACAACATTACTATGTACGCAGCACTGTACAGTAGAATAGATTAATACAAACAGGGGGTTATTAAAATAATAATAGATAAATACAAAGTATAACAATAACTACAAATAAATACAAGGTACAGTTGCAATAAGTTAAGAGTCAAATAGACAAGTGCCCTGTAGAGGTTTTGACTACTCTCCCTTTTAAACCACACCCACCTCAAACCACACCCATGTTATCACCCACATTAAAAGTGGTAGCACACCAGAAAAACAAAAAGAAATGGTTGGTGCTTACTGCAGGGATTTTATGTCATATTAAGATGTACCCAGAAAACCATATGCCTCTTCCTCCCCTGTGGGTTGCATGCCAACCCTCAGCACATTATTAAACACCTTAAACAACTATTTCCAAATGCTAATGCTAGTTTTACCTTCCACAGGCCGCATAGGGCAGGCAGAGTATGGCACACACAGGCAGCATATGGCAGGCAGAGTATGGCACACACAGGCAGAATAGGGCAGGCAGAGTATGGCACACACAGGCAGGATAGGGCAGGCACAGTATGGCTCACACAGGCAGCATAGGGCAGGCAGAGTATGGCACACACAGGCAGCATCGGACAGGCAGAGTATGGTACACACAGGCAGTGTAGGGCAGAGAGAGTATGGCACACAGGCAGCATAGGACAGGCAGAGTATGGTACATACAGACAGGGCAGGCAGAATATGGCACACACAGACAGGGTATGCAGGCAGGCAGAGTATGGCATACAAAAGCAGGGTAGAGCAGGGCAGGCAGAAAGTAGCCTATCACGACTATGCAAGTAACTGATCATGATCACTGCAACAAGTACAGTTTGTACTGCAGTGACACAATGCTGGTGCTGCTCCTACAGATGTGAACAGGTGAAGAATGTGTAAAGTCTGAGCATGCGATTTTACAGGTGTGAACAATGCAGGACCCTAGACGTGTGAACAATACATGGGCTTACAGTCTGAGGTGTGAACAATGCCGGGGGACAGTTAATCTCAGTACTGATACCATTTAAAGCTTACACAAAGGTAAGCAGTCACAGCAGCCAGACAAGTAGGGCCACACAACTTATTGCAACTGTATCTTGTATTTATTTGTGCTTATTGTAATACTTTGTATTTATCTATTTTAATACCCCTGTTTATATTAATGTATTCTACTGTACAGTGCTGCGTACATAAGTAGCGCTTTATAAATAAAGTTATACATATACATACATACACAATGGGCGCTGTGGGCCACCAGTTGGACAGCACTGGCGTAAAGCATTTTTTATGCTCTCTTCACATTTTCTAGCATCTACATTTTTAGTTTCCAGTGCTAAACTTGTCAAGTGGAAGACTCAAACCTAATGTAAAGCTAGTACCAACTAAAATCTAAGCTGTCCATCCAACTTAAGATCGTCCAAGTTTCCCTGGAGAAATTTGTTTTGGCACAATCAGCGCTTGGCCAAGCCAGCCAGGTGCCCAGGGCAACCTCACTGGACATTTCGCCTTGGGGGTTTTGTAAACAAAGAGCAGGTGGTGGGGGAATGAAGTCACAGACTAAGGACAATTTAAAGGACATGTCAACCCAAAATATAATGTTTTGCCTAATAAAAGAAAACATAATTCAACTTTGCAATATACTGTACATTCATTACAAATTTGCAATCGTTTTTTGACTTATTTGTATATATAATTGCTATTGGAATTAGTGTCTGCCTGTCCTTTTCTATTCCTTGCCCTGGTGGCTCTGGCATTTGAAACTTGAAACACAAGCCAGCAGACTGACAGACCTGACTTGTTGGAGGAGACTGACCTTTGCAACATTATTTAAAAAGCAACAACCAGGAGTTCAGCAAATGCTGCTTACAATACCAATCAATTTCCTACCATAAAGCAAAATGATTAAAACAAATGAATAGTGGTCCTTAACCAATTCTGGGGTTTCAAAGCTAGTTGTTCTGCTACATAATTTGGGTCAACTAAAAAAAGAGATCACCAGAGACAGCTTTAACTTATTAAGACTTAGAATATTTAAGACTAAATATAATTTCAATAACGGGGCAAATAAAGGAACTTTAAGGGCTCCCATGTATGTATATATTGTATATATATGTTTTATATTCTACCTTTCTACAAACGGAAAAGGAAGTCAAAATGAACCCATTGCTTTCTAAAACAACAAACTCTCTCTATATAACAAAGTTTTAATGACAGAAATTAATGTGCTACATATGAATGTGAATTGTTAAATTCGAAAATTCCTGCAGCAGACCATTATTAGATAGAACTGGTGATATGGTAAAAACTTTTAGCATCTTGAACAAAGTACCTGTTTGGCTTATTATTCTACCATTTATACATCTGACCTAGTAAAATGTATCTAATAGAGGTATAGAGATCCAAATCTACCAAGGTTAACATTGTGCCTCGTCACAGATATACTGTATATGACAAACTCTTTGTGCATTGACCTTCTCTCTTATCTTTTAATGAAGGAAAAATAAATAAAGCTTAAAATACAATCTCTAGTCATTAGGATGCCATTAATATGAAAGTACCCGTATATTTATATAGCCCAGTACAACACATGGTGCCTATTGCAACAGAAATACATCTCTCATGCTCAGCATAACTTGACAAGCTCAACAGACAGCCTCATAGTAAAGCAGCCTATGAGCAACAGTTGGTTCTACCTGTCAATGACTACAGGTTCCCAATTTCACTTTGTCATGTGCAGCTGTCTGGCATCTACAACACTGGCCTTACAGGCAGTAACCGTGATATCACCATGGATCACTATTCCACTAAACCCCTGCTTGGGGGAAAGTGTAGACCAAAGAGCATCTTCTCTTCCTAAGTACTTTTCCTTATGTAGCCTATCAGTCTTTGGACTTCCCTTTTTACTAGAAACTTTTAGGGAAAGTCCTAACCAACCTTAGGGGTTGCTGCCACCTATTGACCAATTGAAAAGTTATGTTTAAGTATATGCAAATTCTAACATCCTGGTAAGAAGGGATCTCAACATAATTTGTATGATACTATAATTAGGACTGCATTATTTAAATTATAGTAATAAAAATGTAATTGTTTATTAAGGTTAGGCTAGAATGTTTGGTTTCCTAAAGGGTATATACAGCTCCAAATATTACATTTTAAAAGTACTAACAACAGACAGAAATTGAACAGGAAAAAAAAGCACTAAGCTTTTTCTTGGGCCAGGGCTCCTATTAAGTGAAAACTGCACCAGCCCATAGAACCAGGGTCAGACTTGCCCGTCGGGCTATTGAGGAAAAACCCACACCATTGTTATGTAAGAAATAAGCTATACAATAATACAGAATGGTTTTCTACAATGGTAAATGCTCTGCCTATGTGGATGCTATAACTGACAAACACCATTCCAAGACATCAAAGCAAGCATTCCCAAATGGTGCACAGCGTCACTCCAATGCTTGCCAGATGCAGAGCATTCCGTATTGTTTTCAAAACTCCATATAGAAGCTGTAGCTCAATGACTATCCATGCCCGGAATATACAGTGGTTTTAGCTCTATGCAGATATAATATTAGTTTGTGTAACAGTTCAGTAATAGATAATTCAAATCAAATATTTCAGTCAAAGATCTTTTATCTGACTGAGATTTGGCTACATTTTTTATAGGTGGCTTTTCTCAAAATATCTAATAAAGACCCCCATGAGTACTGTAATTCCCTGTTCTAGGGGACCTTAAAAAAACCTTAATTGTTGATGGATGCTGGGAGACAATGCCCTAGCTTATACCAATACTATGTTCAGTATCAACAGTTGTGAGGGAAAAAAGTTTTGTGGAGCACATATGCAAAATAAATGTATTTGATCAAAACAATAGCTAAAGAATACATATAGCCTAACTAAAATTCTCCCTAACCTTGTAAGCAATAATTAATACTATATTGTGCTGGTTTCACTCTGGGCTAAAAATGATCATTATATTTTAAAATGGGCCCTTTATTGGAGCTCCCTACAGGTCTTCTCTAGTCATTGTCTTTTTTAAAAATTGGGGTCCAGCCCTGCATACACAGGAGCTTCAGTCTTCTATCAGGCCCTGGTGGTTGGCCCTGCTGGTTGGTTCCTATCCTGTAGTGCAGCATGCCGAGTACTGCCAGCAACCCTGCACAGCCTGGGAAAAGCAGCAGCAGGGTGGAACAGATGGGCAGGACTAGTAGGGTTTCTTGAGAAATTTTCAATAAATCAGCCTCAAATAAAATATTTTTTTAACACATTTCTTCTATAAGGAGTATAATGTCCCCTTAAAATGATGACATTGAGTTGGCACTATTCAAGACATTAGAGGGCCTGAAATCATTAAAGACCTGAGTATAGAGGGAAAACACATTGCAACAGGGGAATGTTAGAGAACTATTTGGGCCAAATTGCCCTGCTTTTGCTTATGTAAAGCAAATAATTTACTTCTCCTAAAACCTGTTTGTTTAGCCACAGGACATTTGGTCTGTAGCTTAATCATACAGATATCCTATTGTACAGCCTTTAGGTCAGACAGATAACATAAAATTGTACTGCGCAACTGGGGTTACCCGCAAGAAAAGCGGGTACCCTGCAGTTCACAGGTAGATTTTTCTAAATCTGGTATAGATGCAGGTTTGTAGGTTGCGGGTCAGATTGTGGATTTTAGCCATATTTCTTATATTACCAATATATCTATATTTTACTCCTCTAAACATATTTTAAGGTTTTTTTCCTACCCCCACCCAACCCTTCTGATAACGTCACTACCAGTTTGCAGCAACAGTACTTCCTGTTTAAATGTGGTCAGTGGGTTGCAGATAAGGTAGTTGCGGGTCAGGTTTGGTAGCCAGTGAAAGCGAGTAAAAATGCAGGTTGTGGGTCCAGGTTTCAAAAATGAGTTTTTACTACAAAAACTTACTACAACTTAGAGGAAACACTGGTCCAGATGTCTCTAAAACTGCTGACACACACCTTCTTCTTATAGTGTGCTACCTACCAATTAACTTTATAATGGAGTTCATTGGTAGGTAGCACATTATAAGAACATTATTTTAGAAGTACATGAAAGGATTTTGTACCTTATGGCTGAGTCTCCCATATGGGATTGTCCCCATTAGATGGCAAAAAACAACAATTTGAGAAAGAGATGCAGATTCTTACACAACTTACCCTTAAAGGAACAATAACACAAAAAAATGAAAGTGTATAAAAGTAATTACAATATCATGTACTGTTGACCTGCACTGGAACAAATAATGTGTTTGCCTCTGAAACCCTACTATAGTTTATATAAATAAGCTGCTGTGTAGCCATGAGGGCAGCTATTCAAAGGAGAAAAGGCACAGGTTACTTAGTAGATAACAGGTAAAACCACATTATATTTTACTGAGCTTATCTGTTATCTGCTATGCAACCTGTGCCTTTTCTCCCCTTTTTAGCTTGAATGGCTGCCCCCGTGGCTACACAGCAGGGTATTTATATAAACTATAGTGGCGTTTCAGTAGCAAACACACTAGTTCCACCAGTGCAGGGCAACAGTAGATAATATTTTAATTACTTTAAACCACTTTCATTTTTTGGTGTTATTGTTCCTTTAAAAAGATAAAATGTGAAAAGGCACAGAACATAATCACCATTGTACAAAACAGCCTTGTTTGCTGTCATGAACTGCATTTACTTCCCCTCTTTGATTATTAGGCAATCCTGGGGTTTATATGCTGTTCTTGCATAGCATATGTAGAACAGACAATAATACAAGTAAAGGGTAATGGAGCAAATGAGTAACACTCACAACTTTACAAAATACATAGCCACTGACACAAAAATATCTAAGCATTTAGTCAATTCTAGTCATTTTCAGATTCAGATAAAGAGGCATGTTGTAGAGGCTGTGACACATACTTGGTGGGAGGAAATTTATACCTCATTTCCTGTACATACATTTAAAGGAAAAGGAAAGGTAAAAACTAAGTAAGCTTTATCAGAAAGGTCTATGTAAATACAGTCATAAGCACTCACAGAGTCCTCTATCTTGTCTCCTTTTTTGTAAACATGTCCTTTGGGCATCTGACTTCCTCTCTCAGAAAAATCCTTCATTCCTGAGGTAAGAGTTTGCACAGTTCTCCTCTCTTCTGCTCCCTCTCCAACAAGAATGCTAAAAACTCCCTCCCTTAGGAATGTGTGATCTGAGCGGTAACGGCTATAGCTATAGCTAAAATGGCAGCTGCAATATTAAGCAAACAAAGGAAGCTTCTAGGGATCTTTACTCAGGTATGGTAAAGCTTTCTGCAGAATAAATATTGCATTCTAGGTGGCACTAATGTGCTGAATCTATTGGCAGTAAAATGCCAAACAGACTTTTCCTTCTCCTTTAAAATGCTTGCACTGGATGTTAGCTTTTTTGCTAGTTAAGAGATTGGTTAACCAAAAATGTAGCACTTTTAAGTAACTGTATATATAGTGCAGTGCAAAACGAACACCAAGTGAAGATTTTACACCTGCTGTTTTGCTACTGGCTGGACTCTCTACAGAATGTGAATACATTTTCATGTGTTATTGTCAGGAGGCAGAAACTTGCAACTAATATTTGTGTAATTGGGAAGCCTTTACTCATGTAAACTTGTTTCAGAAATGTACCCCAAGTATTCATTTGTGTACTTGATGTATTACTTGTATTTTCATACTGCCTTGCACACAAAGAACTCTTCTTTATTCTTAAAACAGAAGTGGCAGATAACACAAATAAGTTACTGGATATGAAGGTTAGTTATTATTATTATAATATACAAAAGAGATACAACCGGTTCTATTAGCCATACATAATATTACTTTTTTTAATTGTTGAACGAACAATTTATAAACATTGGAAATCCAGAATACTGCGTTACAATGAATCCACTATTTGTACATTTTTGGCCGAAAGTAGTTACAACATTTTTGGCAATGCAAACAATTATTAATGCTGTTTTGGCCAATATGCAGTTATTTACTTTTTCTTTCCTCTTTTTCCTTTCTTTTTTGGTGCCCCAGGCCACGAAAAACCACGAAAGCCCAGGCAGTCCACAGCATTGTGGGAAATATAGTAGGCATTGAGCATGGCAGCTGGACTGAGTATATCTACTTCTGGTTTTGGTACTTTTGTCTTCTTTGACTTTTTTGACTTCTTGCTTTTACTGCTTGATTTGCCTGATCCTTTTGTTTTGGCACTTTTGGTAGGCTAAAAATCAAGAAACAGATATACAATTTTAAAAAACAAAGAAAATGATAAAAATAATTAAAATAAGCTTAATCATTTCAGTTAGATTTTCTTCTTTGAAAATAAAATTGTTTTTATCAGAAGTCAATATAACTTATACATTACCATTGTTAGGTGCTAAAGATCCATTAAATGTTAACGTCCATGTCCATGAGCCCTATAGAAACATTAAGAAGACAGATGTTTTGGAAAACAGAGAGAAACATCATAAAAAATATACTGTTAGAATTGACCAATAGAAGCATAAACGTGTTGTTATTAATAAAAACATAGTTTGCTGGTAAAAAAAAATATAGAAAGATTCTGGATTTGTTTTTGAGTAACTGGACAGCATAAAGTCATTTTAAATTTATCATACAGGTATAGGACCCATTATCCAGAATGCTCGGGACCAAGGGTATTCCGGATAAGGGATCTTTCCGTAATTTGGATCTTCACACCTTAAGTCTACTAAAAAATCAATAAAACATTAATTAAACCCAATAGGATTGTTTTGCATCCAATAAGGATTATTTCTATCTTAGTTTGGATCAATTACAAGGTACTGTTTTATTTCTACATAGAAAAAGGAAATCAGTTTTAAAATTCTGAATTATTTGATTAAAATGGAGTCTATGGGAGACGGGCTTTCCGTAATTCGGAGCTTTCTGGATAACGGGTTTCCGGATAAGGGGTCCGATACCTGTATTCCTTTCTTAGAAAAAAGACTGTTCTCAGCTAAAAACAGTACAAGGAGTTTGAATCATTAGTACTGCAAGGCCTTGAAAATGGTCAAATAATTGTTACTAAATCAGTGTTCATGTGGTAATAACATATTTGAGCTCTAATGACAAAATTAGGCTATTCTACAAACTGCAGGCACTGGACAAGATTGCAAGGGTAAGGCACATGTGGCATCAGTAGAGAAAACACCAATTAGCTACTTACCACTATCCATCTATCAATGTGAACATAGGGTGGACATTGCATGGAAAATGCACATTTAAGTGATAAGGAGCAAACAAAGTAGATGGCAATTAACACATGCATTCACTAGTAACTGGCAAAAGTATAAGGAAAAATTGTTACATTCCAATTGTAGATATTATATATATATATATATATATATATATATATATATATATATATATATATATATATATATAAGGACAGAGAGCCGCACACACAAGGACTTAATGAATAGTGAAAAAATTTATTGTAAAAAATCCAACGTTTCGAGTACTAACTGTACTCTTCCTCAGGGACAAACTACGTTCTGGGGAATGATACACGCATTGAATGAACTTTCATCTACTATACGCTTCACCGCCCAGATTGACGATGCCACCATTGCCTTCTTGGATCTGAACCTCACTATCAACAACACAGCACTCACTACATCTACCCACAGGAAGACTACTGACCGCAACACGCTACTACACCACTCTTCGTGTCACCCCCCACATACCCTGGCGAGCATCCCGTACTCCCAAATGGTCAGGATGGTGAGAAACAATTCGGATGAACCCACATTACACCAACAGGTGGATGAGCTTAAAGATCGCTTTTTACAACGTGGCTATCACCCTGGCGACCTTGAGGATAGCATAACCAGGGCACTATCGAGAAACCAGGAGCAGACTCTTAAACATGTACGAGTTGCTACACCAAACACGCAAGATGATCGTCTTACATTTATTACTACCTACACGCCAGATAAGAAACCTCTTATTAATTCTGTATTCTACCATTGGTCAGTACTGGACAAGGACAGGACTCTGCCACCTGTGTTCAGGAACCCGCCCCGGATTGCGTATAAAAGAGCGAGCAGCCTCAGAGACATGCTAGTTAAAACTGATCCCATACACTGTTATCAGACACCAACCCGCGATTCATGGTTACCCTCGACCCGCCTTGGGTGCTACAGATGTCCGAACTGCACCACTTGTAGTTCACTAATAAACGGCGCCACTTTCAACCATCCTCACTCGGGTCGCAACATCCCCATTCTACATAGGCTCAGCTGTATGTCCAAGTTCATCATCTACTTTCTAAAATGCCCGTGTGGCCTCTTCTATGTAGGCAAGACTGTCACTACTTTTCGTGACCGGATGGCTAACCACCGATCAGCTATACGCACTGCACTAGCCACGGGCAAAGCAGACACACCAGTGGCTGCCCACTTTTTGGCACACAAACATCCTTTAGCGAGTATGCGTAGCATGATCATTGACTATGTACCCCCTCCTGGACGTGGTGGTGATCGTGACAGACTACTGCTTCAGAGAGAATTGAAGTGGATACACAGACTGAATACTGTTAACCCACATGGTTTAAATGAAATGGTATCCTACGCCTCCTTCTATTTGAAATGATGTATCACTGTGAAGCTGAGCTCGTTGTTATCGCTACTTTATGATCAGTTTTGCCTTGTTATAATTAGTAACTGTTTTCTACGACATAACTAGCAACTGTTGTTGCAACATTTTGGCAACTGTAACTAAGAGCAGTCCTGGGGTGTTTTATCCAGGAACTGTGTGCCCAGCAAGTTACATATTCCTTTGTCTTTGTGTTCTGTACCCGTCCCCGTGTCTGTAGTTCACACCTGGGTCCCGTGGCAGTTTGTCCGATGTAGGCGTGTAGCACTTCAACTGACACCCGCGTTTCCACTAATACCTGCAGTATGTCCTTAACCTTTTAAAGTGGCATAACTTTCCATTACTTTATTACGCACCAGTCCCTATAAGTATGGCACGAGCTGATGTCCCAGCCCGCTTTATTAGCTATAGGTGCTATAGGCTCATGCCAGAAAAAGGCGGTGGGGGCTCCACGGATGCACACGGTAATATAGCGAACACGATACTGCCAAGTTGACCGACTATGAGTCAGGTTCAACCGTGCGTATCTGTGAACCAGCCGAGTGCCCGTGTACAGCCCCTATACTATGTTGAGAACCAGGCGCTGATAGGGTGACAGTGTGACAGGTTTACAACCTGGTCCCGCCCCTCGGGCGCCGATTGGGTGACTTAATGACAGCTGGATATCTTGGTTCCGCCCCCCTATCGCAGCCCTAAGAGTGCTGGTCCGGACTCTGCGTACCGTATCTAGCAACTCCGGTAAGCGATTCTGCCTTCCCCGTCCACCCACACATTATGTGCTTCTGCAGAGCCACACAAGCACCATTCCTAATAGCCTAACATGCGAAGCGGCGGCTCTAGTTAGGCCACGCCCACCGAATACACGATCCGGTCCTTATTCTTTTTTCTTTCCTTACGGTGCTCCAATGTTAAGGGGTGTTCCAGTCCTTCCTCTGGAACGTAGGCAGTAACTCTGCCCTGAGCACGATCGGCCACTTTTGACTACTACTATTAACTGCACTAGCCTCAAAAGCAGCGAGTTGTAGTTGAGCTACTGTATACTTCGGATCACTGCCTCAAAGTGTGTCTATTTTGTTGTCTCATTGTTACCTAAACCTTTATGTTTGCGCACTCTCCCCTTGTCTTTGTGTGTGTGTTTATTTTACTTTTTTACTTTATTACGTTTTTACCTCAAGTTGTGTTGTAATGTTTACAGTGATGTTTTTTTCACTTTATGACGTCACTATTTCCCGCCATATTGTGTTTATAAGGTGCACCTTCACATTTGTTTCTTGTCTTTGAGAAAGGCTGCAGTGGCAGCCGAAACGTTAGATACAACTCTGTAAGTAAAATAAAACTTTGATTTTCTTAAGTCCTGTGAGTGCGGTACCTTTCATTTTTGTATACATTACTGCTACTTTTGGTCTGCACCCAGGCAATGTTGTTTGCTTTTTCGTGAGTGCCTGTTGCAGCATTGAAGATTTCTATATATATATATATATATATATATATATATATATATATATATATATATATATATATATATATATATATATTTATTTATTTTTTGGAACCATATAACTTCAAAACATCTAAACACACCTATTTTACACTCAGTGGTATAGTTTTTCCATTAAAGGAGATGTAAAGTCATAATCTTAATTCAGTGTTTATATATATAGCCATAAGATAGGAAAGAACTATAATAGATGTTCTAAAAAAAATCATATGGCAAAGCAGTTAAAATAGGGTTAAAAGCCCTGAAGAATAAGCCTTTGTTAGGTAATATTAGACTGTATCAATACTTTCAGTTTCTGGAGGCATTTGTAAACCAGTTTCAGGAGACAGGAAAGGACCTCCCAAGCTGGTCTGTCTTATATACTCTTTGTTGATTCAGCTCAGGGTAATTGGGGTTTCCTTGCCTTTAAAACATTGTCCTGGTGGCCATGAACTTATATATAAAAAGTTGTTTATAAATGTGACAGAAGGCACATATACAACAAATTTAGTTTTAGAGCGGTTGAGCTTTAGGTATCCCTGTGACATCCAGGAGGAGATAGCAGAAGATCAAATATGTGACTTATAAATGGACATAAAGAGAGAGAGGTCTGAAGTAGCCAAGCAGATTTTGGTGTTATAAACGTAACAACAGTATTCAAATTAAAACAACTGAATCATTTTACCAGAGATGTGGTCTAGAGTAAGAGCAGGGGACCTAAAACAAAGCCTTAAGGTACAAAAGAGAATTTTAAAATAGTAAATAGCAGAATTCTAAAGTGCTCAAGTGCAGCTGCCAATAGCAACCAACTAAGTCTTTGCATTCATTCTCCTGGTTGTAGTAGACTGTTCAAAACTTTTCCTGACTGGTTGCTATTGGCAACTTCACTTGAACAAACCATTAAAAAAGAGTAGCTGTATGGCTGACAGCAGAATTTCACTGAGCTGCTACCATATACTCCTAATTTAAACATAGTCATGTAAAGGGGTCATTTACAATGTGAAGGGAAAGGAGCAAAGTGCAAAAAAACAGGCACAGTCTGCCATGTTGTTAGCAGTTTCCACCCTTCCCTGCACATGAATGAATGGAGGAAATGCAGAGCACAGCCAGAAATGCTCCTTAAATATGCATCAAAGGATGCACTTTTGCATGTTACATGTGTCTGGGGTCTTTGCAGATTTGCTTTTTGTAGCATATTCGGAAGCAACAGCTTTGTACCTCTCATTAATTCTATGTTTAACACAATTAAGTCTGCCTTCACCTTAGTTAAATGATTTCGCTTTTTGTTCATCAGCTATCTGGTTGTTATGGTCCAACTTACCCTAGCAACCAGAAAGTGACTGGAAGATGAATTGGAGATTGCCTAAACAGAAAGCTAAGCCCCCCATTTAATAAATGGAAAGAGGCAGAAGCATATATAGGCACATAATTCAAAAACTATAAAAAAAAATGAATAACAGTTGAAAAGCTGCAAAGAAAATGGCATTAACATATCAGGTTAGAAGTGAACTACCCTATTACCATTTTTATCGGAAGCCCCATATAAAATCAGAGAGTAAACTCAGCTACCTAAACTTGTTTTAATAACAGAAACATGCTTCTTTTAACTACTACTGCTTTTAATAGCAAAATAATTTCAGTTTATTAAAGGGGTTCTCCTCATGGATAGCGAGACCTACCTCAAACAGCACTGGGATCCAATTCGGTTTACTTGGGTCCCAAACTTCAAGTTAAATCATTTTTAAGAACTGCGTTACCTTATTTCTTCCCACGAACAAGGCTCCCTTAGGGCAGAAACTGAGACCTCCAGCGGTGCTTGAACAGTTGCTTCCAACCAAACTTTCGTAACACTTTTGACGCATTCACCAGTCACTATGGAAACGCAAGAATACCGGCAATGCCGCGCAGTGGTTGCTATGGAGAAACGGAAATGCCGGTGTATGGCCACGTGGGCTGTATGGACCAATAGGAGACACTGTGTACGCGCGTCTGTGTACCTGATTAGGACGGCAGACGTACTTAATGTGTAGTGTAATATAGTAAATATTGTTCATTCCTCCAGCATCGAAACGTTCACAGAACAGAAATACGTAAGTTAATCGTGGCTTTTAAAACGCTAAACAAACTAAATTCCAATACCTGTGACTATTAAGTATTAACTATTAAGTATTTTTTAAAATGTTTTATTGTGACAGGAAAGTCAGTCGCTTGAGAGCCTGACGCTATAAAATGCACATTAAATTAATTCCCATTAAACTGAACAAATGGTAAAATAAAAGCTTGGAATTTTCTTTTGGTCTCTAACAGATCGCTAGGCAATCTCTGCAAAACCCTCCCCCTTGCCCAGTAAGCCAATAATTCCCTTTACAGCAGATCCTCGCACGCCCCTCCCCTCCCCTCCCAGAAACGCCCGCTGTCATGCCTCAGCGAATCATTGTTGGCCCCGCCCATCAGGGCTCACTGCTTCATCCCTTCTTCCTGGGCACGCACACTGGAAAACTGACTGGCGCCTCTGTCTTTTTGCAAAGAATCCTGGCTGAGCAGGTCAGTAAGTAACTGTATAAAAGACTTAGGTGTTGTGTCTGGTAATTCGAGGGGCCCTGCCTTGGGTCTTAGTTCATACCTTTCCTTTTATCATGTACTCAACCAGTTTCCCCACCTTTTCCCTCAAAGTTGTCCTGTGTAATATTTAACCACGTCCTCTGCATTTTTCATTGTCATGTCACTATGTAGGGCAATGATTCAGAAATAATTTTTTGATTTTAGTTTTTTTATTTTAGTAAAAGAAGTGATTGTGTGTAATGAAGTATGGAACCATGCTCCATGCAGTGATTAGTCCTGCCTTTTAATTACATTGTGCAACTATGCAGAGGGAAGGTATTCCTCTGCCACTTCAAAATCGGTGGCACCTGTTTGTGTGCCCTCATTGGACAGAGCAGATCTTGTGCTCATTTGAGTTTCATGACATGGTGGCGTGACTGCTGGTGCACAGAGAGCTCTGAGCAGCTGGATAACAGGTATGCTGAGAAGTCACTGCTGGAGCATTGTGTCATAAAATACTGAGATCACTGCTGGAACCACTGTACCATGAAATGGAGGAGTCACTGTGTCATGAAATACTGCGGTTATGCTAGAGTCACAAGGGGTCATTAACAACACAGTCACAGTCTTGCAGATTTCCCCGCAGTGAGTTGCCTGTTAAACCCCATTCATTACAGGTACTTGAGTGAAAACACGCTCTTTGAACTTTCTAGCACTTGCACTAGCTCCAGGGTTCCCTTTGCACCACAGCGTCAGTATGTGCCACACAGGGAACTGATGCTACTAACACACTGATCACTGGAAATGACACAGATGGGTTTATTTGATGAAATGCCTGCACAGTTGTGTTCACTTTGGTGAGGCAGATGCAATTGCCCATCACCCACTTGCGACTGTCATGATGTTGGAATTCTGGGGAAAAAACACTGCCTTGTGGGAAGAAAACATGGTGATGCACTTTGCTCACTGCACTGCGTAAATAAGCCCTATTATGTCATGAAATGCTACGGTTGCTGCTGGAGCTACTAACATTGTAGATAACATAGCAGATGAGGTTGAAAAAGACTCATGTCCATCAAGCTTAACCATTGTTTTATAAGTGAGCCCTAATTGATCCAGAGGATGTGAAGCCTCTCCAGTTTGAGTTAAAGGGGGAAAAACTCAAAAAAAAAACAGTGTGCCATGAAATGGTGGGGTCACTGCTGGAATGGTTGTTGCAACTACTGAAATTTATGGATTTCCCTTAAAGAATGACGTATTAATGCAGGTCTGTAAATACAGCAATAATACAGCATTATTTATAGCAATTTATTCTTCTCTTTCTAAAGTCTATTAAATATTTTATGTGTATAATTAATTATTTACCCAAGGTTAAATAAATGATGTGGTAATTTGAGTGATTAGCACAGATAGTATAGCATAGGTCATGTTGCTCTAATTGATCTGCATTTTTCCTTCTGTTTTCAGGATGAAGGAATGGTGGATTCAAGTTGGACTGCTAACAGTTCCCTTCCTGGCTGTGTATCTGCACATCCCTCCTCCTAACTTCTCCCCGGCACTATTCACATGGAGGTCAACAGGGGCATTCTTTACTTTTAAGGAGCAACAGATTTTCTACAGAGGTGACATATTTATCTAATTTTTCTCAAACCAACTCAACACCTTTATAGCAAGATGCTGTATTAAATATAGAGAGAACAAAATAGGAATTTAGGTGCAATCCACATGCCTTCCTGTATTTGAATACTTTAGATGTTCATCAGAATAAGGAGGTTTATTTAAATATATCAATTCAAAGGATTTGGAAGATGATCATTCCTCTAGATCTGATGATCAAAAATGTCACGAAAATTGTTTACGTTTGAATACGGAAATTTCGTACTTACGATCCAAAGTTCCAAAATTTTCGTATTGAAACGATTATTTACGTATGGCAATCCGATAGTCACGTAATTTTCATATTGAGATGATCGTTTACATATGGCGATCCGATAGTCATTTAATTTTCGTATCCCAACGATTGTAAACGGCGCAAAACCCTTTATGACTTTGACACTTCAATGCATGATGTGGGAAGCTTTCCAAAGGACTCAGTGGCACTCTGCAGCTTTAACCCGGCCAAAAGAAAGTCACGATACTGAAGCTTGAATGAATCCGAAACTTTTGTACTCGTTGCGAGAAATACGATTTTGTCGCACAAATTGTTGCACAAATTGATACGCAAATTGTCGCAAAATATGAAAAAGTTGTGGAAATTAATGCAAAAGGTGGGGAAAATACGCACAGTCCTAAATGTTAGAAAAAATAAGATTTTTTTATATTCGTAACCAATCACACATTGATAAATGGTCCCCTAAGTGTACAAAATAGAAGGAAAGAAATGTGGTTATTCTTTCCACTGAGGACCCAGAGCAGCAGTTCTGTAAGTGCTTATGGCTGTATTTACTAGTTAATGTCACTTCTCCCCTCCCCTTCAGACAGTTTGATCAGCGACTCTGACATCTGTAATGGCATGGATTGGTGAGGCTGTGCATGTGCATTACAGACTTCTCTCCTTCCTGCATTTGGGAATTACTTTGAACTAGAATTAATTAGAATTAATTAGAACCAAGATATGGGCTGTTTGGGCTGATTTTGCAAGCATGATATTTGGGTTGAGGGGTTGAAGCTAATATTGACATGGTGGTTTACAATTATGATGGGCATAGCTGTACAATGTATATATGGAGGAAGGAGTGGGATTATTTCTACTTGAATTACTGTCATTTATAAGAAAAAGCATATTGCTGTATTTAAACAAACAGCAATTTATCAAGGTTTTTTTTTTTTTTCGAAAAATCTGAATAACTAAAAGCAAACAGGAGGGTAAACAAATTGAGTTGTTTATAGAATATGCTACCTCAAAATCTATTGATAACCGCCAGGAGATATTGTTTTATGTTTTACCATTTAGTCATTCATGCTTTAATCAGCAGGAATATACAGGAATGTTGGTAAAATGTTTTTTAATATTTACTGAGAAATCAAATTGGTATCAATAGATTTTGGAGATACACACACATTTAGGTGGGGATATCATGTGGCCAACCATCTTCTTTAAAGGACCAGGCAACTAACATCACAATACCTATTTTGTTGGCTCCTCAGTCCCTTCTGTATTGCTACATTTAAATGTCTCTTTTGAAATACGTTTTGCATTGCAGTGAAAAGCTGAGTTAATGAGGAGATAATCTAAAGTAAAATACATTGATAGACCACCATACATTTTAAACTTCCATTATGCACTGTTACATGTTACATTAGTTTGCATTTGGATGCATTGCTTTGGATAAAACTATTTTCCATTTTAACAGATTCTTGGGGGGCTGTTGGCAGCTCAGATGTTGTCATTCTTTTGCATGGATTTCCTACCTCAAGCTATGACTGGTACAAGGTGAATCCTTTACTGCACTTTATATTAGGATAATCTGTCTTACTTAAAAATGTATATATATTATTTGTATGCAGAATTTTTAGTATTTAGGTTTAGTATTTCACCATTGCAACACTTGGCTGCTCTGTTCAGGTCTGACGATGACACCAGCTTCATAAAGCTTTAATGTTTTATCCCATGTTCTTTCCTCTATGCTATGTATCTATATGTATTTATAGCATTAGATATCCCTTCTTAGGGTACATAGGTTTGAGTAGCAATTTAAGGTAAATAAACTTCACAAATAGGCAGGTGGTTAATCCTCATTTTAGCTGTATAATACAGGATAGGTGCAGTGTTCTTGTCATTTAGAAATGCAATTAGCTTGTAGTTTTTGGTAATGAGTGTTTTCCCTGTGCCACAGATTTGGGAAGGTCTTACCCAGAGATTCCATCGAGTGATTGCTCTGGATTTTATAGGGTTCGGTTTCAGTGACAAGCCAGTAAGTATGAGCTTGATGTTATATTCCGTCATCTGTGTAAATGCCAAAATTGCAAATAATTTAACTTCACATTGGGCAAATGTTTAGAAAAGTGATTTTTTATCCAGTAATATAAATTGGTAGCTTAAACCAGCACAGGGGGAATATAGAGGGAATACTGACACAATCAGAAGCCACAGATAAACACAGTATTAACATGACCCTCTGAATGATTATTTCCTAACCAGCACACAGAGGTATGATCGAGCAGTTGTAGGGTTGATTGTTCAGTAGAGAGATGTATTAAGCATTAGCATAAAGAGCAAGTTGGGAACATCATCCTTCTCTGCTGTCTTTTTTTTAGAAAAGGATATTGTCTAAACCAAACTGAAAAACATTTTCAAACCTGCCTGATCATGAAGATGGGGATGTTTGCTTCCTATTGTTCCTTGGACATATACATCCTGAAAATCTTTTGAAACATTGTATCTAATGACTATGTCTTTACGTGTATGGCCTGGTTCATTGGGACATGTTATCTTGTATATAGACTGCAGAGAGAATTATGATGATAAATTATGATAAAGGTTTTTGCTGTTGTCTTGAGGCCTTATACCTGATTTGAGTATGGCAGAATGTTGTTGGCTGTCTAAAATTGTATGTTTTCTAAGATCCTTAACATGTATTGTAAAAGTACAAAGGTCTTGCTAACAAACCTAAGAGAAAAATAGCCATGCATGTTTCATGAGATACAATGTATATTTTGTTGGCCTCTTCTCTTAGGATACAATAGCCTTACAGAAATTAGTAATACAGTTATAAACTTTCACTTTGCAGAGACTCCACCGATATTCTATTTTTGAACAAGCTAGTATTGTGGAGGCAATGATTGGCCACCTTGGCTTGAGAGATCAGAAAGTAAACCTCCTGTCCCATGATTATGGAGATACAGTTGCCCAAGAACTGCTCCACAGGTCAGACCTATTTTTTGGACATTTTTAGCAGGGTGGGTCTTGCATCATAAGGACTGTAGCCTTTGCTGTTGTGGCATTTCTTGTAATTGCTTATATGTGTTATATATATCTAGATAGGTAATTTAATTTAATGTAGATCATACCTTAATTTGTTTTGGTCAACAATAAAAAAATCACATTTTTATTTACAACTTTTAGAACCTGTAAGACAGAGATGCTTACTTTTTTATTTTTTTATTGTGCTGCATATGGATCTGCTTATTCAGTAATTAAGATATATGCACCTAGCCTTAGTAAGGCTCACAGGAGAGCCAACACAATTGGTTATTTAAAGAGATACAAACAAAGCAAAACTACAAAACTATAGTCAACCCACAAGAGTTTTTAAAAGCAGGTGGAGGGCCTGTACTGTAAAGTGCTACATCTAAAATGTAGTTCTCTTAATGTCTGGGTTATGTGACCACAACAAGCCATAAGTCCAGGATCCAGTTATTTAAAGGACAAATGTTAGGCACCCCCCAGTGATGTTAATCACTTACCTTTTACCCTGGACTTGTGCTCCTGTTAGGAGAAAAATGCACCAGCCGGGGTAGCAGCGAGCCAGCGATCTCTTCTATATTCGGGACCCGGGGACGGTGGCAGATGGGACATCCTTTGTTGTATTATTGCAAAGCTTATGATCAACCATAATATTTTATGTTTGTGCAACTAGGTATAATCACAGAAGAAAAGGATATATAAATATAGGAAGTTTATGTCTCTCTAATGGAGGTAGGTGGTTCAGTTTGCAGCCTTCAAATGAAATAATTATTTAAATTCAAGTATAGCCTTATACTATTAACAAATATCTATAAATTAACATCATATTCATCAACATTGTGCAATAGCAGTTTGGCATACTCATTATAACATACAGATTACAAAATGATACAGTGGGCCATGTTCTTTTAAGTGTACTAATTTGAACATAGAACCTGTATTATATTATTGGTACTCACACTTTTTTTTAATAAAATGGTGGAGCTCTGCTGTTAAATGACTGTTAGACTTTTACATAAGACTGTAAATCGGGTGACAGCTAAAAAATAGACTGAATGCTGTGCATTGCAATAACTCTTGGCTCAACATGATTTTACATATACATTTTTTATACGTGAAAACTAAATAGTAAATTCAACAGCTATGTTATGGTTATGTAGCTTGCAGATCTAATTCTTCTCCATGGCTAAGTATGATTCTTAAACTGGGGAGTACAATGAACAACAAACATCAGCTCTAAATAGCAGAGTACATGGTTCAAAATGTGCTTTTTTTCCTTACAGGTATCTTCCCAGAGACACACTATCCCAGATTTATTCAGAAGGTCAGATTCTTATTTGTGCAACTCTCTGTGAAGTAGGGAGTCCCCAATGCAGTGTCAGCTGGAACCTCATTAATTTGTAGTACAGCTCTGCTCTTGATAAAAAACAAACCTGTAACCCATTTCTGCTGAGATTAGGGATGGTGCTGGTATGGTTTATCATTATTGCATAGCAGAGAAAGAGTACTTGTTCCATTTTAGGAATAATGGGCCAGATTTAATTTTATAAGAACTGTATAGAAGTCTGTGGGGCAGATTTATCAAAATGTGAGTTTAGGGATTTATGCATAAAAACTTACTCACATTCTATTCATTCATATGGAACTTTTAGAAAC
Source organism: Xenopus tropicalis (assembly GCF_000004195.4). Lineage (NCBI taxonomy): Eukaryota > Metazoa > Chordata > Amphibia > Anura > Pipidae > Xenopus > Xenopus tropicalis. Next base: position 86,736,641 of record NC_030679.2, on the reverse strand, counting down.
ATATTTATCAATAGGTGAAAGTTTCACAATTTGAAAATACACTTCTAAAAATCCTATAGGAATAGAATGCGGGTGAGTTTTTATGTATTAAGCTCTAAACTCACAATTTGCCCCTAAGTGAAAATTTGGAATTGAATTGATACTGTACATTTTTCTCAGCAAATTAAATTTGGCCCAGTATTTGCTACTCGGGGTTCTTCTTGGAAAAGAAACAAAAAATTCTTTTTTTTAAAAAAAATGACCTATGTACAAATACAAATTTCATGTTATGACACTCTGGGGTCAATTTACTGTGGTCACAATTTCTCTAGCATACAGATACAGGTATAGGATCTGTTATTCAGAAAAACATTATCCAGAAGCACCAAATTACAGGAAGGCCAGCTTTTATAGACTCCATTTTACTCAAAATAAAAATGATTTCCTTTTTCTCTGTAATAATAAAAAAATAACCTGGTACTTAATTACAGCTAAGATACAATAATTAATCAAAAAGGTATATATAAATACAGCCATAAGCACTCACAGAAACGCTGAGTCCTCTATCAAAAGAAACACAGGATTTCTTATCTCTTTTTTTGTAAACATGATGTTCCAGTGTCTGACTTCCTCTCACAGAAACATCCTTAATCCCCATGGCCAGAGTCTGTGCAGCTATCTCCTCTCTCCCCTCTCCTGCTCCCACCTCCCACCAGAATGCTAAGAACTTCCCCCTCCCTTAGGAATGTGTGATCTGGGCTATAATGGCTTGACTGCACGAAGGAAGCTACTTAAAGGACACGTGAACCCCAAAAATAATTGTTTGCCTAATAAAAGAAAACATAATTCTAAGCAACTTTCCAATATTAATCATTACAAATTATAAGTACTTTAAAAAATGTATGTAAATATAATTGTAATAGAAAGCAGCATTTGCTGAACTCCTGGTTGTTACTTTTTAAACAATGTTGCAAGTGCCAGGCTCCTCCAGCAACACAGGTCTGTAAAATCTGCTGGCGTTTGTTACATTGTTTCAAATGCCAGAGCCACCAGGGCAGAGAATAAAAAAGGACAGGCAAACACTGCTTTTAATAGCAGTTATATATACGGATTAAAAATCTACTCTTCAAAATATGAATGTAAAAGTTACCTTTAGGTCATGTTAATTTTTTTTTTGCTGATAGATCTGTTCTGTATTTGTTACTTGAAGTTTCTAAACCTGTTTTGCCAACTTGACTGTCCCATCTCAATCTGTCAGTTGTAGCTTTTATTGCTAAAGGACTAGTGCTGCACAATTATGGCAGCCCCCTCATAGAGGAACAGGGGGATCAGATAGAGAATATAAAAGCATTTGGCAGATACTTTTATGTTAAATTTATAAAGAACATGCAAAGACAGTGTTATGGTGCCAGTATCGCTCTAAGGCACCCGTGGGCCCATGATACCATTAGTGGGTAGGGTTGCCACCTGCCCAGTGTACAATCTATTATACAGAATGCTCAGGACCTAGGGTTTTCCAGATACAGGATCTTTTTCTTTTAATTTGGATCACCGAGCCTTAAGTCAACATTAAATTAACCCAATAGGATTGTTTTGCCACCAAGAATATCATACCACTTTTTATTAGATCCTTCCATTCTGTGCATTTTGGCCTGCCGGTTCAATGTGCAAAAGAACAGTTATGGAATTAAAACAAGGGTTTCTCCAGTGGTGGATGTTTCATTTAAAGGTTATTGCAGATGAAATGGTTGATGATGACCCCCCCAACCTAGTGGGCCCCAGATGCCCCTTTTGTCCATTTATTGGGCCTAGTATTAAACTTCCCTTATATAATGACAGATTTTCTACCTCAATATATAGTATGGGTGACACTGAATAAAATATAAAAGATATTGGGGGTTTGGTATTTCAGCTACACCTTGTAAGTACAGATTCTGTACAATATAACAATGTGCCCTCCTTAATTTTCTTTTTCCAGCTGCTAAAAGATGGTGGAATCTTTTCACCAATCCTCACAAGGCTTATGAACTTTTATTTCTTCACTAAAGGGTATGGCTTATTTTTTCAATTTTCATTTTGTGCAATTCCATAGATTAAGCATGGTTGCATAAATTAAATGAAAATGTAGTAATTATTTGTTTGTACAGTATTTAAACAGGGAAAACACCTAAAATGTTTTAAATGGCAATATATTCAATTATTCAGTGTGGACAATGAGCTTTACACAACACTAGGCAAATAATATGTTTGTACAGGGACCTGACTGTGATACCCACCCCTTTTAGGGCACTTACACATACTGTGACTATTTTGTATTGGACCACACTGGAATGTAGCAGTTAACTGACGCAACTTTCCATATAGAGGAGACTCAGTTCAGTCAACTCCTTTGTTTCTGCTGTGGAAGCTATAATATACCAATGCATTAAAATTAAAACACCTACCTGTAAGAGCCTTCTTCTCAGAAAATTCTTCTCAGACACCTGCAGTGAAGCATGAAACCCTACCTCCTCTTCTTTAATTAGATTCCAAGCCCCATGTGTATGGCTGTATTACATATTCAAAGTAATTGCACAAGCGCTGTTTGTCTGACGTAGAACAGTTGCAGTCAAAACAGCTTAAGTGCTACTTGACCAAAGTGATTAGCACATTTATTTTTATTTCACATGTCTGAATCCTGCATTGCATACGTGAACATTATGGGGGAAATATTCCCAGTCACTGTCTCATGCAGTTTAAAAGGATATGTAATTATTTGTACAAAGCATATTTTATATGTATGTTTGTATTAACTAATGTGAATGGAAACCGCCATACTTCTTGCTATTCAAAGTGGCAAGGTAAAATACGAATATCAGTACAGCCCAGGGTTGAAAAATATTATGGTTTGTAATAGTAATGCGCTGAATCTCAGTCTTTTTTGCATGAGTGTTTGGCCAAACTGATCCCTAAATATCAGTATTATTATTTAGTATAATATTTGTTTTTGTAAACAGTACGCAGTTTTTTTCTGTAGGGGGGTGAAAATTGCATACTAGGTTTCAGAATCAGTTAAGAATTTGGCTCGATCTTTTGAGGCTGATTTGTTATTCAGTCAAATCCTAAACTTGTGGATTCAGTGCATTCCTCCTTTCTAAACAAAAGGTAATACAAATTATAACCATCCATGTCATTTAATTTTTCAATAGAATAAGCGAGGTGTTTGGTCCTCATACACAACCCTCAGAGGCAGAGTACTGGGACATGTGGACTGCCCTTAGGACCAATGAAGGGAACCTGGTGATAGACAGGTAAAGTACAAAGGATTAAGGTCTGTCTCAGTTAGAGCTCAGGGTATTTAGAGGTTCTCGGGCTTCTTAAAGCTCTGTTCTTGTGTCCATATCTGCTTTTTTCCCTGAATTTTCATAGGCCACCACATAGTCATGTTTCATTATACAATATGGGGCAAATTTATCAAAATGTGAGTTTAGTGTAATACAAAAAAACTCACCCAGCATCTATTCATTCCTATGGGATTTTTAAAAGAGTAGTTATCAATGGGTGAAAGTTTGAACTCACCATTTGATAAATACGCTTCTGAAATTCCCATAGTAATGAATAGAACGTGACAGGACCCCCTGTGATTTGTGTTACCTTACAAATGATATTTTCTTTAATATACCCTACTGGTTCTTGTTTAAATACGCTGTTCAGCTTTCTCTCTACCAGCAATTACTACAGTCTTTCGCTGTTACTGGTCACTTGTTAAGGGCATTTTATGCAGTGCCTTTTAACCAACAGCAGTGGGACAAGTCCTAAACATAACAAGAATGAGGTGCAAAGTTTTTCCTGGCCAAATAATTTGGCTGCTGGAGGAGAGTGCAGTGCAAAGAATGTTTAAATAGAAACCATTTTGTTTTTTAAAATGCTTGTCTTTCCAGTGTCTTGCAGTTCATAAACCAGCGAAGTAAGCACAGAGACCGATGGGTTGGGGCATTAATCAATACAACAGTTCCATGTAAGTGTTTGACTATATATACCCTAGTTTCCCAAGCCAAAGTCTATTCACTAGAGGTCTCCTTGTGTAAAAGTCCATATTATTTTGCCATCCTTGTTAGGTCATTTATTAATTACAACCTTATTTAGAACTTTGATTACAATTTTAGATTGTAAGACTTAAAATCAAAGTCCTTATTCTTACTCCTGTATTGGTCAGCATTTGTATATAATCTGTATGTTTGATATACTGTATACACCCTTCTGTTGTATAGTTCTGCAGAATATGTTGGCACTTTATAAACACTTATTATTAATACTAATCATATTGACAGGCACAAGTTTAATTAATATTAGTTATGTAGCATTCAGTGTAGAAGTGGCCATTACCAGAAGCAACCTTAGAACCTTTAATCCAAATATGAATCAATATATTACATATTGTAAGTACACTGCTTTGTCTGTTTGTACAGTAAGGTCATTTAGAATTTGGTGAGGTAATAATAGCCATGCTGCTTAGAAAAATCCCACTCTAACAGATGTCTGCAGTTCCTTATATCCAGCAATGTTGGTAATCTCACGTTATTTGCAGATAAAGTAATCTGATCTTCTTGATAATCTTTTTAAAGGCAACACCGTCTGTTGACCTGCTTTATAAAGGACATATACCTAAGCATATGCAATAAATGCAACAACTATTTGCTTTTAGAATGGATCTTTATGCAATCAAATAAAAAGCCCACACAGCATTAGACTACCACTGTAATTGTGGTACCAGTCAAAACATTGAGCAGACCACAAGTTCTCAATACATCAGCAGTTTAAAATAATAATTCATGCAAAAACTCTCCTAGAACATGTGCAGTTTTAAGTCTTAGCTGCTCATTTACAAAAGACATTCATTTGTGTATTAGTTTGCTCTATTCCCGGGGTTTTTCTAGCAGTGGCATGGGAATCATCTTAGTATCTGCCCATTTAAAAAAATGTTATGTGTATAGGATACACTAGGTATATGTACAAAATACTGCTTTTTTGCATGATATCTAAACATAATCAGTGCCTCATAATTTTGGGGCCCACCCAGTGGCCTGCCTGACCATAGGCAGAGAACCCCTCACAGAAGTGCATGTATGAATACATCATAAGAATTTTAGGGTGAAAAAAGCACCCCCACCCACACTTTTGCACAGTATCCCTGAAAGTTAGTGAGAACCCCAAGAGATAGTTGGGAGGTTCATTTTTTTTTTTACACCAACAGTGAATCCACCAGTCTCACATTAGCTTTAGGTCAGTCTATGTATGGCCCATCTTTAGCCTCCCCAAAAAAAAATATCCCTTGGGGTGAGAACTGCATAGGCCTGCAGTGTGATCTAATCTTTGGCCTGGGGACGCTGCACCTCCAGTAAAAAGTCTGACTTTACTAATTGCCAACCCCCAGTGAAGTTCCTTATGTTGTCCTTTTAAGATTTAAAATATATGAAAACATGGTTGTATTAATTATTTTCCTATGTAGAATGAATATGTAGGGTAGCTTCTGGTATAACATCAATTGAAACATTTAAATATTTTAAGTTGATATTTTATTATTTTTTTTTTTTTTACTACATAGGCAGGAATTAAACTAATTTCACAATTTAGAATACCACTGGTATGTGTGATATTTATATAATATATTTTAATTCACAGTGCATCTTATTTATGGACCCTTGGATCCTGTAAATCCACACCCTGAGTTTATAGAACATTACAAGTAAGTAAGAGGGACGAATGGCTTGCCATGTATCCAATGCAGGCATGGCATGTGTTAATATACAGAAAGCTTCAAAATACAGGAATGCCATTTGCCATACACTTTTTAGACTGTGCTTGTTGTTAATAAAGCTACCATAAATGCATGTTGCTAGCAAAGCAATCCTATTTAATGTTTCATAGTTTTTAGTAGCATTAATGAGATCCCATGTCTGGATCCACCCAGGTCTCAAGCACTCCCAGTACTAGTTCCACACATTTATAAAGTAAAACATAAGAGGGACAAAAAGGAAGTGTAGTGCGAACAATTTTTGACCCCACCCCCATTTTACAAAATTTGGCATGTTATGTATAGTTTAAACACATTTCTGGGGGGTTTATTTCAGGGTCTTGTTTTATGTGTTATTACAGTTTTGCCAATGAAGATGAAATTGTCTTTTTGATGGAAGTCTCAGTTCCCCCAAGCGACCTGTGTATCTTATTAATCACAAGTGCAGGTGTTGAGTATTCTGGGCTCTCTGCCAAAAGTCTACTTATTGAATTAAGTTTGAGAAACTTTGTATCGTTTTTTGCGTTGAGTGCAGGAGATCAAAGGGAAATTAGGGACTTCTTAATAAGAACCCGGGACTACAGGCTGAGCTGTTAAAATCGGGACTGTCCTACGACAATCTGTTGGTTTAGAATTGCAAATCAAAACAAATATTTCCATGCATTCACAAAAAATGTGATTTTAACATTTACAGAATGTAAGTGGACTTTCCCAGAACTACTTTCGTTTTTAAGGGCTCTGGCACACGGGGGGAGATTAGTCGCCCGCGATTTACATTTTCAACGGTGGGATGGCATTTCGGGGAGATTAGTTGCCTGCGACAACGGAGATTTGTTGCAGGCGACTAATCTCCCTGTGTGCCAGAGCCCTAAAATGACTATTTGAATATTTTCACAAATGCATTTTTATCTGATACTTTCCATTTAAAATAATACAATAGTCCGTAAGCATTTATAGTGAAGTACTGTAAGTGAACACATAAATAGAATCAATCTAGTTAACAGTTAAAGTGAAACTGTTGGACAGGCCAGTTTAATTGAAGATAAGTTTATTCCCGTGAATGAGAGTATTCAGACAGTCCTGACGGAGCGGTCCCTAAAATGATACTCTGCCACAAAACAAGCTCATCGTATAGTATGCTCTGAAACACTTCTCAGTAGTTAGCTCTGTTATCTCTAACAGCAGGACAGGCAGGGGGGCCCAGGGGCTCCTTGTCACAAGGCTCAATGACTCATCAGAAAATGAGTTCAACGGAAAAACGGAGAAAACATCTTATACAATATATTTTAAACAATATGGATTCCATATTTTTTTCATCCACATGTAACTAGCCCTCCATGTTGATATCATGTTATGCTGATCAAACCCTTGATTTCTGTATCTTTGAAAGCTTTGCCATAATTCACTTAATTTGTCACTTTTTTTAATGTTTTGTTGTTATTTTCATTCTATTTGTACAGGAGCCTAAAGCCATTAATTTTCTTTTTTCCCCACAGAAACATGATTCCAAAATCAACATTCAGTATTCTAGATGACCATATTAGTCACTACCCCCAGCTGGAGGATCCCACTGGCTTCTTAAATGCCTATTTGAACTTCATTAATTCATTCTGAAGGAGGGAAGTGTGTTTATATTTTGTGATTCTGCGCAGGCTCATTTGGAATATCACCATTTGCAAGGGTGTCATTTGGAACTGAGCGGCGGCAATATGATGATACATCAGTTTAATGACAACTCATTGTTCACTTGATTCTTATGTGAGGAATACCTAACTCTGCATGTGTCTCAGGGACTGCTGTTCTATATTCTATCAAGAGGCCTTTATTTGTATTTATATCACATATCGATGGTCTTGTAATATGCTTTCTTAGTGGCTGAGGCCACCTGCCAATTCAGAGCAGTCAGCAGCCTATATTAATTTGGGTGTGGTATTGTTTTTATAGACCACCATGGAATCTTTCTTATATCATTTCTTAGGAAATGGCCTGAAACTCTTCCAATGCAAAGAGGTATGTCCGTTGATACAGATGCAGTTGAGCAATACAAATAATCTCTTTACACTGGACTTTTGAACTGTGTGCATACAGACCTACAGCAATAGTAAATACAGAACATATGCAGTGAAAAAAGGCAGTCAGCACTTCAACCCTTTTCTACTTTAGAAATGCGAAAAAAAGGACTGTCATAATTTCTTAGCTCCTATTTCTACTCTGTGAATGAAAGCTTAACCAGTTCTCTAATGCCAGTTATAGTATTTTTTTGAGAAATGATTTGAAATCACAGTATAAAAATTCAATTTCACTCGATTTTAAAACAGACATAATGAACAGGGCTCCTACAGACAGTGTTCAAAAATGCTTAAGGGATCAAAAAATTGAGTATTTTCTTGAATAGTTGAAATGTTCTTCATCTCATTGTTAATTTGGCACGATATACAAATTTAGCTACCGCCACATCCAAAATAATAGAAGAATGATACAATCATGCAGTTGTAGTTATACAATTTGTTAGTACTATTATCATATAGCAAAGATGATGTAAATTACATAGATATGTATATTCATCTATATAATCTGTATCTAAATTCCAAAAATGAGATTTCTAAATTGAGCATGCTAATCCCCCTGCCCTATGCCAAATATCTTATTTAAATCTGTACTTTCATTCTTTGTATAGTTTACAGTACTTTTATACCTGGCAAATTTTCAAGATTGTTTTTAATGTTTAACGGAGATTAAAATTCTAATGTTTATAAAATAAACTGAAAAGATTTTTTAACTACATCTGTTTACAGCAATTCTTAGTAATTGGAAAACAGTTCAGTTCAGTACAGACTTTTCTTCTGGAGAAGTTCTGGACTCCTGTAAGCAACTGAAGACATTTTGCTATAGAACTTTGGAGTGCAAAGTGATGTATATATACATAGTACATATATATATAGTTTTGGTATGGTAAAACTCAACAACTTCACTCTTATGTTACCATACATTGCCTGTGTTAAGTCAGTGTATGTACTTTATTCCTCTACAAGGTCATTTTGCAGGAATACCTTAGAAACAGCTTTATCTCAGTTTTTATTTACCATATCTGATTTCCTGTGGGTCAAATGTACAGCCACTTTGTAACTATGTAGCAGAATTGCCTTTTAAAGTGATACGGACACGTTTCTATGAAAATCCATAGTAAGGCTCAGTATTAGTGAAGAGTTAAAGCACAAAAAAAAATATATGCAACGAAAAGTCCCCCAGTCATCCCCAGCCCAGCAATACTTACCAAAGCTCAACACTCCAACATGGCTAAAGGCTCTTCTGCAATTGTTTCAGTCAGCATAGGCTACTTACAAATGAGAACAGTACTCTAGCCTATGTTAGGCTAAGAAAGGCCATCAAGAGAAAGTGCATCCTTAAAGGAGAATGCAAGTCAAAATTTAAAAAGCATACTGCCCAATAGTCCTCCTATTGTTTAGTAAAAACGCCACACTTTTGGCTCACCTAATCAAATATTTACTCAGTCACACTTACTTCACATTTTCTATTTGTTTTCTAGAACAGGCAGCCATCTCTAAAAAGGTATTCTCCCTTCCTTTCCCTCCTTGCTTCATACTGCACATGTGTTTCATTCCCTCCCCCCTGCCAGATCCGCTTCTGATTGGCTGGTGGGCATGTGTAGCTCAGAGCAGGAGACAGGATCAAGTTACACACATGCTCAGAGAATAGGAAGGCTGCCGCTGGCAGCCTACAGGAAGGGGAGAGAGATTTCAGTGATGTCACTGTAGGCTTCACACTGCTGTAGGCTGCCAGCACCATATCTCAGAGAAGCAAGCAGGGATCTGGGAATTTAGATATGCAGTAAGTACTTAAAAAGAATGCCTTTAGACTTACTTTTAATTTATATTAACCTTTCATTGTCCAATGGCAGTATCATTCTGTGAAAGTCAGCTTTCTGTTCAGTGCAAGGAGATGAAATGATTTTGAGCAAAACAGATCATGGATGAATATGGATTTGTCAAAGAGCTGACATTGAAAAGGGCACAAGGAAACAGAAGGCAGGAAGGAGGAAAAGTTGAAATCTGAATAAGGTTATAAACAGTAGGCTTTGAGCAATGACACAGATGAACAAGTATGAATATAAGCAGGGCCCAGGGTTTGGCGAGACTCCCCCTGCAGCCAGTAAAAATAGGAAAAAGAGTAAGGAGATATGGATTTGTAATGACTGCTCCTCCATGTATGGGCAATAACTGGAGGATAAAGGTATTTGCTAGAGTATGTACAGCAGGGAAAATAAGTATTGAACACGTCAATGTTTTTCTCCGTAAATATATTTCTAATGGGGCTATTGACATGGAATTTACACCAGATGTTGGTAACAACCCAAGTAATCCACACATACAAAGAAATCAAAACTAATAAATCCATAAATTATGTGTAAAAAAGTGGAATCACACATGGAATAAGTAGTGAACATGCTTACTGAAATGTATTTAATACTTCGTAAAAAAGCCTTTGTTGGTAATGACAGCTTCAAAGCGCCCCCTGTATAGAGAAACTAGTCGCATGCATTGCTCAGGGGTGATTTTGGCCCATTCTTCCACACAAACTGTCTTCAAATCTTGAAGGTCCCGGGGGCCTCTTCTATTTCTATATCTTCTATTTTATTTCCATAGGTTTTCAATTGGATTCAAGTCAGGTGATTGACTGGGCCATTCTAACAACTTTATTTTCTCTCTCTATAACCAATTGAGTTTCCTTGGTTTGTGTGTTTGGGATCATTGTCTTGCTGAAATGTCCACCCCTCCTTCCATCTTCAACATCCTGGTAGATGGCAGCAGATTCTTATATGTCCAGAGAGAGCTCTTTGCCTTCTAAATACTGGCAGATTTCAGCAGGTTTCTTGGCTTTCTATGCCTTTTTGCAACTCCTTTTCTTCATGTGTTCAATACTTATTCCGTGTCATACACATAATGTGATTTAAAGGCTTGTTTTGATTTCTTTGTATGTGTGGATTACTTGGATTGTTACTGAAATCTGGTGTTCATGTCATATCAATAGCCCCATTAGAAATATATCAGAAAAACTTTGACATTTTCAATACTTATTGTCCCTGTTGTAGATGGGAGTAGGTGGGGAAGATATCAGAAGAGAATACTGACAGACAATAAGAGGATTAAAGGAAGAGACTACCATAGGGAGCACTGTGCATCTAAGCAGTACAAATGTAATAAGCTTTGCCATTAACAGATAGATTGTAGTGCTATGGCATGGCAGGTGGGTAGGTTCTTCAGAAGCACATCAGTACAAACTTCTAACTTTTGTTAGAATGTGCAGGCGCCTTTTGAAACCAAAATTTTAAAGTGGTAGTAAGAAGACATCTATGTGAGGCTGCTGTAGATTCTCAGTAGGAAGTTACATAGTTACATAGGGTTGAAAAAAGACCATTGTCCATCAAGTTCAACCCATCCGAGTAAACCCAGCACACACACAACCTATACTAACCAATCTATACACTCACATACATAAACTATATATATACAACCAGTAATACTAACTGTAGATATTAGTATCACAATAGCCCTGGATATTCTGCTTGTTCAAAAACTCATCCAGGCCCCTCTTAAAAGGCATTAACAGAATCTGCCATTACCACATCACTAGGAAGGGCATTCCACAGCCTCACTGCCCTCAAAAGTGCCACATTTAACCTCTCCGTTGCTGGATGTCAGCAGGGTTGAGCATCCTGAAATACCTGCTGACAACACTGCTGGTTTGCCTCAGGATGGTGCAAGTAGACGTGACGTGAAGTGTGAATCATGGGGGTGAAGGAGGTTGTTGGTGAGCCAGAGCAGACCTTTGGAGTGGGAATCAGTTGTGAGCCAATGCATGCACACCTCCATTGAGTGGAAAGATTAATACACTGCTCTAATAAGAAAAACTTTGCCATATTTGGACCCAAAATGTTTTCAGTTTTATTGTCAAAACAAGTCTAGAGCAACTGAGACTGCAAAGATTTGTTTAAATTACAAACATCGCTACAAGAATGATATTCTGTGGTTGCAAATATTCAGGGTCACATATTTTATTTTGGTCTAAAATACAGTAACTAATGCACTGGGGAAAGCATGGTTTTGCACTCTTAATGTTAAAGCTTATTGACCTTCACTTTTAGCGAATGCAAAGAACCATAAACAGGAGTCTGGTGTGAAATGAATGCAGCAAGGTCAGTAGTATAATTTAAATGAATGTGATTATTCTCTACTTATATCCATTATTATGAATATATGACCATTGTTATGAATGTCAGAGTGCAAACATGTATTTCTATGCTTAACATAACACAACACATTGGAATGGACTACATTCTACTTTCAACAACTTCAACCCGTAGTCTGCAAGAAAGCCCTCTATGTATTTCTACTGCAGGCTGCCCAATCAAAAGTTCTTTTCATAGAAGAGAAAGGTTCGGGACATTTTCTGACACTTCAGATGGCAGAAAGAAGAAATGTGTTTGTAGAAGAAATGTTTGTTTGTACAGTGGGCAGGAGAAAGTTCTGCTTTGACAAAGGAATGACTTAGCCCACTGAGACCAGAATGACATTTGCTGGAGTTTCATCTTGGCTCCTGACAGTAACTTGCATGGTAACCCCATCAGCTAGGGCGAGTCTGGATCTCACAAGCACATCATGACCTCCTCTGTAAACCCCTACAAAATAAAATTAAATCTCTCAGTTACTTTAACTCTTTCACAGCTAAAGTGTGCTCCCATGCTGTATAGCTTTTAAAAGGCTGGTAAAACATATACTTTTGAAATATACAGTTAAAGGACTCTTGCTTTACAACATATTCAAATTATCAGTTAATTATCCATGATACCACATGTACTGAGCCCACATAAAAGTGATGCCACCTTTTGGGAGATTGATATCTTGGCCTCTTAATAGTCCTTGCAGATATATATAATGAAGAACTTGCTAAATTTTGGGCTGTACTGGCCAGGTATCTAAAAAATAAAACCTAAACAGAATGATATTTCCCATTTACCAAAGCTAACAGCAAAATATTGCTTTAGGGATTTCTGTTAAGAGCAGTTTAACCATCTTCCCCTTGCCCATTATATGCCCAATTAAAAGGGCATGGAAAGGCACTTGGGGGTGCCAAAATGTTAAGTAAAATGCGCAGTAGAGTGAAAAGCGAAACTTTAACAGAGAAGTCGGCTTTTCACTCTACTGCGCATGTGCCTGACTCACAGTCACAGCTTAACGAAGCCGGAAGGAGGAAGCGCTGCAGGTACCCTGGGCTGGTGCTGTTTTCTCCTAACAGGGGCACCAGCCCGGGGTACAAGGTAAGCGATTAAAGTCACTTGGGGTTGCCTAACATTTTGGCACCCCAAGTGACTTAGCCTTTCCTTCTCCTTTAAAGGGGAAGGAAAGGCTAAGTCACTTGGGGGTGCCAAAATGTTAGGCACCCCCAAGTGACTTAGATCGCTTACCTTGTACCCTGGGCTGGTGCCCGTTAGATGAAAAAAGCACCAGCCCAGGGTACCTGTAGGAAGTGCTTCCTCCTTCCTTTCTCTTCTGCCGGCGAAATCCGTCGGCCGGCGCATGCGCAGTAGAGTGAAAAGCCGACTTTCTTGTTTAAGTTCGGTGAATAGGAAGTAGGAAGCGCTCGCTGCTACCCCGGGCTGGTGCTGTTCTCTCTGTACAGGGGCACCAGCCCGGGGTAAAAGGTAAGCGATCTAAGTCACTTGGGGGTGCCTAACATTTTGGCACCCCCAAGTGACTTAGCCTTTCCTTCTCCTTTAATGGCACATATATAAATCAGTTAAGATAAGGTACAACATCCAAAACAGATAAAAATTATGAAAAGTCTGGCTCCAAAGACCTGTTTAACAAATCATATTTAGGGTTATGAAATCAAATGAAGCTTGCAGTGGCCATACCAGGGCCGACTTTTATGGAAATTCTACCAATCGTCCCGTAAGCCAAAAGGATGGATACTATACCAGGGGTCAAACATTTTGAACAACAGAAAGTAAAGGGAGCCCCAGAGCTCCTCTTTTATTCTTTTCAGCTGAAGAGAATTCTGCCAGAACCGATAATCCTGCAGTCTATTAATGGATTGCAATATTATTGATCTGTCCATGTATGGCCCCTGTTTGGCCATACATGGACAGATGGTTAGGCAGCATGGTTGAATTTGGCAGCCAGTTTTAGGTAAAGTAAGCACATTTGCCTGAGATAACAGCAGTATTAATGGTTTGTGCTTGCTTTGCCTTGATTCTATCCGATACATTGAATTGTATGCTGGTTAATACAAAGACATGGAAGATGCCTTTTTGACCTCAAAGCAAAAAACGGTCAAAAATAGTGCTGTTCGACTGAACCACATATGGATCACTTACCTGACAAGTATAGCACGTGTGAGTTCTTGTTTTCTGGCACCTTGTCAGACCTCTCACATGGCTGCATCCCCAGGAATTTAATTATGTTGTTAACAGCCTCTGCACACAACACAGAAACAAAAGTTCACATTTTTAGTTTATTAAGTTCACTAGTTAAATGCTATCAATATAAAATTAATAAAAATTGAAGCTCTTCTATTGCAGATTGAGTGCACAATGCAGCTCCCTCAGACACATAAAGCCTAAGCGCAGTGGGGCATGGAGGGGAGTGGCATCATCAGGGCAGCACTAGGGGGCCCAGATGCCCCTTTGTAAAAGTACAGCAGTAAAGAGGAGTTGACAATCATTCTGAGCACTTTAGGGACTAATTATAATTTCACTACAAGTAAGTACCTGGCTACAAATTTCACACCAAGTAATTTTTCCTTCATTTCTGAAGCATGTTATGCCTTTTGTATCAATGAAATAAAATACTTAATGTGAGTTAGGTTTTGTAAAACACATTATATATAATGATAATCTAACAATTCATACAGTCAACTGAGCAATTAGTGCACTGATTTAAAAACATGTATGTATGTTTAAGAAATATGGCTTTAAAATACAACATTAAATGCCTCAAATGTTAATTTCACAGGACAGCATGATAAATTTATTTTTGGGAATCACAGACGGGGACCTTTCACCTGAAAAATATCAATTCTTCTGTGCCCCATAAATGGCAAATGAGATGATTTAATAGCAAAAATTCTAACCCTATGATCTTTTGCCTGTGAGAACTAAATTAAAGATTCTGCATGTGTGTACGGCCCTGTGACGGCCATGCCCAACAGATATCTGTCCAAAAAATCCTTTTGGGGCAAGGACCACATTGACGCGTTGATGTGGTCCTCACCCTGGTAGCCTGCATTTCTGTTGTACTGGGGAAAGATTGACTGTCTTGCCAAAGGAGGAATGTTTCAATTTATAGCCAGCTTTAAACTGGAATTATTTTCCTGTAAAGGAGATCAAATTCACAAAATAACCCTTTGTATATCAGTGTTGATAAAAAGTGCAAAAAAGCACAAGGTACAATAAAAGCAGTGGGCCCCAAAAGCACAATAAAAAGCTAGTGGGCACAAAGCATCAATCTCCATCACAGGCACAGTGGTGCCATTCGAAAGCTACTCTCTTTTCACTTACACTGCTAACATGTTGATAAATAACTGTAAAACCTTAATAGGATATTTTCTTTAAATTGTCTGGGCTATACAAGCACCAGTGACACATGTAATGTATTTTGGGGTATTTATGACTTTCCAGCTACAGGACGACTAACAAAATTTAACTGTAGTGGTTTAAGGCCACAGTTCTTTCCTCATAAGTACCATGGAAATAGGGTGAGGTCAAACTTTGCCACATACAAGGCAAGAAAAGGTTGTTTCGAAAGGTGCAAAATGATAGGATCTTTGCCTGATTAGCCAAGATGGAAGCCAAATGAAGTGAATTGACGTGATTGTAAGAAGTCATGAACTGCCAGTCATGAACCTCATCCAAAGCTTGACATAGTCCTCACTTGATGGGATTTGCATGCTTTCGCACTTTCAGGCTGATGTCCGCTCAGTGTAACTGCACACAGGCTGTCCCAAGTGCGCATCTGTGGAGCTACATGGAGCTACATAAGTGAGCATCCACTACATGTGATTGTGCCCTTAGACATGCTACTATTACAAGCTGTAGCAAGTCTCTGCATAAAGAACTTACCTTCTAGGCTCTTTGTTGTAGTAAGGGCAAATGTTTCTTCTTTCTCATATGTATCACCAATTTCTTCCCATGCTGCTCCAAAATTTGGCTTCAGTATTTTCTGAATATGGTCTGACAGAGTCACCTCTAGGTCTTCAAGCTAATATGATGTGAAACGCCAATATTTATTCTACACAACCCAGAATACTGTCACAATGGCACAATTTATGCAGCTTTGGATCCACAGATAGTATTCATATTTTTTAAAACAGTTTAAATGAATAAATATAAAAAAAACAAATACATTTAGTGCTGCTTATCTTGGCTACTATAGTGGTAAATAAAAGTTATATTACAGTCATTATATACACAGTCATTATTTTACTGCACAGCTTTAATTAAATCAGTGTTTCTTTTCTGCAAATACAACTCTGGGCAGAGCCAAACTTATTTAACTATTTATACTTCTGTACAATTCCCCCCCATATTTGCTTTACAAAAATGCAGACCCACAGGAAAATGGAATTAGCTTTATTGCCACTGTACTTCAGCAAATTGAAAAGAAGTATTGTTTCCCAAGATATAGGTTAGGAAGGGGAAAGGTGAATGTAGGAAACGTGAAGGAAAATGCAGGACAACTGAGATACTCATAACCTTAGTTCATCTCATATGCTCTGAAATGGTCTCGTGCAATATGGTTTACAGAGATAGCTGTTAAAAGTCTTTAAAACACAAGAGGATGCATCAAGCATGAGAGATGCCATTTTAGGTAAGGGCTCTGGCACACGGGGAGAATAGTCGCCCGCGGCAAAACTCCCTGTTCGCGGGCGACTAATCTCCCCGAGTTGCCTTCCCCCTGCCATCCCACCGGCGAACATGTAAGTCGCCGGCGGGATGGCAGACGCGGCGGCGCGATTTTGGGAAATAGCGCCGCCGCGTGTGCCATCCCGCCGGCGACTTACATGTTTGCCGGTGGGATGGCGGGTCATGACAACTCGGGAAGATTAGTCGCCCGCGAACAGGGAGTCTCCCCGTGTGTCAGAGCCCTAAATCTATAATACCTTAGTGCCTCATATAAAAAAAAAATATTGTATATTTAGCTAAAAATACATACCACATATTCATCACTGTAACCTTCATCATCAGGAACACCAGTCTGGGGGTCACAATCTCTGACCACAAACTTCATTGTGCAACTGAATGTACAGGACACTAAAGAAATGCAACACAACATAGTATATGTGGCTATGTATTATTCACAGTTTATTACAAGTTGCAAAAAACACTAAGAACTAAGATATTTGTAAAGCAGTATTTACTTCCCAGAAAAAAAAAAAATTCTTGGGGGGACCAAATGCCTTTTGCTTATTTCACTTCTGTCGCTGCAAAATATAAAAACTATTCTTAACATCCTATAGTAAGGATACCAAGAAACACAGTTGGGCTCATTTACTAATGCCAGAGATAGTTGTACAAAACATAAACCCCCAGCAACTAACCTGTGATTAGCTTTGATCAGACAGCTGCGACTAAAACAACGAAAGTGAATACATGGCTGGTTGCCATGGGTTACTGCACTACTAGTACAAGTATAAAAATGTTTTTATATATCCTGAAAAACTCAAGTACTCTGGAGCAGATATAAATTTAGCTGCAGTTCACTTTTAACATGATAACCACACAAAATCCTGAGGTGACATTTTAAGACCTGGAAATTGCTGAAAATATTTTTTTATTTACTTCTACTATAGAAGCTAAGCAGGAATTAGTATTTTATGGTGGTAGTTAAGACTTTTTAAGTAAAGAAAAAACAGATAAAGGTAATGAACAGCGTTTACAGTTGTAAAATCACCTGCAGTAGGATCATCATCGGGAAGCCTGACAAGTGTATAACTAATGCCAGGTTGGTTATATGGAAGGCTTGGAGCTGGGACATAATGTACCACTTCATAAGCTTCTGATGGCTCCATCTGCACTGTCACCTTCTCTAAGAGCTGATCATTTAGTGTATTTGTGCAATCAAACTGGTAAAGACAATTAAAGGTCAGAGCAGAAAAAGCTATAAACACATATGTGCATGGCAATATATAGCATAAACCTAAACTAAGATTACTGCAATATGACAAAGGGAAAAATGATACACCTCAAGAGCACAGCATGGAAACAATAATGAACAAGCTACAGAGTAAAGTGTCATTAGAAATAGTTTTATTGGAGTACCATAATTGGCCAGGCAAGGCGATTATGGTACTCCAGTAAAAATATGTTTAATGAAGATTTCTGCCTGAAGAGATGCTCACCGAGTGTCACTCTTAAAGAATGGTAAATTAAAATGGCCTTTTGTGTGTTTTGGGTCACTTTATAATTTGACACCACTGTTTTTAGGAACTTCTTTTTAACACTTGATTCTCTCGATTTACTACCCACCCACATTTATTCTTATGTTGTGGCTTACCGAATTATTAAACATTACAAATGTCTGCAATTCTTTTAAAACATGGTCAGTAAATACTGGCTGCTTTGTGTTTTAAGCAGGTATATAAAGAGTTAACGTACCTGGAACACAATATGATTTGGAAATACATGCTTGATGCATCTTACAAAATATTCAGTCTCCGCTTCAGTAAGCTGCACGGGCTCGGAAGACTTAAACAAGGGCCCCAGGTTCTTAAATTCCGGAATGGCAGCTAATTGGTCTGCAAAAAGATGGGTTATTGCTTTTTTTGTACAGAGAATTGTAATAGAAGAATTCTGGAGCAGTGTGCGTTTTCCCAGACATGACTGAGATTGAATTGGTACATTTTTGATAGAATGTCTCCAAACATCCCTAATAAATCTCACCTTGGAAGATGTCTTGTCTGACAGGTACCATTTTCTCAGGCTGTTTGGTAGCAATAGGTGCAAGATCTGATGATTTTGAAAACAAAAAACAATTCAGAAGCCACACTTATTCTACCTCAACAAAATCACTAAAAATCACTCCTAGGAGGCAACAACCTGACCAGAAAATACAACCCCAGAAAATAAACCCAGGCATCAGAATCAGAACAAAAGGAAAGGATTACATGTAGAATAATGATCAGGCGAGAGTCCAACCCCCTCCTCCCCCCCAACCCCCTATCTGATCCCAATTTCACTTTTTTTTTACTTTTTCTTCTACATGTTTTATATGTAATCTACTTTGTTACAAAACAAACAAATAAAAACAACGTTTAAAAAATATATATATATATATATCCTAGGAGTGAGTTAATGTGGTCTACCAAACCCTAAACAGCTCTATTTAAGTGCATGGTCCTTCAAACTAAAACAAAGCTTTCCCAGGACTATGGGGCACTAAAAGAACAAAGGTCTTGAAAGCCCTCCCAATGGGCCAGCCCATCTCTCCCCAGTAGGCTACATCCACTCTGGGTAGTTGTCACTACCCAGAACATAATCAAAAATGAATAACTACATCTAAAACAAGGAAACTAACTAAAAGGTACTGGCAAATATAATTTGGCTAATCGGACTTCCATCCCTGCAATGCAGAGAACCAAAAAGGCCCAGGAAGAAGGAATGGGAGACAGAGAAGACTCCCAACCAACGAAGGCTCAATTGGAGCTGCTGTAATGCATATAACACTGAGAGGGTGCTTTCCATGCTGGAAAAATCATCAAGGGAGGGTGTGCCTGGGTCCCCCTTTAAATGAAGAGAGAAAAAGATTTTACAAGTAAAATAAAAATCCCCCTTTCTCTTTCATTTTAGGGGGACACGGGCACTGGAACAATGTCCAAAAGCAGTCCCTATAAGAAAACCTTCCTGTCAAAAACTGCCTCTGCTGAAGTCACATGCATCTGGCATGTATGAATGGAGGACCAGGTGACTGCCTTGCAAAACTGCTTCACTGAAACCAGGTTTTTTGCTGCTCAAGCTGCCGCCATTGATCTGGTTGAAAAAGTTGTGGCCCTGAGTGGGGATGACTTGCCAGCAAACTGGTAGCTCTGGAAATTGTATCCCTGATCCATTTGGTAACTTAAGTCTTGAAAACTCTGGGTGCTTTGAGGCGACCCAGAGGAATATCGAGGACATTATACTTCCAAAACGCTTCCAATCTCTGAAAATAGTATTTTAGTGCCCTAACAACATCAAGGGAATGAAGTGCATCCTCTTTTTGGGACAGAGCACAGCTTTGTCCTGATGGAAAACAAACAAGGAAGGGGTAAGACAGCAGGAAAGAGTTGCCAGGTCTGAGACCTTTCTGGCCAAAGTTATAGGAAGACAGTTTTTCCGGCCTGGCACCAGTGAGCAAACTGGAAAAGCAACATGGGTGGGTCCCTGATAGCAAGTCTAGATGTGTGGACCCTGCGCAATCTGGTGTTGGAACAGTACCGAAAGAGCTCTAGGTCTGGAGAGAGGCCAAACAGAGACCTTTGTCGAGAACCTGCTGAAGGAAGCAGAGGCTTTAGAAGACAATGGTTTTCTTCCCGGGTGGGGGGGAAGAAGCAGATGTCTTTGAACGGCCATGGATTGAGAGCACCAACCCCGGAGAGCTTTTGACCAGTACATGAGGTAGAGGAACTTGGCATGAACCTGGAAGCCATCAGATCGACCTCTAAGGTCCCCCAAAAGGAGACAAGGGCCTGGAAAATATCAGGATGAAGCATCCATTACCTCTGATCAAGAGTTTTTTTGCTGAGAAAGTCAGCAGTCCAATTGTCCAACCCTGGAATGTGAACTGCTGAGATGACAGGAACATGCTCCTCTGCCCAGGCAACAATTCCTGACACTAGCTGCAGGTGCCTTCTTGGTGACACATGCCACCACAATGGCATTGTTGGTCTGCACCTCGATTGGCTTGTCCTTGAGTAGGGCTGTCCAGTGAAGAGGAGACCATTTTTTGGCTCTAAAATGTTAATCGGAAAGGATGCCTTTGAAGGAAGCCATTTGCCCCTGGCAAACTGCACCTTAGCCCCAAAGACTGTCATCTGTGGTTAGAATAGTCTAGTGGAGTATTGCAAAGGGATCGCCCTGGGCAAGGTGAGCTGGGCACATCCACCAGGCCAGAAATCTCTGTCGAGAGAGGAAGGGAGAATGGAGAGTCCCGAGAGTTGGTCACAATGGCATGTGATGGGGGCTGTTGTGATATTGGGCAAAGGGCACTATGCTGACTAAGGCTAAGGATAGTGCAGCAGAGTTGGGTGTTGATCATCAGGAATGACTTCTTGAAATTGAAGATCCAGCCGTGCTGTTGCAAGGTCTGCGCCTACCTGAATGCAGATACTCTAATGCTGCATAGAGCAGATTGGTCAGTCACCAGCAAATCTGAGTGCAAGGTGACAAATGCAAATATGTGCATCTTCACTCTCATTTCCTGAACCCTACCAGATTGTGGGTACTCGGCTGTTGTAGAACAGCGGTGGAGGGCAGGAAGTGGTGTTAGGCACAGCATAGTAGTGCATGGGAGCTCGCATGCACTCAACCCCCTTACTTGAGCTCCATGTTGCCTGGGGTCTGAATCAGGATTCCTGCCCCAGAAAGAAAAAAATAAAATCAAAACTTCATGAGGGAAGATGTGTCCACCTTCCATAAGAACATTAAAAGAGGGTAGTCACAGCCACCCAGAAAGCCTGCTGGGAATAAATAGGCTGGATCCTTCGCAGGACTGACTAGATTGCAGTTTCTTTTAGTATCCTTTCCCCCTAGCAAGTTACATAAACTATTTAGTGCCTTTGTCCCCCTAAAATGAAAGTTGAAGAAATTAGCGTGATGCAGAAAAGCTTTACTATTGTTCATTATATTTACATATGCCAAAAGCTATAGTATTATATACCAGTCTTCTGTTCCAAAAAGGGCACAGTGGCAAGAGGAACAGTCTTCATATCAAAGGGTTTCTCTGAAGGTTCCAGTGTATATTGGTGTAGGGCTTTCTCCATTCCAAAAACAGAAACTGTAAGACCTGTAAGAAAGGTAAGAAGTGGATATAGATATAATGTGTAATTTAAAGGGGACCATTGTGAAATTAAAAATTTAATAAAGGCTTCATGCAAATTTTCGCTATCGCAATCTGTCTCACTTTATGCAGCATCTTGCAGTTTGTATAGGCATACAAGGGTCTGTGTCTAGTGTGGCAGCTTTAGGGGGGCACAGCTTTCAGGTGCCTAAATGCTAAATAAATAAAATGCACAAAAAATGCTGGATACTTGCAGCTAAATCCATCAGCAGAGCTCTGCTGTGACTAGTGCACAAACAGCACCAGCAGGCCCTTCTGCACATGTATCAATCACCAAGAGAAGGGGATGAAAAATATGTTGTCCAGGAAAAGGGAGCACACACCAATAATGCCATTTAAAGGGGCCTGTCACTCTTAGAAATGATTCCAAATTATTTTCCATTGTGTTTGTCAAGAAAAATAAACTTCACTTACTCTATATAAATTATTTTAATGTTGTTTACTTCAGTCTTGGAATTCACAATTGTAGCGAACAGGCAGGTGCCATTTTGTGGACACTGTTATTAAGGCAAGATTTGCATCCTGACAATATCTTGTTTATGTGCCAGAATGGGGGACCGAATGCCCAGGATACAAAATTAGATGGCGAGGAGTGTGGGGGAATGTGAGGAGTGACATCTAAGAAGTTCTGAATGGAAAGCTAAAGTAACTGTCTGCTCAATATATGAGTGGCAGCTGGGATTTTTAAATGCTTTTATTATGGGTATGAATGTTAATAAAAAATGAATTTAGGTTTCATGTTTAATTTGAAAAGGACTTTTATTATACAGTTTTTATGTCTGGGTGACAGGTCCCCTTTAACCTGTCTGGCATAAAGATGGGACAGAAAGGGAAAGGTGATACTGAAGAGTAATTATGTCCATCAGATAAAGCTAATATTCGTTTTCTAATTTTCAGAATAGTTTGCCATGATGGTTTAACAGTTAAATTAAATCCACTAATGAAGACTGTTAGTTTTGATGACCACAGAACACAGGAAACTAGACTACCATAATGCATTTGACAGACCTAAAAAAGAGCAGATGTAATAAAATAAAATTAAAAATGTGTCAGCCTTATATAACCACCAGGAAATAAATAAAATAAATCATTAAAAATGTAAGATAGATACGAATATGCAAATGACAGATTTATTTACTTTGCTACTAACCATTGAAAATGTAGGCAGTATTAAGTGCTAGTTGGTTTTGGTTTAATACATTGAAGTAAAATGTTGCTCTGTCTCGCACCTCATCATCACTGTCCATCATGCACCTGGAAGGCAGGCAGAATACAATGCTAATATTTAGCAATATTTTCCAAAATGTTAAACAAAGATGCTGGCTAACTGTATTTTGGAATCTATCAGTGATCACATGCTTAAATGATCTTTACAGAATACGAAGTTTAGGCATATTCTTAGAGGGATCCATGGAAATTTGAAAAGCAGGAAGAGCAACAATCACATCATGATTATTTTATTTTGCTTTATTATAGTTACAGGCACAGTAACACTAGAATTTTCTGTTAAAAATGCATTTCTAACCCATACCACAATAGCTCTATGTGCACCAAGTACATTAGGTGAAATTACTTATTATATATACCTTCAATCTGGCCCAGTACAATTTGTCTTATAATATGAACAATTCAAAATGCTAGCGTATACCATGTCCCAAAATGCACTACCTTTGAAGAAGTACCAAAACACTTGGTAGAAGAGGTTCGTTTTGGGCACCAAATTTAGCCAAAGCACTGACCGCCGCTATAAGGAAAAAAATAAAAACAAGAGATCATTAGCAAAGCTACGTACACCATCATATTGCTGTAAGGCAGTGATCCCCAACTAGTGACTGGGGGGCAACATGTTGCTCCCAGTGGCCTCAAAGTAGGTGTCCATTTTTACATTTCTGGCTTGAAGACAAGTTTTGGAAGCACAGAGACACTTCTCTGTTTTACTCAAAGCAGAGCCTCTTGCAGACCAGCAGTCCACATGGGGCTACCAAATAACCACAGTCCTTATTTAAAATCCCCAAAGAGCTTTTTTCAAGCTTGTGTGGCTCACCAACACCTTTTACATCTGAGTGTGGCTCAGAAGTTTGGGAAAATGGAACTTCAATAGTTAAAGGTTAACATTAAAAATAAGTGCCTCGGTTTACAAATAATAAATGTAAAGCAGCCTTCAGTAATCTAGATGTTAACGATTCAAATTACCCCAAACCCTACTGCACTGGAGTTCTGGAGGTATATCTCTGCAACATCCTAATAAGTAGTTTAAGTTTACTATAGCCGTAGTTTAAGTGTAATATAGCTACTATTAAGTTATGTTTACTAATAAATAATTGAGGTTATTACTTAAGCAAAGAAAAAAGGAAGAAAGAAAAAATAATGGTGGTATTCTTACCTGCTCTGACGGCTTCATTCTCTAATACCACCCTGTTAAAGATGAAACGAATGTACTTGGAGGGTGTGGGTGTTTTTGGCCCTTCTCTTCCCAAAAGATGCAGAATCTTGGTAGCCAGAACTGTGTGCTCACAGTCCTCAATAAATTCACACAGGTGAGCAAGGCCAGATTCTTTGCTGTCTGGGTTCTCTTCTATGATGCTAATAATGCAGTCCACAATGGCACGCTTGTATTCAAAACCTCCCTGCATATGAGAGTGTGTGTAGTTTAGCATACTTGAGCATTTTGAGCTAGGAACAAGACACTATTTAAACAGAAAATTAATTATCTTATGGCCATTTACTAATTTTTTTTTTAAAGAGAACTAGTTCTACTGGCAAGAATTGCCAAGTAAATCTATGACTAACAATTAACACCCCAAATCACCTATGGATAGACAAGAGGTAGTAATGTGTCTATTTATGCCCGTGCATGTATTAGAACCCAACAATCCCAACAAATATCCATGTGCTATGGATGTTGGTCAGATACTTGGTTGCGCATGTTTGTAAACAGGCTGGGCTGAACAGTGTATGGCCTCATTTACTATGAAGCGAAATACACTGCTCAAAAAAAATAAAGGGAACAGAAAAATAAGACATCCTAGATCTGAATGAAATATTCTTATTAAATACTTCGTTCTTTATCTAGTTGAATGTGCTGACAACAAAATTATCAATGGAAATCAAATTTATCAACCAATGGAGGTCTGGATTTGGAGTCACTCTCAAAATTAAAGTGGAAAAAAACGCTACAGGCTGATCCAACTTTGATGTAATGTCCTTAAAACAAGTCAAAATGAGGCTCAGTAGTGTGTGTGGCCTCCGTGTGCCTATATGACCTTCCTACAACGCCTGGGCATGATGAGGTGGCGGATGGTCTCCTGAGGGATCCCCTCCCAGACCTGGTCTAAAGCATCCACCAACTCCTGGACAGTCTGTGGTGCAACGTGGCATTGGTGGATGGAGGGAGACATGATATCCCAGATGTGCTCAATTGGATTCAGGTCTGGGGAACAGTAGGGCCAGTCCATAGCATCAATGCCTTCATCTTGCAGGAACTGCTGACACACTCCAGCCACATGAGGTCTAGCACTGTCTTGCATCAGGAGGAACCCAGGGCCAACCGCACCAGCATATTGGTCTCACAAAGGGTCTGAGGATCTCACCTCACTACCTAATGGCAGTCAGGCTACCTCTGGCGAGCACATGGAGGGCTATGCTGCCCCCACAAAGAAATGCCACCCTACACCATTACTGACCCACTGCCAAACCAGTCATGCTGGAGGATGTTGCAGGCAGCAAAATGTTCTCCACGGTGTCTCCAGACTCTGTCACGTCTGTCACATGTGCTCAGTGTGAACCTGCTTTCATCTGTGAAGAGCACAGGGCGCCAGTGGCGAATTTGCCAATCTTGGTGTTCTCTGGCAAATGCCAAACGTCTTGCACAGTGTTGGGTTGTAAGCACAACCCCTACCTGTGAACGTCGGGCCCTCATACCACCCTCAAGGAGTCTGTTTCTGACCGTTTGAGCAGACACATGCACATTTGTGGCCCTCTGGAGGTCATTTTGCAGGGCTCTGGCAGTGCTCCTCCTGTTCCTCCTTGCACAAAGGTGGAGGTAGCGGTCCTGCTGCTGGGTTGTTGCCTTCCTATAGCCTCCTCCACGTCTCCTGATGTACTGGCCTGTCTCCTGGTAGCGCCTCCATGCTCTGGACACTATGCCGACAGACACAGCAAGCCTTCTTGCCACAGCTCGCATTGATGTGCCATCCTGGATGAGCTGCACTACCTGAGCCATTAGTGTGGGTTGTAGACTCTGTCTCATGCTACCACTAGAGTGAAAGCACCACCAGCATTCAAAAGTCATTGAAACATCAGCCAGAAAGCATAAGAACTGAGAAGTGGTCTGTGGTCACCACCTGCAGAACCACTCCTTTATTGGGGATGTCTTGCTAATTGCCTATAATTTCCACCTGTTGTCTATTACATTTGCACAACAGCATGTGAAATTAATTGTCAATCAGTGTTGCTACCTAAGTGGACAGTTTGATTTCACAAAAGTGTGACTGACTTGGAGTTACATTTTGTTGTTTAAGTGTTCCCTTTATTTTTTTGAGCAGTGTATATACAGTATGTTTATAATATATTGTGGGCTATTCTACTTCTAAGAACACCAAAGGGTTTTGTTAACTATTGTTAACTAGTTTACAAGCAGTGCTCGTAGGTACCACTTGTAAAAAGTTAATAGTAGTTAATAAAGCCCCTTAGATTTAATAAATTATTTTCCTCTTTGAAACAATTGCCTAGATCATAAAACCCTTGTGCAAATCGCAGATGGAGAGCAACAATTTAGACAATTATTCCAACATGGACCAGTGCTGTGTACAAACACCCATTGAAAATTCCTGTGTTTGACTGCTCATACGAGACACAAATTGGCACATCAATATACTTTGATTAATGTATAAATCCAGAAATCTTTTCTTGAGTCAGAAAAGTACTGTTAAATTGCAGAAAAGGTCACAGCAGAGAAACCCATTTTTAGTCTATAAACTAGTCAGAGGTCCAAACTGTCTGAATTGATCACACACTGCATATACCATCAGATCCTTTTTGTTTACTTGAAATATGATTTCTGACCAGAATTTTCAACCCAGCCAAACTATAGCATTCAATAAGTTATCAATTCATCAGTTTGCCAGGCCTCCAGTGACCTAGCCAACTGACATATGCTCTGATCTGTGCATTTATCTGTCTATTAGGCCATCTATATGAAGTTAAATTGGTACTGGATTGGTCACATAGGGGATTTTATACAATATATGCCACCCTTAGTACAGAGAATTTTAATATCAGTAATTAACAATGAAATGAAAGTATTTTGAAAATATACAAATATAAAATCATATGTACATAATCCATATTTACAATTCTGCATCATTATAACACACATAATATCAATCTATTTGGCATATCAGGGTAACACCAACAGAGGATACTTTGGGTACTATAAGCATTACGACTTTAAGCAACCCCAAAAAATGCCTTGCCAAACTGCCCAACCCTATGGATGAAAATGGATAGTTATCAGATTAAAAGCACTCCATATGCCATTACCCATTATCTTCAGGTAAAAATGGACACCAGTCCTTCAAGGTTAACCTTACATGGGCCCCTAATAATACTGATTATTAGAAAGATAAAACCCCTTGAGAGTTATATCCCAACTCAGCCACAAATTGAGAAAATAAATGCCAAACTCATTCAATTCTGCATCTTGCCTTACCCTACCAAAAGTGGCATGTTAAACATTAAAACATGAGGTAGGAAGACAAGATTTACTACAATTAATAAATTAACATTAAAAAAACATGTGCACATGTGTACTTACGTCATCCCTGAGCATGTTGGAAAGGAACGTCATCATTACGCTGTGCTTGCGTGGGTACTTCTGACATAAGGCACTGATTGCTTGTACAACTACCACCTGCAATTATATAGTGCAATCAGTACGTATGGCAAAATGTTATCAACAGAGTGTACTGTCAAGCATCCTCTAGCAAATATTTTACATTTTTCATAAATATGGAAAAATATGATCTGCTGGGAAAATGCCTTCCCTACAGCACTCCAAGTGGTTATTCACAGAAGGGGATGTTGCAGCTGTTTTCTATGGAAAAAGTTCAGATATTACTTGGGGGAGGCAAATTTTGTCAATTTAAAAGGAAGTCCCACTTAAGAAATGGGCATATTTTTGTTTATTTTTGAAAAAAAAATAACATTTTATACATGTATATTTTTTTATTGTCAAAAGATCAGAGTGCAGAACAGTCTTACTTTAAACTCATCTGAGATCTCAGAGACAAAGGTGGAGATTTGTTTCATTAGTCGATCAACACTGCTTTCGCTGCCGGTTTTCAGCAGTGTTGTGATGGCCAGCGTGGCAATACTGCGGTTGGAATCTGTGATCAAATTTTCAAGGTCTAGGTTACATGCAGTAACTGCAGATGGATGTTTCATTGCAACCTATTAAAAGGAAAACTTTGTTTAAAATTATACAATTGCAAAAATCAGAGACAAACTACCTTTTTTTTTTTATAGTATGTCCTCAATAGGATAATATGCATGATTCCAAGTTAATACATGTGGAAGTTTATCTGTAAGTAGAGATATATATACAAAAGAACCCCAATGTTACATCTCCCGCAATTGATGCTGTCCCATTCACGCAAGTTGCATTTTTTTCCCCCCCAAGATTTACGGTTTTCCCAGAATTTACGCCAATTTGGTGCAGTCCAGGAAAACATAAAATCTGTGTTTTTCTGTATATATTGAACAACTGCAAATGATTCACACTCACTGGACTCTTCCATATCCAAAATCTTTTTACTCTAACATCAACGTTTTGGAAATATTAATCTTAAGTAAAGAGCTTCTGGATATAGAAGATTCCAGTGCGTGCAAAATCATTTGCAACTGCTTTTTTTCTGATTTGCACCCTTGCAAATACTGAAGAATCTCAAGTGCCTGATTCTGTGGAGTTAAAGTGATGCTGACACCAAAAAATTTCTTATAAAAATTGGCAATTGTAAAACATATGAGTTCTCTTATAACAATGAAAGAAAACAGAAGCATCCCAAGAAATAAACTCTACCAAGCCCATAAAAAAAATTGTACCTTGTTAAGTGTCCTTACTGCAGCATACCTCAGGGCAGGTTTGGGAGAACTACAGAAAAGCTGCAGGACTGAAAAGAAATTTGATCATTAAAAAAAGAAAAATTGAATTCTACTTAAAAACCTACAAATGGAAAAATATCAAAAATACAATTAGATTTTCTTCTATAATATCTGAACTGCATATTTATACTGCCATTAGGTCATTAGGAAATACTTTAGCATGCTAATACATTATTGCCTCCCTACAAACATTTAAGCACATTTTGAGAGGAGAATTCACATCTTTCCAATAAACACTCCATGAAGAAAAGCCCATGTCAATGGATTTCACTGCACCATTTACCATACCTGATACAGCAGGGGCCAGCTCTCTTGCTGTGCAGTTAGGTAGGTGGATAATGGCAGAGGCAGCTTCATAAATTACCATTTCATGTTTGTTTCGAAGACAGCTCTCAATAAAATCGAACAGAGGGCTGTTGTGCCTGCAAAGATACAAAACAAAATTCTAACTAAAAATGCACACACAAGGCAGAAGGCAGATACAGAATATAATTTTAAGTTTGTGCTTATCTTATTATTAATATCTTTTGTATACTGCTTATTTGATATTATTAGCATTTATTTATAAAGCGCCAACATATTCCGCAGCGCTGTACAATAAGTTTTTTATCACTACACAGAAATTATGTAATTCACATCATACAAACATGAATGCATCTACCAGGGGTGTAACTACAGAGGAAGTAGACCCTGCGGTTGTAGGGGGGTCCAAAAAGGTTTTAATTAATGAGCAATTTCAATATATCTTAGTAGAAAAGGTAATTTTACCTATGCATTGTGGCCCTAAATTGAATTTTCTGTCAGGCCCAGTAACATCTAGTTACATCACTAAATTCTACTATAGTGTATAAGCATCCGGCATCAATAAGCCCAGCAGACTCAACCCAATGTGCTATGTTAAGGGAGTCATTGGCAACTTGTTTCAGTCTGTCCTTTGCCAGGTCCCCCACCATATCAAAATCTCCCACCAACAAGGCTGTAATTTGCCCAAATTGTGTGCAATATTTCATTTAACAGTGGCAAATCTGTAGGAGGAGTAAGTAAACAGGTATAAATAAATTGGCTGAACCATTTATTTGGGCTTTCAGGATTAAATATCCACCTGATCAATCTAAGCTTCCCCACCTAAAAGTCTTAAAGGAACAGTAACACCATGAAATAAAAGCACTTTAAAGTAATTAAAATATAATGTACTGTTGCCCTGCACTGGTAAAGGTTATGTTTGCTACAGAAACACTCTACAACAGTTTATATAAATAAGCTGCTGTGTACCCATGGGGGCAGCCATTCAACTGGAAGAAAGGAGAAAATGCACAGATTACATAGCAGATAACAGATAAGCTCTGCAGAATATAATGGTGTTTTATCAGTTATCTGCTTTGCAACCTGTGCATTTTCTCCTTTTTTCCAGCTTGAATGGCTGCCCCCATGGCTACACAGCAGCTTTGTTTATGTAAAGGTGGCCATACACCAGCAGATCCGCTCGCTTGGCGATGTCGCCAAGCGAGCGGATCTTCCCCCGATATCCCCACCTACGGGTGGGCGATATCGGGGAGCATTTAGGTAAAAAAAAAAATAATCCGATCGTTTGGCCCTAGGGCCAAACGATCGGATTATGTGGGCGGCAATGGGGCAGTTGGATCGGGGACCGCATCAACGAGCCGATGCGGTCCCCGATCCGACCGGATTTTCTAACCTGGCCGATCGAGATCTGGCCAATTTCAGGCCAGATATCGGTCGGCCAGGCCGCTCTGCCCTGCCCATACACGGGCCGATTAGCTGCCGAATCGGTCCAAGGGACCGATATCAGCAGCTATAGTCGGCCCGTGTATGGCCACCTTAAGCTATAGTAGTGTTTCTGAGGCAAACACACAACATTTAGGGGCACATTTATCAAAGTCCGAATTCTGGATGTTTAAAAGTACGATTGGCAAAAATTAAATATAATTTCTGATGTGCGTTAATTGCGCAAAAATTCATATCGTGGTCGTACGAAAATATTGTGGTGCGATCCAAAAGTTACAAAATTTTCGTATCTGAACGATCGTAAACAGTGTGAAAACCTTTCTGACTTTGAACCTTTAGTGCATGATTTTTGAAGCCTCCCATAGGGCTCAATGGCACTCTGCAGCTCCAACCTGGCCAAAAGAAAGTAACGATACTGAAGCTTGAATGAATTCCGAAGCTTTCGTAGTCGTTGTGACAAATATGATTTTGTCCCACAAATTGACGCAAAGCACGAAGAAGTCGCATAATTTAATGAAAATTTCGTAGAAAAAGTTAGTTCTAAAAGTTAGAAAAATACAAATTTTTCTCATTTGTACTAATTCATACTTTGATAAATGTGCCCCTTAGTGTACTGTAATTACTTTTATACACTTTCGTTTTTTTGTGCTACTCAGCACCTGCAAGCCATTGTATGTCAGGTAACAGTTGCCTGGAAAAGTGTACAGACACATCTCCAGGCAATTACTAACCAATAGGTATTGGCACAAGCATCAGATGATTTCATTGTTAGCCTATGGGGGTGGCTGTTTTTGGGTTTTTGATCCCACATTTCTGGGCTACTTAAAATTGCAGTTCTGAAATTGCATGTAAAATATCTCTGTGCCACTGTTTAAAGGCGAACTGAACCCTAAAAACCATTAGGGCTAGAAATGCCATATTTAATATACTGAACTTATTGCAACTGCCTAAAAGTTCAGGATCTCTATAACAGCAATGATCCACGGCCTTCACAGTTGTCACAGGAGCTCCCCATCTTGCATTTTGTTGAAGCGTCAGTGACACACATGCTTAGGGTGCTCTGGGCAGCTGTTGAGAAGCTAAGTTTAGGGGCCATCACAAATATGATGCTACAGTGCTAATTATTACATTTGCATGCTTCACTAGCTTCAGAGCTCCCATGTACCAATAATCTGCACTAATCGGCCCTTTTTCACATCTTTATATTATATTGTGAGTCAGCAGAAAAGAAGATGGGAAGCTACTGGGGGTATCACGGCTAAAGGGCTGCTGTTGCCTTGGGCTGGTACAGAATGCCAAACATAATGTACAGCATTTCTGCCCTGCTTCTTCAGATAAGCTTTAGTTCTCCTTTAAAATGTAACAAATCTGTAGTTTAAACCCCTTAAAAATTATTTAGAGAAATAATGGATCAGCTTATTTTCAAACCTGGATAAAATATATATATATTAAAAAAAAAAAAAACTACATACAAACAAAAGTTCTAACATAAGAATTCTCAAAATTTTAACTCACCCTTCTTCAGACTCTTCCAGCAGTCGGCTAGCTATTCGGATTAGCATGCAGTAAGCAAATGGAGATTTCAAACCAGATTTGGTAAATTTGTTTAGCATTTTGGAAACTGCAAGACGATCATTCTTCCTTAGGTTGTAGAGGAGTCCCAGGGCATGATACTGTGTAAGCCAGTACAAAGGCATTTAGCAATGTATCAACATTAGAAATACTCTTTAGTAAAGATCTATGCTCTCAGTATTTCCATACTAAATAAAGCTTTAACTTGAGCTTTAGCATATCTATTTCTAGAAAAAGCTCATACATCCACAGTTCAGTAGTGATGGAAACTGCTAAAATGTGTTTTCTTTCAGACCATACAAGCTGAGCATGCAGCCGATGGGTCATTAGATAACATTAATTAAAATTCTTGGCTATGCTTGGTTACATCTCCTCTATATGAACTCTAAGTTGAGTTGTCTTATAATCCTAAACTAAAAAAACTACTTTTTACATCAATCTGTAACATGCTTATAAAAGTGAATTATTTGGTATTATCACTTTCTGAAAAGTAGTAAAAAGATCAAACAAGAATGCAATATTGTTGAGTGTATAAATAGGCTATATGCAAGAGTAGCAACTGCTTTGCATGGGAAGCATAAAGTCCAAGATTAAAATTAGCAAGTCTGCAGTATTTGCTTCAACTGAAGTAATAAGAAGGACAAGTGCCTTAATCATGTACGTACGTACCTGTACCATAATGTTGTCACTAGATGCTGCTTCTTGAGCCTCATTAATCCAGCGTTTTACTACGTCATAGCTAATTTTTGTCATATGCTGGAATGAAAATACAAATAGACAGTAACCTTTTTCAATTTTATTTCTATATGCCAAAAGATATAGCAGCTAGCAAAGATCTCTGGTGTACATACCAAGGAAGATACCAGTGCTGAGCTGGAAACACTGGAAACTTTATCTACGATGGCTTGTTTCATATATCGCTCTATCCCTTGAAGCATCGTGGCCTATTACAAATGTAAAGCCAAGATTAAAACAGATCTTATTTTATTCACATGCATTAAACCTAACAATAAAAACAGGCATGAATGTAACAATATTACTAATTAAAGAAACAGGAATTGCATTTAAGTAGCTAAGTAATTTGGTTTGGGATATTTGAAGTAAGAAACATGATAGAGATAGAGATCTAAATCATGTTTTTTTATGCATCAATTGCCTTTTCTCCCCCAAGTAAATCAGCCCTTACTGGAATTTATTCATAGGTAATTCTAGCACGTCTGGTGGAGGCAACTGGGTTAGTAAGGTTGATGAGTATGGGATTTTTGACACTTTTAAATGCAGAAAATGAAGATAATTGATAATTGGAT
The DNA here is from genome assembly GCF_000004195.4 of Xenopus tropicalis. Taxonomy (NCBI): domain Eukaryota; kingdom Metazoa; phylum Chordata; class Amphibia; order Anura; family Pipidae; genus Xenopus; species Xenopus tropicalis. Next base: position 86,702,994 of record NC_030679.2, on the reverse strand, counting down.
AGGATAAATTAAAGGTACTCTGTCATGATTTTTATGGTGTACTTTTATTTCTAAATTACACAGTTTACATAGCAAATAATTCACTCTAACATTTAAAATTTTATTCTTGAACCAACAAATGTTATTTGTATATTTTTTTAGCTGTAATATTGGGGTGTAGGCAGCCATCTCAGTGCATTGTGCCTGAATCTGAGCTTTCAGAAGGAGCCAGCGCTGGTGTGTTTTGAAAAATAAACAGTATTCCTTTAATTGTATTAAAATGATAACTTTACTTAAACTGCTCTACTATTTTATGGTCCGACCCAAAGCAATATTACAGAGATACCTACAAAGTTTCAATGAACAACTATGCCTTTCATCAAGAATCAATAAAAAGATCATGCATCTACATAAATCCTAAGGGGGCCTGGGAGTTCTAATTTTACTGCAATATTACAAACAAGCAAGATGCACTCAAATCCCTCTATTACATGGAGAAAATGTCACCCCCTACTGGGTAGAAATTAAATCCAACCTAGTAAGTCCAATTTGACTGCTAAGCCTAGCCTGGAACCCAGCACCATACTTTTGAAAGTACAAGCTTACCTTGCCATTAAAGGAAACTATACCGCCAAACAATTTTTTTTTTTTTTTTTAGTAGTATGTGCTATTGGGTACTCTTAAAGGAGAAGGAAAGCCTAAGTCACTTGGGGGTGCCAAAATGTTAGGCACCCCCAAGTGACTTAAATCGCTTACCTTGTACCCCGGGCTGGTGCCCCTGTTAAAGAGAGAACAGCAGCAGCCCAGGGTAGCAGCGAGCACTTCCTTCTTCCGCGTTGCCGCGCTGCACATGTGCATTAGAGTGAAAAGACGAACTTTAACAAGAAAGTCCGCATTTCACTCTACTGCGCATGCGCCGGCCCAGGGATTTCAACGCAAAAGAAACGCAGAACAAGGAAGCGCTCACTACAGGTACCCCGGGCTGGTCCGGTTTTCTCCTAACAGGGGCAACAGACCGGGGTACAAGGTAAGCAATTTAAGCCACTTGGGGGTGCCTAACATTTTGGCACCCCCAAGTGACTTAGCCTTTCCTTCTCCTTTAAGTAGAAAATTGGCATTTTAAGAATTAAGGGTTACCTCCTGGGATCATAGGATTCACTGGGCACACAAACAAGCCAAGGCACACATACATGCTAGGTCACATCAGCCAATTAATGGACAGAATTTCGCCTTTTGCTTCCACACTACTTCCTGTTACAGTTAGAGCTGCATTATTTCTGGTCATGTGATCTCTGAGGGAGCACACAGCCCATTACTAAATGGTGGATCAAAGGAAAGGACATAAAAGGGAAATGTTTACTGATTATATATATATATATATATATATATATATATATATATATATATATATATATAGATATAGATATATATACTTATATACTTAATGATAAAAATATGGTCTTGCATCCAAAATATCAGGAATTATTTCAGTTCATAGGAACTAGCTTTTTTATTTAACTGGTGGAGCAATCAAGAGATATTGTTTGCAAATCAATTTACAGACATGATAAAGAATTTACAATTTACTCAGATATTACAAAAATTGGGATGGTGTCGCATCCACTGAACATTACCATGCAATACAAATATCCCGCTTTATCTACCACATGTGGGACAGAGCAAACGTCATGAAAATTTATGGAAACTACTTGCAAGAGCTCCCTAACGGACAAAAACACATCCATACTGTATTATTATTTGAATTATGCACATTCCCAAGACAAGCTCCAACACATGACAGAGTCTTACTCTGAGGTCTTTCTTCTAGGCTCTCAGGATACAGTATATGGCTCAGATGCTACCAAACCATCTTTAAAGGAAGCCACAATGTAACTGTTATGGAAATATCACTTAAATTGTTCCACAGAGCTTATTATGTACCAGAACGCCTTCACCGAATTTACCCTACAACCTTGCCTCTGTTTTAGGAATTGTACCATGAATGGACCAACATCCATAGACAAGTAGCAGTTATCCTCTCCAAGCTATTCCACACACACACACATATCTTCCCATGTCCTCAGGTCATGCTTTTGGGAAATAAGCAACAAGGCCTAAACAACTCTGCACAATGACTAATAAAAAATGTATGTATGGCAGCTAAGATCCATATTGCTGCTCAGTGGAAGTCTAACACAGTTTTCATTTTGTCTTTGACAAAATTGAATATGTACATTCTAATGAACTTCTTACACCAACTGCACCAACGGCCCCCTTACTTTAGATTATCATATTGTGTAATATTAGATTCTCATTGTTAAATATTTTTCCTCCAGTCCCATTCTTTATGGCAACTGTTCAGGGAGGTAATATAAGATATGAACTAGAGCGCATATAGACATTCAGTCTTTTATTCTTTCCTTTTTTCTCCTTTTTCTTTTGCCTTTCCTTTACCCAAGGAAGATAATCTCTAAACAACAGACTGATGATTAAATAAAAACAACCATAAAATTTATTTGAGACCTATGACCTGCAGACTTACGTCAGTTATCCTGCACAGTGCTCGGATGGCAGGCCCGCGATACACATCTTCTTTGCCAGTCATGTCCTTAGTCAGACTGCAAGAACAAAATCAAAGAAAGGTTAATTGCAATCAGTTTCTGTCCACATCATATTGTACAGAACATTCAAAGGATATTTATGTTTTTCTAGCTTTATCAAATAAATACAAAAGGTTTCTGAACTATTAGCACTGATTTTATTGGAGAAATATACACTTAGGGCACCAAAATCTGCCCTGTGGCAATACAGTTGATTGATATTAAACTTTTGTAACAGCATAGTAATATACTTAAGTCTACACTTTGTTTTATTATTTAGTTGAGCAATGTATTTTTTATGATGTTGAAATATCACTTCAGGGTCAGTTCTTTGGCTTAAATTGGAACTATCATGATATTATTTTATGTAAAAACCTTTGTATATAGGAATAAAGGAGAACAAAGGAATTCCCTACCTTGAATAAATAACTTTATGAAAATCGAATTCTTAGAGGACAAATAAAACCAAAAAATAATTGTTAATTTGAACATGTAGGCCAGAAAAGCTGCACATTAAGTTCTGTGATGTTGTACCAGCCAAAGTCACCAAAACCCTTTGAAGCAATAAAGATCTGTGCCTCTGAAGATTCCCCCAGTAGCTCCACATCTTCTATTCTGCTGATTCACTGCACATGCTCTGTGTTACCAGCTTGGTTACCAACCTACAATATACTGTATTTATAGAATATAAATGTCACATTACAGGGCTGATTAGTAATTAATTCAGATTCTTATTGGCAGCTCTGAAACCAGTGTCACTGGCATCAGAATTTAATAATCAGCCTTGTAGCATCAGCTTATATGACAAACCTCATTTTCTGCTTAATATTTGCAACGACCCCTAACCCTATCTTCCCAACAGCTGCCCAGACCACACTAAGCATCTGTGTGTCACTGACCCGTGTACAACTTTGAAGACCGAACTCATTACTGTTAAAGAGTTATAAAACAGAATTTCTACCCATGTTTTATTTTTTTTTTTTTTTTTTTAAATAGTTCGTTATTTATTTTGACATTACAAAGTGAAACAGAAAGCAGAGAGAAGAAAAAGAACAAGCAAAAGAAGGGTCAGGGACAACATTCTTAAAAAAATTCCTAAATATTTCTTTGATTCCCTGGAAGTGGGGGAGGGTCAATGGTAAGTGTTAGTAAGGGTGAGCTGGAGAAGAGCTGGCACCCCAATTTTTTGCCAGGCATGGGTTTGCGGCAAAATTCCTTATTTTGCTGTTGCCAAATCTTTTTGCTTAACTGCCATAAACATTTGCTGCGACAGTGAGAAAAAAAGTTGCCCTTTCTACTTTCTATTTTACAGTACAAGAAACATGCACATAAAGAGACAGCACAATTATTTTTGTATTAAATCTTAACCATGGTTCATTTTACCTACATAGTACTAGAGTAGAGGAACTGTGAAAAAAAACAAAAGTTCATGCCTCAGGAAGATGACGTACAATATATCTTTTGGATCTGGCAATCTCTAAACACAACACGTAGAGATGAAAGTGTAAATCAAAATTATACAATCCAAGTTACCTGCTAGTGACTATAATAACATCTTCAGAGATATTGGCCATTTCCTTGATAGTAAGGTAGCACATCCTCCGTAGAGTTTGCTAAAAGTATAACAAAAAAAAAAAACAACCCAGTAATAGTAATTATTTGAAAATTACCACCTTCCACATTAACAACACATTGCTAACAAGCTTTTATGGAGCAATCATTGCTGAAGATCAGCCAATATGAATGAAGGCTAAGAGAACTAATAGTCAAAAGAGATACTATTTTCATTTTTTTCTATAAATCATGCAGGTACAGGCCATCAGGTTCGTATTCTCCCTTTAGCCAACTGCTCTATTTGTAATTGTCTCTCAACCAGGCCCGGATTTGTGGAAAGGCCACAAAGGCCCGGGCCTAGGGCGGCAAAATTTGGGGGGCGGCATGCCGCCCCGCCGCACCAAAATATTAAAGTTTATTGCGCATACGGAGCAATGGGGAACTCTCCCCCACTGCTCCGTATGCGATTGAAAAGGGCCGCGCATGCACAATCGCGAGTTCGCGCATGCGCGGGGGGAGGTTCGCCGTTCGCGCATGCGCAGGGGGTGTTCGCCGTTCGCGCATGCGCAGGGGGCCATGACAGAGAGGGGGCGGCCTCGGGGTGCCCGGCCAACAAATCCGGCCCTGCTCTCAACCAACTAAGACTGTTAGCCGACTGCGCATTGTTCTCTTCACCTTATCCTTTATTTTTCACATTTACCTTTTTCCCTTTTCCCCTGGTTTATGTTGTCAAAAAAAATTCCTTCTTGTAAAAATCATAAATAAAGCTCAGTATTTGTATTGTACTAATGCAGAATTTTGATGCAATGTTGAAAACTTATATATAATATATAGAGTATATTAAAAAAAAAAAAAGCCATCAGGCATGTTCCTACTAACATTTCGAAAATCTCACTACGATAAGAAGCTTTTTAAAATGAACTTGCTTAATTTATAGGTTTGATTTAGTTCCATGCAGCAGCATAGATGTGTATTAGATTTTAGCCAGTTTTTTTTTTTTTGATGATCACAGAAGGTTAAACACACACGTGTAGCTTTAGCCTCTCAGGTCTGCTTTACCATCAGGTACACACAGTAGCCATATGACCAAAGTTGTTTCTTTATATTTTATTAATAGTGAAAAACAAAAAGACTAAAATTGTATAATTATATATTGTGGCTTTAAACAACCTAAAATAAAATGAGAAAAAGGTGACTACAAATAAAGTGATTGAGAAATGGTTATATACTTATATCTTATGTACAATACAAAAAAAAATATCAGATTAAATTACTGATATCCCAGAATGTCACTTACATCGTTGGACTGAAATAAACGGGTCATGGCAAAAAATGCTTCAGTGGCTTCCATTGTACCGAAGTGTTCACCCTGCAGAAAAAAGGTGAGACGATCATTATATGATTGTCACTAAACAATGCATATAGCTCTTCTAATGAATACAAAGCACCAATTTTAAACAAAAAGACAATGAAAAAATGTACTACATAAAAAAGTAGAAAACCTGTCCACATCAGAATGAAGATAACAGGTTAAAGATATAGCAGAAATACATTTTGTTTTTCAAAACACTTTAACTACAGATAATGCAATATTAATAGTTGTTTAATATCCATGCAAGAATGAAGTCTACTTACTCAAGTGCCCTTATGTCATGGGCTAAGTAGGTATGACTACAATCTCACAAAAGATTCCCAGGCTGTAGAAAATCTAGACATAAAGCTTCTATGTAAAATATTAGAGTTGTGAGTTTCTGTTGCCCACCAAAAAGGCAGTAGTTGGGATCTTTTTAACCTTTAATTAGACTTATAAATGAACTTTTATGCTCAATACCCTACATATTACATCAAAATTAATGAAAGTTTTAATTACCTTAAAATGAACTCTTAAGAATGACGTAGCCAGGCTGTCCTATTGACGCAGGGGAACCCTGGAGCTAATGGAACATCCCGACCAGGCAGTAGCTCCAGCGTTCCCTTTGATCCTGCATGAAAATGCACTTTGCACACTTCAGTATATCTGTATAGCCGCCCGAATTGGGCACTGCCGAGTTGGCGCTGTGACCCTCGATGCTACCATCACCTTCAGAGGTTATAGTAGCTCTAGGGTTCCCTCAGCACCCTTTATCAATAGAAGCAGCACACTTACACTTAAAGAATCTGGTGCAGATGTCACTTGCACGCTAGACACCGCACCTAAAGTAGGTAAAAACCGGAAGGGACGCAATGCAGAATTAGAAAATATATGGCGCAATTGTTTCAGATTTACTGTAAAGTGCATGTGCAGCTGTGTCCAAAATTGCACTGGATTTACCTTCTTCCTGAACCCAAGCAGCTGTTTGTTGCTGGGATAATCCTTATATACTAGATGTATATACTAGATATTCAAAACACATAGGGGCGATAAAACAAACGCTATTTATAACATGCGTAAAAATTTTTATCGCTTCTTATTTTTTGTGACTTAACGCTCGATTCACTAAAAGGACAGGCGTCATAATTAAGGCGCAATGTTCTTTGCGTTATTTAACTCCCACTGCGTGCGATATATTTCAAGTTTTTACGCACGTAACCATTACTTTCGGTAAACTACTGTTCCCGAAAATTACCATTTCCCTGAAAACTGGAGGATGCATCACTCTAGGGCCAACACATACTTGAAAAAATCCCACTGCAAAGTCCATGTTGTGTTGCCAAAAGCTCACAGACCACAATTTTCTTTAAGTACCGCCTACCCCAAGTAGGTGTTAATATTCGCACAGACTAATATGATATTTAGCGCGTTTAACGCTTCATATGTGGTTGTGAATCATGCGTTAGTATTATTTCTATTCGCTAATTATTGCAATTGTTTCTTTGCGCATACGATATGCGTCTTACCGCACGCGAAATGACTGATGAATCGGGACATAATTATCGCTATAATTTTAACTATAATTTTAACGCAAAAAAACATGCGATAAGCGTTATCAACAGTTAGTGAATCAGCCGCATATACTGCAAAGGATGGAATTTTTATTTATCTTGGATAGATTTCACAGTATATATTTGTAGTTTATATGAAGCTTGTAGATCTCTATAAAGAAACTGAATAAAAGACATCTAAAAAATAAATACAAAGTGCAAATTTAGGGCAGGAATCCTGTCAAGTGAAGTTTGTGAACTCTATATTTGTTCTAAAATGTGAACCAAATCAATATGATCATACCTGTATCAATGGTTGGGATTCGGGTTTCTAACCTTAAACTGATTGATAAAAGAACCCGGTCTCTGCTGCAATGTGGATTTAAAGATGAAAGTTTACTCTTTCACCTGGCTTCAAAATCCAATAAATAAAGGTTGCAGCATATCTCATGCATCTTATGGCATTTGCAAATGTTATGACCTCTTAAGCACTAAAGAGTTTTTGGCCTTTGAGGTGCTCAGTTATCACTAAAATACCGAATATATAAAAATATTTTGTGATTGAAGACAACTCCCTATTAGGGGAACCTGCCACCTAATCAATAGATGAGTTATAAGCCCATATGACCCCATCTACTTCTTTATAAAAATGTTTAAGCCCAATGTAGATTAAGGGAAACAGTCTACATTATACATCTCATGAACCAACTCTCAATTAAATGGATATCCCTGTCCTTTTCTTTCCTCCATTTTTGACATTTTATGTGGATCAATCATACCTGAATAATGTGACTTATAATCAAGGCTGCACTGAGTTTATATATAAAAATTGCAGTATGGAATTTGCCAGTACCAGATTTACAGTGCAAAGGAAAGTACCCTACATATGTTTTTCCTGCATTTCTGCAGTTATTTTACTTGCATGCACATTTTCTATGGGAAATACCTGATGACAATTGCAAACATTTGTTGTGTTTTATCTTTCCACCAAGGCCTTTGCAGATTTATCATTATAACCAACCTGGTTCAGCAAGTACAAAATCTTGGTTAAAATATGAAGACATCTTCTAGGATTGATGGGCGTCTCATTGAATAACCGAGCCTGCAAAACATAAAAAAATCCGCTAATTATGATAGTACACCCAAACTTTGTTTCACTTACTGTACGTCATGTTTTCAGGCTTCCTAGCAATCATATTAATGTAAATCCAAGAGTGCCACTCAGACTGTAGTTTTTCTATTCTATTATAGCTTTTCTTCTTGCCACTGGGAAAAGTGACATAACTTCCTGTAAAACTATGAAAAGATATCTGTCCTTAAATAATAGCCACTAACAAAAGTTCGGAAAAGTTAAAGCACAATATATAAGACATTAAACACCAGATTTGAGGTGTTTTACTTACATGTTTTATAAAAACATGCAAACCAAGCATGAAAGGTTCCGTGTTCTCCCCAGAAAAAAATTGCCAAGCAGTGGGGGGAAGACAGCTGGGTGATGGCGCCCAAACCACTCCCTGGTTGCTAAGGTAATTTGGACCCTAGCAACCAGATAGTTGCTGAAACTCCAAACTGGAGAGCTGATGACAAAACTACAAATTATACAAAATGAAGACTAATTGCAAATTGTCTCAATATTACTCTCTCCATCAGCAATCCCCGACCAGTGGCTCGTGATAAACATGTTGCTTGCCAACCCTTTGGATATTGCTCCCAGTGGCCTCAAAGCAGGGGCTTATTTTTGAATTTCTGGTTAGGAGGCAAGCTTTGATTGCATAAAAACCCAGTGTTATTACCAAACAGAGCCTTCTGTAGCCTTCCAGTCAACATAGGGGCTATCAAATAGCCAATTATAGCTCTCACTGGTACCTCCAGGAATGATTTTCATGCTTGTGTTGCTCTCCAAATTTTTTTTCCATTTGAATGTGGCTCACGGTATAAAAGGTTGGGGATCCCTGCTCTACATCATACTAATAGTTGACTTAAAAGTGAATCATCCGTTAACTCATGGTAGAGTGAATATTTGGCAAAAAACAATGTTCTATTTGATTTATCAATAGCACAACTTGAGTAATGCAAAGAAAAAAAACCACTGATGGTTATTTCTTTCCAAAAGGTGGACATTGATCACAGGGCTTACCTCCTGTAGAACCGCACTCTTTTCCAAATGCTGGAAAGGATTGGACCCAATTCCTAATAAATTAACACAATATGAAAATATACCAATCATAACATTAAAACATATAGAGCATATTTTTAACAGGAAATTAAAGGAGACATAGAACTTATTAAAAACCCCTTTATCCGTTTGGGTTTCAGCATTGTGAAACCCGTAAAAAAAAAACTGTCCACAAGCCACCTAGGCTGTCAATGACTTGTGCCTACGGACACACCAACTTGCATTAGAATAGCATTATACAATATACCCAAAAGTTGATTGCAAGATCAACTTACCCATTAACAGTATACAGATAGAATATAATGGGGCCAATTCACTAAAGTGCAAAATAACGTTCTGGCGAGAGGTGCTCAGCTGAGTCAGCACTGGCACTTCCCAATATATTGTCACCCAGTCTATGCTTATTAGGTATACTGGACACCCTACAATTGAGACCTCCAGCCAAATTGTGCTACTTACAATTGCTATACTATGCCAAAAAGGCATTGTTATTACACTGGAAATCTACAGGACCACGCTCTCTGAACTTTTGGAAAAAGCTCATTAATGACTCCCTACCAAAACAGAAGCTAGTGTATCAAGCCCGCGGATGCCCGGACAAATTTGAGGCCATATGGGGGACATGGCTCCTGGCAGATGCACCACCTTAGCCGACCTGAAACACTCAGCAAAAAAGACACAAGGTCCCCACCTTGGCTTTGTATAAATGAAAACCTTGGATATGGCACCCCCCCAGCTCACTCCCCCTTTTCCTCTTCTTCTTTTTCTGACTCTTCTTGTCCCCTTCTTCCTTTATTATTATTTTCCTCAAAGGGAAATTACCCTTATGTTGTTGTTTAAAATTAAAAAATGTAAAATAAAATCTTTAAAAAAAAAAAAAAGTGCAAAATAACGTGCGCTAAAAATTTTATCGCATCTAAATTATCGCAACTTATTGCACGATTCACTATAAGCATACTTGCGCTATTTTACGCGCGATATTGCATGCGTTATTTAACTCGCAAAGACTATTTTCATGCGGTATTTGACGATACATACGCTAAATAACGCACGCGTATAGTCGCGGCATATAAATAGTAGCTTATAAATAGTGTATATAAATTGTCGCCGTATATAAATAGTGTATATAAATAGTAGCCACATATAAATGGTAGCATATAAATAGTAGATGCTTATAAATAGTAGCCACTAGTGATGAACAAATGTGTTTTGGTTATCTTTGGTGAAAAATTAGCAAATCTTTCGAAAGATCCACAAAACGGCAAAAACGTTGTGTGGTCAATTTTTGGACGTGCAGTGAATTTTTGCGTGGCAAATTTTTTCATGCGTTTTGCCATTGGCAGATTGTTTTGCAAAACGCATGAAAAAATTCGCGGCGGAAAAAATTCGCCGCACGTCCAAAAGTTTGCTGCAAATCCATGCCTGGCGAAACATTTCATCACTTGTAGCCACATATAAATAGTTGTGCAAATGAACGCACGCCATGTTAGCCATACACGCCAATACTTGCGGAAAATTACTTTATTAAAAATGACCATTTTACTGCAAACTGGCGGCTTCATTACTCTAGGGGAAACACATACTTGAATAAATAACACTGCAAAGTCCATATTTTATTGCCAAAAGCTCATTAACTGTACTTTTCTATAATTATCGCCTGCCTGAAGTAGGTGTTAATTTTCGCATAACCTAATGCGATATTTAGCGCGCCTTACTGTTTGTGAATCATGCGTTAGTATTCTTTTCTGTGCGCTAATTAACGGATGCGTTAAAACTACCGCATGCGATATGGCGACTTAACGCACGCGATAATGCTATAGTGAATCGCGCGCTAATTATCGCGTCTATTTTAACGCAAAAAAACCTGCAATAAAATTTATCGCACTTTAGTGAATCAACCCCAATGTCTGATATATTACACAATTCACAACTGTATGCCTTTTTTGGAAAGATTATTAAATCTTTCCAAAATGAAACATGCCACAAATAAATGGAACTTTTACACTTTCAGTGTGCAACTGCTCGTTCTGTCAGTAATCTTCTAAAGATTCTTGAGATGAGATATTTGCAGGGGAAGGGGGTGGAGAATAGCAGAACAATCATGGAGGTTGTACTGCTACTTGCAGAGGGTGTTTCTAAGAACAAGAGGCACACACTGCCAGGATCTCAGTATAAGTATCCTCCCCTTAATTACATCATCAAATAGTGACAAACTACATTAACCATCAGCCCCAGTGGAACAGCCCATAATAAATAAAGACCAATTATCACACATCGCTATTAACACACCAAAATGACTGTCTGGTCTCTTGGCATTGTGTGCCTCTTGTTCTTAGAATCTAGCCCTGTGAGTAGCAATACAACCTCCATGAGCATTCTGCTGTGTAGTTCTTCACTGTTTGATGTTGTAGGGTGCTTATACTGGGACCCTGGCTGATAACGTAATCAGGGGGTGGGTTCTTGAGCATTTAAAACTTGCACTTGACAAAGGGGTTATCCCTGAAACATGTGTATGTATCTTCAGCCCTGGTACTAACACAGTGGTGCAATGGTTACTCAGTAAAAGTTTTTCTGTGATCCTAATCCATACATGCAGTAGGGCAACTAGGAAAGGGATGCTGGCCCTGTTTGAGGCCAAAATTCAATGGGGGGGGGGATTAAGTTCCCTCCTTGCCCCTATTTGCGGATGTCCATGGAAGAACTGCACTTTAAATTGGATACATAAGGACAAATGAATTAGGCATATACATTTATAGTTAGAGAAAAGCAACCCACTTGTGTCTGTAATGGCTAATACAGCACCGTGTGATTTAACCAGGTGGCACAAGCCACAATGAAAGACTGCAAGCCCTCCCTCACTGGCCAGCACAGACGTGCCATTTGCTGAGGCGGCTTTCCATCTATAGGAAAGTCAGAGGCTTTAAGGCCTGTTTATTAATTGGACTGTTTCTGCATATACCGATATGAACAAAAGGTAAAATATATCAGTTACCGGATTCCTCGTCCTTCTTGTCAAATTTCTTGATCATTTTCATAGATGGGCACGTTAGAGGCCAATCTCAGTGGCAGAGTTTCACCCCTCTCACCCCCCCCGGCTGTGCGTGCTGCGTGAGCAAGCCGGCTCCCCTCCTTCTCAGGGGCAGTGAGTGGTTGTCAGGCAACACAGGAAGAGGCGTGCTGCTGTGAGAAACAAGTGACAGTAAGAGTTCATAAAGCAACAGCGGCCACAAAAACACATGCCTACAGGGAACCTTATGGGTAGAGTCCTGCTCAGTGCTTTTGATTCTGCTTGCGCAGACTGGCCTTTTTTCATCGCCCCTTGCAGCATGGAGCTCCAGCTCAGTCAGCCAACAGTATCTGAGATCGCTGCTGCTAGTAGGTCTCCTGCGAGAAAAGCAGCATCCCCCCCCTTATGTACCTTTGTGTGAATGAAGCCCAAATAGGGCTGAAATGAATTTAGGCTGGGACCCCTTCCCCCTTTAGCCATATGGTCATTCGGGCAGGGCCTGCTCCCTCCCCCGGCCAGCTCCAGGTAGAACAATAGAAGGGTGAGCAGTGGAGGGAAAGAGAGGAGGGGGCTAGGGGAGGGGACTTAGGCAGAGCAAGGTATGTAATGGGATGTGTTTGTTAAGGATACATTCTTACTTGTTTCTTGTCCACAAGCCACCTAGGATGTTAATGACTTGTGCCTAAGACACACCAACTTGGCAAATTGCATTAGAATAGCATTAAACAATATACCAGAAGTTTATTGCAAGATCAACTTACCCATTAACAGTATAGAGATAGAATATAATGTCTGATATATTACACAATTCACAACTGTATGCCCTTTTTGGAAAGATTATTAAATCTTTCCAAAATGAAACATGCCACAAATAAATGGAACTTTTACACTTTCAGTGTGCAACTGCTCGTTCTGTCAGTAATCTTCTAAAGATTCTTGAGATGAGATATTTGCAGGGGAAGGGGGTGGAGAACAGCAGAACAATCATGGAGGTTGTACTGCTACTTGCAGAGGGTGTTTCTAAGAACAAGAGGCACACACTGCCAGGATCTCAGTATAAGTATCCTCCCCTTAATTACATCATCAAATAGTGACAAACTGCATTAACCATCAGCCCCAGTGGAACAGCCCATAATAAATAAAGACCAATTATCACACATCGCTATTAACACACCAAAATGACTGTCCGGTCTCTTGGCATTGTGTGCCTCTTGTTCTTAGAATCTACCCCTGCAAGTAGCAATACAACCTCCATGAGCATTCTGCTGTGTAGTTCTTCACTGTTTGATGTTGTAGGGTGCTTATACTGGGACCCTGGCTGATAATGTAATCAGGGGGTGGGTTCTTGAGCATTTAAAACTTGCACTTGACAAAGGGGTTATCCCTGAAACATGTGTATGTATCTCCAGCCCTGGTACTAGCACAGTGGTGCAATGGTTACTCAGTAAAAGTATTTCTGTGATCCTAATCCATACATGCAGTAGGGCAACTAGGAAAGGGATGCTGGCCCTGTTTGAGGCCAAAATTCAATGGGGGGGGGGGATTAAGTTCCCTCCTTGCCCCTATTTGCAGATGTCCATGGAAGAACTGCACTTTAAATTGGATACATAAGGACAAATGAATTAGGCATATACATTTATAGTTAGAGAAAAGCAACCCACTTGTGTCTGTTATGGCTAATACAGCACCGTGTGATTTAACCAGGTGGCACAAGCCACAATGAAAGACTGCAAGCCCTCCCTCACTGGCCAGCACAGACATGCCATTTGCTGAGGCGGCTTTCCATCTATAGGAAAATCAGAGGCTTTAAGGCCTGTTTACTAATTGGACTGTTTCTGCATACACCGATATGAACAAAAGGTAAAATATATCACTGTTACCGGATTCCTCGTCCTTCTTGTCAAATTTCTTGATCATTTTCATAGATGGGCACGTTAGAGGCCAATCTCAGTGGCAGAGTTTCACCCCTCTCACCCCCCCGGCTGTGCGTGCTGCGTGAGCAAGCCGGCTCCCCTCCTTCTCAGGGGCAGTGAGTGGTTGTCAGGCAACACAGGAAGAGGCGTGCTGCTGTGAGAAACAAGTGACAGTAAGAGTTCATAAAGCAACAGCGGCCACAAAAACACATGCCTACAGGGAACCTTATGGGTAGAGTCCTGCTCAGTGCTTTTGATTCTGCTTGCGCAGACTGGCCTTTTTTCATCGCCCCTTGCAGCAGGGAGCTCCAGCTCAGTCAGCCAACAGTATCTGAGATCGCTGCTGCTAGTGGGTCTCCTGCGAGAAAAGCAGCATCCCCCCCTTATGTACCTTTACAACAGATGCTTGCTGAGGGTCAGCCAGTGCCACTCAATAGTTATGTCATGTGTCTTTTGTACAGTCTGCTTTAGTGTCACTCCTGGTGTAGTCCCTGCTCTGACAGGCACAGGAGTACCTGAAGTTTGTTTAAAAGTTGCCATTGTATGGCAACCTACGCCTTTAGGTTTGCATTAGTCTGATGCAGGGCGGTATTATGTGGAAACTTTATAGTTATTGCCTGCAGCAAAGGATTTCATAAAAAGTTATGTTCGGGGAGACTAGAAGGGGGCCAACTGCTAGGACATTTACCAATTGGCTCCAAGCATTTTTGGCAGTATTTTCTCTGCAAAATTACCTCAGTTGGCATCTCAATTTTTTAGGCACTTTGACATTATAAATAAATCTTATAAAAGCTACAGGGTTTTTCTTGGGCCACGGTCCTAGTGGGCCCCAGCGGCCCAAACCCGACCCTTGCCAGTGCTCCCCAGGGTCGGACTGGGCCGCCGGGACACCGGGAAAAATCCCGGTGGGCCCCGGCCCTAGTGGGCCCCAGCGGCCCAGTCCGACCTTTGCCGGCGCTCCCCGCTACTGACTGTTCCTCCCCGACGCGTTCAATTTATACGCGCTCGGGGAGGACGTCAGGCGGGGGCCCTTCGGGGGGGTTAGGGGGGCCCTTGGGGGGGTTAGGGGACGCGGCAGGGGCACCTGCAGGGCCCCTGGGGCGGGAGCCCCGGTGGGCCCTGCACCCCCCAGTCCGACCCTGGTGCTCCCCCTGCCTGACTGTTCCTCCCTGCGTTAAATGTATGCGTGCTTGGGGAGGACTTTGTGTGGGGGCCCCTGCAGGGTGGGGGGGTTAGGGGACGTGGCCGACAGGGGCACCTGCAGGGCCCCTGGGCGGGAGCCCCGGTGGACCCTGCAACCCCCAGTCCGATCCTGTATATAGGGCAGGGTCTGTCCTGATTGGCTGACCCCAACCCACCAATAACGATGCTGGGATGAAATAGCTAGGCCAAGGTTTCTGGTAAAAAGAAGCATGAGTGGGAAATGAAAGCTTGCCAGCTGCTGGCCTGGACCAGTGGTTAGGGAGAGCAACCAGGAAATCCCAGGTTCAACCCCCAGCCTGGTTCAATCCCCAGAGCCCCTCTTCACAAGGTGAGAGAACCACAGTTTTAAATGCCCAGGGGAGAAGTCAGAAACTGAAATAGACTGCTGGGTAACTGGCCCTGGAGCTAAAGCAGGCTGCTGGTGGGTAGCCAGCCCTGGAGCTAAAGCAGGCTGCTGGTGGGTAACCGGCCCTGGAGCTAAAGCAGGCTGCTGGTGTGTAACCGGCCCTGGAGCTAAAGCATGCTGCTGGTGGGTAACCGGCCCTGGAGCTGAAGCAGGCTGCTGGTGGGTAACCGGCCCTGGAGCTAAAGCAGGCT
Source organism: Xenopus tropicalis (assembly GCF_000004195.4). Classification (NCBI taxonomy): domain Eukaryota; kingdom Metazoa; phylum Chordata; class Amphibia; order Anura; family Pipidae; genus Xenopus; species Xenopus tropicalis. The sequence goes on along the minus strand of NC_030679.2, from coordinate 86,687,064 downwards.
GCTGGTGGGTAACCGGCCCTGGAGCTAAAGCATGCTGCTGGTGGGTAACCGGCCCTGGAGCTGAAGCAGGCTGCTGGTGGGTAACCGGCCCTGGAGCTGAAGCAGGCTGCTGGTGGGTAACCGGCCCTGGAGCTGAAGCAGGCTGCTGGTGGGTAACCGCCCCTGGAGCTGAAGCAGGCTGCTGGTAGGTAACCGGCCCTGGAGCTGAAGCAGGCTGCTGGTGGGTAACCGGCCCTGGAACTGAAGCAGGCTGCTGGTGGGTAACTGGCCCTGGAGCTGAAGCAGGCTGCTGGTGGGTAACCGGCCCTGGAGCTAAAGCAGGCTGCTGGTGTGTAACCGGCCCTGGAGCTAAAGCAGGCTGCTGGTGGGTAACCGGCCCTGGAGCTGAAGCAGGCTGCTGGTGGGTAACCGGCCCTGGAGCTAAAGCAGGCTGCTGGTGGGTAACCGGCCCTGGAGCTAAAGCATGCTGCTGGTGGGAAACCGGCCCTGGAGCTGAAGCAGGCTGCTGGTGTGTAACCGGCCCTGGAGCTGAAGCAGGCTGCTGGTGGGTAACCGGCCCTGGAACTGAAGCAGGCTGCTGGTGGGTAACTGGCCCTGGAGCTGAAGCAGGCTGCTGGTGGGTAACCGGCCCTGGAGCTAAAGCAGGCTGCTGGTGTGTAACCGGCCCTGGAGCTAAAGCAGGCTGCTGGTGGGTAGCCAGCCCTGGAACTGAAGCAGGCTGCTGGTGGGTAACCGGCCCTGGAGCTAAAGCAGGCTGCTGGTGGGTAACCGGCCCTGGAGCTAAAGCATGCTGCTGGTGGGAAACCGGCCCTGGAGCTGAAGCAGGCTGCTGGTGGGTAACCGGCCCTGGAGCTGAAGCAGGCTGCTGGTGGGTAACCGGCCCTGGAGCTAAAGCAGGCTGCTGGTGGGTAGCCAGCCCTGGAGCTAAAGCAGGCTGCTGGTTGGTAACTGGCCCTGCAGCTGAAGCAGGCTGCCGGCAAATAGCTGGCCCTGGGTCTGAAGCGTGCTGGGGAACCAGTACTGGAGCTAGAGGCAGTGGCTGCTGCTGGGGAGCCGGCACTGGAGCTGGAGGCAGCGGGGTTGGTGAAAACTTACACTGCAAATCCAATAGAAAAAGAGTGGTATCAAAGATCACTTGGCACTTGCAGCAAAGTAAGTTGTCTGTCCAGGATCGAGCATCCCTCTTCAGCAAGATAAATATGATATTTGAGACCTGATCAATGGGGGAGGAATTCACTGGGAGTTCCATCAAAGTATCTCTGTGAGGCTAAGGATAAAATATTTTTCTTTGGTTCATGGCAAGAGGGCACAGTAAAAGCCCTTGCAGACTTTTGGGGCCTGAAAATTCTGTCAAGGAAATGGTAGGGGGGCTAAGAAGGATGAGGAGGGCGAGGATCCAGGATCAGGAAGGAGTGTGCAAGGTGGAGAGGATGCAGGATCTGGGACAGTCAGGAGTGAGGATGTAACAGGCAAGCCTTAGTGCTCATGTGTATTGGCCAATGCTTAGGCGCGGAATGTGATGAGGGCTGGGCTTATATAGAGTAGGTTCAACCTTGATTAGCTGACCCAAACCCAGCAATAAGGATGTTGGAGTGAAATAGCTAGGCCAGGGATCCAAGTAAAAAATCCCAGGTTCAAACCCCAGCAGAGCCTTACAGTTTCATGTTGGATTGTCAATTAAATAAAAAAAAAAAAAAATAACAGCCACAGTATCTTGGACTAAATTTGGCTTGTTTTTACCCACAGTGGCATTTTTTCTCACTTTTCCAGCATAACTGCAGCCACAGACGGATTTGTAATTGGTTAAATTGTATCTGATGCATTAAAACATGAACAATTGTGGTTGTGCATTTTTACAAATGGGCGCAGTTTTGCTCAAGATCATAACAGTGGTGGTGATAGATCCAGGATTCTCACAGAGGCCTGCAACAATAGACACAGCTTAATTAAAGGGGGCCCAAAGTCATTTTGATGTAGACACATGGGAAACAATGACATAAGTGCCAACAGTAAATATTTTTATTGTCCAATACAAGGTCGGACTGGCCCGCCGGGATACCGGGAAAAAACCCGGTGGGCCCTGGCCTTGGTGGGCCCCTAGACCCTCATTGTAGTTACCGTATTTTTCGCCGTATAAGACGCACTTTTTCTTCCCCAAAACTGGGGGGGAAAGTTGGTGCTTCTTATACGACGAATGGCAGCTGCAATGCGCTCGTTGCGCGCACCCCCCCCCCGTGGGAGCCCGTATTAATAGCGCACTCAATGTAATTATGTAAAGGGGAGAACTGCTGCCCTTTCTGTGTAGACGCGCTGCTGGGTACGAGTGCTGCTATAATACCTGTGTCCGCGGTGCAGAGGCGCCTCGATGAAGTCATCGCGCCCTTCTTTTTGGCGTGAATCTCTAGGCGCCCGTTGCCTAGCAACCGGAGACGCACGGGGAGTGTGTGATGGCCCCTTATCTCCGGTGTACGGTAGGCAGATCCGCAGTGTCTCCCAGGTGTGAGTGCCTCCTTGGGTAGCTCTGCGTATCCTGAGCAGGGATCCTGTATGCCTGATGGTGCTGCCATGTTGATTTTCCAATTGCAAGATACCAGGGCCTGCAGTTTGTAAGTTTTAACTCTTTGCATACCTGCACTTTATTTATTTATTTTTTATTTTTATGAAAATGAACAAATGTAGCTGAAAAGTAAACCCAGAACAATGTCACATGACATGTCACACAGCAGGATGGGAGCACACACAGGGGAGCGCACACAGCAGGATGGCAATTACTTGATACTTAGTATGGCAGCTTACTTAGCCTTCCCAAACTTGCCTGACAGTTAAAATTAGTAAAATTAGGTACCTCGGCTTATATTCAGAACGGCTTATACTAGAGTATATATGGTATATTGTACGCATGCTCAGGTCTTGCTTTTGCTGAAGGAGAGCTGCATTATGGGATTTTTTTTGTCCAAGTCAGCGGTTTTTTTTTAAACAGTGGTGTTTGAAAAGATTAAAATATTTTACTACAGTATTTGGTTCAGAATCTTTTTTTTCTAGATTTTCCTCCTTTAAAATTGGGTCTTATATTCCGGAGCGTCTTATATGGCGAAAAATACGGTAATTTCACATTGTATCCCAATAATAAATAATTTTGTATCAGCCGATCAGTCCAGGTGAGACATACAGTACGTTGGCAGCGGGCCCCACTAATAATAGAAGACCACCAGTGGGCCCACCGACGCCTGCATCGTGCAGTAGCTGTGTACCTCACATAACCCTGTCAGAGCCGAGGACCCTGCTCACGTGATTAATGGACCCTTATCTATTCTGCGATGCTAGCGGCTGGCCTGCACGCTGCCTGAACTCTGGCTGCACGTAAATCCTACGTTTCAGGCAGGAGGCAGCAGGCTTAATCAGAGCTTGGCAGTGGCACAACTTCCAGATGGCACATCAAACCTTGCATTCATGACTGGCTACACTGAAGCCTCCATTTGTGAATCCCCTGCTGCAGCATTACAGAAGGTGGCACAGGTACTTACTCTGTCCACTTTTTTAATTTAAAAATAATCTGGTCTTTCTCATGTCCTAATATTGCTACAGCTATTCCATTTTTTTCTTTTCCAAATACAAATTTTAATCTTGAAAGTCATTTATGGGCGCTATTTTGTATGGGGAGGTGCGGGCCCTTAAGATGTAGTTTCCTGGTGGGCCCTGTGCACTCCAGTCCGACACTGGTCCAATACATACAATTATGCACATTTTTACAAGTCGCTGCATTGCCCCCTCATAGCTCCTACTAGGCTGGAATTGTGAGGGGAAAACTGCTGAATTGTGGATAAAAAAGACATAGTGACCAAAATTGCAATTTGCACACTGCACTTGCATTCATAAATGAGCCCTATTATCTCTAACCATCTATCGGACAAGGTCCAGTTCATATATAATGTCTGAGGAGACCAACTAAAAATTCTGTTGATGTAATTACATTGGATGAAAACAAGATATAAAACTTCATATAGATGTTTGAAAATCAAAGCCTTTCCATTGGGACAACTAGAGGTTAGATTGTTAGATTGTTAGAAGTTAGATTGTACATCAGGAATTGTTGAGAAAGCTTATCATTCTAAGAACAGTTGAAGAAAACAAAGCACCCAATGATTTCACCCAAAGATCTAATACATTTCTGCATTGATTGAATTTTGAGGTTTATAGGGTCAGACAGCTTGTCTTACTAAAGACATGATAGAAACTGCTCCAAGGGAAAGTTCTCATTAACAGCAAAAATGAAAAGGGATATTGGAACTGTCTAGATTAGTAAGATGCTTTTTGACAGACTAATGGACACACTTACAAGGCAAAAGGTGTTCATGCAATTAAACACTGCTGTTTGTCTTCTAGCTCAGTTTCCTAATTAAAATTTCTGTTTAATTCACATATGCGTTGCAACTTGAATGGAGAGCAGAGCAGACACAAGGTTATTTTTGTCAACAAAATAGTTTGGATAATTAAAATGTCATCCCTCATGGTGTCAGCCCTTTTGGTGTAGTTTGTTTTTATACCCGCAATCTGCTATAAATCAATTAACTTGATATTTTTATCTTCAATGTTCTCTCAGCTCAAATCATTTGAACTGTTACTCGTGGGCATTGCAAAAAATATACCAGTCTATTTCCCAAACATGTTTAATAAAATGAAGTATGCTTGCAGAGACAGTTGCTTTAATGATACTTTTGTTTTAACTATTTGTTTAAGGGTCAGTCAAATGTTTTTTTCCCAGAATGCAACATTTGTGCCACATTCCAGCATACCTGTGGCTGTGAGGGATGTTGTGTCTGACACTTTTGTAGGCAATGCAGGCAAATGCACACAAATTGGAATCAGTATGCAATTGTGCTGAAAATTGGCAGATGGGGTCATATCTGACAATTGGCATCAATATGGCGCCTGCAGAGATTCTCTAGGCTGCTTCACGTATTGGCACAGTGAGAACCGTGGAATTATCGCCAGATTTAAAGGAACAGTAACACCAAAAAATAAAAGAGCTTTAAAGTAATAAAAATATAATGCACTGTTGCCCTGCACTGGTAAAACTGGTGTGTTTGCTACAGTAACACTACTATAATGTATATAATAAGCTGCTGTGTAGCCACGGGGGCAGCCATTCAAGCTGGAAAAAAGGAGAAAAGGCACAGGTTACATTGCAGATAACAGATAAGTTCTGTAGAATACAATAGTGTTTTATCTGTTATCTGCTATGTGCCTGTGCCTTTTCTCCTTTGAATGGCTGCCTCCATGGCTACATGGCAGCTTATTTATATAAATTATAGTAGACTTTCTGAAGTAAACACACAACTTTTACCAGTGCAGCGCAGCAGCACATTATATTTTAGTTACTTTTATACACTTTCATTTTTTGGTGTTACTGTTCCTTTAAGGAGGTGGTAGCTTCAGAGCTCCAGAGCTCCAGTGTTCACCCAGTTTAGAGCCAAATTTGTTTTGTGGGGAATTAATATTATTTACATCATTACATTATTTTAAAGAAATTATGATTTTGGTGCCTAAATAATACAGGTATGGGACCTGTTATCTAGAATGTTCAGGACCTGGGGTTTTCAGGATAAGGGGTCTTTCTGTAATTTGGATCTCCATTCTTTAAGTTTACTAAAACTTATTGAAACATTAATAAACCCAGTAGGGTTGCTTTACCCTCAATAAGGATCTATTATATCTTAGTTAGGATCAAGTACAAGGTACTGTTTTATAATTACAGTAAAAAAGGAAATATGTTTTTTAAATTTTGAATTATTTTATTAAAATGGAGTCTGTGGGAGATGGCCTTGCCTTAATTTGGAGCTTTTGTGGATAATTTAAGTCTGTGTAAATTAGTGGTGGGTGGGTGTAAGCAGGTGCACAGTGGCCATATAAATGTATAAAGCTGGCAATACACGTTATAATTACGATCTTTCCTTTTTTTTTTTTAGATTTCCTTTCTGGTATTTTAGGAAAAGATTAATATTGCTAAAGAAATGTATTTCCTTAGTGGCCATATTCAATGGTTATATTAACTACTACAACAATTTAAATAGGGCATTAATATTCCACATTAGAGTGCATTGCAAACTAATTTCATTCCAATATGGAATCAGCAACATTAACCTGAGCTCCACTGGGGTCAAAGCTGTTATCTGAGAATCGGGATGGATGTAAGTTTTAATTACTCTCTGTATGGACTTGCATTCATGTGTGTTACAAGTTCTTTAGGTCAGCACTGAGGTAGGTTATTGGTGTTTCATTTTGAGAAGACAGCACACATTGCCAATCCAGTCAGAGTTTCTATTCTCTTTTTCTCTTCTTTTCTAATGATTACTGCAGTGGATCATTTCCAATATTGATGTGAACTATCTTAAGATCACTGGAGACATTTCAAGTTTTTATGTTGAGCTGATTTCAGTAAAAGTAAAGGCTCCGTTATTCTATAATTCAGTGCATTAGTTTGCACTCACTATCAGTGCTTCAAATATTTTTTTTTTAAGTTAACACAGAAACAGACAGTCTGGATTTAAATTTAGCTGGTTGAATTGCACAGACTGTCCAGATTCAAATCTTATCAAAATCTTTGGAGTTGGCTGAATCCACATGGAATTCTGGATAGTTATTCACCAGTAATTATTCATAATACACATAATGGAATATTGTTAGGTTAGAAAATCATATTTTATAGGCCAGTACATTTGTTGAATGCACTGTTAAAGGAAACCACACTACCTGATACAGTGAATAACCACTACCTCCTTCTGTTGGGGTTCCTCAAAGCTCTGCCCTGTGCCCCTTGTTATTCTCTTTCTGCACTTCCTGTCTTGGCAAACTAATCAATTTATATGGTTTCCAATACCACCTCTATGCTGACAATACACAGATAAATCTCTCCTCTCCTAATCTCAACCCAGAGCTTTTAACTTGCATCTGTTCTTGCCTGTCTGCTATATCTACTTGGATATCCCAATGCTACCTAAAATTAAGAAAAAATTGGTTCCCTTTCCCCCTTCCAACACCCATAATGTCCCCAAGGTTTCTATCACAGTAAACAATTCCACTATCACCTGATCCTTCCAGGCCTGGTGCCCTGGGGTTATTCTCAATTCAGCCCTGCCCTTCACTCCTCATATCCGGTCACTTATCAAATCATATCACTTACCTGCAAAATATTTCCAAAATACAATCATGTATCACCCAAGATGGTGTCAAAGTTCTTATTCACTTTCTCATCATATCATGCCTGGACTATTGTAACTCTCTATAGATTAGTCTTCCCCTCCAGAGACCCCTCTCCAGCCCTTAATGAATATTGCTGCCAGGCTCATACACCTCAGCAATCACTCCTCCTCTGCCATGCCACTCACCTGCTTCTCAACTCTTCTCTCATTACCTCCTCACACACTTGCATTCAAGACAAGGGCTGCCCCCCTTCTCTGGAATTTGCTTCTACAATCTGTCTGACTTAATCCCAATCTTTCTGCCTTCAAAAGAGCTCTAAAAACACATTTATTTAAAGAAACTTACCCTAATTAAGTTTAGCACAACCTCAGTAGGCTGCTAAAAGCAATACTGTATCCTACATCTCTTACATTGCTTAATTCTGATCTTGCCCATCCCCACACCTTATGTCTCAACCCCCTATCCTTATAGATTGGTTGTTTTGTATGTAATTATGTAACATAGTAACATTGTAAGTTAGGTTGAAAAAAAAACGTACGTCCATCACGTTCAACCATTAATGCCTATATATAACCTGCCTAACTTCTAGTTGATCCAGAGGAAGGCAAAAACCCCATCTGAAGCCTCACTAATTTGCTGCAGAGGGGGAAAAAATTCCTTTCTGACTCCCAAGATGGCAATCGGACCAGTCCCTGGATCAACTTGTACTAAGAGCTATCTCCCATAACCCTGTATTCCCTCACCTGCTAAAAAGCCATCCAACCCCTTCTTAAAGCTATATAATGTATCAGCCAGCAAAACTGATTCGGGGAGGGAATTCCACAACTTCACAGCTCTCACAGTAAAAAATCCTTTCCGAATATTTAAACGGAACCTCCCTTCTTCTAAACGGAGTGGGTGCCCTCGTGTCCGTTGGAAGGACCTACTGGTAAATAAAGCATTAGAGAGGTTATTATATGATCCCCTTATATATTTATACATAGTTATCATGTCACCTCTTAAGCGCCTCTTCTCCAGTGTAAACAGACCCAACTTGACTAGTCTTTCTTCATAACTGAGACTTTCCATACCCTTAACCAGCTTAGTTGCACTTCTCTGGATCCTCTCTAATTCAATTATGTCCCGTTTAAGCACTGGAGACCAAAACTGGACAGCATATTCTAGATGGGGCATTACCAGCGCTCTGTAAAGGGGAAGAATAACACCCTCCTCCCGTGAATCTATACCCCTTTTAATACAGCTCAAAACCCTGTTTGCCCTTGCAGCTGCTGCCTGGCATTGCTTGCTACAGCCAAGTTTATTATCTACAAGGACTCCAAGGTCCTTCTCCATTATGGATTTGCCTAGTGCAGTCCCATTAAGGGTATAAGTGGCTTGCATATTTTTACATCCCAGGTGCATGACCTTACATTTATCCACATTAAATCTCATATGCCACTTAGCTGCCCAGATTGCCAGTTGGTCAAGATCCTGCTGCAAGGATGCCACATCCTGGATAGAATTGACTGGTCTGCAGAGTTTTGTGTCATCTGCAAACACTGATACATTGCTTATAATACCCTCCCCTAAGTCATTTATGAACAAGTTAAACAAAATTGGACCCAGTATTTATGTATAAATTCACTTTTTGTACAGCACTGCGGTATATGTTGGCACCTTATAAATGTGTGTTAATAATAGTGTTGAAACAATGAATGTAGCAATTTCTGATGATACAGTATGCAAAAACCCAAAGACAAGCAATTTTTGTGGTTTAATACAATTTTGCTCCGATTCTTTACTGTCTGAATAAGGAAATGGTATTGTTTCCCCTTTACGTGGAACCATAGATAAGACTAATTATCTATAGGTTGCAGGAATGTTATAGTGAGGATTTAATTGGGGTAATGTAATTAAGAAATCTTAAATATTCCCACATCTTCAATGTTCCAGTGCTGATTTGCTTTAAGGTTTTTTCTTTTCTTTTTTTTTTAAGTTTGTGCTCGTTTTGCACATCTTTTGTGGCCCGCTTATACCACCATATATCAGAAGGTCTCCATATTAATGGGTTTCAAGAAATGCAGGAAGAATAGATCACTGCAAATCAGAAACAGCCCTACGCTCCACGCTTCTAATCGTGTAACCATGTTTTCCTCATAATTTGCCATAAGTTCTTCGTTCTCTAAAGCTGGGGAGAAAAATATATTGTAATTCAACTTAAAAATAATTCTGTTTGTTATCTAGAAATAGTCATTTACTGCAAGTAATACTTTAAAATAAATTGCCATCACCTAGGGAAAACCACGCTTGCTGCTCAAGGTTGCAATGCTTAGATGGAAATTGCTTATTAGGAAGACAAAGTGAATCATTTTGAAACTCTCTAATATCTATATCACTTTTCAGTTCTAGACAAGGTGAAAAAGTTTAGTAAAGCCTCACAACAGTAAAGAATAGAAAATCTAAATGCAGATGAGTCTTGAAAAAAGGAACAATTGAAAAACTGTTAACATTTAAACTCTTAAACTGAATACATTTATTTTTATAAGTAATCCACTCACAAAAAAGACCTTCAATGCATTAACTAATGTAGGCACAGTATAGTGTTTTATAATCTACAATGCCTTTTGTAAACATGAATATAGAACAGTACCAAATGTTTGAGGCCTGCTATAACCTAGTAGAGAGGTTTTACTCTTTTTCATTTGTATCTATTATACCTGTATATATAAAAGGGAGGCCCTACATCTTTTAAGAGTCTTTAGACTCTTGTCTTTTGACAAGTAGAAATCCAAAGATCTCTGATTGTAGAAAAGAAAAGTTACTTTACAGTTGCCTACTTACTACTTTATATTTACATCTTGCCAACGTCTTTTGCTATCAATTGTAATATGTAATATATGTTTTACCTGTTAACATTACAACTAAGATCATGTGTAATCAAACCATGGGCTTAAACTCTGACTAAATCATTTCTTAAAATGTAACCAATACAAACGAGTAAAAGCTATGTAAGGGAAAGGTTTAGGAGGAATTTTGACTGGAGCTGTTATGCCTTTATCTGCCTCTTCCAATGGAGCTGTATGGTAAACACTATACCTAAGCAAGACATTGGAATAAGAGGAAACATCACTCAGAAAGGCTCCCTTCAGCACCAGCATTGTCATAGGCAGAGTATTGCTTATACATATCTAAGGGAAGCAGTGGTTTGAGTGCAGTGGTGGTCAAACACTCATTTGTCACAGATTAAAAGATCTAGACAGCTAATGTTGCAAAAATATTATTTATAAATGATGATTTTTTTTTTATTGACAGAAATGAATATGCATATTAGATTTCAAGTTTATTTTAGTGCTCTGCAAAATCTTTTGTGGAGGATGTGCCTTCATGTACTTTCATGTATTTTCACAGAGCATAATACATGAGTTAACAGTATTATCATATACTTTTGATTAATTGTAGCCTCTCCACATTCTTGTCACTACTTTCTTGATAAATTACCATAATTTTAAGCAGCAATGTCTTAAAGGAAAACTATAGCCCCAAACAATGTAAGTCTCTATAAAAATGTATTGCATAAAACAGCCCATATGTAAAACCCTGCCTTTCTAAATAAACCATATTTAGTATGTGTAGCAGTATGTGCCATTCTGTAATTGGCACTGTACGATTCACAGTGCACACAAACAAACCAAGGGCACACATACGTGTTAGGTCACATCAGCCAATTAATGGACAGTGTCCTGCCTTTACTCCCACAATTCTTCCTGTTACAGTTAGAGCTGCATTATTCCCTGTCAGGTGATCTCTGAGGGAGCACACAGCCCATCACTAAATGGTAGTTTAAGGTAAAAGGAAAATATGTATTCAATACTTACTGATATATTCCAGTTTGGTAAGATTTCCTTAGTAGAATATGATATAAACTATCTTTTGGTTAAGAATGCATTCCGGGGGTATAGGCTTCCTTTAAGGTCTGAGTTTGACCTGAAGCAGTCTATGGCAGTCAATGACAGGAGGGCTAAAGAAGACATATAGGTAACTACCTAGGCAGGCCATACCACCTCAAGCAATAAAATACTTTATAATCAGAATAAGAAGGTTTTAAGTTATATAAATACACCTTTTGTTCTCGTTAAATTAAATCTACAACAACAGAATAAGTGTAATTTTCTCTTTAAAGGGATTCTGTCATGATTTGTATGGTATACTTTTTATTTCTAAATTACTCTGTTTATATAGCAAAAAATTCACTCTTCCATATAAAATTTTATTTTTGAACCAACAAATGTAATTTTTTTTGTCGTAATATTGGTGTGTATCCAGCTGTCTCAGAGCATTGTGCCTGAGTCTGAGCTTTCAGGAGGAGCCAGCACTACACATTAGAACTGCTTTCAGGTAACCTATTGTTTCTCCTACTCCCATGTAACTGGAGGAGTCCTAAGCTGGACTTGGATTTCTTACTATTGAGTGCTATTCTGAAATCTACTGGGAGCTGCGATCTTGTTAGCGTTTTGAAAAAAGTATATTTTTCCATGACAGTATTCCTTTAAGAGCTGCTTTACATTGTCGCCTATATTTTAAAATGTCAAATTCCTGTGCTTAAGTTTGTTTCTGATGTGAAACTTCCCCATGTTTATTTTGTATGTCAAAAGTATTTTGAGCCATTTAACAGATTCTCTATGGTTTGCGTCTCTCCCACAAGAAGAAGAGACCAGAAAGCACAATGCAGAAAAGTACTTGTCTTTCAGAAATCACTTTTTTAATTTAAAAAAAACATCACAGTGGGAGATGCAAACTTTTTTTTTAATACTTTTCATTTTGTGCATTTAAATCTCCCTTGCAAAGGAAAACACCAAAGGAAAATAAAGAAAATATAACATGGTCTAAAATCTATGGAGCCTGGATTAAGCCAAGAGGCAAAACATGAAAAAAGATTAAATAAGTGGGCTAGATGTTCACCCTTGGATACAGACAAATGGGAAGTAAATGCAGCTTTGAAGGACTCAGAATATAGCAATTTACTATACAAAGACAAGTTCCATAAAACGGCCATGTGTGGAGATGGAAGGGATTTTCACATCACTGTACTGCGCACCAGTCCCGTGCCAATGCGTGTATTTTCCTTCCGGGCCCACACAGGGCCTGGCCTTCCTTACTTCCTTCTGCCAATCTGTGCCATAAGTTGGGCATTGGCTGCTGCTTTTGCCCTCATGTTTTTAGCCTTAGCAATGTCAAACAGGATATTCATAAGATTAGTAGGAACATCAAGTGAAAGTGTGAATTTGGTTCGGCGGTCACTTTTTGCCTTGTTTTGGTAAACTTTTCCCTTCACCTGTGCCTGGGAAAGGTATCTGTAGCGTGCAGCTTGAGGAAATGTCCTTTTCTCTTTCTCATCTTCCTCCTCATCCATTTCCTCCTGGGATAGGGTTTCTCGTGGCTCAAATTCATATTCTCTTTTGCTAAGAACTGAGTTATCCTCAATACTTCTCCTTTTGGCCTCCCCTAAGGCCTCTTTCAGGCAGCTGAAGATGGATTCTGCTTTGTATAACTTGTAATGAAGACTGGATCTAGCCATACACAGCATGAGCAGTAGCAGGAGAAGCCTAGTGTGAGGCATTCTTCTACTCTGCACCTAGAACAAAAGAGAAGCGTGATGACAATCTTATTAATAACTCAGATGTAGTCAGTTATAGTTTCTGTACTTTAAGGTGCAGATATATCAAAATTCACATTAGTTCAGGAAGATTCAATGTTTTCATGTATTAAAAGTTATTACTTTCAAATTCACGCTTTGAACTTTAAATTTTCCACATTTATCAACTCCAATAAAAAATTTCTGCAACTAAAAGTTTGCAAGTTTTTGTAGAATTTCACTTTTTCAAATTCAAAGCTATTTTAAAATTTAAGATTTAAAAAACAAATGTGATTTTGCGGTCTCATTAGAATTGAATAAAAGTAATGTAATTTTAATGTCATTGGTTTTTTTCTCATGATTAAATAGAATTACCTTTTTTTGAGTTTTACAAAGAATCTCCAATTTGATTTTTAATAAATCTGCCTCCCCATGCTTTAGTTAAATATATAAGTACACATGTCATCACATGTACAGTATATGTGTATTGAATCAGTCAGTGTTTGGAGATGTACTAGTTGATATTGAAAAGATCATTTTCATGCTTCCATTTTTGTATAATAAATCTCACTCTCTCAATCAAAACACCCAAAGAGAATTATGGCCTGACAATAATATTTGTAAAATTGTCAAAAAAAATTTGATTAACGAAATGTATTTATTGTACAATAAAACAAACTGGAACTTTACCCTTTTATCCTAGTAAAGTGTGGTTTGTAGTTGCTGCGTGTCACATTGTGCCATATTGCCCTAACATTTTCAAAGGGCATAATTTACCTTAAAGGGATTCTGTCATGGTTTTTATGGTGTTCTATTTACACTATTTACACAGCAAATAATTCACTAAATTCATCTAAATTTTTTTTCTTGAACCAACAAATATATACAGTATATATATATATATATATATATATATATGTAGAACTGCTTTCAGGTAACCTATTGTTTCTCCTACTCCCATGTAACTGGAGGAGTCCCAAGCCAGACTTGGATTTCTTACTATTGAGTGCTGTTCTGATATCTACTGGGAGCTGCTATCTTCCTACCTTCCCATTGTTCTGGGGGGGAGGGGGGATATCCAGGATTCTGCTGGAGAAGCTGTATTAACTGATGTGTTTTATAAAAAAAAAAATATGTTTTCCCATGACATATTTTTAAGCTCAGATCTACTAATAGAACCCCTGACTCACTAATGTGTTCGTTTTTTTTTCTATCCATATTATGTTTACTTATTATGTTACTTTATTAACATTTCAATTTATGTTTAAAATATGTCATAAACACATACAGTTCAAATAAAAAACCATGATTAAAGTTCCCTCGCAACTTTCTTGCAGCCTCAAATGAGAAGGCAACAAAGCATTTCCCAAACAAAAGGACAAATAATTTATTTGCTATTAGAATAAATATAACTTCAGTCACTAAATGCTCTGAAGTAAAAGGCTATTTATTAGGAAAGAATTTAATGGGAAAATATTTGTTAAATGTGACATCTTTTTAGACATGTTTTATGTAACTTAATCTGGAAGTCAGAATCATAGCTAAATGTCTCCATCTAGGGTGTATTTAGTGTACTGTAATGCAGATATTATAATTTGCATTAGTTTGCTGCCTTTTTCTTTTCAGTACTTAAAGGGGTTGATTTGCTAACATAGGTGCTAAATTGCATCAGTGCAGGTACCCATAGAAACCAATCAGGCCATAATATTTATCACTATAAGTAAAAAATGAAGTGAGAATAAAAGCAAATATGTTAGCGATCTGTTTTGCCGTGTGACTTAAATTGTGAGTTGGCACACAAAATACAGAATTGTAATATTCTTTACATTAAAGGAGAACTATACCCCCGGGCACTAAAAGCCCCCATAACTATCACTCCCTAGACCCCCTACCTATCGCATAGTTTTCAAGTTTAAATTCTGTTCCTAACGCTAACTACTAGCTAAAAATCCAGAGTAGCGCAGCAGCTTACCTGGCCGACATCTTCTTACCGACTGAAGACTCTTCGGGTCTCACCGCCGACACAGACCCTGCTTGCGCATGCGCAGTTGAAGTGGATTTCTTGCTACCTCCAACTGAGCAGGTTCGTATCAGTGGAGAGACCCGAAGAGTCTTCAGTTGGTAAGAAGAAGTCGGCCAGGTACGCTGCTGTGCTACTCTGCATTTTTAGCTAGCGGGTAGCGATAGGGACAGTGTTTAAACTAAACAGCTCCTCTTCACCAGTCAACTCTTTTGGCAGAGATTTTGGAGTGAGAGAAAGGTAATTAAAGGGCTTATTAAAGGTGTTTCTTTAAGAATACATTGTTTTGTATATTGGTAAAATAATAAAAAAAAAAAAAACATTGCATGTGTATATATATATTCATAATAAATGCAGCCTACATTTCTGTGATTTTGATCAAATTCTTAAAACATACTACGTTGTTGATTTCACTGTTTTTCCACATCTACTTTAGTTTCTTTTGAAATATAGCTGGGGTGGTGTAACCACTATCTTACTTTATCTCTGGTACAGCTGTAATTAGAACTGCTACTGGCAACACAGCAAAACCACAAACTTGTTTTTGCTAAAAGAACAGAATTTGTACCTTTCAGTGTAACCAACACTTATATGGATAAACAAGTTATTCCCATGGGAATGATTTATTAACATAATACATTCTGAACATTATAAAAAATGAATCAAAGTGCAAGTAGAAATCAGGCTTCAGTGACTAAGGAGATTCATTCATTCATTTATTTGTCTGAATTCTCTAAGGATGAACTGTCTCCAGTATAAATAGAGGGTTCAGTTCAGGGATTTAGATTAAACATTCTTGCAACTGAAACACTCTCTTTAATTAACCAAAAGCAATTCAACAACATTTTACACTGGTTTAGCTTGGAAATCATTCTGTGCAAACCAAGAACAAGAAAGTAATGACAGAACACATGGCATATAGGTTTTTTTTTTTTTGCTTTGGTATCATAAAAATGAAGTAAATCCTACTGCAATAGGTGAGCACAATTTCAGTGTTGGTGACTGTATCTAATAGACAGACTTTTAGTTATTGCTGAACTGATAAAGAAAAATTCTGAAAAGGGACCTTTGGTCCTTGTTTTTCCATTACAAGAGTAAAAAAAACAAAAAGAAAAGAGTATTTTAGTAAATGCAAGAGATATATAACACAAACTATGAAAGCGGCCGCAGGGTTTTGTTACATTATAACAGGGGTGTCAAACTCAATCACATAAGGGGGCCAAAATCTAAAACACAGGCTAAGTCAAGGGCCAAATTTTTTATTAATATACTTAGTAAGATACTAAGGGGTATATTTATCACAATGTGTAAAAAGTGTAGTAAGACATTACCGGTGATGTTGCTCATAGCAGCCAATAGATGCTTTGCTGCTGTTGAAATCTGATTACTGATTGGATGCCTTGGGCAACATTACTGGTAATGCTTCACTCCACTTTTTACACAGCATGATAAATATACCCCTTAGTCTTAGTTACTATGTGAGGAAAATGGAAGTTGATCAGGCTGGATGGTCAGACACACTCACCAAGGGCCACATAAAACAGCCAGGTGGGCCGGATTTGGCCCCCGGGCCTTGTGTTTGACATATATGCATTATAATAATGATTTATGAAAATTTGAGTTTAGAGCTTAAAGGAACTGTAACACTAAAAAATAAAAATGTTTTAAAATAATTAAAATATGATGTACTGTTGCCCTGCACTGGTAAAAGTTGTGTGTTTGCTTCAGAAAGACTACTATAGTTAATAGAAATAGCTGCTGTGTAGCCATGGGGGCAGCCATTTAAATTGAAAAAGGAGAAAAGGCACAGGTTACATAAGAAGATAACAGATAAACTGTGTAGAATACAATGGGAATCTATGCTACTTATCTGTTATCTGCTTAGTAACCTGTGCCTTTTCTCCTTTTTTCAATTTAAATGGCTGCCCCCATGGCTACACAGCAGGGTATTTATATAAACTGCAGTAGTGTTTATGAAGAAAACACACAACCTTTACCAGTGCAGAGCAATAGTATATAATATATTAATTATTTTTATACACTTTCATTTTTTGGTGTTACTGTTCCTTTAATACATAAAAACTCACCTATGTTCTATTCATTCCTTTGGGATTTTTAGAAGCTTACTGTATTTATCAAATTGTGAGTTCTAAATTTCATCCATTGATAAATACCCTTTTAAAAATCCCATAGGAATGAATAGAACATAGGTGAGTTTTTATATATTAAGCTCTAAACTCACATTTTGATAAATCTGCCCCCTAGTTTGTGACTCTTTCTGTACCTATTAAATAATCCCAATGCATTTACATTTTTTTTTCTTTTAAGCCTTTTACATAAAGAATACACTGCTGAAGTACTGAAAGTATTGACAGAAGTTCACCTGAATAGCTAATACATTATAGTGGGATGTGATACTAAGGGGCAGATTTATCTTAAACTAGAGCTTACTAAAGAAAGTCACTAACTTTCTATTTATTCCCACAGGATTTTTAGAAATGTATCTAGCATTGTGAACTCTTATTTTCACCCATTGCTAAAAACACTTCTAAAAATCCTATAGGATTAGAATAGAAATAGAATAGAAAGTGGGTGAGTTTTTCTGTAGTGAGCTCAAATCTTTTTGATAAGCAGTGTGTATTATCCCTAATAAGCCTAATTGGTGCTTGAGCTGTGCTGTTATACAAATGCACTTGAGATAATACAGCACTCTTCAATTATACTACAAAGTAGTGCTTCTGTGTCTTTGTACCACTGAATACTGATAACCCTTGGCAGTATGGTCAGACTATCCCCTATCCCTATCATAATTAATGTTTTTGCTTGAATAATTAGGGTATACTATGAGTATAAACTTCTTGTAGTTTTGGGGAGTTAGAAAAATAACTAGCTGATTCGTTTAGTTTCACAGTGTCCAAGGAAATAAGACAAGACTGCCATTAGTTATCATGGGGCCCCATACCAATAAGTTAGCAGGGCCCTCCTCCAGGGGTCTTCTTGGAACCCACAAAAATGTTTTTTTTGTCTCAGGGGCCCCCTTTGCCATTTGGCCCCAGACCACAGTAGTCCCCTGATGGCAGCCCTGCAGTTATAAGTTTATTTATGACCACTAGGTGCAAATGTAAGTGCAGAGTTGTGTGAGTGAAAATACCATTCAGACCAGTACTTTTGTTTGAAAAGAACCAGTGATCACAGCAAAACTCCAGCTAGAATGTATCAGTCCTAAATGTTGTAATATAGCAGCCACTTTCCAAGAAGTATATACTGCAAATGTTGTTATATGTTAGTGAAGATTAAAAAAACGTTTTGATTATTTTGTCACAATTGCATACCTAAAACCATTTGTGCTAATAATCCCTTATCTCCTGTACATCGTGTCTCTCCCTCAAATCAGAAAGTGTCCTATTATAAATTAATCTGTAATCGTTTTCACACAAATCATAGATGTGCATATTCAGTTCAGCAGCTGTTTAGATGCAGACTTATGGTGATTCACAGCTGAGACACAACCAAATCAACGCAAACTGCGCATTACATGTAAGTATGACTGGAACTATGTTGATTATGACACTTATCACCTTATTTTATCTGTAAGCATGGGTGAATTATTGCATGATAATCTAATCTGCCAAGTACTGAGCATTTTATTGATTTGTTTTGCCGTATACAATTACCAAACTGCCATCTATTATGCATCCACTGCTGTTGTTCATATGCCACTGCTGCTCTCATGTAAATGCATACAAACAACCTAACTAGCTTATAGGCAGAACTCAGATGCAAAATGCTCATTGTTAAACTGTAGTTCTTGGAATTCCGAGCGTCTTTAGTTACTTTTAAGTTGAAGAGTTTGTAGTTAAAGGAGAGATGAAAAGGCATATTTCGTACATCGATACTTAAAAACATCATTAACCTGTGTATAAACTTCTCTGTTAGTCTGGTGTAGAACAAATCAGTACATACCCAACTATATAACAATCAGTTCATTGTAATGGGGGATTTCCATGGTCGTGATGCATGCTATTAATACACATTTAAGCTTATAAACATGCCATTTATTTTACAGTTCAATGTGGTATTGGAGTGAAAGTTTCATAGAAATATTCATCAAATGCTACATTTACATCTTGGGAGAATTATGGATTCTGTTGCAAGCACATAGAAAAAGGAATGCAGATTAAAGGGGTGGTGCACCTTTGAGTTAACTTTTAGTATGATGTAGAGAGATATATTCTGAGACAAATTGAAATTGGTCTTCATTTTCTATTACAGGTATAGGACCTGTTATCCAGAATGCTCGGGACCTGGGGTTTTCCGCATAAGGGGTCTTTCCGTAATTTGGATCTCCTATCTTAAATCTACTGAAAAAATTATTTAAACAGTAATTAAATCCAATAGGAGTGTTTGGGCTCCAATAAGGATTAATAATATCTTAGTTGGGACCAAGTACAAGGTACTGTTTTATTATTACAGAGAAAAAGGAAATAATTTTTAAAAATGTCAATTATTTGATTAAAATGGTAGTCTATGGGAGATGACCTTCCCGTAATTTGGAACTTTCTGGATAATGGGTTTCCGGATAAGGGGTCCGCTACCTGTATTTGTAATGTTTTAGTTATTTCATTTTCCGTTCAGGAGCTCTCCAATTTAAAGGTTCAGCAGCTATTTGGATCCTAGGGTCCAAGCTACCTTGGCAGCCAGGGAGTGGTTTGGAGGAGAGACAGGTATATGAATGGGAGAGGGCCTGAATTATAAGAAAGTAAAAAAAAATGTAGCCTCACAGAGCAACAGTTTTTTTGCTGCCGGGGTCAGTGACCCCAATTTAAATACTGCAAAGAGTCAAAAGAAGAAGGCAAATAAATGTAAAAACTATGAAAAATAAATAATGAAGACCAGTTGAAAAGTTGCTTAGAACTGGCAATTCTATAACATACTAAAAGTTAACTTGAAGGTGAACCACCCCTTTAATGTAGAAGAATTGTGGATACTAATTTAAAAACTTCCCCAAACATTGCACTGTTCAGGTTAGTGAATTTGTGAAAGGGAGGCATGTGGTTTGGTGTGCTTAGCTGTGAGATGCATATTATATGGTGGTATATATCTTACAATACCAACCATGGCACTTATTTATAAACTCTGATGAATACAACACAGCCTGGATTTGGCAGCATTGTATTCATGAGGGAATGGCAGGGGGAGGAACATAAGAATACCTAATCCTGCCCCCACCCACACACTTGCATGTCATTTAGATTACTGCAGAATGGCCTCTATTATATATAAGCATTTCTGAAATATGTTATTGCCATTTCCTATAGATCCAAGTTAAGCAAGCAATTTTTTATGTCCAAATTTATGAGACGGAAGCTTTTACTCGATGGTAATGAAGCTAGCAAAAATCCATATTTATGGCAACAAATCCTACTGGGTTTTAATATTTAAATGTTTTAGTTGCTGTAGGGCACACTGCTCAGAATTACCCTTTACCCAAGGCTGTATTTAGGTCCACTGCTACCCTAGGCACTGGAATTAAATGCACACCCAGTCAACACAGTGTGCATGTGATATCACTTCCAGCCACACATGACGTCACTTCCCAGCAGTGACTGGGGGGCTGATTTTTTTTCTTAAAGCAAAGACAATCAATTATATAGGCACATGCCCTCAGTGCCTCTATATAAATACGTCCCTCCCATTACCAACAAAACCAGATAATACCTGTCTCTGTAAGGTGATAGTAATGTTCTAAATTAGAATGCAAATAAGAACCAGGCATGTGGCAGAAATTAAGAAAGAACCAAATGGTCCATTTAATTTGCTTGACAGACTACAGGGGCTAGTGAATTTGTAACCCGTTTCCTATATTGGCAAATATTGCCACAAGCCCCTTATAGGTATGTCCCTTCCTGAATGTACATTCGATTTCCCCCACCCAGCTGTGCTCACACTCCCACCTGTACATGGATACAGCAATTAGGCAGGCTGCACATTCCTCATTTAAATACTTTTCTCTTTCCAATGATCAACATTATTAGAATAGCTTCTAATTAAGAGCATGAGGAAACACTGTTTTCCTATCGTAGATAACAAATGAGATAAAACTTCATACTACTAATATCATGGGAGTGGAATGATTTTACACAATGCTTATGCATATCTATAATTATGTAACAAGCAGTATATTTATAGAATAGTAGATAATTAACTGCTGAACATTGTTTATTTTTTAATCACG
Organism: Xenopus tropicalis; assembly: GCF_000004195.4. Lineage (NCBI taxonomy): Eukaryota > Metazoa > Chordata > Amphibia > Anura > Pipidae > Xenopus > Xenopus tropicalis. The sequence goes on along the minus strand of NC_030679.2, from coordinate 86,665,998 downwards.
TGTGCAAGTTCCTAATATATCATGTGATATAGATGTGCTCAAATACCAAACTATCACAAAAAAGTACAGTTCTTCACTCTGCTTAATGACATGATTGTACAAGTACTAGTTTATATTGGAGAAAATAGCACCATAACTAACTCTATTTATAGATTTAGATCTCAATATTTGTAAAAAATTATGTATTAGTTAAATCATTTTGAAAGTCCCCAATTATAAACGAATGCCTTCTGCTTCCTTTCTATTAATAAGAGGTGTGGTTTATAAAGCATGGCTGTCTATTCAAATGCATCCTACCTTGATCTCTCACACCCATATTTATGAACTAGGTTTACAAGTAGGAACTAGGTTTACCCTTCTTCAGGCCTTTACTTTGTGCTGGTGGTGGAGGGTTTCCTGAAGAACCTCACAGACTTTTGTTCTATTTGCAGTTGGCAGTGCTGCATTCAGTGAAGTCTACTGATATGTAACTTGGGCCCCTCTAGAATGTCCCCTAGCTTGTTTATCAGTGAGACACACAAGCTAGGCAAATACCCAATGAAATTTTGCTAGCTAACACATGGCCCAGGCAAAGGAAACACAAAACAATGATGTATTTGATCTAAGTGTCCATCAGAGTCTGACTCTTGATTCTGCTTCAGAAGAAACAAATGTATAAGACATGACAGGGTTTGACACAAAGGGAGGGTATCCAAACTAACACTGATGCACAGGTAGTCACAATAAATGGAGTAAGATTCCCATCTACATGGTATATAGAGTTTGTGTGGCTCCTTTAATGTTTTGTGTTACAGTCTATGACATTTGCCTATCATATGCACTATCATTAAAGGAATGTGTGAATTGTATATTGTGCAGCAGCATATCATTTTTAGCTAGCAATTAAAACAATACTAAAGTTTAAATTTAAGACTAAAGAATTGATTAAAGTATACTTAAAATTGATTTGTACAGTAGGTGAACTTCACCTTAAACTAAATTGGAGGAAAGTGGCAACCCTCTGTGCACCTTATATACAAAGAGCTATTTTGTTTCTGAAATGTAAAAAGCCAATGGGCGAAATTCATTAGAAGGGACATCATTGGTGACCAGATGGAGGGTATGCTGAATTGAGATGCCAGCATTCAATTAGCCTCTTATACAATGCCCCAGTTTGGCATAGGCCTGTGGTGCTTAGTGCCGTAATGTTTTGTGCTTAATTCACTTCTAGAAGTGATGGGATTTAAGTTTATATTACTCTTTACTGCTGGGATTAAGTTTACATTGGAATTATTTCATATTCAGATTCTATTTTTCCAGAAACCATAGAAATTTGTGTAAAGTAGAATTTATTTTTAGCTTTACATTTACGCCGGAACCAGTATTAAATGTATGTTTACCAATGCAAGGAGTCTGACTGGTAAAATGGGAGAGCTGGACGTACTGGCGTTGGAGCGGAAATATGATGTGATTGGTGTTGCTGAAACTTGGTTGAAAGAGTCTCATGACTGGGCAGTTAATATTGGGGGGTATACATTGTTTCATAGGGACAGGGGCAATAGAAAAGGAGGAGGAGTGTGTCTGTTCATTAAGCAGGAATTAAAAGCAAATATTAAGGAGGAAGTGATGGGGGTAACAGAGGGAGCTGAATCCTTATGGGTTGAGCTTCTCACAGATAGTAAAGAATCTATCAAACTAATTGTAGGGGTATGCTATAGACCCCCTAATGTAAGCGAAGAGGAGGAGGCTCAGCTCCTGTTGCAAATAGAAAAGGCTGCTAGTTTGGGGCAAGTGATAATAATGGGGGATTTTAATTACAATTAAACAAGGCACCTGGGCCAGATGGAATACACCCTTGGGTACTGAGAGAGCTAGGGGCAGAATTGCAGTGGCCCTTGTTTCTGATATTCTCAGACTCGCTTTCATCAGGTATGGTAACTAGGGATTGGAAGAAGGCGAATGTCATTCCCATATTTAAAAAGGGAGTAAGATCTCAGCCTGGCAATTATAGGCCTGTAAGTCTGACATCCATGGTGGGCAAGTTATTTGAAGGCTTGTTAAGGGATCACATTCAAAATGATGTAGTGGAGAATGCTATTATGAGCAGTAATCAGCATGGCTTTATGAAGGACAGGTCATGTCAGACCAATTTAATTGCTTTTTATGATGAGGTAAGTAAGAAGCTGGACAGTGGGGATGCAGTAGATATAATCTTTTTGGATTTTGCCAAAGCATTTGATACCGTTCCCCACAAACGACTGCTTTCTAAGCTAAGGTCTATTGGTCTTAGTGAAGTCGTTTGCACATGGATAGAAAACTGGGTACAGAGGGTGGTTGTTAATGGCACATTCTCTACTTGGAATAAGGTTCTCAGTGGGGTCCCTCAGGGTTCCGTACTAGGTCCACTTTTGTTTAATTTGTTCATAAATGACTTAGGGGAGGGTATTATAAGTAATGTATCAGTGTTTGCAGATGACACAAAACTCTGCAGACCAGTCAATTCTATCCAGGATGTGGCATCCTTGCAGCAGGATCTTGACCAACTGGCAATCTGGGCAGCTAAGTGGCAGATGAGATTTAATGTGGATAAATGTAAGGCCATGCACCTGGGATGTAAAAATATGCAAGCCCCGTATACCCTTAATGGGACTGCACTAGGCAAATCCATAATGGAGAAGGACCTTGGAGTCCTTGTAGATAATAAACTTGGCTGTAGCAAGCAATGCCAGGCAGCAGCTGCAAGGGCAAACAAGGCTTTGAGCTGTATTAAAAGGGGTATAGATTCACGGGAGAAGGGGGTTATTCTTCCCCTTTACAGAGCGCTGGTAAGGCCCCATCTAGAATATGCTGTCCAGTTTTGGTCTCCAGTGCTCAAACGGGACATTATTGAGTTAGAGAGGGTCCAGAGAAGGGCAACTAAGCTGGTAAAGGGTATGGAAAGTCTCAGTTATGAAGAAAGACTGGCCGAGTTGGGTCTGTTTACACTAGAGAAGAGGCGCTTAAGTTTAGTTTTAAAAAGACTGAGGGAGGATTCTCTTCGGAGGAAATCAGGGAGGGGATTCCAAATGTAAGGGGCAGCAAGGCAGAAAGGTTTAAGGTGGGAAACAGCAGTTGCAGTGGGGGGGGGCGCAACCAAGTGGTTGCTCTGTGAGGAAAGGCTGAATTGTCATTAGCTATCATATTATGTATATCTTTATGGTTACACCCGATTATATGAAGCACATAATAAATTAACCTGATGCAGGTTTATGTATTAATATGATCAACACAACACTAAAACAATGCAGACATATGTATGTTGCCATTCACTACATCAACATTCTTCTTCATCTGTATTCTCTTTTTTTGGTGCAGTCATGTCCACTAAGGTAGATATATCTACCTTTCTATATATACAGGCAGCACTGTGGCTCAGTCGGTAGTACTGCTGCCTTGAAGCTGGGGTCCTGGGGCACTATCTGCATGTAGGTAGTATGTTCTCCCCATGTTTCCTCTGACACTCCAAAAACATACAAGCTTCTAACTAAAGAGACCATAGTGTGTGTATGAATGTGATAGGGACCTTAGATTATAAACTCGACTGAAGGATGTAAAATTTTTATAAAGTGCTGCAGAATTGTGTCAGTGCTATTTAAATAACAGAAAATAAGTTTTTATTTCATTGTTTTCATTTGCTTGATCTTTTCAAGCTAGTTAGATCAGTTGATTAATCAGTTGAGTTAAATTAGTTAAATGAAAAGGGAAGTTATAACCAAAAGGATTAGTGATTAAAGTACATGAGTGAGTACATGCCAGCTGAACCTGGTGGTTGCCAGTCCCATGGAAACAGAGACATATTCCTAAAATGTTTGCTGTTCAGTAGATGCTTTTCTGAGTCAAGATCGTTTACTTGACTTTGCAATGGACTCCAGTAACCAACAGCAACCAGTCAGATGTTTATCCTATTACTCTAATGCAATACACTACCATATGAAAACAGCTGATTGGTTGTTTTAGGGTGCTGTACCTGGAGCACACTGTGCACCTGTTAAACCCATCTAATGCCCATCTTCCCATAGCTTGCAGCTATCACACAAGTGCTTTCCTATTTGTTCCTGTGGAACTCTGTCCCTGTATTTATCTAGAGCTTAACTGCTTGAAAGCTGTTCAGATAAAAAGCATGTTATAAAGTTCACAATTATACAAGTAAAAATCTCTTATCTTGCTAGTGACCTAAATGCAGGAAACTACAATAGATATGCAGGTACCATGAATCCCTTCCATTTTATAGAAAATACCAGCAAATAAAACATTTTAGTTGAGGAGACAAATTCATAATTTGTATGGCAAGCAGACGGAATTCTGGGAAAACAACCCAGGAGTGCTATTAAGATGTCCATTTACATGGCATATTCTCAAGGCTGAAGCTCACCCGCTGGGTTTTAAAGCACAGCAGAACTGATCTGTAACTGGAAATAATACTACCCTAGTTTGCAGTGGGTGGGCTTGATGGTAGTCTATGTAAATGTATTAAACCCAGCGGAATATCATATATTCAAGATGCTATCAATGTGAAAAAAAACCCTCTAGATTTGGGTTTGCAGATGTTACATCATGCCTATTTATATATGTGCAGGTTGTTATCCCTTCTAACATTTACCAGTCTCTTTCTCATGTATGGGGCACTAGTTTGAGTTACTAGTGAAATCCTTCCTTAGGCCCCTTTGCTATGTGGAAGATTAATCACAGTACGAGTTTGAATCCTGAAATGGGTTAAATTTGGATTAGATACGATAATTTCACGAAAATGCTTACGAAAAAATGGTAATATTGTATTGGCGATCCGAAAGTCAAGAAATTTTTGTATCCGAACGGTCGTAAACAACGGGAATACCTTTCTTTGATCCTTCTGTGCATGTTTTTGGAAGCCTCCCATAGGACTCAATGGCACTCTGCAACTCCAACCTGGCTCAAGGAAAGTCACGATAACGAAGCTTTTATGAATCTGAAACTTTTGTACTTGTTGCAACAAATATGATTTAGTTGCATAAAATTTGTCGCGAAGTACGAAAAAGTTGTGCAAATAAACGAAATAAAAAAACGCAGAAAATACTAATTTTTTGTATTCGGAAGCAATCGTACTTTGATAAATGTGCCCCTATGTGTTGGTGGAGGCCAGGTAGGGTTGAAGAATCCCACAGAGGTTTGTGCATTTGCAGTCGGCAGTACTGCATTCTATGAAGGCTACTGATGTGCAAAACTTAAATGTTAACATGAGAAAGGGGGAGTGTGTGGAGATATTGTCCCTGCTACCCTTGGATGAGGTCATAGACGTAAAAGATGATGACAAAAAAAAAACCCAGCAAGAAAGAGGACGACAAAAAGAAACGTTATAGGAAGCTGCCCAAAGCATTTGGCAGATGGCTCAGAGCCATTTGCATCCTAGCCTGCATTACTGGGGAGAAGAGCCATGACAAGTGCTGGGGTTTCTTTTGCTATTTGTATGGGAAATGGGAGGCGTTTTGGATATATAGGGGGCTAGCTTGGTGGTGGTATGATGAGCAGTTCTGCCAAAGGCTCGCCGCCAACCCACACGAAAAATTATATATCCACAGCACACAGTTTAAGGGCTAGTTCAAATATGGAAATTAGTTTCCAGGTGCAACCTGCCCCGGACCCTGCACTCAGTTGAAAAAACTCACGGCCAACCCAACCATGAGGTGGGAACAGATGAATATTAGCCTCTGGCTCAAGCTAATGATGGCCCAGAAGTCAAACCCCTTTCAGAGGGGCACTGGGGGATTTCATCAAGGCGCTACCTCAACCACAACTAAGCCCAGATATTGCTGGCAGTTCAACGAGGGCCAATGTAAATGGGAGGCATTGTTAAAGTTCTGACATGAGTGCTCCAGATGCAGGGTAAAATGACAGGAAAGGCAGGTGATGCTGCAAAGGGGGAGGGCCCAGTAAAACTAAGCATGATGCAGCGGTGGCTTGACCACTATGGCAGACAGGAGGATGTGGTCTTGCTGGAGATGGGGTTCTGGGAGTGTTTCAGGATCCCCTTTAGGGTACTGGAGAGGGGAGCAGGTTCTATGCAGTTTGAAGCCAGCCAGTCAGCCAAGCAACCCCCTGAGGTGGTGCAGGAAAAACTCGCCAAGGAGGTGAAGCTGGGCAGGATGGCAAGCCTCTTCTGTGACCTGCCCCTGGCCAACATGAGGGTGTCCCTGCTGGGGGTGGAACTTACAGTAACAGTTACATGAAAATAAAGTAGTATATTTGTACTCTAAACTGAGTTGCTTTAAAACATTGTTTCTGGTGATCCGGAGTGCCTGCCTGTATTTCCACTGTTAATATTCCCATTCCCATACCTAAATTGCAAATTTCAGCCCTAAGTAATGCAGACCTAGTACCTTATGGTGCATACACTGGCCAATCATGGGTGAGGTGAAGTGTATGCAAGTAGTCATAAACATGTATAATTCCACAATTGTTTGGACTAACAGCCTGATAGACTGGCACTGCAGAAAGTGAAGAGGAGTTGTGGTATGTTTGCTGATATACCATGCACCTGCCGACACAGTGCATACATGCCAAGATGGTCCAAAATCAGCTAAGTGCCCAACAAAATATAGGCATTTAGGGTCAGCTTAACTATCTAATTTATATGCACATATTATATTGTAGTTTGATCTTTATTCTGTCATATGTATGACTAAACACAGAATGCATAGGAACAGCATTGAAAATTGTGTCCCAACTAAAGTAGATAAAACTTGGAGGCAAAAACGAAAGCAATTGCAATTTAGTTTTCTTCAGCCGACGTTCATTATATATGCAAATCCAAAGTGACTCACTGCAGTCAGAACATGTGATGAAATTTCAATAATCAGCCAGTAAGCAGTTTTTCTGAATGAAATTCTACTGCGATTCGTTTTAATTTTCCCTCATTTACAGAGTGCTAAATTTAAAGTACCGAAGTACAGTTACTGTAGGGAGTTAATACACATTCAGTTCCTGACCTAAAGTTTATTTATAGTGGCATATTCATTGGTTACTTAGGTACACTACCAGATAAACGTACATAGCAACAATATTGTGATCACAAGAGAATACTAGATGCTGCTGTGGAAATGCAGTGCTTGTAAACTATACATTCTGTGTATATATGTGTAAAAAATGCATACAATTAATGTTTAACAATAAGCAAATAAAAAAGATCTTATAAAGTGTATTACTGTTGTTGAAATTCAACTGCCAGAGAATCACTTTACAATCACGGTCTGTGTAGGTTATAATTTTATAACATGTTAAATAGCCCCATATGGGAATGTTCTCATATTCAGTTTTAATTACTTCCCACGATCACTAATTCCCCAATGAATTATATCTAGAGTCATCTATCCATTGGCATGACATTACATTAGCTGCACTGGTTTACTGACCAGCAAAAGTCATGTTCAAATTGCAATAATGTTGTCTACTTTGCAATTCTACAAAATCAATAAACTTATTATGCAACTGCAAACACATGCTCTCATTCCTTTCTAGCAATGCAAATTCATTTCCAGTGAAACCAAAATTCCTCTTTTAAAATAGTGCTTGGTTCATGAATGACATTACATTTTATGTTGTGGTTTTGTATCAAAATCTGTTGTGATTATAATTACAAATCTGACTATATTCAAAATGTTTCATGCTGTTACTAGTGCAACTGCAAATGATATTGTGAAATAAAAACTCAATTAGAATAAAATGAAATAAACTAATAAAATAAACCTATTTTATTTCACAGTGTAGCCTTAGAGCAACACCAAAGAAGCTTCACTAACAGAAAATCAGCTTGTGAGGGCAGGTGCACTTGTATTTTGTTTGTGGCAGACTTTAGGTACCCTGCCTCTAGACTAATATAAATCACACATTTTTGGCAAACTGCATAACTTTAAAATAGATGGGTAAGAAGATGAAAAAAATACAAGTAATTCAAAATTCTGTGGAGAGAAAGAGGATTATCAATGGGAGAAAGGTTGGGTCTAGGTGGTCTTCAAAATAAGTGGCAGTAATGTGACTACTCACCTGAATGTGGCAGTGCTGATGAATGGAGCTCCCTTCTCTGTGTCTCTTAGGATAAAGAACGCATCAGGAAGCTTGCTTCTGACTTGAAAGTCTGTTCCCTCCCTCACTCCCCCTTCATTCTTTATGGAAAGGGGCTCTGGTTTTTTCTCTATGGAAACGCTCCCCCTGTACACATAGGAAATGTAGTAATCACAAGATCTATTAATAATTTCATAGCAAATACCTGATTTGATTACAGAAGAAATAAAAAAACATAAGATTCCCTCATTGATTAAAGAAAGCTAGATACCATTCAGAAAGTGCTGCAATATAGAATTCTTGTACACGAGGCAAAGACAACAGGTTGAATTAGAAATCCCAGCATGGTCAGTCAGCTACAAGGAGTACATTTAGTTTTAACAAAATTTAGTTCTAAAATTACTGGGAATGGGGGCTAGATGTTTTCTATTTGACAACAAATGGCATTGCTAATCTCTAAAGACTACAAAAGACTAAATGCCAACTTTCAGTACAGCAAGTAGTAAAAAGTAACACATTATGGCAAAAGAGCTCCTTTACCCATACATATTTTTTTGGAAAGGGGATATAATAACCTGCCATAGACAGCATGCATCTCAATCAAGCAAATAGGAAATTGTTATTTTCAGAGGCAGGTATTTACAGTATATCATTGAGATGACTTCATTTATTCATTACATCTTTATCCATATACTTATAATATAATGCAGGTGCAGAAGGTTACAATACACTCATGAAAAGTCCATTGTCATTTCATCCAATTGACTTGACTGTCATTTTAAATAGTTTTTAAAATACATTTTAAATAAATAATTTACATTTTAAAAACATTAAAATAATATATTTAATCCAAAGCATATGTCAATGCGAATTTTCATTGCTGTACTGTACTGTAAATATATACAATGCAAGGCCATGATTTATCAATGTTCATATTTTAATTTTTTTCATGCCTCTAGTTTTCCTGCTCTAAAACTTGTAAAATTTGACTTATGATTTAAAAACATGAATGTCTGATACTTATTAAGTGGCAAATACCCCCCAAAAAGTAGAAGTCAATGGGAGTTGTCCTAGGTAAAGTTAAACTGTATTTTCAATTTGAGATTTTCGAGTTTTTTTCAAGTTTGTAAACTCTCAAATTTTAGTGTTTGAGGTCTTTTATTCAAACGAGTTTTCCATATTAATAAATAAGCAAGCATTCAAAAAAATTTTAAAATCGAATTTGTTCAAATTAGAAAAACACTCTCGAATTCAGAAACTCGAAAAGTGATAAATAAGCCCCAAAATGTCACCCCAAGCCCAAATAAAAAATATTAGGGGGTCATTTACTTAGTCCTGGGGAAGAAGTGCAACAGTACTAAAGGGAGAAAAAGCGCATCCCTAATTCAGGAAGCATTCTTCCTGGCTTTGGCTGCACTCTGCACCTTGTGCTGGTTGAAAAAATGGTGTGAGGTGTGGAGCACAGCATTGGCAGCTACAGGGCATTCGCCCATAATGGATGGGTAGGGGTTGGGCAGATGCCTATGAGCTCAGAAAAAAAGTACAGAAAACTGCAGCAATTTTTAATGCAGAAAGGCAGTGTTCAAAGTGCAATCAAATGTTGGATTGTACCAGTTTTTTGCACTTTGCACTTGTAAATTACCCCATTTATATAATCTAAAGCTTCTAATTCTTGTTGATGGTGCAAATAAGCACTATTGGGGCAACTAACAGCATAGAATTAGCTAACTGCTTCTTTGCTTGCTTTTGGTTGTTGTGCTGCTACAAATAGTTGCTACTAGACAAATGGTCCATAAAACATAGCACTCACATGGACATGTTCCATGTTTAGCTTTTTCAGAGATTGGGTCATTTGCTTGCAGTGAATACAATCCCATTAAAAATTTGAGTGTATAAAATCAACTGTAAGACCACTTGGGACAGGTGCTAATTGTCAGCACTATTGTAAATGTATCATGATAAACTTTCCAACATTTACGAGTCTTAGTTAACACTTGTATTAATAAGTTCCATGGAACCATTGTGACTGGGTTATGTTTATTGTATTAGGTTTATAGTCAGAGGCACATGGCACAATTCTGAGCATTTTACTGTGCAGAGACTAAATGCTCAGCAGAAGGGCAGCAAAACACCCAGAATTTCACCTTACTGAAAAATGAGTGAACTCTAGGGTTAGGCAGTTCCAGCTTGGAAACAAGGCAGTTGTCATCAGGGAGGATAAACAATACCCCTTGGCCAACAAAGCACTGCTCTGTCAGCTTCTTATATTGGTAAGTCAGGAACATGCCAGATATCTAGTATTATGAGAGATGTAAAATAGTAGAAGCACTATACATGCTTATAAATGCTTAGAATATGGTGGTAGAATTTAACCAGGTGGCTTCTTTGGGTGGTGGTACTTGTGGAGATAATCTCCTGAAAATGTTTTCCCACTGGAAATAATGTAAATCATCTGTGGGGAAACAAGTCGTGCCGTTTTTGCAAAGTCGTCTGAAGTTGCTTGGTGAGAAAACTTTGGGCAACTTTGGAAAAATTAAGTGACATGCATGTTTTCCCACTGGTGTTTTACATTATTGCCGATGAAAAAAGGATTTTTGGGAGATTAGTCACCTGCTGTAGAGGCATGACATAGGGTACAAAACGCATAAGGCGGCACTTTGTGGGGTCTGCTTTTAATATGGATATTTGAATAAAAATGTGATTTTTTAATCTGACACTTTGGAGCACATTTACTAAGAAATTATATAAATGAAATAAAGTTGGATTTTTTCTTACGTATAGATAATTTCAAGCTTTACAAGTGGGTTATCTCCAGAATCCAGGATTTTCAAATGTAAACTCAAAATTTTCATTCGAACGATTCAAGCGTTATCGTGATTTTATAAATACAGCAATGATCGAGTTTAATTCAAATTTATACCATGTCGAGTTTATTAGACTTTCAAGGCTAGAAAAAAACAAATTTTAGTAAATGTAAATTTTATTAAATGTGCCCCTTTGTGTTGAGTTTGGGTTACTTATTTGATATGGATGTTTGATTTGCCCTTTCTACTACTATAGTTTATATAAATAAGTTGCTTTGTAGCAATAGAGGCAATTGAAATAGGGCTAAATGGCACAGATTAAATAGCAGATAAAAGATAAGCTCTATAGAACACCATTATATTTTACATCGCTTATCTGCTATGTAACCTTAGCCTTTTGTCCCCATGACTATACAGCAGTATATTTATATAAACCATAGTAGTCTTTCTGAATAAAACACACCAGTTTTACCAGTGCAGGGCAACAGTGTATTTGAATTACTTTAAGTCACTTTGGTTTTTTGTGTTATTGTTCACTTAAGTCAAACAGGCTTATAGATACATTAAAGATTTATCAGTCATTTAGCTATTGTGCCAAAAATATCCAGGATGGCAAATATTAACCCCCAAATCTTTCTCCAAGATCTTTATCATGAATGTTACAATCAAACTATATTGTTTTTGGTGAAATCTCTAGTCCTGACTACCAACTACTACTGAAGCAAGCAGCTCTCATTATTTCAGAAAAAAACTATTTAATCTTTGCAGAGATGATTGCACACATTGAAGGGATCACAAGGGGCATTGTTTCAACAATATATAACTCAAAATATTATTGTTATACAGTTAAATTGGGTTGAAAAAAGACCCTTCCAAACAAACCCCAGCCCATACATATAGACCCGTACACAAACATAAACTTAATTATAAATTTTAGAATCACAATAGCCTTGGATACTATGCTTGTTCAAGAAGTAATCCAGGCCCCTCTTAAAGGCATGAACAGAATCTGCCATCACAACATCACTAGGAAGGGCATTCCACAACTTCACTGCCCTCACTGTAAAACGTAAAACCGTAAAAATTGCTTTTAATGAAAGTTATGTTCTTCTGATCTAAAGGGGGGCATCTGGTGAGCTGGTCATTTTTATGGGGAAAAATACCCCACCCCTATCTGCCTATGATCCCCTCTAATGTACTTGTACAGAGTAATCATGTCCCCTCGCAAGCGCCTCTTTTCCAGAGAAAACAACCCCAACCTCGACAGTCTAACCTCATAGTTTACATCTTCCATCCCCTTTACCAGTTTAGTTGCACGTCTCTGCACTCTCTCCAGCTCATTAATATCCTTCTTAAGGACTGGAGCCCAAAACTGCACTGCATACTCAAGGTGAGGCCTTACCAGGGACCTATAAAGGGGCAAAATTATGTTTTTAAAGTTTATGCCCTTTTTTATACAAGACAGCACTTCATTTTCTTTAGTAGCCATGGCACTACCTGGATTTAGACAACTTGTTATCTACAAAAATAACACTGACACTTAAAAACTACTCTTCAAAATATTAATGTATATAGAAAGTTACCTATAGGTCATGTTGATAGTTTTTTGCTGATAGGGCTGGTTTTGTATGTAATTGTTACTTGAAGCTCCCAAACCTGACTGTTTTACCAATCTGACTGTCCCTTCTCAGCCTATCAGTTATACCTTTTAATGTTAACGGACTATTGCAGCACAAATATGGCAGCCCCCTCATAGAGGAACATGGGGGATCAAATAATGTAATTATGTAAATGTGAAAGCATTGGGCAAATACATTTATGGCATAATTATTAATAGCATGTAAAACCAGTGTTATGATAGATGTAACAAAAGGTTTAATTTCTGGTGACAGTATCTCTTTAACACACTACCATTTAGTGTTATTGCTACCAAAGTGCATAACTTTGCACTTTTCAACATTGAACCTGCCCAGCTTTCCAATTTTGTCAAATCGCTCTGCAAAGCGGCAGCATCCTGCATGGAACTTATAGTTTTGCACAATTTAGTTTCATCAGCAAAACATAGAAATATTACTTTCTATGCCCACCTCCAGGTCATTAATAAACAAGTTGAAAATCAAAGGACCAAGGACAGACCCCTGCGGTACTCCACTAACAGCACTCGTTCAATTAGAAAATGTTGCATTTACTACCTTTCTTTAATCTATCCTTCAGCCAGTTCTCTATCCAAGTACAAATATTATGTTCCAGGCCAATATTCCTCAATTTAATCATTAACATTTTGTGCTGTACTTTATCAAATGCTTTAAAAAGTAGAAGTTGATGACATCCACTGCCATCCCAGAGTCGAGGTTCCCACTCACCTCCTCCTAAAAGGTAATTACATTTGTCTGGCAAGATCTGTTATACATAAAAACCATGCTGGCACAAAATTATAATATTGTGATATGTATAACCCTTTCTTACATGTTCAAGTCTCTTTTTAATTACTTCCTGAGTGACCAATGCATCAGTAGTTATAATACTAGAATTGGGTCTATTAAAATGGAAGCCTTGAGTAGCTGGCTCCTCAGTTGTGTAGACTGCTTGTTCCCCGTTATCATCAACTACTGACCCCCCGTGCTAATAATGGTCCCAACCCTTCTTGCTTCATTTTTTTACTATTTAGCGCAATAACCCTTTTCATCTCTATTTTAGCTTGTCTGCTTTTTTGCATACTTTATTTGCTTCCTTTTACCTAATGAAATTAGTTATTACCAGGTCCAAAAGAGAATCATTCTGAGTAGGTTCTTGAACTGCCTGAAATAAAAAGTTGCTATATTTGCAAATCTGCTAGCTTTTTCTGATTTGGCCAACCCATTACGCCAGTCAATGTCTAGATAAATGAACTCCCTCATAATAACAACTTGACCTAGTTGTGAGGCTTCCTCCATTTGCAATAGTAGCTGGGCCTCATCCTTCTCACTTGTATAGAATGATTTATAGCATACACCCACGATAATTTTCTTTGTAACCTTTAGCCCTGCTGAAATCTCTACCCAAAGGGATTCTACACCCTCCCTGTGTGGTCTCTGGTCATTTCTTTAGTGCATGGCTTTAATTTTGGCTTTACATACAGACAAACTCCTCCCCCCTTTTTAATCCATCTGTCCCTCCTAATAAGGGTGTAACCATTTAAATTCACAGCCCAGTCACATGTTTCATCCCACAATGTCTTAGTGATACCAAGTATATTAAAATGTTGTAGCACATGCAATAAACTCCATGCAATAAACTCCAGTTGCATGCATTAGCCAGCATACAGCAGAGGTTCCTACTTTTACCTCTAACATTTATATTACGTAATGGAGAGTTACGTAATATTGTATAGCTTTAGTTTAAAGGCCATAGATTCTACATTGCATGGCACTAAACGGGTTAAAATGTATACAGCTTAAATCATTCTTAAGCCAGGAAAATACTAAACATTTGTAAGTAATCTCCAATGGATTGCTAACAGAATTACAAACCATTTTGTTCAAGTGTAGCTTGAGTGCTGCTGTGCTCTGGAGAAAATCAGCAAACAGACCTATTTTGAATATATAAAATTCACGGGTCAGAATCTTAATTTATTTTGAATATACACAGTGGAGCCAATACGCATCTGGACACCGTTCAATAAACTGCCGAAGGAGTTTGCTGCCTTCCTTGTTGATTCCTTAGAGGCTCTGAATACACAATAGGCCTGGTTGCTGATTTGCTTCTGAGTGTAGTGGCACTTGAATTGTATTTGCATTTGATTAATGCAGACTGACATCAGAGGAGCTAAATGATCACCAAATAGGTGCTGGACACCACTAAAGGGATGTGCCCAGAGAAGGAATGAGATACAGAATGTATTATAAAAGTGGGACAGTTATAAAATGGTAAACTGTGATATTCAAATGTGATTTGTGTATTTGCATCTACATTTGTATCTATATAATTCATACTAGGTGATTGTAGAGCTTTTATATGCAGCTTGTTTCGCTCTACTTGACTGTCATATATGGATATTTACTGAACTTGTGTCTTTTGACTGAAATACTGCTAGCGTAAAACAGCCTTGCAACACTATATAAGTCATTTATACTTCTGGCATACTTGAATCGTCATGTTAGCTAGAGATGCCCTCTTGTACACCCACTCGCTGCTTCATAGCTTAACTTCTACATCTACAAAGTTACTCATCCTGCTGAAAAAACATACTGTGCACAATGACTAAGAATTGTTTGTAGTAAAAAAATTAAATATATGAATATGTACATATCTATTTAATGTGTGTGTGTGTGTGTGTATGTATATTAGGTTATAGTGAAACTCCAGATTAGGGGTTAAGAAAATAATGCAAATTTCTCTGATAAAAAAACTAAACACTTATTCTGAATCCTCCTATAAACAAAATTGGCATAATAATCTTATTCCTCATTGAGGTTATGAAATCATTGTATAGCATGCAGTGCTCCAGCTGTTGCTGTTCCCTAATGTGTTTTGACAGCTAAAATCTTATGACATAACTACAAAAAAGAATGCACCCCAACTAACAACTATAAAGGTACATGACTCAAGACGTCCAACAGGCATTCTTCCATATATTCTGAGCTAGAGTCTATCTGGAGGTGAGAGATCTGAAAGCTTTAGCTAAACTACACTTAAGTGGGTGTAGGCTAAATATTACTCATATAGGACATCATTACATGATTGAATTTCATCTATCAAAGTACAAGATGCCAGTGTAGGAATTTAAAAAACTGGCAACATTGAATTTCAAGTAGTTACCAGTGTCAACAAATTAGAAGTTTACTTTAATTAGTCTTACTGCGCCTTACTGACCACAGATAATTGGTGGTGCATTCCTGTAACAACTCTACAGTGAAAAAACATTCTAGTTTTGTGAATTCCCACCCCTATCTATTCAGTTTTAATAAACCCCTGTCTGTGGAAAGCTACCACTTATGTATCATATTTGAAATTACCTAAAGTGTGTGACTATTAAAAGGCACTAGAACCCAGGTCAATTTATAAGGACATTACAAGTACTATATCCTTATAGTTATACAGTATAAGGTATATAAGTTTGCAAATGTTAAGGACAAGTTGATTGTGTTGTATTTAATTACTGTATATTGCTACTTAAATAAATACTTAAAATAAAGTATTCTCTAAAGTGATTGATTGATTTACTAGTATTGCATGGTGGAGATATATTTTCTTATAGTTGAAAAATTTAAATTTTCTTGACATTTTTCAGTTGCTGGTTTCCAGCAATGGAATGAAACCATATCCAAGGGGGTGATTTACAAGCAGTATTGAGCATTCGGTATACAAGTTTATTCGCTTTCGAAAAACAAACTCGAATTCGCAAACTTGTAAAATGGATAAATAAACCTATTAAACAGAAGTTTGTACATGATGGTAACCAAGCTGCATAAATCCATATTAGTGGCAAAACAATTCTATTCAGTTTATTTAATGTTTAAATGTTTTTCAGTAGACTTAAGGCAGGGGTGTCAAACTAATTTACATAAGGGGGCCAAAATCTAAAACACAGGTCAAGTTGTGGGCTGACACATATGTCTTAAGGTTTGGAGATCTAAATTATGGAAGGACCACTTTTTTGGAAAACCCCGGGTCCAAAGCATTCCAGACATTAGATCTACTGTATACATCCTACCTTGCCTTTATGGGCTATACTCTGCCTGTCCTACCCTGCCTGTGTGTGCCATATGCTGTCTGCCCTATGCTGTCTGTGTGTGCCATACTCTGCCTATGTCTATGAATATTCTCATTAATCCATGTCATGATATACAGTATCTAGTAGAATTAAGTCTAAAACAACTGAACTTTTGTGAGTTTTCTTAAAAACATTTCACAACTCCGAGTGGCTTCTTCTGCCTGCCATATGCTGCCTCTGTGTGCCATACTCTGCCTGCCCTATGCTGCCTGTGTGTGCCATACTCTGCCTGCCCTATGCTGCCTGTATGTGCCATACTCTGCCTGCCCTATGCTGCCTGTGTGTGCCATACTCTGCCTGCCCTACCCTGTCTGTGTGTGCCATACTCTGCCTGCCCTATGCTGCCTGTGTGTGCCATACTCTGCCTGCCCTACCCTGCCTGTGTGTGCCATACTCTGCCTGCCCTATGCTGCCTGTGGGAGGTTAACCTGACAGGAGTTTGTTCTGGGAGTTTTTCAGCATTTGGAAATAGTCATTATATGGCCCTTTGTAATTATATGCTGGGGATTGCTGTGCTATCTACAGGGGAGGAGGAGGCATATGGATTTTTGCTGCGCTACCACATTAATGTGGGTTTGGTCTTTAAAACTCTTATGATAACATGGGTGTGGTTAGAAGTGGGTGGTTTAAAAAAGGGGAGTGGTTCAAACTGGCTTCCATTATTGGCCCTCCACCATGTAAGCCACAAAAATTCCAGCTGTCAGTACCACAAAATTTGTTCTGCACTGATATAGGTCATGATATGCAGTATCTAGTAGAGGTAAATCTAAAGCAACTGGACCAAGATCTTTTGAAAACATTTCACTGCTAATCTGAGTGGCTTTTCCAGTTCAATGGGATGGTAGGGAGTACACCTACATTTTAAATCTCACAATGGCTCCATTGCACATACTGTATGCAGGCAGGTGGCAGCTACAAATAGAGGTGTAAAAGTGTGATCCAGTCACAATGAACCCATGATTAAGACAGGTATTCATTTTTTTTCAATTAAATTACTTCAAATGTTGTGACAACACCTAGGTAAAGATGTCAAAGCAGCATTGTATGGTGCTGATAAGTGGTTTGGCAGCCCCTCCTTTAGGGATGTTGTTCCAGTTTGACATAAATGTTCTACTTCATGCCTCTTTCAAACCAACCAAAATGTGAACATTGCTGTCCTCATAGGAGTGTGCCTTTTCCTTGAGATTCCTTGCTGAGTCTTGTCCTGAGGAGTTAGCCCCCAGATGTACAGATATGTGTACTTTTCATTACACTGGACAAAGGAAAACACCTGCCATGCCTCCAGTGACCTTAAAGGAGAAGGAAAGGCTAAGTCACTTGGGGGTGCCAAAATGTTAGGCACCCCCAAGTGACTTAGATCGCTTACCTTGTACCCTGGGCTGGTGCCCCTGTTAGGAGAAAAAAGCACCAGCCCAGGGTACCTGTAGGAAGCGCTTCCTCCTTCCTTTTTCTTCTGCCGGCGAAATCCGTGGGCCGGCGCATGCACAGTAGAGTGAAAAGCCGACTTTCTTGTTTAAGTTCAGCTTTTCACTGCACTGCGCACGCGCAAGCGAATAGGAAGTAGGAAGCGCTCGCTGCTACCCCGGGCTGGTGCTGTTCTCTCCGTACAGGGGCACCAACCGGGGTAAAAGGTAAGCGATCTAAGTCACTTGGGGGTGCCTAACATTTTGGCACCCCCAAGTGACATAGCCTTTCCTTCTCCTTTTAGGAGAGTAATTAAAAGTTTCCCTTGCACTGCTCTCTCTGGAATAAAGTAAATATTAAAACCAGTGGAAAACCATTAAGTGACATTTGTTGTTATGTTACACTGATGCCTTTTTTGGCTACACAAGTTTTACAGCAACAAATAGCATCCTTGGGAGCAGTATCCAGGGAGATGTTCTAGCTGCAGAATTATATATTTTTAAAAAATAATACAATGTACAATAATACAAAGGATACAGCTTTTTACCTTTCTCAAACCCTACCATTGTAGCAAGCTGGACATGAATGAATGATATAATCCATCTCAAAGGATGAGGGTCTCGCCCTTCCTGTAATCACTACTGAGAAACCAAATATAGGTGGTAAATTACATCACTGGAATTAACCAAAATTATCAATCAGATCTTTGGATTTTTTAATCTGTACTTAATTGTTGATAGCCAAGAGTACCTGCTCTGATGCCATGTAGTACCTACATTAGTAAATTAGCCCTCTAGTCTGGAAACTAAGTACCTTGTGTGAGCCAAAGAAGTGAGTATCATATCTGTATATGGATACAATTTATTGAAACCTAATTATTCAGTTCTCCAGTTGGATCAAATGCTTACAATGCTAATTGATTGTTAAGTATGATAGAAATGTGTGTATACTGTACATAAATGTATTTGGTTCTGCATTTGTAACCCACTGAAAGGTGATTTAAACCCACACCCTTCTGTTCTGTTTCCCTTCTCTGAGCACGCTTTCTCTGCATACATTACCTTGTTTGTATATCAGGCTGGAATATCAGAGATTCTATGACAACAAACGTGTAATTGTCTGCTTTTATGACACAGATTAGAAATACATGAGCGACAGCTATTTCCAGTTGTATTGCAGTTTTATTGCAGCTATATCACTCTACTTATCCAACTGCATATCCTACCTGTAAGGATTTCCGCACTCAAGGTAGTGGATTCCTGCCAAAATAATGAGACACATTGCTAAAATGACCAAAGTACCCATATAACTGGAGTTATAATCAAAAACCACCCGTGTGGCCCTGTTATTAACCTTTTTTAGTAGCATCACCCCCCTGGTTTGTGAATATACCAAACAAAGACACATACTAATCTAGTGCAGTATCTACAATAATCCATGTTATTGACTGGAAAATCTAAATAGCAAATTTTTCCACAGAAATTCAGGGCCCTGAGGTCCATTTTTTGGCAAAGGAGACCCAGGGCTTTGATGTACTTTAAAGGTTTAAGGATTAAACTGGTACGGCTTTTGCTGATATGAATTGCACATATAATACTAATTACAATCTAAAAAGCAAATTGTCAGAGAATGTCTGGCCATTTCACAACTGCATTCCTCAGAGGAGGCCAGGACGAGTTGCAAAGAACATAGTGTTTGTAAAATACACCATCTCTGACAGCGTCACGCATTTCAGGTCTTGCTTTAATTGTCTGTTACTATAGTTGTCTCTGGCAATTAAAAATGGTTGTAATTTATATTATTTCTTAACCCCACATTACTAGTGAGTTACTGCTGCACTTCCTGTTGTTAAGGGAATACAGCTGGGAATGGTACAATGCTTCATACTCATCGGGTGAAAAAACGAATCAGGGAAGAACTGACCTATCTGCATCATCCTTTGAAATTATGACTAAGTTCAGGCTGAAATAAAGAAGAAAAACTGCCAAGGCTGTATTAAGCAAAACTGTATGGAGATGTATCCACCTGAGGATACTGGAAGATGGCTTACTCGAAACTGAAGAGCTACTGATCAGGTCTACTTTGGCAACACACAGAGTACCTTTCATCATAAAAATCAGAATTCTCATATCAATATAGTCCCTCCCAGTACTCAGAGCACATATTGAATATTGTTGCTAAACAGAAAGATAAAGATATAGGGAGTAACTAAATAGACTATCAATATTGCATCATTCAAGACAAATAGTGAATAGATATAACCAGTGAACAAGAAAGATAAAGAAAATGTGTTCCCATATTAGACAGAAAAATGTGACAGATGTTTAATACACTAGAATATTTGTGCTAGTAAATTGCACTGAAAAAGAAATACACAGATTATAAAAAATGTGCACAGAATTCTAACCCACAAGTAACACAATAAAAACTATTCTGCTCCAAAAACTGTTGGAGATGAAATTCGCAAATAATTTCATCAGAAGGCCACCTTTTTGTGCCAATAGGAAAAATCCAGCAGCACACCAAATAAGTGATAAAGTGTGAAGTGTTTATTTAGCCCATATACATATGTCTAAATGCTAATGTTTTCGGGCCCCCCTGGGCCCTTTATCAAGAGCTTAATAAAGGGCCCGGGGGGGGGGGTGCCCGAAACATTGCCATTTAGACATATGTACATGGGCTAAATAAACACCTTCACACTTTATCACTTATTTGATGTGCTGCTGGATTTCTCCTATTGTATTGCTGACTACTCTACAGGAGAGTAGTGTTCCGAGTAAGCACCTAACACTTGAAGCAGTGAATCATTGAGCAGGTTGAGCTCTCCTCATCGTCTACCTTATTGTGCCAAGTCAGCAGTTTAAACATGGCATTGTTATATTCTCCAAGTGCTCCTCAGTGTCCCGGACAGATGGATGTTCTACAAAGTCTCTTTTGGTCCCAAAGGTTCTGTGAAAACACTACAGATGTTCTTCAATGTCAACTGCCTCTGACCCATATATGTTTAAGCAACACATTTATTCTACGTGTGTGTCTATATTTATGCAAGTTAGTCACAACAAAACTTATAGTATGGGTGGAAACACATTAATCAGACAAAGACAACTCAAAAGCATTAGCAGTAAATGGGCCTTGAAATGTGCGATGCTCTGCTGTGTCCTATATTAGAAATAGGGAAAGCCCTACTGTCTCATTGTACCAAATGTTCCCTCACTTGGGGGTAGAGTCACTGTAGTCATTCAGTGCCTGTGCCTGGTCATGCTTAAATAATTTGATCCAAATAAGTTCCTCTGTCAGTAAGATATATAAATAATATCATGTTTTATGCCATTATGTTCAGAGTTAAGCTGTAGGAAGTGAGTTGACCAAGTATTATTTTCCAGTTATATTTTCTGAGATGCTCCAGTTATTAAACTTACAGTGGTGTGAAAAACTATTTGCCCCCTTCCTGATTTCTTATTCTTTTGCATGTTTGTCACACTTAAATGTTTCTGCTCATCAAAAACCTATTAGTCAAAGATAACATAATTGAACACAAAATGCAGTTTTTAAATGAAGGTTTATGTTATTAAGGGAGAAAAAAAAACTCCAAATCTACATGGCCCTGTGTAAAAAAGTGATTGCCCCCCTTGTTAAAAAATAACTTAACTGTGGTTTATCACACCTGAGTTCAATTTCTGTAGTCACCCCCAGGCCTGATTACTGCCACACCTGTTTCAATCAAGAAATCACTTAAATAGGAGCTACCTGACACAGAGAAGTAGACCAAAAGCACCTCAAAAGCTAGACATCATGCCAAGATCCAAAGAAATTGAGGAACAAATGAGAACAAAAGTAATTGAGATCTATCAGTCTGGTAAAGGTTATAAAGCCATTTCTAAAGCTTTGGGACTCCAGCGAACCACAGTGAGAGCCATTATCCACAAATGGCAAAAACATGGAACAGTGGTGAACCTTCCCAGGAGTGGCCGGCCGACCAAAATTACCCCAAGAGCGCAGAGACAACTCATCCGAGAGGCCACAAAAGACCCCAGGACAACATCTAAAGAACTGCAGGCCTCACTTGCCTCAATTAAGGTCAGTGTTCACGACTCCACCATAAGAAAGAGACTGGGCAAAAACAGCCTGCATGGCAGATTTCCAAGGCGCAAACCACTTTTAAGCAAAAAGAACATTATGGCTTGTCTCAATTTTGCTAAAAAACATCTCAATGATTGCCAAGACTTTTGGGAAAATACCTTGTGGACCGACGAGACAAAAGTTGAACTTTTTGGAAGGTGCGTGTCCCGTTACATCTGGCGTAAAAGTAACACAGCATTTCAGAAAAAGAACATCATACCAACAGTAAAATATGGTGGTGGTAGTGTGATGGTCTGGGGTTGTTTTGCTGCTTCAGGACCTGGAAGGCTTGCTGTGATAGATGGAACCATGAATTCTACTGTCTACCAAAAAATCCTGAAGGAGAATGTCCGGCCATCTGTTCGTCAACTCAAGCTGAAGCGATCTTGGGTGCTGCAGCAGGACAATGACCCAAAACACACCAGCAAATCCACCTCTGAATGGCTGAAGAAAAACAAAATTAAGACTTTGGAGTGGCCTAGTCAAAGTCCTGACCTGAATCCTATTGAGATGTGGCAATGCCTTAAAATGGTGGTTCATGCTAGAAAACCCTCAAATAAAGCTGAATTACAACAATTCTGCAAAGATGAGTGGGCCAAAATTCCTCCAGAGCGCTGTAAAAGACTCGTTGCAAGTTATCGCAAACGCTTGATTGCAGTTATTGCTGCTAAGGGTGGCCTAACCAGTTATTAGGTTCAGGGGGCAATTACTTTTTCACACAGGGCCATGTAGGTTTGGATTTTTTTCCTCCCTAAATAATAAAAACCCTCATTTAAAAACTGCATTTTGTGTTTACTTGTGTTATCTTTGACTAATAGTTAAATGTGTTTGATGATCAGAAACATTTTGTGTGACAAACATGCAAAAGAATAAGAAATCAGGAAGGGGGCAAATAATTTTTCACACCACTGTAGCTTCTATTTTGCTATTACTCTTTGTCAGAGACACTTGATGCTTTGATTCTTCAAAACACACAGAAGATGTTATACCGAGAGGAAAAAGAACATTGTCCGTATTTGTGAAACAGATGGTTTTGTGCTTAAATGGCAACCTCCAACCCCAGCAACCTCCAATACAGCAGTGTATGTAAAAGAATGCAAAATTAATTGCTGTTTAAACAAGTATTTACTTCCAAAGGAGGAGGCTGCGGGGAGACATGGCAGCACACAGTGTATCAGACCAAATCATCAGAGAATAAATGGTGTTGTCCTCTATGTATTACAGAAATAATGGCACAAAGAAGATGAGGATTATCCTAGAATTCCTGTCAGGGAACTGAATCAGATTTTTAAACATGGTTTTTATCAAGTACTTACGAAACACATTTACATTTTGGAGTGATATACAATGACGGTTATGGCACATAAGGGTGAAAACACACAGAGCTACTAAGAAGCAGATACTTGTCACGGCTACTAAACACCAGGAAATACCCTGCTATAGACAATAATGAGAGTTGCCTTTGCTAAAACACAAGTAGAGACAATTATCAGTAAATGATCAGCATTACCTATTTCTGTAGCTGTGACAAGTAGCTACTAGTAGCTCCATGTTTCTTCACCTTAAGGGGGCTTGTAAGGGAGGCCTTCCTACACCCTCACTATCCACTTCAACCCTGACTGGTGGGGTACCCGCTGGGAAGCTACTCCCACTCACTCCTTGGTGGGGCTTTTTAGCTGCCCATTCTCACTAACCTGGGCTTCCTCACACCATTACAATGTGCTGTAACACAAGCTAGACCCTCACTACCTAGTTTGCCTACCTCTTCCTGTTTTAGTCCCTTCTGCTGGTCAGATGACTTCCTGTGTGCCTGTTTCTGAGCCATTCTCCTTGCTCTGCCACTCCCCTCCTTTTATACCCTTTTCAACTCCTCCCTCTGGGACTTTTCCAACACTCACTAACTCCCTCTAGCTCCCTCTAGAGGCCCCTATATTGTAATTACAACTAGAACCTTTTTACATGACCCACTAGCTCCACCTTGTGGCCACAGCTAGAAATTACCCTAAAATTAAACTAACACACTTTTCCACCCCCTTACAGGCTTGAACACTAAGGGAGAGCAAAATTATCAAGCAGTTTGCCTGCAATATAAGCTGATTCTACAGGACTGATTATTAAATTCAGATGCTTATAGCACTCATTTCAGACCTGTCATGTAATGAGACTCTAAATTAATTACTAATCAGCCTTATATTGTGACATTTAGATTCTGTATATACAGTATATTGTGCATCTGTCCATAAGCTCCGTAAGTGACAGCAGCACAGAGCATGTGCAGGAAATAAGCAGGAAAGAATATGGGGAGCTACTGGGGCATCTTTAGGGGCACAGATCCTCCCTGCTAAAGGGCTGTGGGTGCCTTGGGCTGGTACAGAAACCCCAAAACAAAATGTAAAACTTTTCTAGTCTACTTCTTTATTTAGGCTTTAGTTCTCCTTAAAATACAGGCAGAATATTATAATGCTCCTGGTTTAATGTGTTCTTGGCTTTGTTTAGACATTTTGCAATAAATTTAAAAAAAGTAATATTTATTCTATGTTTTCCTTACTTACACGCAAATAAATTTTATTATTTATCGGCGATCGATGGATCCATCCTAGCCTGACTCCTTCCTATACAGAAGGAAGGCTAGGATCGATCAATTGATCGCCGCATAGTGGATGCTTCCCCTGATACTTCCCCTGCATCACCGTATCGCCTTTTTTTAAAAAAATGAACGGAAGCCAAGTTTTAACAGGTATTTTCTAATAAAGCATTCAAAATCATAAGTGGTTTGCAGGATAGGGCAATTATTGGGGCAGGGTAGAATAGGTTTTTTTACTTAAACATTTTTAGTGTTACTTTTCCTTTAACATCCCTTACATGTATGCATACACATCCTCTTAATAACCATTTGACTAATAGTGGAGTAGAAAACTTGGCCTAAAGTCAGTGCCCCCTACCTACTGTTGTGCCCTTATATACCGCCGGTTACATTTTATTCACAAATGTATATCTAAGGCTAAAAAAAACAATCAAGGTCACTACAATCAATTTGATAAATGTGCTCTGCAGAGCATTTTTGCAATTTGTTTGCATTTTATTTTTTTAAATCAATATTACATTCTAAGATTTGTATGAGACTAACACAATTTTATACAGAGTATCCTATCAGCATTTTATATGGATTTAAAATAGCTGGCTCATTTTACACATAACAACCTGCTTGTTTTATTTCAATTTATAAAGATTTTATGGGACTAATTTAGCAAGACTTTTTTTTTAATTTTAGAAATGTTTTATATAATGATTTACATAATTTCACATTTATTCACAATATTTAGCATTATTCACTGTGGGACTGCTTTAAGTGTACTTTATTAGAGAGCTTAGAAGGGAATGTAATGCAGTGCTAAACATTATTAATATTATTATTATTTGCAAGCCTGAAAAGCACAACATTAAGTGATCTCATGCGCCAGTGAAAGAAAGATTGCAAATGTCTGTCTGTACCTAAGAAGTAAGCATTTTAAACAAAGGAAATAAAAGCAAGTTTAACAATTATGTCCTACTGGGCACAATATTACTTAGTAAATCTTGGGCCCTTAAGGCCCTAGTTCCAACTTGCTACGTTAGTAGACATCAGTCTCACTATTACTAAACTATTAGGAAATGTGTTACCAATTGGATGACATAAGCTGCTAACACAAGAATCCAAGAGCAAGCAGGCAACTTATTTGTCATATACAGGGCCAAAATGAACGTCTACCAGCTTTATCTTTAAATATTATCTATTTGACCATTTACAAGAAATCCAATAAGGGTGAAGACACACAGAGCTACTAGTAGCAGCTAATTGTTGTGGCTACTAAAAACAACAATGCTGATCATTTGCTGATAATTGTCTCTACATGTTTTAGCAGAGGCAATTCTCAGTATTTTCTATGGAAGGGTATTTTCTGTCGTTTAGTAGCCACATCAAGTAGCTGCTACTATGTAGCTCTGTGTGTCTTCACCCTAAGGGCTCTGGCACACGGGGAGATTAGTCGCCCGCGACCAAACTCCCTGTTCGCGGGCGACTATCTCCCCGAGTTGCCATCAGTTGCCATCTCACCGGCGAAAATGTAAGTCGCCGGTGGGATGGCCCACGCGGCAGCGCGATATCGGCAAATCGCCGGAAATGCCTCGCGAGACAACTTCGACGATTTGCCGAAATCGCCTGCGCAGCGTGTGCCATCCCACCGGTGACTTACATTTTCGCCGGTGGGAAGGCAATTCAGGGAGATTAGTCGCCCGCGAACAGGGAGATTTGTCGCGGGCGACTAATCTCCCCGTGTGCCAGAGCCCTAACACTGACAAGGGAAAAAGGCTGGAGATAACCAAGATAATGTCCTCTATAAGCAAGCAAATGGTGTACTGTTACAATGGATTTACATTGTAGAGTCATCTCTGGCATTAATACTCATTTGTACCTTGTTTCTTTTCTCTTAAAGGAAAACTAAAGCTCATAAATGAATTAGGCTTGAAATAAAATAATTTATATTTTGAGCTTTTGTACCAGCCTTAAACCACCATAACCCTTTAAGCAGTAATAACCAGTGCCTCCAAAGATGATCCAGTAACACCTCATCTTTTTTCATGTTACAACTGATTATGAATTCATTCAGATTTGCATTGGGGCATATTCGCTTACCCTGAAGCAGTAAGCAAAGCAAAGCAAAAATGCGCCGCACATAGAATTAATGTGTCATTGCAAGCACAATGCAGGCCTTGGATTGGATACAATTGTGCTGTATCTGAATCAACTATGCCATGTCTGGCACAACTTTGATTAATTTATCAAAAAGGACGCAACTGTGCTTCATTGCAAATTGGACACAGTAGCGCAGAATATCACAGTCTGCCTGGCATCATTTCCAGTGATCACTTGCATCAGTTTTGGTGCACAACGTGCAAATGGCAGTGATTTTTTAAGTGCACATATGCTTCATCTATTAATGCAGGGCACTGAGGGAACTCTGGATCCAGGGTTCGCACACTGCTACAGAAGTGCTCAACTCTGAGTGCGACTATATGGAAGTGCACAGAGAGTATTTGGACACAAGTACCTTTAATAAAGTGGTTTCATATGAAACGCTAAGGGGAAAAGCACAGGCTGTGCACTGCATCTGACAGCATAGAAACAAGTCCACTCTGCTCCAAAATTGATTACCTGTGTATCAGCTTCTGTGATGATTTAACCTCATTTTCTGGTAATATTTTAGTAATTTTCAGCAATCCCTATGTGCGGTGCCACTGGCACATAGCAGATGATGCAACTTGATGACGCAACTTGATCCAAGATGGTATACTGCTTTTTACAACAAGATGGCGCAACATGATCCAAGATGGTATACTGCTTTTTACAACTTTAAAGAACGGGATCATTACTGTAAAAGAGATGTGGAACCTCTGGGCTGGTACAGTAATGTCATTATATAAAATACCGCACTTTTAGGCAGTTTGTTTTAGGGTTTACCTTTGCTTTAAAGTAAATAAGGTAAAGATAATGAAAGCCAAAGGGTTGTAAATGCATATCCAAGCCCTGTCTAATGTATATATATATATATATGACACAAAGAACCACTATATGTTGGAATTTTATATCCATTTGTAAACAGTAACACAATATTTCATTAATGCAACATATGCAAAATGAACATGTAACCAAATTAACAAATCTACTAAATATGCAAAATCATATATCGAATGGCGATAAACAGATTCAGGCCCCATAATCTGTATGTAGAGCCCCTGACTAGTGCTTTGCATTATTCCCATAGGGACTGCAAATATATTGGAGAGAACAGGAAGAATTTTAAGGATAAACATTCTGGGTCCAAAAGCTGCAAGTCTGTTATGGGAAATCGTGCAATATAAATTGTAGGGAAGGATAGTGCATGGGTATAGAAGGAAAAGTGAAAGAAAGACAAATATAGGCAAGAAGGAGCGGGGTGGGAGGGGATGAAACTGAAAGGAGAGAACATCTCATTAGCAGAGTATAGTATGTGACAGAAAACAAGAATGAAGCAAAAAAGGAGGTAAGAAAGAGAAGAGAAACAAACTCAAAATAAAATACAAAAGACAAAATAGCAAGAGTAATAGGAAGAGAAAAGTGCAGGAGAAATATTGTGGTGATGGGGCTTTGGTCAATGGGGTGTGGGTCACCAGTATCCATGTCTGACATTGGATAGAATACTCACACAGCATTTTTGAATGCTCCAAGGATACCTTAAGAGCATTTCTTTTAGCTAGCTGCTATTTTAGCTAACAAAATGAGTGGGATGGCAGCTAGTAAGGTAAATACTGGTAACTAACAAAGGTTATTTCAAGCAAGGAAAAAAATACTTCAAAATAATACAAATAATAATAATGTCCTTGGTATGGTGGTTATAGGCTGTAAGGCTTCAAGCTGCAGTAACATTTCTGCTTTCATATGTCAGTTTTTTTTTTCTTTATAATGTCCATCAAAATAATTCCAATGGAAATCTGCCGTCTTCCTCCATATTGCAGCTGTCCCCGGGATCACACGAGTTGGCAGCCTTTCCTTGAAATGTGAAAATATACTTAATTTCTATTCTTGATTGTTGATGAATGTATTATCTCAGAACACGATCACCTCCCTCGGGATGATACTGAAAAAATATAGAAGGAGAACATTTTTTTTTCATAACTCTCTTATTTCCTTAACTCACCCATCACTGGGCTGCAGCTTTTTAGTCTTACGTGGAAGCATTTACACACTATTTGTGTTAAAATCAGGGTTGACCCTGAAGACGAATTGGTTTGCAAAAAGAGAGAACTCATTTTAGTTAGAAAGAGGGGTCTGTTTTTTCCCCACAATTATAGCTTAGTATATATTTTAAAGAACAACACACAAAAAGCAAGATTTCATTGCATGAGCTTTTGGATCCACAAGCTTAAAATCAACTTTACATTGCAGGAAGTCCTTATTTTTCTGGTTCATGGAAACAAGGCTTATGAACGGTTATCTCTGACACACATGGCATGTAATGTAGTTGAGCTCTTGCTGCATGAGGCAGAAATGTCCCTTCTGGACATGCAAAAAAGTTGACTTTATAGATTTTATAGTCACAAGATTAAGGTCCCATATTTGTTGTAGATATTTATGGTGCTAGCAGGAAGAGTTATTTTGAGGATAATATGCAAGTTATTGGAACATCATTAAAGGCAGAACTAATGTAGTAATGTAATGTAGGTGTGTCGAATAATAACCATAAAGGTTTTTTATTATCAGTTTGCACATTAGTCTGGTGTGTGCTGAGTCTACTTTCAACTGCCAATACACAAAACAAAACCTGGCAAAATGAACTGGTGCTTAGAATAAATAGTATGAAATTATATAAAGGGCAGAAAATGAAAAACTGTCAGGTTATTGGAAGAGAATAGGAAGAAGGAAAAGGATATTTATTACATTGGGTAAACTATAATTCAAGGGAAGGTGGTTCTGCCAGCATCCAAGCTAGGACCTACCAATAGCCATAATGATCTAGGCTTGCACAGATCCACATTAACTTGTAAAAATAGCCATGTATCTTGATGTGGTTGGCAAGCATTACTAGCAAACTAAAATCCTAATATTAAAATCCTAATATTTGTATATGTTCAGACCTGGCTCAATCTAAAAACTGAATTTTTTTTTGGATTCTGCTTTATATTTAGTCAAATTGTTTGAGAATACTTCAATATTCTGCTGTATCCAAAATTATGTATTCAGTACATCCCTAATGCTAATGGACAGTATAATGGTGCCCTCTATTACTGTATAAGCAGACAGACATCTCTTACCAGTTACATTCTGGAATATGTAGATTTTTACCAATCAAATGAGGGAAAAGTCAGTTCAAGTTCTCAAAATGTAAGTATAACATTTCACCCTGTAACACCAGGATAATAAGGCCTCCTTCACTGCACATTGATGCAGAGGCGGAAGGGAGCAGATCGGCATTTTCTCCCCAGTGTAGTTACACCAAATGTTATTAAGGAAAGAAAACCAAAAACTGCTCATGCTGAATGATGATAATACAGAACTGTGCTGCAGGATTGGTCTGAACTTTCAGCTCAAATAAAACAAAGAAACCCATAATGTCTCTTTAATAAAAACAATATGTATAATTTATAATTAGATGATTTTCAAAATATCTCCATTTGTTTGGAAAGTCTAGGACAAGTTTAAATGTTGCACTTGCTACTTACTCTTATCAAAACTGCAAGATAGTCAGGTAAATGATTTCCAGTCAACTTCCACTTAAGGCCTTACAGGTTTTTGGCAGTAATGTGTGTAAAAATATCAAATTATGTTCTGAATACAACTGTGCTGTCTATATTAACCCTTCGAGTGCTGGTCAGATTTGGGCAAGCAGGACTGAGAGTAGTTAGGAGTCTTGCAATCCTGCATTAATGAGAAAGATGGGAGGGAAGAAACTATAGACCTGTTAACAGGTGTAATGGAAATGTCTGATACCAAAGGTTGTTTGAGGTAAATAGGTAAGGTTTATTAGACACGTACGTGGGTTCTGAGCAACAGATAGTCAGAACAACAGAACAAAGGCAGCACTGGGTTTTTATAGACTTTGTTACACAGAAACATACAACATAATTACACATGAACAAGGAACTGTTCTTATGCCACAACAGGGCTAGCTTGAGAACTGCATACATCCAATTCTAGGGGGGGGGGGGGGGCAGTGCCTGCAACTGGGTTCTAAACAGTAACACAGTACATAAGTGATAGCTTTAGAGATTTAACTGCATTGGTTCCAGAATGAAGGGTAACATGAATTCCTTCACTACATCCTTTATGGACCACTGAAGGGGTAGGCATAGGAAATCTGCCTTCACAGAATTTATTCTTTATCACAGGTAAATACTCCAGTAGCGCTTCTATGGCATTCTCAGTCTCTCAATAAACATGTTGACTTAATGAGCTTCCCTTTTATTGCAAAAGTATACTGTAATTCTCACCTGATCGAGTTTTACACCTCTGCTCACATCTGTCTTTTGTTTTAAAGCGATTGATATTTCCCCCACAACCACCAAATAAAAAAGGCCGGCATACGTCTGTTTTGCGGTGGTAATACCAAACCAAGGTGTAATCGGAGCAGAATCCTTCATCCATTGGAAGCAAACAGGGATCTGCAAGGAAATGGAGATTATCACTTAAAGGGGCTGTTCACCTTTGTACAACATTCACAAATCTAACAGTTCACATTAAAAGAACAATCCTTGCCATATGCATAGTTAACATAAATGTGCAGCCGAAGAGATATTTGCCCCAGAATCATCCCTCTGCTGACTTTCACACAGACCCTTTTCTGGGGGAAGGGGGGGTTGAAGACCCCTATAAACACTACAGTTGCATTTTTACTTCCTTGATGATGTCACACAGTAATAGCAGCAGACTTAATTCCTATTGGCTGTGTCTCTTGTTAGTCTTTCTTTCCCTATAACAGAGTGCTGCTAATAACAGTATGTTAGGTTTGTGATATGCAGAGTCCGTTTGCCTGTGCCATTGCGAGGGAGAAATTAATCAATGCCCTTTCAATTTAGCAACTGGTTAGAGCGCACAAGCAATCAATTGGTCCAATAGGAAAAAAGTAAGAACAAAGCTTAGAAATGATGTTGTAAGTAAATAGGAAATTCACAGTTTGTCAGGTTCATAATAGGCCACTACCATCCCTTCAGAAAACTGAAATTGCTGTGACATTCATTAGGAAAATGTTGTGGTTTGTGATAGATCTTTGAGGAGATTAGCACTGAAAAGTGACATAGTCTCAGTAGTGTGCAGGTAGAAAGCCACCATCTCTTGGAGATCCAACTGCTGGCTTTATGTTTATACGACTAGGGATGTAGCGAACTGTTCGCCGGCGAACATCGGGTGTTCGCAAGTCCGCAAATTCGCGAACTTTTGGCGATGTTCGCCATTTGGGTTCGCCTTAGCTGGCGCCAAATTTTGACCTCTCACCCCAGACCAGCAGATACATGTCAGCCAATCAGGCAGCTCTCCCTCCTGGGCCACCCCCCCCCCTTGGACCACTCCCTTCCATATATAAACCAAAGCCCAGCAGCCATTTTACATTCTGCCTGTGTGTGCTTGAAGAGATAGTGTAGGGAGAGAGCTGTGTATTGATTTGAGGGAGAGTTTAAGTAGGTTTTCTGGCTAGTAATCTACTACTGCTCTGTATTTGTGTGGGGATAGGAGCTGTGCATTGATTTGAGGCAGAGTTTAAGTAGGATTTCTGGATAGTAATCTACTTTCTACTGCTCTGTATTTGTGTGGGGATAGGAGCTGTGCATTGATTTGAGGCAGAGTTTAAGTAGGATTTCTGGATAGTAATCTACTTTCTACTGCTCTGTATTTGTGTGGGGATAGGAGCTGTGCATTGATTTGAGGCAGAGTTTAAGTAGGATTTCTGGATAGTAATCTACTTTCTACTGCTCTGTATTTGTGTGGGGATAGGAGCTGTGCATTGATTTGAGGCAGAGTTTAAGTAGGATTTCTGGATAGTAATCTACTTTCTACTGCTCTGTATTTGTGTGGGGAGAGAGCTGTGTATTGATTTGAGGGAGAGTTTAAGTAGGTTTTCTGGCTAGTAATCTACTTTCTACTGCTCTGTATTTTTTGTCTAAATAACAATTTGTCTAAATAACAATAATAATTCCGTGTCCAGAAACATCATCTGAGTGACGGTTTTCCACCAGCAATAATATATTCCGTATCCACTACTGTATACGTTGCCCTTGCAGGCCTTGTTGCCCAGTGTCTGCAACCAAGTGCCACCTAGCTGTGTGAGCTTTTTCACAATTTGTCTAAATAACAATAATAATTCCGTGTCCAGAAACATCACCTGAGTGACGGTTTTCCACCAGCAATAATATATTCCGTATCCACTACTGTATACGTTGCCCTTGCAGGCCTTGTTGCCCGGTGTCTGCAACCAAGTGCCACCTAGCTGTGTGAGCTTTTTCACAATTTGTCTAAATAACAATAATAATTCCGTGTCCAGAAACATCACCCAAGTTGTTGTTGTTTTGTAAAAATAAAAAAAATGCCAGGCAAAGGCAGGCCGCCACGCAGAGGCACTAGGGGCCGTGCTGCTATGATATCCTGTGGCCCTAGGAAATTGCCCAGTTTTCCCGAAGGCACTTACCCTGAACTCCCAAAATGCTGAAGAGGTAGTTGACTGGCTTACACAGCACACCCCATCCTCTACTGTTTCTAACTTTGCCACAACATCCTCATCCTCCTCTGCTATGGGCACCCCACGTACCACTTCCTCCACCACCGCCGCCCCTTCTTCACTGGAGTCAGAGGAGTTATTTACTCATGAGTTTGTTGAACTGAGAGATGCGCAACCATTATTGCCAGAAGAAGATGAAGGAGATGAGGACGTTACACCAGATATCATAATTCAGGCAGGCAACACAACAGAGATGGACATAAGGTGTGATGAGGTCCCGCTGCTGCTGTCTTCTGTGAGCTGTCAGAAGAAATTGATGCATCTGAGGAGAATGATGATGAGGAGCTTGATGTTTTGTGGGTGCCCACAAGAAGAGAGCAAGAGGAGGATAGTTCAGATGGAGAGACGGAGAGTCAGAGAGGCAGGAGGAGAATAAGACTTAGAAGAAGCAGGGACAGCTCCCAGGGAACAGTAGGGCAACAACATGAATCGGCACCTGTGGTCAGCCAGCCAACGCACCCGCCAACTTCTACTGTTACTGCTAGAAAGCCCACATCAAAAGGCTCAGCAGTGTGGCATTTTTTTAATGTGTGTGCCTCTGACAAAAGCGCTGTAATTTGCAATGAGTGCAGTCAGAAGCCCAACACCCACTTAGGTACAACTGCTATGCGAAGGCACATGAACGTCAAACACAAAGCACTATGGGAGCAACACCTCAAAGGCAGCAGCCAAACGCTAAGCCACCCTCCTTCTGCTCCAGCATCTTACTGCTCTACCTCTGCTGTCCTTGACCCGTCTCAACCACCCTCCACTCCGCCTTCCACCTTGACCACCAGTTCCTGCTCATCTGCCCCCAGCCAAGTTTCTGTGAGGGCCATGTTTGAGCGTAAGAAACCAATGCCTCCGAGTCATCCCCTTGCCCGGCGTCTGACAGCTGGATTGTCTGCACTCTTAGCCCGCCAGCTTTTACCATACCAGCTGGTGGACTCTGAGGCTTTCCACCAATTTGTAGCAATTGGGACACCGCAGTGGAAGGTACCCAGCCGCAATTTTTTTTCACAGAAGGGAATACCACACCTGTACCAGCATGTGCAGAGCCAAGTCACTGCATCTCTGTCATTTAGTGTTGGGGCAAAGGTCCATATGACTACTGACACATGGTCCTCCAAGCATGGTCAGGGCAGGTATGTCACCTACACTGCCCACTGGGTGAACCTGGTGATGGCTGGGAAGCAGGGAATGCGTGGTTCAACAACAGTGGAGTTGGTGTCACCGCCACGGGTTGCATGCGGGTCTGCCACCACCTCTACTCCTCCTTTGCACTCTAACTCGTCTTCTAAGTCATCTTCTAATTCGTCTTCTAACTTGGCTTCTTCCTCGGCTTCTTCCTCCTCTGCTGCTGTGTCCTCCTCCACACCTGTGCACCCCCAGCTCCACATAGGCTATTCGACGTGCCAGGTACGCCGTTGTCATGCTGTCTTGGGCATGACGTGCCTGGAAAGTAGAAACCTTACCGGATCTGCACTCCTGTCATCTCTGCACTCACAGGCCGATCGGTGGCTGACCCCACACCAACTGAAAATCGGAAAAGTGGTGTGTGAAAACGGAAGCAATCTGTTGGCAGCACTGAGACTGGGCAATTTAACACATGTGCCCTGCATGGCACATGTTTTAAATTTGATAGTCCAACGGTTTGTCTCGAAGTACCCAGGATTGCATGACATTCTCAGGCAGTCCAGGAAGGTGTCTGGCCATTTCAGACGTTCCTACACAGCCATGGCATGCCTTGCTGACATTCAGCGGCGGCACAACTTGCCAGTCAGGCGTTTAATTTGCGACAGCCAGACTCGCTGGAATTCCACGCTAATGATGTTTGAACGTCTGCTGCAACAACAAAGAGCCGTCAATGAATACCTATTTGAACTGGGTGGTAGGACTGGATCTGCAGAGCTGGGGATTTTTTCCCCCCCGTTACTGGGTGCTTATGCGCGACGCCTGCAGGCTGATGCGCCCTTTTGAAGAGGTCACAAATATGGTTAGTCGCACTGAAGGCACCATCAGCGACCTAATACCCTTTGCTTTTTTTCTTGAACATGCCGTGCGACGAGTGACAGATGACGCTGTAGACCAGCGTGACCAAGAGCATGATTTCTGGGCGGAATCACCAGAACGTTCCCAGGCACCTGCTGCAACGCAGGGAGAGGTGTCAGAAGTGGAGTCAGAGGAGGAAGGTGGCTTTGTGGAGGCAGAAGACCAACAGGAGCAGGCTTCCCGGGGGGCTTGTGGTCACCTTTTGTGGAGCCCTGGTCTTGTACGTGGCTGGGGGGAGGAGATGGTGGTGGATGAGGACGTAGTCCTTGATAACGAGGAAGGGGAGATGGATACCTCTGCATCCAACCTTGTGAGAATGGGGTCTTTCATGCTGTCATGCCTGTTGAAGGACCCCCGTGTCAAGAGGCTTAAGGAGAAGGACCTGTACTGGGTGGCAACGCTACTAGACCCTCGTTACAAGCATAAAGTGGCAGAAATGTTACCAACGTACCACAAGTCCGAAAGGATGCTGCATTTCCAAACCAGCCTGCAAAACATGTTGTACAATGCTTTTAAGGGTGATGTCACTCCACATTCCAGGGGCAGAGGTGCCGGTAATCCTCCCACGAGCACACCTGCAAGGACAATGCACTTTGGCCACTCTGTAACGTCAGACATGCAAAGTTTTTTCAGTCCAAGGCAGCGCGAGGACCCTTCTGGATCCACCCTCAGAGAACGCCTCGACCGGCAGGTAGCGGACTACCTGGCATTAACTGCAGATATTGACACTCTGAGGAGCGATGAACCCCTGGACTACTGGGTGCGCAGGCTTGATCTGTGGCCAGAGCTGTCACAATTTGCCATAAATCTCTTGTCTTGCCCTGCCTCAAGTGTCCTCTCAGAAAGGACCTTTAGTGCAGCAGGAGGGATTGTAACTGAGAAGAGAACTCGCCTAGGTCACAAAAGTGTTGATTACCTGACCTTTATTAAAATGAATGAGGCATGGATCTCGGAGGGTTACTGCACGCCAGAAGACTTGTTCTGACTGCCCATGCAGCTGTCCTTCTCTGCACGCCGCTTGACACCACACACAGCTGTCCTTTAGTGTCCTCCTCCACCACCGTACAAACTAGGGTGCAAATCCTACTGTCTTAATTTTAAGCCAAACTTTTTGGACAGGTAAATCCTGAATTTTTCTGTCTTCTGTGCTTGGCACGCTATCTTCATTTTTTTAAAGGGTTTGCCTAGGGCATGGTTATGATACCATCTATCTAAGATGTTTTTTCTGTCTTCTGTGCTTGGCACCCTATCTTAGTTCTTTGAAAGGGTTTGCCTGGGGCATGGTTATGATACCATCTAGCTTTGATGTTTTTTCTGTCTTCTGTGCTTGTCACCCTATCTTAGTTCTTTGAAAGGGTTTGCCTGGGGCATGGTTATGATACCATCTAGCTTTGATGTTTTTTCTGTCTTCTGTGCTTGTCACCCTATCTTAGTTCTTTGAAAGGGTTTGCCTGGGGATTGGTTATGATACCATCTAGCTTTGATGTTTTTTCTGTCTTCTGTGCTTGGCACCCTATCTTATTTCTTTGAAAGGGTTTGCCTGGGGCATGGTTATGATACCATCTAGCTTTGATGTTTTTTCTGTCTTCTGTGCTTGGCACCCTATCTTAGTTCTTTGAAAGGGTTTGCCTGGGGCATGGTTATGATACCATCTAGCTTTGATGTTTTTTCTGTCTTCTGTGCTTGTCACCCTATCTTAGTTCTTTGAAAGGGTTTGGCTGGGGCATGGTTATGATACCATCTAGCTTTGATGTTTTTTCTGTCTTCTGTGCTTGTCACCCTATCTTAGTTCTTTGAAAGGGTTTGCCTGGGGATTGGTTATGATACCATCTAGCTTTGATGTTTTTTCTGTCTTCTGTGCTTGGCACCCTATCTTATTTCTTTGAAAGGGTTTGGCTGGGGCATGGTTATGATACCATCTAGCTTTGATGTTTTTTCTGTCTTCTGTGCTTGGCACCCTATCTTAGTTCTTTGAAAGGGTTTGCCTTGGGGCATGGTTATGATACCATCTATCTAAGATATTTTTTCTGTCTTCTGTGCTTGGTACGCTATCTTCGATTTTTTAAAGGTTCTGCCTCAGGATTGGTTATGATACCATCTATCTAACATATTTTTTCTGTCCTCTGTGCTTCAGTGGCTGCGACAACAAAAAAACAAACTTTTTCAACATTTATTTAACATATTTTTTCTGTCCTCTGTGCTTCAGTGGCTGCAACAAAAAAACCATAATTTTTCAGGAATGTACACATTCCTGATTTTTCAGGGTTCTGCAACAGCGGCAAAATCGTATCTTTTATGGTCACCACAGGTGATCAAAAAGGTAGGACAAAACTGGGCCCACACTGCAGAATCAGTGTATTTTGGTTCACGTCACTGTACATTGAATTACCTCTGCCTGACCGTGCACGTGCGCACAAGCACGGTGACTGCTAAACACACCACTACAGAAATATTCCCACCGGAGGTGACAAGCAACTAGTAAAAACTATTATTCGCTCACTTGACAGTATCATTAAAGCTTTTTGCGTTTTTTTTCGTTGCAGTAAACGCGGCGTTTTGTCTTTGCGTGTGAACCGGCCGTAACCTTTACACGACTTGATTGGCATGTAGACGCCGGACTTTTTAAAGCAGTTTATTACATAAGTTTAGGAATGTAGTGTGATTTCTGCCCTTTACAGCACAAAACGCAACGCTGTGTCAACAACGTATCTTTCAGAGAAATTTTTGCCCTTGATCCCCCTCCTGCATGCCCCTGTCCAGGTCGTGGCACCCTTTAAACAACTTTAAAATCAGTTTTCTGGCCAGAAATGGCTTTTCTAGGTTTTAAAGTTCGCCTTCCCATTGAAGTCTATGGGGTTCGCAAAGTTCGCGAACGTTCGCACTTTTCGGCGAAAGTTCGCGAACGGGTTCGCGAACATTTTTTTTGAGGTTCGCTACATCCCTAAATACGACTAGCGATTGGTTGTTCTGGCATTAGTAGGATATACAAAGCTAACCTATGGATAGGTCAATAACTGGTACATAACATTTTCAGAAAAAGTGTTAAGATCTTACTACGAAACAGATTTTCTGCTTCACGTTTTCTTCTCTGCAATTGTCCCATTAGCTCCTTATCACTTCCGTCTGCGGAGAAGTAAACATAATCACGATTATCAAGAGGGAGCACTAAATAAGTCACACATTTAAATATCGATCATTGCCTTTGTTTTACCAGTGCTGGATGAATGTCAAGGAACAACTGCTTAGTTTACATGTACCAAAAATGATATCTACAGCAATAAAATTCTAATGGCTCCCAGTATCCGAGCCAGAAAGGTCAGTCATTAGTCAGAGAAAACTGAACTGTGCAAA
Organism: Xenopus tropicalis; assembly: GCF_000004195.4. Taxonomy (NCBI): domain Eukaryota; kingdom Metazoa; phylum Chordata; class Amphibia; order Anura; family Pipidae; genus Xenopus; species Xenopus tropicalis. The sequence goes on along the minus strand of NC_030679.2, from coordinate 86,627,206 downwards.
ATGCTGTTTGGATACTCTGATAGAAATGTCAGACGGAGACATTATCTATAATCCTTAGACAGATAAAAAGAGCAGTTAACCTCTTCCATGTCATTTTTTTTTCATACCTCTTGCAGAATTGAGCAGTAATTCTAAAACTGTACATAGGAATCTATATAGGAGTATGAGCTTTTCCATAGCTGTTATTCACTAATGTGCATATACCCAGCTAGAGTAATGATAATTAGTGTAAGGAGTTCTATGTGTTTATTATCTGTACACCAGATGTAGTTTCTCTGGGGCCTGCACTATGTGTTTTGCTGCCCCAGTGTCCCTTATTACCTGCTGCACACTGCCATCTATGGCAAGCTTCTCACTTTCATAAGGAAGGTTAATACAGGTATAGAGTCTATTATTGGGAAATCCTGGGACCTGGATTTTCCGGAGAAGGGATCTTCATTTAATTAGGATTGCCATACCTTATTAAATAAAGTCAGGATTGTTTTGCCAACAATATGGAATCATGCAGCTAAGTTGGGATCAAGTACAAGGTACAGCTTTATTACACAGAAAAAGGAAATCATTTTTAAAATTCAGAATTATTTGCTTAAAATGGACTCAATGGGAGATGGCCTTCCCGGACTTCCCAGGTTCCTGGATAAGGGACTCCATAACTGTAAATTCTAGGTGAATCATGTTCCACACCATGAGCTTTTACGGATTTTTTATAATTTTTGATCTACTGATCAAAAAAATGCTCAGTATGGTCAGGTCTCACCCACTATCAAGCAAGAAAATGTGTGAAGCTCAAAATCGACATAATTCGAACCAATGCACAGCTCATTTACTTTGAGAGGAGCAGTTCAGGTAAGAGCCATATCCTACAGATGAGCAGTTTGTATACACCATGACATATACACTTCTGCGTAGCTTAAAGGCTACACTATTGACATCCTTGATTTTACTTGTGTAAAATTGCTACACAGCAAAATGTTAATGTTACATTTATCTGCAGTTTACCAGCTATTGCTTTGTTCTACACTATAACTTAGCTCAGATTTAGGGGAAGGCCATGCAGCTTGTGATTTCCACAACGCATGTCATTCTCTTTACCCAGATACATGAATATGGGTTTGAATGAAAATTTGCTCAACTTTTGCCTTCACCCAGACATTGTAACAATGTACATTTTATGGATGCTTGTGATTATTCTATTACCTGTGTCGTTTTGTTGCACTTCCGTATCTGGAGTTAAAGTGCTATTAAGTGTTACATTTCCATACGCTTCTACTACTACATCATTTTCAGTCACAATATCCTGTGGTGGAGCAGTCACTGGACTTTCATTTAGGTCAGGATCTTCATACTCTTCATCTGGGAGTGATGATTTAATTACTAGATGAAAATCCTTTCCTACAGAAAAAAAATAGCAAAAGATAGATGCAGGGGGATTGAATCATTTCTTTGTGTATATTTTCAGTGTTGTTGCCATGAGCATAAATACAGACTGAGTTACACATCTTGCAAGTACCAGCACTTTTCTTATTAATATGGCCAAATTTAATACTCCTTGCAAACATGGATACACATATGTGTTTATCAATGCAGTAATGTATGCAGTGTGTGAACTAAGTGATATCTTTATCACCATGGGTTTGATCGTCACAATTTATAAATTCTTTAGGGTAGGAACCCACGGAGCGAGTTATTCGCTTGTGATAGATCTCTGCTATCATGGGAGAATAACTGCTCCGAAAAGGCTTTCCACTGGCAGGAACAGAAGTCGCCGGTGGAAGGCCCTCCGCAATGCTTCAATCCAAACTCGCAAGTTTCCTCCTACATGTCATATCAATGTTCTTAGTTGTTTTCCATTTTAAAAATTTTTAAATGGCAAAATCAGTGGCTTTACTTGTTAATATTTGTTAACTGTTTATCTATAGATATTATTTTTTAAATAGGGCAGAACAGAGATTTGCATGTTTTTTTTAATTATTTTATTGTAAATAGACATATTTATAAAGAGGGTTAATAAAATACACTTTACCACTTTAAGGTAGTGACTGACAATGTAAAATCTTGTGTATTTACAATCATATGTAATACATTTATGGAAGTGTGCTGTGATGAGGAAATTTATGATATAAGAAGTAGTGTTAGAAAAGGCTTTTAAAACATGGGGAAAAAATTGCTCCGAACACCAGAAATTCTTTAATCTGCCTCTTTAATTTCTCCCACTGCTTCTATGGGTTATACCTGGTGTACAGCTGTGTACTATAAAGTCATTATTTAATACACACCTTTATAAATACACTGATTAGTCTTTTGTATTGAATTGTTCTGGATTGTGATAAGTGTCAATCTCAGTTTGCTAGCCTTCTCTCGGCGAAGGAGTTTGAAACTACAGTAAAATTTAAATCAAGATGTATTTATGATGCGATGAGTGATTTGATGAGTAATATGAACATTAAGAAAATATTTCGTTGGTTACAAAAGTTTTGATCCCACTTAGAAAACTGTTTGACAAGGGAAGTAAGTTACAGAATTATAACATTTTCTGAAGGTGGAATGCATAAGATAGTAGATAACTAGATAAACCATTTCATATTTTCAGAAATCTTCAGCATTTAAAGACTGTGCAATAAATAACCTTATATCTGGTATAGAGATAAACTAAAGCTGGCCATATACATACTGAAAATTGCACAGAAGGTTTTTATTACATTCTAGCTGAATGATGTTGACTAGTATTTATGTACTATGGATAAAGAATGATTCATCAATATAGCAGGTATCAAAAGTTAATCTGTTGACGCACCATGTCGACCATTGCTTGATGCATTAGCAGATAAGGAAGCAAAGAGAAGCTACAACTCATCTTCACTTCTTGCAGTTTAAGTCATTCATGGTGTACGCCATTACAGAATTTCTCTTCCTAAAGCTGGTCATACACGCACTGATATATTATACTATTTTCGGACCCTCTGTGGACTCCAAATTATCATCCCAACAATTTTCATACCATGACAATTGGTCGTTTAGCTGATTGGACAGGTTAGAAAATTTTGGTTGGATAACGATAAAATCTGTGCATGTATTGTGTACCTGAAAATATCCATAGGTGACTTACAATGTATTTCTAGGACAGAACTTGTACGATTGTTGTCTTGCAAATATTAATGGTCAAAAAATTGTCCAATTTGTAATTTTTACAATTTTAATCTGAATGTTAGTTTTAGATTTGTACATTAAAACGTATTATCGATGCCTGAAAATTTGTTGTATGCCAACTAAAACCTACATGTGTATGGCCACCTTAAGTTAACCTTCTTCACCAATAGGATCACCTTCATAAAGCTGCAAAATCAGCTTTGTGGCATCTGACATAAGCTGAATTCATAAGTAACACAATGCATGTATACTACACAGTCCACAGATATTGCCTGTCTCTAGATATAGAAAGTCCAAGTCTTATAATGGTAAGACAATGTATTGGACTTTATATTTCTGCTCTAATTTCTTATTAACTGATATGTCTTTGTGAAAAGGAATAATACACAATATACATTTCTGCTTACTGGACAGTCGTTACGGTACACTTCCTGTATCTACAGTTTTTAGAATGTAATTATAGAATGAAAGAGAAACACAATGTAGTCAATAAAATATCTTTGTGTAAAGTTACAATTATGCAGATCCATTCATGGGATTGTAAACCTGTGTACAACATAATAAAAGCCAATTTAATTCTAAGAAGTTTTCCATATACATTCATTATAAGTATTCAGTTATTTTTAAGTTATTTGTAAATGTAATTGCTGCACTCTTGGTTCAGATTATATGCACGATTGGAACAATGGTGCAGTAGCCATCTCTGCAACAGCTGAAACTCCAAATCCCACAATACCTTGCATATTCAGTGATTAACAGATGTTTAAAGAAGGAAGACCCAAGGGATTGTGGGAAATGGGGTTTCATTTCAATGGTAGGTATAGCCAAAAAGAGCAGTGGTGAAAGTAACCACATACACAGATACTGCTTTAATTGCATTTAATGAAAATTACATTTAATAATATTGTTAAAATCATTGAAAACCTGTGTTTGGACTATGGGTGGGGGAAATGTGCCCCAACATGCCCTGGAGAGCACTGGGTGAAGCATTAAAATAACATTTGATTTAATTTAGCAAAACTATATATTAGGGTTTACAATCCCTTTAATAATAACCACATATTTTTATAGATGCATATCAAATACAGTAACAAACAACAAATACAATACATAGTGACAGTTAAAGGAATCAGAAGAGCATTCCACTATTTCAGAGAACATTACTAGCTGCATATTGTTGTACTTGCCTTATTTCATATATGAAAAGTTGGTATGATGTTATTTAGCATGCCTATATATTTTACTCACCTGCACAAGCTGTAAAAAAAGAAAAAAAAAAATATATATATATATATTTATATGTGAACTAAACAGTCATAGTACATTAGCGTTTGCAACTTGCAAATGCTATAAATGTCTTTAAAACAGAAACTATAAATTATCTGAAGGAAGCTACTAGTGTTAATATCACATATATATTCATATTGCATTTTATGAGAGGAAAAGAAAGAAATATGTAAGCAAAGGAGGAAATCTATAGTCAGGATCCACAGCTTGTAGTTCTACATGCCCAGGAGAGCAACATGTTTACAAATATAACTATATGATGACTTAGCTGTTATAACTGCACAAAATTAATATTACAAGTGTGTGTACCAAAATATGTGAAGAATAGACAGAACATATAGGTAACTGACTGTCAGTAAATTACTGACCAAATAACCAGAGAAAGGGGGTTGTTTTTGGCTGCACTGTTACACTCTATCAGGACTATCATCATTAATGCAATATTGTAATGGACCGTTTTACACTTTACTCTACATGGATCACACCTACACATATCTGCAGGAAGCTAAATAAACTGATTAACTGCTTGTCATGGAAAGTAGCTTCTCTACAATTGCAAATTATGAACTAGCATGGATCTTGCTGTGTGCTAAGGATTAATAACTCTCTCTGTTTTATTTAAAGCTAACATGTAAGGGTGATGGCCTTGTAGCATTTCCATATTGCTTTGCAGTAGCTAGGTGATATGTTGGTGTGCCTGCAGATGAATTGCCAGTGGGCAGGATGCTAAGAGGATTGTGGACAGATTCAAAGTATCCATGGAGATGTCTCAAATTCGGTGTATTTTGCTTAGTTCAATTTGAAATAATTTACATCTTAGACAATATATCATGTACAATCTTTTGGGGTGAATAGACTGATTATTCTGTGTTTGGGTGGGGGGTAAGCTCTCTTTAGCCAGAAAAAGCAGCTTTCTCTCCCCTACCTTGATCACAATCCCCCTTGAAGTTCAGAGGATGTCCTACTCTATGATGCTCTTGGGGGCAGCAATTCCTCAACAAGTATATATATATATGAGGGTTAAGCCTCACTAAGCAGAGGGGGGGCAGCCCATAAATCACTTAAGAGCCAGACAGCCAGCCACTTGTTTAATTTAGTGCTATATCTAAGAAACTATACATGCACTTTAAAAAAATGACTTTACATTGCCTTTAAAAAAGCCAGAAACTTTATAGCTAAATCTAGCAGCAGAGGAGGGGGGGCTCAGTGGCTGGCCTGCCACAGTTCGAAGTGATGTTATGTCTTAAAGGGGTCCTGTCACACGAAGAACTTTCAAATTTTTTTCTATTACTGTAGGTAAATCAATCATAATAAATGTCACTTACTAAATTGTCACTATATATACTATACACAGGGGATCCCCAACCTTTCTTACTCTTGAGCCGCAGTCATCATACGATTGGCTATTAGGCAGCCTCTACTCACACTATCAGCTTACAGCAGACTATATTTGGTAGTAAATCTTGTTTTTATTTAACCAAAACTTGGCAAGTCAGTAATTCAAAAATAACTACTTTGGGGGCACTGAGAGCAACATTAAAGGGTTTGGTGAGCATCATGCTACTCATGAGCCACTGGTTGGGGATCATTGCTATACACTATTATTTAAATATTGTTTCCTTCAGTCTTGGAATGACACAAGCAGCCAGGTGCCATTTTGTTAGTAAGGAAAGCTTTCCATCATGCTAAAATCTTGTTCATGTGCTAGAATGGCAGACCTGATGCACTGGTTACACAACAAGATAGTGAGGAGAAAAGGGGACAGTGAGTAGGGCAGCGACATCTACAAAGTGCTGAATGGAAATTGTCTGCCCTGCCTCTATGCCTTAGGGCAGTGCTGTCCAACTTCTGTGGCACCAAGGGCCGGAATTTTTCCGGCCTCCGTGGTGGAGGGCCAATAATGGAAGCTAGCTTTAACAACTCCCCTTTTTAATACCACACCCACTTGAAACCACACCCATGTTATCGCATGACCATAGCCATATTAATGGTGGTAGTACAGCAAAAACCTGCCATACTCTGCCTTCCCTACCCTGCCTGTGTGTGCCATACTCTGCCTGCCCTACGCTGCCTGTGTGTGCCATACTCTGCCTGCCCTACCCTGCCTGTGTGTGCCATACTCTGCCTTTCCTACCCTGCCTGTGTGTGCCATACTCTGCCTGCCCTACCATGCCTGTGTGTGCCATACTCTGCCTGCCCTACCCTGCCTGTGTGTGCCATACTCTGCCTGCCCTACCCTGCCTGTGTGTGCAATACTCTGCCTGCCCTACCCTGCCTGTGTGTGCCATACTCTGCCTGCCCTACCCTGCCTGTGTGTGCCATACTCTGCCTGCCCTACCCTGCCTGTGTGTGCCATACTCTGCCTGCCCTACCCTGCCTGTGTGTGCCATACTCTGCCTGCCCTACCCTGCCTGTGTGTGCCATACTCTGCCTGCCGTACCCTGCCTGTGTGTGCCATACTCTGCCTGCCCTACCCTGCCTGTGTGTGCCATACTCTGCCTGCCCTACCCTGTGTATGGCACAAACAGGCAGTATAGGGCAGGCAGAGTATGGCACACACAGGCAGCATAGGGCAAACAGAGTATAGCACACACAGGCAGCATACAGTGACACAATGCTGGCACTGCTCCTACAGGCTGTACAATAACTATAGAAAACTTTTTAATTGCAGTACCACCCCAGTAGATGTTCTTTTTATAGTGTATAGGGTTTATTTGTGGGTTTCTACTGCTCCTACAGTCTGAGGTGTGAACACTGCAGGGGTTGAACAATGTAGGGATTAAATGGTGTGAACAACACAGGGGATTACATTTTTAAACAATACAGGGGGTTACAGCCTGAATCTGAGGTGAGAACCATGCAGTGGGCCAGTTAATCTCAGTACTGATACCATTTTAAGCTTACACAAGAGTAAGCCATCAAAGCAGCCAGACAGGTGGGGGGCCACACAGAGGGTGGTCGCACTGCCTTAGGGACATTCACAAAAATGCAATTTTACACATTGATTGAGTTTTTTTTTATTACTTTCCCCCTTAGAACTTCTATTGAACTTTGCCAGCTTTTAGTTTCATCATTTTTTCTAGTGACTTTTCATGGAATTTTTTTTTAATAAATACCGACTATGTTGAGAATATTCTCGAGTATATTTTTCACCACTTTTTTTTATCTAACCATAAAAAAAACGCAAACTCAAGTTTTCATAAATCAGCCCCTTAGTATATGTGCCATTTTTGTGTACTTTGTGCCGTTTTTGTGTACTCTGTGCCATTTTTTAGCAGCAGTTGTCCAAAAGTCAGAAATATGGCCAAATTCAATTAGATGTAAAAAAAACATCATAGTTTATCACATGAAAATGAGAACAACTTGTTCTGAGTGTTAAATTGGTTTTAGCTAGTATATTCATGTCAGTAGCATGCAATACATTTCTAAATGTATTTTAATAGGATTATTGTCAAACAATCAGTTGTAAGTTTTTGTTATAGGGCAGGTACAGGTACAAGACAAGGGTACAAGTGCCCCTAATGATAGGCTGATATCTATAAACCAACAAATTACAATTGCATGATTAATACAAATAATATAAGGAGTGACCAGGCTTTCATTTCTAAATATGACATCATATTATAGGGCTAAATTTTAGATACTAATAGGTAAATCACACATTAATTTACCAAACAGCAAATACCTGTCTATTAGACCTGTGACTATTAGAAGTGTTCAGTTATTTCATACCAAATTACTGCTGTAAGGTGTATCCTAATGGAGCAGCATTGCTACCAAAGTAACACACAGTCTGTGCTGAAATTCAGATTGCCTTAATATAAATAAAAACTTACCACATTTGTCGCTCATTTCTTTTCTGACCAAATCTTTCACTTCTTCCTCCTGCAATAACAAAAACAGAATGTTCATGCAAAAAGGCACGTAAACTGCCCTTGTTATTGATTAGCTCTTCATGTAAAAAGTGGATTTTTGAAGTTCTGTGTTCTGTAATTGGCAATGGGTTAGCATCAAAATGGATTATTCAAAAGTAATGCAGCCCTAGCATGTACATTTGTATGGGATCAAGATTGATGTGGTGCTAATTTTCATCTAAACTATAGATGGACGGAATTTATAATTTTTAGAATCAGATGAGTACTAAATCCTCCACAAAAATCTTATTTGCATATTAATATTTGAACAAAATCTTTCCATCATTATTTGTCCGGATCTGACTGAATCTGGATCTTACAAAAAGTTCTAGCAATTATCCCAATCCAGAATTCAGTCTATCATTGATCTAAATGTATCATATTTATATTTCTACTTACTTAGCTTTGAAATTGGAAGATGTCCAGCACCAATATCTCATAAGAACTGGTAGATATGTCTGGGACCCTATTACAAAGTTCTAGTAATTATCCCAGTCCTGAATTCAGTCTATCATTGATCTAAATGTATCATATTTATATTTCTACTTACTTAGCAGATATTGGTAATGGACATCTTCCAATTTCAAAGCTAAGAACTGGCAGATATGTCTGGGACCCTAGTACACCCATCTACAGTTGTGAAAACTCTTATCAGAGGTGGTCTTCATGGAATAATTGTGACCATTTCTCCAAGGTGAAAAAAGTCAAATAACACACTGGGTTGGGTGCAGAAAAATGGCAGCAGTTTCTCTGGACTGGACTGAAATACCTGGCACTAAAAAATGCACAGCTGTGGCAGCAGGTGTACTTGCAGGTTTGGTAGTATGCGTGCCTGCATTATATTCTGATGCCGGGGTGGTGTCTAGTCTGTCACAAATTTATTTTTCAGGATTCCAATGACACCAAACTCATTTATAAAATTTATAAAAACTTTATGTAAGGTAAATTCATTTTTACTCATTTTGTGCTATGTTGCTCTTAATCATAAGCCCAGTGGCCAATATGAAAATTCTTTCACCAATCTGTTACTTGCATATCAGTTAAAAGAGAAGAAAAGGCTAACTAACTGGGGGGGTGCCCATGTTAGGTACCCACAGAAAACTGCACTGGCCAGGGGTTAATACAGGCAAGCCTTCTCCCTTTGACCAGTGATTGTAATTTCCCTTCTCCTTTAAGGGATGCCCTGTACAAATACTTAATCTCATACTCATCTTAAGGCAAAATGCAATGTACCAAGTGCAAAAAAGGTCTGAAATCTGCCATTTGCAAACTGTGTTCTGCATTGCCTTAGGCTTCTGACCTCCATTTCAGAGCACAGAGGCCAATGGCAGGCCCCTTGATTAGAACACTGCCTGCACCCCCCTTGCCCATCCCCTAACTTGCACTTCATTCAGATCTGCAACTTAGGGAGCAGCAGGAGATGGCACTGCTCAGTGCACCGAGCACCAGATCTTTTATACACAATTTGGTGCAGAAAGCAGCATTCTAGGTAGGGTTGCCTTTTGACTACTTAAGTTAATACAGACTCCGGGCGGTGACATTTCAGCGTACAAGACATTGACATCAGGGGGTGGGGCGGTGACATTTTGGTGCAGATAAGTGCCTTCAGAGTCCTGTCTCGATTTTTGGAAATCAGGACAGGCAGTTTTCACCCGGACAGCCCTTCTGAAAACTGAGCTGTCTGTGTGAACACTGCACAGGTGGCAACCTTAAACTTGGGGAATAAAAACTCCTTTAGTTTTAGTAGTGTTGTTGTGTTTTATTGATATATTCTGTATTTCAAATTGTTTCCCACATTCTATGGTGCTTCTGTGAAATACTCTATACTAGAGCTTTGTAAGTAATACCAATTAATAATAATAATGGTACAGTCAATCCATTGAGGTAATTTCAGAGGCACAAAATTTAATTATTTAAACATAAAAATTGCGATCCCCTTTCTAGTGATTAAAAAGAGATTTTAATAGGCATAAAATTCTGTATTTAATACTCACCTACATCCTGGCAAATGTATAGAGAAAACACAGTAGTCAGAGTGGTGCCAGACATACTAAATCACTCATTACATTATCCCTGTCTTTCAGCAAGCTGGATTTGGTGACAGGTGTTTGTTTCAGCCAAAACTAGAAAACACTACTGTCAAATGTTTTTCTGTAAAACTACTGAATAGGATAATTCACCAGAGAACAAAATGCATCAGACACAATGATGTGGTAGAGAAGCGATCATATGTGTCACTAAGCCAAGTCTTTCTTTTTGTGAGCCAAACAAACTGATAGAGGCTATGGTGGGATATCTATTGTTGCCACTTGGTCAGTATTTCACCAGTTAAAGGAACAGTAACACCAAAAAATCAAAGTGTATAAAAGGAACTACAGTATAATGTACTGTTGCCCTGCACTGGTGCAACTGGTGTATTTGCTTTAGAAACATTACTACAGTTTAGTAAATGAAGCTGCTGTGTAACCATGGGGGCAGCCATTTAAAAGAGAAAAGGCACAGGTTACATAGCAGATAACAGATAAGTTCTGTACAATACAATGGTGTTTTATCTGTTATCTGCTATGTAACCTGTGCCTTTTCTCCTTTTTCCAGCTTGAATGGCTGCCTCCATGGCTACACAGCAGCTTTTTATATAAATTATAGAAGTGTTTCTGAAGCAAATGTGAACAAAAGGAATTCTGGGAATGAATTCCAGACTCTTAAAAAAAAATCCCATTTACATGGGTTTATTCTATAGGCTACAGCTCACCCACTGGGTTTGAAGCTGAAGCCAGGACAATAGCTGATCAGATTCCCAACTACAGACCGGTTTCGCCCTTATTGGGGGCTCATCAGTGTAGTGCAGGGTTTTCTGATCAGCTTAGGTAGAGTCACCATGTGGTTCTACAAACAAATAAATAGGGTTGAGGAGACTGCAAATTTTACCAGTGCAGGGCAACAGTGCATTGTATTACAATTACTTAAAAACATTTTTATTTTTTGGTGTTACTGTTCCTTCAAGGGCTACCTGACCCAATTTTTTTGCGCCTTTAACTCCACTCCCGGATGTACAACTTCCTGTTCAACCATTCCCATCCCAGTGATGTCAGCTCCCTGGCCGGAAAGGTGGCAATCGTAGGGAAATCTAAGACAATAAATCTACATATTCTTGGTCATATTTTACTCAAAATGGCTATCAAGTATGGGCCCTCCATGGAAGCCAGTCCCTTTGCGAGGGGAACACTACTTTAGAGGCATTTAACATTTAACTCTGACATTTGAAATGTTGATTAGTTTCAGAATTCTTGAAAACTGCTGTTTAAAAAGGTACAGTCTGTGCATTCTGTGCCATGCATGATTGTCAGTATGTATACCCATAAACACCAACAAGAATGGGCTGAAAATAAAAGTGGAAATGTACTCACTGTGAGCCCTGGATCTCCCTTGTCCCCTCTGAGACCTTCAGGCCCCTCCACTCCCTAAAATTAGAGGAGATACACCACATAGAATTATTTCCTTGGAAATACATAAACATTGGATCAATTACATTATACTCACTTAGAAATTCAGTAACAATTAAAGGTTTACCTTCATTAACAGCAATACAGGGGCCCCGGGATTGAACGAGGCAGGAGTTGAGGGTATGGGGCATGGCAAGGCTAGGAAAAGGCCCGGGAGAATGTTGGGTGATAGGGATTATGAGAAATGTAGTTCAGTGGAGGGATTGGCTAAAGGAAGGAAGAATATTATAAGTGGGGAGGAGCTCAGAGGAAAGGTGCCATTTTGTTTCAGGAGCTCCCACCCTCCCTCCCTATTTAAGGAGTAAAAAGGGGTGAAAAAGACAATATGGAGGTAAAGATCATAGTCGCAGCCGGGGGATTCCATAGCCAAAGGAGAATGAGGTGGAAGGTTAGGCCTGAGGCTAGGGATTACAGCCATAGGTCGGTGGTAAATGGGGCTGGGGTGGTTAGAAAAAGCAGGTGGGGGCAGGTACAGCTTCCACAAACCAGGAGAATTATGTTATGTTAAGTTATGTTATTTAATGACATTAATATGTTATTGTTTAATGGGGTTGTGTGTAATAATGGTAAATTTGATACTGTTGCAAATAAACGGGCTGTGGCCTTTTCTATCCACAAAAAGGTTGTTGTGTAATTGTTTTTGTTAGGGGTAAAGCGTAAGGGGGTTTTACTCCCTTCTCAAGAATATCATCTACCGTAGCAAGGGGGGACCCAGCAGTCACAGGGGCACTTTCTTGAATGAACGTGCACTCCAAACACAAAGGGGCACATATACTAAGATCTGATTTTTTGGGGGGCTTAAACAAGATATGGTATAAATTTGGAGTAACCATGATAATTTCTGAAGTTCTAAAATGTCTCGAAAATGCTTTTATCGTTCGTATGAGAATATTGTGTTCAGAGTGTGTGGCCATTAAAGTAAGTAGTACATTTCAATTACAAGATACATTTTACTGACCTTTTAGCAGTTGGCAGTGGTATATAATAAGACATTTAAATAACAGAACACAATGTACATGTGTAAAAACAGGCAGCAACTGGCATAAATTGTTAGATGAGTGTACAGAGAAGTTTGATTAATACATGGGAATAAGTTCAGAAATTAGGGTGGGGCAAAGTTGTCAGCTGCTGTGAACATGAGGGTCAGTAGCTGGAATTTTATCCTGAACAGTAGCAGAAGCCAGTGTAGGGACTGGCAGAGTGAAACGGAAGAGCAAGCATACTTGGTTAGGAATATTAGCCATGCCGATGCTACTGTATATTATGGACTGGTGTAGTGACAGTCTCTGGAGGGGTAGGCCAGCCAATGGAGAGTTGTAGTACTCAATACATGACATGATGGGTGAATGAATAAGAATTTTAGTGGCATTTTGTAAAAAGAATTGTATTTAACATATATTTATTGGGTAAGGTAAGATCATACTCCACTGTTGGAGACACTAAATGGAAATTTATCAAAATGTAAGATTAGCGCTCACCACAAAAAATCACCCACATTTTATTCATTCCTATGGTATTTTTAAAAGCATATTTATCAAATGGTGAACTCTAACTTTCACCCATTTATAAATACACTTCTAAAAATTCCCTAGGATATTTCTATTAAAAACAAAAACAGAGATACAAAAATACAGTGCATACAGTGTATCCTTATGTTTTAACTAATATCACTGATGGACAAACAGATGGACACATCACTGAATGGGAATACACTTTCTAAGAAACAGTCATGAGTGCAGTTCTTTTTGTTATACTGTTTTTTTAGTAGTACTCAGCATACAGTACTTGTTGTTTGGTTAAAGATGACTCCAGCTGGGATTCTCTCTCTCATTCACATGGAAATTACTAACCGTTTCTCCTTTGTTTCCTGGATCCCCTGGGGTTCCTCTTGGACACTGCAAGGATTTTCCCCTTTTTCCTCTTTCACCCTAATTTAACACAATGGTAGATTTCAATTACTATCCATCTACCCTCCTGCAAAACTACTGATTATAAGGTACATTTACTTATCATTTGGCCTACAATAAAGTTTTAATGAGAGAAAACAAAGTATTTTTTTCATATAAACTTACATTTACATTGTTAATTAAAAAACAAAACAAAAAAAAAACCAATGTATATACTGTATTATACTTATTTCTCTGATATGTGTATATTGTATGCTTTTACAAGACAAGTCACTCAGAATATTTTAATTTGTTTTTATCTATATTTAGCATTCATTAACATGTATGGAATAACTTGGCTCACCTCCTAGTCTAGGAACATAAAACGGCACAATTTTTGTAACATTTTAATGTCACTGCTACAATTTAATAATCAGTCTTTAGAAAGCTAGCAAATCTTTAATAATTTCAAAGCCATGGAACCTAATTGATTCAACTAAGGTTAAAGATATAAAAAAAACCTTTCCTCCATCACCTTGTTGTACTTAGTTATACTAAACAGCAAATAAGTGTTTTCAAAAAATATCTAGAAAAGCAATTTTCACCCTAACTGGCTTTCATGTTAGACTGCTTTATTTAGGGCTTTGGTCCCTTCTAGGAGAAAGTTGCATCCTACTGCTAGAGAATTTAGTGCAGTTTTAACCAGGACATTATTTTTTATCTTTTAAGATGGTGTGGTATGTAGAAGATTAACGGTAGACTAACGGTAGGCACAATGTTATGTCTTAGGCAGTTATTATAAACAAACCATTGTTCATTACTGAGCAGGCTCTTGTAAGAAGAAACAATAGTCTCTTTTTGTAACACTTAAAAGGTCTCTATAAGTTCCAATGCAGTTCTATTAATTCTGTAGTAAAAGGGATATAACCAAGCTCTGTATGCTAACAATGAACAAACATACACCATACAGTACTTAGGAAGCATATTTAATAGCTCATTTTCATAGTTGGCACAAGGACATCCACTGAGATTAGGAGAATGGATGATTTTTTTTACAGAATTTGTTTTTAACTTTTCGCATTATATTATACACTTTATCACTATTACCCAGAGAACCCTTCTCATAAGTGGTTCCCTAAGAACAAGCAGCAAGCTTGTGGGGTAGTGTCTAATGTTGAAATGATGGTCAGCCTGGCTAAATTCGTTGCCTATTGATAAAACCTAGGAGGTAGTGGTGTGGGTTCCCTACAGCAAATATAGTGAATGAGATTAGTAGACAGAATTCAGCAGTGTGTGTCTGGAACCTGTACCATACAGTATGCTATCATCAGCTCCTCCAACATTAAAAAATCTAAGTATGTTATAAATGTTTATAAAATGTGTTAAATGATTTACACCTAATGATAATCTGGCCCAGGTAACACCAGGAAAATCACCAGTGAAAAGTGAGTTTTGCTATGTACTGAATTCATGCAGTTTTAATGACTTAGGGCCCCATTCACTAAAGGTTGATAAGCGTTATCACGTTTTTTTGTGTTAAAATTGACACGTTAAATAACGACTGATTCGGCAAAGTAATTTTGCATGCGTTAATTCGCGAGTAGAAATAATACTAACGCATGATTCACAAACACATATGAAGCGTTAAACGCATTAAATATCGCATTAGTTTGTGCGAAGATTAACACCTATTTGGGGCAGGTGGTACTTAAAGAAAATTGCGGTTGGTGAGCTTTTGCCAACACAACATGGACTTTGCAGTGGGATTTTTTCAAGTATGTGTTGTTTACGAACTTAATGGTTACGTGCGTTAAATCGTGCGCTAATATAGCAAGCGACAAAATCTATAGCGCGCAGTGGGAATTAACGCACACGCGGAAAATAACGCAAGAAAAACGCTCATCGTGACTTAAATAACGCAAATAACATCACGTCTAAATGAAAGCAAGTATCCTTTTAGTGAATCGTGCGTTAAGTCGCAAAAAATAAGAAGCGATAAAATTTTTAACGCATGCTATAAATAGCGCTTGTTTTAACGCACTTTAGTGAATCAACCCCTTAGTGTTTCTGGTAACACTTCTCCAGTTGACAGGAGACAGGCAACCATTAGTATGTGGCACAGTGGTCATGGCAGGACAGGCACTGCAACAGGAAGAGGTAGATGTGGCAGTAGATGTGTGTTTGTATTTGATGGACCCCTGGGGTGAAGTTCATTGGTGGGCCCAAGGTACCTCAGTGTCACATCATCATTCATAAAGACTCATTCATATCTTTCACCTCATCTAACTTTATTAAAGATAAACGGATAAAAAAAATTGTATTTCTGTATATTCTGGAAATAACATTGTTTTAATATTTAGCAATATATTAGTGTCCCCTTAATATGATATCTATTTACTGTTTATGGTGTGCCCTGGGCATGGGGATTCTGTTATTAGTCATCCCTGTGTGCATGTCTATGTAGTAGTTGAGTGTTGTACCATGTTACCCATAGAAAATATAGAGTAGGTAAAACCTTTTATTGTCTAAATTAGTGGATTATAAAATGCACGGGTTCTGGACTACTTAGGTGATTGCTTCAGGCATAGTATATATAGTAAATAAAAAATCATGACATTTATACAGAATAACATTGGGGAAAAATGTTATCAATCTGACAAGTGTGTGTAAAGTCATTAAGATTTTAATCAGCCTCTCAGCCAGTATCCCTCTGCAGAGGTTAATATAATTAACACCTAGCTGTGAGTTGACGGTAGTCCTGAGGCAAGTGTAATAAGGGTCTTTTGAAGTGTCTACTGCGTGCAGCTCTCGCAACCCCATAGTAGCATCAGGGTGATATTAGTTATATTCATATCCAGACATAAAGCTTCTGTGCCTGCCGATTCCACATTTTTGCATGAATTTGTATTGCAACACCATTTGTTGTGTTTTAAAAGTGCCCATTAGTATTATGACTCAAAGATCATCAATACTGTGGTCACTGCTGCATTAATGTGCTGCTATTGGAAGATCCCTTTCCCACAATTGATATTGGATCTGTGGGAGGACTTTTTTTTTAACCCTTTTTATATGCCCCTGATATCAGAAGATACATAATTTGCTATGTTCTGTAGTTCATTCTTATAGATATAAATGGGAACCTCTCTCTGATCTGGCTTATCTACATTAGCCTAGTGGAAAGTAAGGATGTACAATATACTTTACATTCACTAGCCTAACAAAACATGTGAAACTGGTGTAGACAGCCCTAAAGCTTGGGCATGGATTGTTAATGTTATATGAATGCTAAAACTTTGGGCTGATACAGAAAGTAATGTAAAATACATCATTTCTAGCCATATCCTTTTTTTAGGCTTTAGTTCTCCTTTAGCATAGCTGTAAATTAAAATTCAAAAAGAGAGCTACTGAAAGTTTCTTCCCCTGTTTTACCTTTGGCCCTGGCTCTCCTTTCTGTCCTGAAGGTCCAGTAGGACCTGGAGGGCCATCTTTTCCTGGATGGCCTATTGGTCCCCTAAAGCCATTCAGTCCACGCACTCCATCAGTACCCTTATAAAAAAGAAATACTTATTAGTTTAGAATAAAACCTGTATATTAGGAATGCTACATTCTGAGCTCCGCATTGGGAAAAGGGAATGGTTTCTTCTGATTATAGCTAGCATGCCATCACAAGGCATTCCAAGCTAATATTGCATGATATACAATCATAAAATGCTGAATGTTTAGTCTCCTATATGCCTGTACAGTGTAAAGGGAACAGGGTAATTGCCATTGTTTGACAAAACATATCTTGTCCCCAGTGCATGCTAACATTAAATACCTTCCCTATACAAAAGCAGACTAAAACTAAGGTGTTAAGAAATATTGAAAATGGGCTACAACTAGATCCATCTGTGTATTATATTATGATAAATTTGTAGCAGAGACTCAGAGAGTCAAGGCCATTATCAGAAGAAAACTGCATAACTCCAGCAGAAACTCACTATCATACAATAAAGGTGGGTGGCCAAACATCATAACTGGATCATTAAACCTCCCATTGCAAATATCACTCCCACAGCGTACATGCATACATGAATTTATAGTTTTGTCAGCTCAACAAAGTGCAACATAACACGTCCCTTTTCCATTGTTGTAAATATTGTCCCTCTGCTACACATTGTACCCTTTAAAGGCGGTGTCATCTGTATGTTAGATTATTATCAATCACCTTAAATCCTTTATCTCCAGCAATTCCAGGGGGTCCATCTTCACCTTTATCACCTTTCTCACCCTGCAAGGATAATTTACCAACAAAAGACAAAGTATTTTATATCCCATTTATTTACCAATATCCCATTTTATTTACCAATAAAGTCATAAAAAAATCCACCTTGGTAGAGTATAAACAACAAAAGTGAAAACCAGGGCCACAGGGATGACTATCTGAGGTAGCCTACTAAGCAGACATCTGGATGCTTGTGATGGTCCGAACTTTTAAGAAGGTAGCCAATCTAACACTCTTCACTTAAGTCCCCCATATATTGAAGTACTTGTCTGTAAACCAATGCCTGTAAAACCATTTATTTCCTTGTTTCTCTATATGTTCCTGGGCAACTTTTCCGATCCGCTTAAAACCACCACCTGTTCACACCATTTACTTCCTCTGCTGTTTCCCCAATTTAAGCCTTTCTCTCTTGCTGTTCCTTACATTTGGAATACCACCCTGAACTCCTCCAGAAAGAATCTTCCCTCAGTCTCCTCAAAATTAAAGTCAAAGACTATATCTTGGAGAACTAGCATAACAACTAATGTAATCCTAGCATGTATAAGGCAGTGGCAGCCACTGTAACCTGCATCTGTAACCTTATCCTTCTACTGGTGTCTGTAAGTTACCCACCCACTTAAATTGTAAGCTTTACGGGACAGGGACCTCCTTCCTATTGTTTCTTTAATATTTGGCACCTACACTTTAATGTAACTATATGTATTTATATTTTATTAACCACTGTTTGTTCTATTAATGTGTTGTTCTACTGTACATCATGACATGTACAAGAAGTACTTTATAAATAAAAATATACAAACATACAGTACATTGCAGGGAGTGGGTGGAAAGTTTTAAACGTACAAATAATGTTCCATTAGGATTTCAAAACACTTAAGTGTGGAGTAGCTAGTTTAGGTTGTTACTTGAATTGCTTTACAACTACTTGAAAAGAATATTTGGAAATTTTAGGTATACTGGGAAGCAGAGGTGCCAGTCTAGCATGATGGGGCTATGATGACACAGACGTCCTCCAACAGAAAAAAGATTAAAGGCTGAATTTAATAGGGACCCGTGAAGAAAGTAGAAAGTACTCAGTTAGAGTAAGGTCATGTGAATTGAAAGAACTAACCTTAGGTCCAGAAGGACCTTCTGATCCTGTACCGGGATTTCCTTGAGCCCCAGGGTCACCCTGAATATACAAAAGTAAAATAAGGTTCATAAGAGTGAAATTTAGTTTCTGTGTCCATGTTTTACTGTGAGAGTAAGAATTGATACTATAAGGGGCACATTTACTAAGCCACGAACGGGCCGAATGCGTCCGATTGCGTTTTTTTCGTAATGATCGGTATGTTGCGATTTTTTCGGAAAAATGTTGCGACTTTTTCGTTACTAATACGATTTGTGCGAAAAAATGCGAGTTTTTCGTAGCCATTCCGAAAGTTGCGCAAAATCGCCCGATTCTTCGTAGCGTTAAAACTTGCGCGAAAAGTTGCGCCTTTTTCGTAGCGTTAAAACTTAAAAGGTGCGACGTTTCGCGCAAGTTTTAAAGCTACGAAAAAAGCGCAACTTTTCGCGCAAGTTTTAACGCTACGAAGAATCGGGCGATTTTGCGCAACTTTCGGAATGGCTACGAAAAACTCGCATTTTTTCGCGCAAATCGTATTGGTAACGAAAAAGTCGCGACAATTTCCGAAAAGTCGTAAAGACACCGAAAAAATCGCAAAAAATACGAAAAAGTCGCAAAATGTTCGTTTTCAAATCTGAATTTTTCCAATTCGGTTCAGATTCGTGTCTTAGTAAATGTGCCCCTAAGAGTAAGCATGTATATTAGTGTGCAAGCATGAGTGCAAGAAGTGTTTGTACAAGTTTTACATTACATTTAGGGTTCTTTAAAAAAGACAAATTTATTAAAGCAATTATGTGGCTTTAAATTTATACTATATATATTAGATTCAGATGAAGAAAATTACTGTCCTTTTTGCATTCCACCCCTAAGCTTACAGTACTTCTTTAAGCTCAGAAAATTATTAGATATAAAAGGTAAAAATATCAAGTTAAAAAGGATCAAAGCAATGTAAAATGTTTGTTAAAAGAGGATTTTAAATGTAGCGGTGCATGACTTTAATTGGCACTATTAAAGTTATGCATGAATAGCCTCCAGACTTGGCTCGGGCCTGTCAGAGTATTCCTCATTTCACATTTTGGTATAGATACATTTGAAATTCCGTTCACTATCTCCTGACCTCTGCTTGGCTTTTCAGAGTCTGTAAAAAAATCTTCTAACCAAACGTTTTATTTTAGGAAAACTTTTTGCAATAAAACCATGACATTTGCAAAGTAACATTAAAGGTTTCATAAGACCAGTTTCATTAGTAAGAGTTGGATAAAAATCAAATTGGGCTTTAGCAGTGATTTGGGCCACGCTCAATCCACTGAAAATACATCATCCATTTCAAAGACACATCATTGTTTGCTTTACTGTTCACCATCAGCAGTAAGCAAAAAATACTTTTGGTCTTCATGGGGAAGGGTAATACAAACCTATAAAGAGCATTAGTTATCTGACCTATGTTTTTCCACCAAAAAAATAAAAAAAAACTTACATAACCCATAATAACAAAGAACTGGTCAGGTGTCATATGAGATCATGGCAGTAGAACTGATTAATCGGTGGAACAGTTTACATGCAGTTTATTGCAGGACAATATATTATATTTAGCACTGAGGTGGGGGTAAAATCAGCTTTGGTGTATAAATATCAGCAACACGGAAAATAGCATTAACCTCTAATTATCACACATTTGTTCAAATTTAAAAATACTTTTTTAAATACAGTATTGCTCTAGTTAATAACCTGTAGCAATCAGCTTTTACCTAGCAAAGGCAAAAAAAATCATTCATTGGTTGCTATGCTGCACTCTTAAAAAGCTATAAGTACTTGTAGAGTAAATAATAATAGGTAAAAGTCTAAATTTTTTAGTCAACTCAGGTCCAGTACCTAGGGGTGAAAAGTTATTGGGGTGGCCACAGGTTTCCCCTAGCTCTGACACCAAATTTTGAAAGAATGTTTGCTGGCAGAGCTAAGAAACGCCCTCCTCCAATCTGTTGGGTGAAAGGACATACAAGGGACAGTGTCATGCTGCCCTACACTAAAGGGGCTGCTTTATAAGCATTTGCACAAAAACAACCAATTTTGAATTATAGTTTTCAAAACTCAAATGTTGGCAGAATAACCTTGACTCCACTGTTTATTAAAAGAAAATGTAAATGAGAAAGGTATGTTCTTAACATTTTATTACACCAACATTGCTAGCTCTGTGCTGTTAACATCAGACCAGTAAAGAAAATAAAACTTACTTTTTCACCTTCTGTCCCAGGCTCTCCCATTTTTCCTGGAATTCCCCGCAGACCCTGCCAAATGCCAAATGTTTTAACATACACAGGCAGAAAGAACTGCATTGAATTATTTGAATCATAAAAGCGATCATCTTGAAATAAAAAAATTGGAATGGCTTTAGGGGGTGATCAAAAATATAGTATATGCTTTTTCAGGGCATTACTAGAACTGTATATTCAGCTGAAGGTAAATAAAAAAACATGAATGTGTAGTCTCATTAATGGGAGAATAAACTGGAAAGATTGCTTTGTTCTGCGCCACCCCTTACTTACTAGGCATTCTCTCAGGTAAGAATCTGTGCCTGACTCATGAAGCCACTAAGAGTTGTGCCTGAAAATGGATGGAGTAAATATGAGGGAGAAAATGGAATGCTAGGCCATTGTGGCCTCTGGAGTTTGTAGCTGGTATAGTAAATAATGTTATGTACAGTTAGTTTTTATTTTTTATTAAACCCTTCATGTTTCCCTTATGCAAACTGTTTAACTATGAAAGGTACCAGAATCCACTGATAACTTATACATTGGTTTCAGTATATAAGTGTCAGGTCTGGATTCCATTGCTTTTCATAACTCATTGGTATGTGCTTATCATTATAGTGTATATGGCCATGGGATATTTAGCACAAGGATATTTGCTATTTCCTTTGTAGTTTTACTGTTTTTCCTAGTTGCAACTTATTCTACACCACCATAATAACCTGTTGTACAATACCTTATCTCCTTTCTTTCCAGGATCTCCTGACAATCCAGAATCACCTTTCTCTCCCTAAGCAAAACATAAAAAAGCCAATAAAACTGTACTGTTAAAAAATATATTACAGTAGCTTCAGATGTTTAGTGAATAAAACAATAGGCAAGAAATGTATTTAAACACTGAACTCATGCTGGGCAAATTGTATACTGCCTCTTTAAGTACATTATGCACTAATTGTGTTAATTGCCTAATACTAATTGTATTAATTTTAGTGAACTTATATAAAACAATAGGACATATCGTCTCTCTATGACACAAACATATTCAAAAATATTTCCTTGAACAGCTCACTTGAAATTTTAGAGAATTAGTTAAGTGGTTTAGATAATTGGTGGCAGGTTTACATCACTGTAATGTATGACAATTTACTCAATAGTTTCTACCCTTAAATGCAATTTTAGAGTTGCTATTAAGCACAGTTAATTTACAAATCAAACTCCAGCAAATATGCTCTTGCTGACAAAGTGATATTTTTGAAATACTGGAGCTTGTTACATGTTATACATATGTCTTGCATATATACCTGTATAGTATTTTCAGTATTGCTTGCTTCAGTTTATAGGCAATATTCCCCAGCCTTACGGTTGCCTATTACTACTAACTTACTAATTAATGTCAAGAAGAAGCAGAAGTGTTAGTTGTTTTCCTTTTTGCCATTAGCTCCACCAGTAAAATTAATGCTGCTGCAGATTCAACTCTGTAATGAGGTGAAAGCAAAGAATTGAAATGTACATACCGTATATACTCGAGTATAAGCCGAGTTTTTCAGCACTCAAAAAGTTCTGAAAAAAGAATCCTCGGCTTATACTTGAGTCAATTACTAAATGCAGCGTATGATTACCTGTCCGACCGGACGCACATGTTCGTGCGTATGCCCATCCGTCGCGCACACCCCCCCCTCCCCCCCGCACCGCCGGACGGACAGACATGCGTGCTCAGCTCATCCGTGCACTATATGCTTTTTATTAGGGCACCATATGCCATTGTCTAGAAAACTTTTCCTAAATGAAGAATAGGACAAAATACAAGATTACTAACTAACTCTCTCTCTAAAAGCAAAGCACCAGGACAAAATGGTAGTAATTACCTGAGGTGAGTATAGACTTCTGCCCATTTTTATAGCTGAACTTAGCAACATAAAAAAGTGTTTTATATGGGACTTCACAAAGACAGACAATTTTGCACCCGTTATCTCTCAAAAGTAGGCACTCCACGTTTAATTGAGAATGCATTGTAAACCACCCTTACTAATGCATTGCCAATAATCATTGCTTGCTAACATATAGAGATTAATGTACAGTTACTGCTTGCCATTTTTACACTGTTTACTCTTTTTACTTGAAATGCATGAATGTAGTGCTGTTTTAAGGCTATTGGTACATAATTGTTTTGACTACTTCTGCTATCGAACAAAAAACGAGGGGATCAAAGCTTTTGTCACCCCTATTCATAGTAATGAGAGGAACTGTGCTCAGAAATGCTCAAGCAATTGCTTTTGAGTGGAGCTCTACCTGTTACCCCTGAGTGTGCCTTAGCAGAAGCTGCTGCATTTCCCACCCTAGGCTTATACCCGAGTCAATAAGTTTTCCCAGTTTTCTTAGGTAAAATTAGGTACCTCGGCTTATATTCGGATTGGCTTATACTCGAGTATATACGGTAACTTAAAAAATCACTATGTTTCTCTCAATATTCGGATTCATTTAGATATAAATGTTCAAAATAAAAGGTATAGTTTCCCTTAAAATCTCTTTGAAATTGTTCTTTATAGTGCTTAAAACTGTGTTTAATGTGTATTTTTTGATTATTAAAAATTTGATGTAAAAGTTAAAGAAAACTAACATTGTCATATTGTTCTTGTGATTAAACCATTGTACATTTGCTCATAGATGCTGATGGACAACTTGCAAGTCACAAGGGACAGTCGTGATGCAAATGAAACGCACACAAATGACTAAGCGATTGCAACTCATCTTGCAATGATCAATCACTGGGGGTGGTTTAAATGGGACCACAGTGGTGATGTATCAGTTACCATGCCCCTGCCTGTTAAAAATCATGGTATATGAATAAGAGAAAAGCAAGTCTATCTTGTGTATGTAGCAGGTTAGGTTGCCAGGTGACCAGATTACCTCTGTGGACCTGGCATTTCACTCCTACACTAATGTTATCATTTTCAGATGGCTCATTTTTGAACAGACAAGTGATTGCTAATGAACCGAGCTTTCCCGGCAAACAAAAACGTAGATATTTGGGATGTGCACGGATGTTTACTGTAAACCTCAGAGGATATGCAGCGAGCAAGGAATCTGCATTACAAAACATTTCAGATCTGGAAGGAAACAGCTAGAGAGGCAATTAGCTAGAGAAGTGAAGCAAAAATCTTAGATTTAGTATTCCCCAGTTATCTCCTTAAATATTGCTTTTGCATGATGGCAATCAAAGCACATTTTACTAAATCTTAAAATAAACCAGCCAGGGCTAGGAGGTCTAGCCCACAATTACACCAAATATTTAATTTTATAGACTTAAACTATCATTTTTATTTACTGCTAGATGTGCACATTCTTCAATTAATCAAACTAAATTATTACAGAATTTACAGCATAATAAGAGCACTATATTCATTTAATACATTGTAAATATCAAGCTGTGCAGGGATTTAAACCTAGCACTTCCTGTCTTCTGGATGCCTTGACAAGGGGATTCCTTAATTGGCCCTTCGCCTTGAGCCATTCCACTGAACCCATATTGTTACATACCGTAATGAAACACCAGGAGGCAGAATGGGGGTAAAATGGCCACAGCATTTTATAAAAAAATAGGACTTTGCCAGCCTAACCCAAGGCCGTTCCTCACTTCTTTTAGTTGCAATTTGAGACCAGCACTGTTATTATATCCACTACTGAGTATTAGGGTGTCTCTACCTACATAGAGGATGGCCCAAACTCTGCTAACAACAGGAGCTGCATCTCCCACCATGAGAGAAGTTCAGCAGTCCTGCTGCTGGTCCTGAATCTCCAGTGTCTCTATGATAGGAAACCCAAGCAGGCTGTCACCTAGCACAAGCAGTAGTAGCATCTGTATCAATCAACCCACTGTGCAGTTACAAGAGAGAACCTCTTCCTCCTTCTAAATTTACCTTTACAGTACTCTGGCAAGGCGCTGTGACAAACAAAACTTAAAATGCATTATCATATATCCACTGTTTTGATACAGTTCAGAGGAAGGCAAAAACACAAAGCTTGAAGCCAGTGCCATTTATACCTCAAAAAAAAGGGAAATAATTCCTTCTTGACCCCATTGGTGATTGGAAGCATTACCTGGATCAAGTATACAGAATTAACTCACATTTATTCTGTATAAATATATAGAAACCACAAAATAACAGTGCATTCAGAAAAACTGCTACATTCAGCTATAAAAAAATAATATGAGAACATAAAGAAGAAAACTCCTTCTTCTCCTGACATCGCATCCCTCACTTTTACTGCCGCCCAGACCAGGTTTCTCCTGCCTTAACTTCTGTTATGTTTTTATATTCACAAAGGGATCCCAATGGCTCCTTTGTCACGCAGCCCCTGAACTTATACCTCTAGGACTTTCCTTTCCCTAACCACTAGGACAGTCTCATCACCTATCTTCTTTAGTGTTTAAATTCCATGGAGCTTTATTGGCTATTTAGTGCCAGCTAGTCCTTTATATTAAACCCTTCTATATTTCATAATAGCCTGGACATTGGGGCCTGCCCCAGCTCTTGATATTCTTAGCTAATGTCTTGTGATTTCTTGCCTTGTTTGTGATTATGGTTACTAACTTTTGGAACACAGGAATTACCAGCCTTCCTGTGTGTTTATCCTTCTACCCTTTTAATAACATTGGGATTAAGCATGTTTACCCGCCTGGTAGTTAAATACCAGCCAGGTGGCAATCCTATCTGCGGGAGACAATTTTTTGTCTCATGGCAAATTTTTCCACAGCAAATTTTGTTGCCTGGTACGTGAAAAAATCAGCCAACGCGGAAATTTCACCTAGCACTATTTAGAACCTATTTAAAAAAATTACCCCATATTTATAAAAAGGAAGAATTAAAATGATTGTATTATGTTCCACATTTCATTGTGGTTTGTTGAAAGCATTGCCTTATTTGAGAGCAACAAAAATACTGAAATGCCTTTCACCAATTTTTTTTGGCATATTTGACATATCTGCCTCAGATAGTAAAAACTGAAAGTCTTTTTGCTCAGTTTGTCTGGCAGATTTCTTTAGCCTCATATACACATGGACTACAAAATGTTATTTTGTAATCAAATAGCATGACAGTTCTTTACAAATCATTCATTACAAAAGAAAAAGGCTGTAAAGATACATTTAACTGAAGTCATAACATGAGACACATAGAAAAATGTCAACATAATTTGATAATTTGATCTGTAGAAAACATTTTCAGTAGCAAATACTTGGCTGAATACTCAAATATGGTTTATTTCAGGGGTAGGGAACCTATGGCTCAGGAGCCAAATGTGGCTCTTTTGATGGCTGCATCTGGCTCACTGCCAAATCTTTAATGAAAAAAAAATAACGGGGGGCGTGTCCTGCGCTCGGCAGATAGAAGACGTGTTCTACGCCCTCCTCCGCATCGCATCCACATCCGGCATCCTTGGCACCCACCCTACCTTGCCCCTGCGCTCGGTGGATAGAGCCGGATCTAAGCCTTAGAACACGTCTTCTATCCGCCGAATGCAGGCCACGCCCTCCTCTGCATCGCATCCGCATCTGGCATCCTTGGGACCCACCCTACCTTGCCCCTGCGCTCGGCGGATAGAAGACGTGTTCTAAGCCTTAGAACACGTCTTCTATCCGCCGAACGCAGGCCACACCCTCCTCTGCATCGCATCCGCATCTGGCATCCTTGAGACCCACCCTACCTTGCCCCGAAGCATCCGCAGCCAAACATATTGTTTGGCTCTCACGGAATTAATTTTAAAATATGTGGTGTTTATGGCTCTCTCAGCCAAAAAGGTTCCTGACCCCTGGTTTATTTCATTGCCTTTTGAATAGGCCAATAAATAAAAAAACTTTACGGTGAAATCATTTTTCTTTCAAAATTGTAAAGATCATTTTCAAACATAAATTTGTGAATTTTCAGTTTCAACTTTTTAAATACCCATTCATTTTTATCTGCAAAATAATACATCTGTTTGATTGTTCCAAAATACAAGATTGCCCTAGCAAAACTCTAAAAAGCTCTCTATTTAATAATGCTCCTTGCAGCATGTTTTGGCAACTTTTTATTTAACATACTTGTTAAAGGCTTTCTTTTGCTTACTGCTGGGAATGCTGTATCATGTTTTTAAAATATGCTTTCATAAAGA
Source organism: Xenopus tropicalis (assembly GCF_000004195.4). Classification (NCBI taxonomy): domain Eukaryota; kingdom Metazoa; phylum Chordata; class Amphibia; order Anura; family Pipidae; genus Xenopus; species Xenopus tropicalis. Next base: position 86,599,701 of record NC_030679.2, on the reverse strand, counting down.
ATGTGTTTTATGACTATGTAACGGTATTTTGGCTATATGTGGACCAAAACCAGGACAGTATTTAGGTCAGAGCATGGGTTACATTGTGACCCCCTTTCCCTGGAGTGGGCCTTCGCTATATGGAAGGAAATTAGCTGGATGGTGTTGCTGCACTACAACTCCCACTTCCTCTGTGTAGTCATAGCTCAGATTAAAGTAAAATTGACGCCAGGACCTCTTGCAATCAAACTGTTATTGTCCAAGACAAGATGGTAATGTGCAGGGATAAATCAATACTCACATAAACAGAGGTAGAAATAGCAGAACCAACTGAGGATAACAAAGAAGGATGCCACCGGTTTATCCCACCTCTTTTGGAGACTGGGCAGGGTAAAGCATCTGTCAGCTTGGCACCACTTTGGAAGGCAGTCAGGATAGTTACTCCAATCCTCAGGTTGATAACCTTTAACTTTTGTGGGTCCTACGGCCGGGCATGGATCAGGGTTTAGACTAAACTGTATCTTGTCTCGTATCCATGGCCCTAAGCTAAGGCAACATTGCCGGATGGAAGGAATACTTCCAGCTGTCCTTCTAGTTGGGGCCTGAACTGCCCTTGCTATCTAGGTCTAACTTACTCACTCTCCTAGAGAGTGCTATAACAGTTTCTGCTATTCTTACTAGTCCTCGTTCACGGGGCCCTGTCCCTGACTTCACCTGAGTGTATGGTAACTCTGGGGCAATTGCTTGGCTGTACTGGGGCCTATTTCTGCACCCAGGCTCAGTGGAGCTGTTCTTGGGTAAACAGAAGGCAACCAAAGAGAAAGCCACACCTCCTTGCTAGACACTATATGAGGCTGCAAGGGGTGTGAACAACCACATAGACCAATAAAGGATAGGATATAACTGTAAACTGATACAAAGGCTTTTGCCCAGTAACAGTGGATATGTGAAGAGGTAGGGAATTAAAGCCATAGGGCAGTTTAACCCTATGGGTCCCTACAACTATATAGTTATATTTTCAGTAATCATAATGCTGCATAAGCACCAAGTGTTTCAGCCTTTCCTATCAGCTCGGAGCACTAAAAAGAGAATATTTCCTACCGGGTTTCCCCTTTGTCCTTGTAGACCCCGGTCACCTTTTGTTCCTTTGAGTCCATTTTTTCCATCAAGTCCTGCTGTTCCCTGAAAAGCAAAATACATATTTTAGACTCCTAATAGGGCCATTTTGGTTATACATAGCCATTATCTGTGAACATATCAGTGTAGGACTTGCACACACCTGCACTCTAATTCTTACTTTCACCATCGGAAATTCACTATTTTGTTGGGCAATATACCAAGTTAAGATTCTGGGTTCTCTACATAAGAATTTCTGAATCTACTTTACATTATGATAATTTATTGCATGGAAGTAATACAAGCTTAGTTCAAGTCTTAATTTATGTTTATAAATAGGTTTAGCACAATCTAAAGAAGTTAACATTGGGTTTACATCCTGCATTGTACACAGCAGATAAGTAGAAGTAAAATGTTTCAGGAATGTTCCTTTATTGCCATTGTTAGAGGGTCTGTGCCTTTATAACTGCATTGTGGAAGACAATCCAAAAGACAGCAAAGCATATAGATTGCTGTGCTGTAAGGAGAAACATCTGTCACGTCTTTATCTATAGACTTATAGATGATCACTATGCATTGCTGATCACACAGCTGGTGAATTCAGACAAGTGTTGATGATACTGTACATAACGTCACATATACATAACATTTCCCCAATATATAATGTTTGATTTGAGCATTTCCCTGATTAGTACAAACTACAGTACCATTAATCTTATAAAAAGAGTGTATTTTAATTGCTCTACATAAACAGGAATTATTGTACAGGTATAGGACCCATTATCAAGAATGCTCAGGACCAAGGGTTTTTCAGATAAGGGGTCTTTCCGTAATTTGGATTTCCATACCTTAAGTCTACTAAAAAAAACAATAAAACATTAATTAAACCTAATAGGACTGATTTGCATCCGATAAGGATTAATTATATCTTAGCCTGGTTCAAATACAATGTTATGTTTTATTATTACAGAGAAAAAGGAAACACATTTTAAAGGAGAAGGAAAGGCTAAGTCACTTGGGGGTGCCACATGTTAGGCACCCACAAGTGACTTAAATCGCTTACCTTGTACCCCGGGCTGGTGCCCCTGTTAGGAGAAAACCGCACCAGCCCGGGGTAGCTGTAGTGAGCGCTTCCTTGTTCTGCGTTTCTTCTGCGGCAAAATCCCTGGGCCGGCGCATGCGCAGTAGAGTGTAAAGCCGACTTTGTTGTTAAAGTTCGTATTTTCACTCTAATGCACATGCGCAGCACGCCAATGTGGAAGACCAGCCCGGGGAACATGGTAAGCGATTTAAGTCACTTGGAGACCTAGGCTTTCCTTCTCCTTTAAAAATCTGAATTATTTGATTGAAATGGAGTCTGTGGGAGTCTGTCTGTGGGAGACAGGCTTTCCGTAATTCGAAGCTTTCTGGATAACAGGTTTGCAGATAACGGATCCCATACCTGTAATTGTACTGAACTGGATCTATCTTACTATTTCCAAAAATGAATAGCAAAATATGAATATAGTTACACTTTTTTCCACTCCACCAACAACCAAATTACCTGTCTGGACACATTTGTATTAAATACCCTAATTGGATTGGATTTGGCCTCTTACACCTGTAAAATGTAAAAGTTTAAAAGACAATTTCTTACAAATGACCCTATTCTTGCCCACTTCTTCATTGTAATTGAACCTCAATAAGTGTAAATTTTTTTGTTTACTTTGTGCAGTAAGATATTTTATTTTGTCAATAACATCATATGGTATTTTATACATTACAAATTCTACTTTCAAGACAAACATGCCATATTTACATTCAAAGCAGCTTTCACAGTAATGCATTTCTGGGAAATTGACAATAAAACATTTCAGTAAGATGTTGTTCAGTTTGGAGAGAGTGCAAAAAGATACTGAAGCAACTTTTACAAACTACAGTATGAATAAGGGGGAGATGGCCCAAGATTCTACTGAGGATGCGTAAAGCCAGGCATTCTAGTTTTATATTAATTCTCAGAAGATAATTAATGTGTAATTATACAAAAGGAAAAATACATCTTCACACAAATTAAATGATACTTCAAATAATACTTCCCACAGTGCATTTTTTGTCTAAAACTCATAAGCATAAGAAGCTGCTTAAATCTAAGCAATTTTTAAAATCCATGATCTATTTTTTTGGGAACCAGTTACTAATGCATTTCACTTACCAAGGAACGTATGCTTGGCAGCTCATTGTTTAATTGTAAATGGATATTTGAGGCATCAAAAGCATGAGTATTTCTGCAGCAGCTTAACAAACAGAACTAAACTTTGATGAACCATTCAACAGATTGGACTGTCACCAATTTTACTTGAATTTTGGTGGATTCTCGTGCAATAACAAACTGCAGGGACTGACAAATTATACCATTTAAGCTGTTACAGAGTCACAACTTGAAGTATATGCCTTATTGTATAAATGAAGGAGTAATGCTCAAGAGATTACTTACTTACTTACTATGCAACTTTTTGTCACACCCATATGGGTATGGTCTTGCAAATTCACCACTAAACTGTCACCTTATTGTAATGGAAATCACTCAAATAATTGTTTTCTTTCTGATCTATTTTATTCCATAGGGTTTTGTTTAGAATTTCTGGCAAACACTGATTTATTTCCACATGTTATAAAAAGAGAAATACAGAATTTTATGAAAATATGTAATTGGTCCATCTTTCCCATTAAGTGCTTAATTCTGTATTTCTTTTCTGAATTAGTTCAGAAGGATGGCTCATGCATTTATTCATCTTTCTGCAAGGTCTCTTTGTGTTACTTTTTGGTTTTCCTTATTTTAGGTTCATGCTGTGTCCTCTAATTCTAGCTATACTCCCCTGTCACAACTTGAGCCCAGTAATTCCCGTGCTATACTGTATCTGAATGTTTCTATTCTGTCACATCTCTCCTACATCTCCTACAGCTGTACATCCAGTACTATTTTAATACTTCAAAGAGTGAAATTCAGAATAAACATTTTCCAGCTAGTTGTCTAACTAAAAGGTCCTTAAATCAAATATATAATTATATAAGCTATTGATATTCACTTTATTTTTCCTAAAACATATTGATGTTTTTGCTTATTATGCTAACCCTTTTAACACTTCTAGCAGCTGAGTACAAGTCTAGAACAATTAAATGATATCATAAGGGAAAAAGCACAATTAATCACATTGCACACATGATACCAAACCCTTAAAGCATCAAGTTATCCTTTAAGGTCAGCAGTGACACCAAACAAATATTCCCTTGTGTAAAATATATTGTTGTTATTTGACATTGCTACTGCATTTCATTTCCATTTTAACTTAATGACTTCATAAAAAATGTATGCAATGTGTTATCTGACATAGTAAAAGCTGGGTAATAGCTCAGTAAGGTGGCAAGCAATTTACTCATCATTGAGATACCAGCATTGTGTGTGCTAAGGTCATGTGACAGACAATAAAAAAGACAAGTAGTTTAACCAAGGCTGAAGAGGTATCAAGGAAATGTTTGAGCACATGAATTAATGTCAGAAGTGCATCTGTACAAACTTCCAGAGATGAACAAACTTGTTATAAAGGTATCTAAAAATATCAACTATCAATCATATTATGTATTTACTTAGGCATAGATATGGGGTAGGCAGCTACTTCCACTTTCCATTTTGCACTTCTTAGAAGTCAGTGCATCTCCACATTACCCTTCTCTTTTCTCCATGTGCATCCTGTGCATGGGCCTGTTCTGGCACATAAGCAAGATTTGGGGATTCTTTGTTTTAATAACAATGTCCACAAAACATGTTTGTCTGCTTGCTGTGATTAAGGGCTTAAGGGCTAAAGGAACCATATATTAATATAATATATATAGTATAAGTAATATGTATTTGCCTGACTAGCACAATAGAAAAGTATTTGGAATTATTTATTAGACCAGGTTCTCTTTAACATGAGACTGAAATTACAGTCTCAGTAACAAAATGCAGAATGCAACGCAACAACTTTAACCACTTCTTTAAATTTTCTAAATGTACCACTTCTATGCTAACAGCTGACTTCTTAATAAACGTACTTATTAATATTTAAAAATAGGAAAGAGTTTAAATGTATTTATAGCAGGTGTGAAAAAGATCACTTGTCTTTCTCACAGGTATCTGTAAAAAGTTTCAGCCCTCATTTTAAGAACAAGGATAGTAGCTTAATGGATCTTTAATTTCTCCATAGAGATTTAAGGTAACAGAGTGCAGGACAATAAGAGCTGCTAAAAGCAATACTGAAAGGCAATTACTGATTCAGTACTAAAATCAGACAGAACCAGTGTTCAGAAAAAGCAGTCAGTGACAATGTAAGAATACTCAGTGGACATGATTTGCATCATTATCTCACTGTGCACATATCCAAGTTCTTGTTTTTAGATAAATGAAAATGTAGTCATCATTCTGAATTCTCACTTAGGTCATGAATGGTGTAAATTTCCCATGTAGGACTTTGAGTACTGTGTGTGCTTAGATGGCTTTTATAAGAACTTGTACTAGGCGCAAGAATCAGCACAGAATTGTGCCATGCATAACAGCCTTCAGTAAAAGTACTTGTGTCTATTTGTGCTTGCGCTTGTAACTGTGCCACACATGGCTGGTGGAATCCCATCACCAGGAAAATGGCTAACAGGCCTTTAGTGTGAAATCAAGACAAGATTGGTGTATTTAATATGCAAACATTATTGCAATTTTTATTCATGCTGCAATTTGTTAATTATAGATAATCTCAAATTATGAATATTTATGGAGTCACTCTGTGTTTGAGTTACATTCATATTGTGAGGTATTACCAGAAGTTTAAACATAATTTCTTGCAAATATACTTTTAAAGAAGTTACTGGTGCCTTCAATGAAAAATATTTTAGGTAACAAATAACCCTTAGGAAAATAAGCAATTTACATAACTTTTTTTACATATGATAAGATTTTACAGAGAGAAACAACTGAAGTGACTCATTCTCAAATCCCACTGTACAAAACATCAAAATATATTTTCATCTTTATGAACGTGATACAATACATCAGACTTTAAAGTGGATATAAATGTAAAAAGAGAATATAAGTAAATGTAACCCTTTTTTGCCTCAATCACGTTTCTGGTTGCAAAATACTGTTATATTTCTCAGATAAAAGAGATGTTTATTTAACATAGTAAGATGTAAGAGAAGTAAGATGATGGCATGTAGGCACAGGTACCATATAGGAGATGGGATTTGTATATTCCATGCTAGTGGTCCTGATACCCTCCAGTGAAAGCCTCTAAAAGTAAAGAACCAAAGAGAAAAGCACACATATAACAGCATTCCTTTTTACCATCACCAATAAACTTTAAGTTTTAATAGTTATGATAAAAACGAGTGCTGTTATAGGGGTACTTTATTCTTTGGTTCTCTATTAATATGAATTTACACTGAGCACCCTTAGAATTGCAGTGCAAGGTAAAAATCTTTTGGTTTGAATGAACCTTTCCAGCTAAATGTCACTTCACTTTAGTCAATGTGTTGCCTGGAAGAGCTACCTCCAGTCTATCAATCCTCATTGCTGCTCTTTTTAAACTGTGCCGACTATCCTACACCCCTAAACTGTGACAGAAGCTGTAACTGTCACTTTCTCAAACCTTGTTTATGGCATTCCTGCTTCCCAGCCAAGATTCTTTACTGGGGCCTTCTTCTCCCAGCCTTTCCAGCAGCATTCACCTCTGGAAATGGGCAGGATCCAAAGAGGAAAAGCATTGTGTTGTATTACATGAACTATGGAAAGGAACTTGTCTTGGACCAGTTAGGAAGATATTCCTCTCAAGGTCCTGGATTACTTGAGCCAATAAAGGAAGTTAACCCCTTGGCCCCCAACATGCTCAGAGTGGTTTTTGAATCTTAAAAGAAATTTATATGCAGATTTATATTGATAAACAGGACCTTAAGCTCAGCAGTCCCCACTTCTCCATAGAGATGCCGCCCTGCATACTGCTTATTTTGACTAAATATGCACTCTTTCAGTCAAGACTACATTTCCCATTGTCTTGTTCAGTTATAACAGATCTGAGAAGCCATTGTAAATTATTGTCATGGCTGGAAGACAGCTCATATCTTTCATATTGTTTTTGTAATGGGCATGCAGATAAGAAATAAGCAAAAGAAAGACAGATTCTGCTTTCAGTGGCATTTAGATTTAAAAAATATCTTTGAAACCATTGAAAAGAAAATATATATTTTTTTAATGTATATCGGAAGGTTGCTTGAAATTACTTTTGTTTTCATTATGCCAACAGCATTGCACATCACCTTTAATTTAATCCCATTTCAGGAGGGTCCTAAACCCTTAGTTGGTCCATATAGTAAACACAGCTCTATGTTTTGCAGTGTATTATTTTGTATTCAGTTTGCTAATGTTTCTGTATACACAAAAAAATATATGGACCTAGAACTGAGGGAGACTAGATTTACACTATACACTGCATGCTTTCATTACAAACGTTGTGTGTGCTTGTGAATGTGTGTCATTATATTGCATTTTCAATTTTAATTGACTGGCAGGTGTTTGAGAGTTATATTGACTTACTGCTCTTCCTGGAAGTCCATGCTCCCCTGGCTCACCCTGTAGAATAATACAAAGATACACCTTGATTATAATGAAACATGACTTCTGATGGCTCTCATGCCATTTCATTGCTCACGAGAGGTTTATTAGCATACATTCAACATGGTGTATGGTTTTATTAAATATGGTACACTTTTTTTTTTATACATTATCCAAGGCTAAGGGCTCAGTTTTAGTTTACCAGTTTCAGCCCCAGCTCATTACATTACAAATTAATTGAGAAAAGCAAATTAGCATCTCAAATCCTATTTTAACTATTTTTTCAGCTAGGTCCCTTATACCTTCTGACATAGTATGGGAACCTCTGGATTTATGCAAGGCTCCAAAAATTTGGTGCAATTATTTGGACTTAAAGCTATAATGACTGATGACTGATGTCTACCCAAACAATTCTAAAACTTTAATTAACTTTGGTGCCCCTGCCCTTCTTTACATAGACTTATTTATGGACTATTGGCATATTATTCTACAATAGTGTATTTGTACAATATTGTGAATTGATGACATTTGTGAAAAAATAATCCTCTCTACCGATAAGCACTTTGTTTGGCACAGGTTTATATTTTAATTTTGGTTTTAATGTGTGTATGGTTGTTTTGAATTTTTTTGGATACATTAATATAGATGTGCTAATTTTTTTATTTATAAGTTGTGGTGAATGCTCCTCAGCCACTCTTGTGCATTACTTTCCACAGTACATTGTGACTTCCACTCCACATTTTCTCTAAGTGTCTTTATTACTAAGACACCAATATTATACTTATAACTTACTTGGCTTCCTAACTATCAGTCTATCTGCTGCTTATAGCCCATGTCCACTATCTAGCTACCTCTTTTGTATCTCTTGAGAAAATCTGCCATATACCTATGCCACCCTGCAGGCCCGGACTGGCGGAGGAGCTGCTGTAAGATGCCATAGTCAGTCACAATTTAGTGAGCTGGTGGGGGGCTGATTGGCCTCTATGTACTTAAAATGCCAGGACCTGTTTTGAATCCCAGTCCAGACCTGCCACCATGCTCCCTCTCTCTATTTCCCAAGTCACAGTCTCCGACCTAAGATTTCACCCTATGCTAGGGCTTTAGTTCTACTTCCTACTACCTAATCCCATGCTTAGGAACTAATTTTGAAATCTTTGTAGCATTGTTTCTATTTATCAAACAACCAAAAGAGAATATGACCCTGTTATTTGTTTATTATTTTTTATTTGCTCATGGGCAGTTAATTGCTCTGTTTTGTACAATCAGCAGATATTAAGTCTGAAGCCCTTATTTCATGAGCATTTTGCATTGAATAGTCACCTTTTACAAACAATCATTCTTTTTGGTCCTATGTAGTTATATCAACAAGAGTAATTTTAACTAACCTTCTGTCCAACAGGACCCCGAGCTCCAAATAGTCCCATGGATCCTTTGGAACCAGCTTCACCTTTCACACCCTGTAGTAAATTTTATAAGTATTATTACACAAGTATAACATTTTAATGTCAATAAACATTTACAAGTCTTCAGGTCAACTAAAACATTAAGCATTCAAATAAGGTAATTCTGTATATTGTGTAATATGCAGAGCTTCTGGCAGATAAGGTATCCTGATTATCATGTTTTCAATTAGAAGGCAACGGCAAAGTTCTATGGTATGAAGGGGTATACTTAAGGTGGCCATACACGGGCCGACTATAGCTGCCGATATCGGTCCCTTGGACCGATTCGGCAGCTAATCGGCCCGTGTATGGGGAGAGCAGAGCGGCCTGGCCGACCGATATCTGGCCTGAAATTGGCCAGATCTCGATCGGCCAGGTTAGAAAATCTGGTCGGATCGGGGACCGCATCGGCTCGTTGATGCGGTCCCCGATCCGACTGCCCCATTGCCGCCCACATAATCCGATCGTTTGGCCCCAGGGCCAAACGATCGGATTATTATTTTTTTTACCTAAATGGTCCCCGATATCGCTCACCCGTAGCTGGGGATATCGGGGGGGAGGCCCGCTCGCTTGGCAACATCGCCAAGCAAGCGGATCTGCTCGTGTATGGCCACCTTTAGGCAAGTTAGTTCTCTTTTTGTCATATCACCAACACATCAAATAATTATAGATTCTGTTTTCAGACGGAATTACTAGAATTAGTATAGATAAACAAAAATAAAAAATGATTGGTGAACTTTATATAAAGTACTTGTGAAAAAAGCTTTAGCTCCTAGTTGTTGCTCTGTGCTGCAACCAAATACAATTGTAGAAATCCAAAAAATAGGAAAAAAGCTTCAGCAGGTTTACTGCAAAACATTTATTGTGGTGTTACCACAATAAATGTTTTGCAGTAAACCTGCTGAAGCTTTTTTCCTATTTTTTGGATTTCTACAATTAGTATAGATAAACATGTTTCAAATTATTCAGAGAGGAAAGAAATAGCAAATAAATCTATGAATATATATAAATAACCATAATGTGTCAATATTTGCTCATCTCTATGAATAATGTGCTTGATTCAGTTTATTATAAGTTTATTATCACCAAATATTACACATATTTTTTATTATTATTATTTATTATAATACACTTTACCATCGTTGGCCTTGTGTATCCCTTTGCACATTTGATGTATGCTGATTTCATTTAAAGAAATGTATCATTCCTTATGTTTTGGATTCATCAACAAATTTCAGACGTTACTTAAATGTATCTCACTGCATTAGCAGAGATTGTTCATCATTTACAAGTCCCTTCCCTAGTGGACTTTACAGCCTATTTTTCTTTTCACAATTAAGCAATACATGTTTGGGTTCTTTTCATCAGGACTCAAGTAAACTGCCAGTATGCTTTTAAAGTGTGGGAGGAAGCCAGAGTATTCAAAGAAAACCCCTGCAAACATGGGGTGAACATACATTTTTTTTTGTAGGTAGAACCATTGTTTAACAAAGAAACACCATATTGCATGTCAAAACAAGCTTTGTGAGTTTTATGTTATTAGACACACTCACTTGCAATGGAAGGTTGCCAAAATACACTTTCTTACTGACATTGTCATAAAGCTCAGGTTTTGAATGGCAGTGGAGAGCATCTAGCCCAGTGTTTTTCAACCTTTTTTGGGCAAAGGCACACTTGTTTCATGAAAAAAATCACGAGGCACACCACCATTAGAAAATGTTAAAAAATTTAACTCTGTGCCCAGCAGCAGTGCCCCCCTAGTACATTGGTGCCCAGCAGCAGTGCCCCCCTAGTACATTGGTGCCAAGAGCAGTGCCCCCCTAGTACATTGGTGCCCAGCAGCAGTGCCCCCCTAGTACATTGGTGCCAAGAGCAGTGCCCCCCTAGTACATTGGTGCCCAGCAGCAGTGCCCCCCTAGTACATTGGTGCCAAGAGCAGTGCCCCCCTAGTACATTGGTGCCCTGCCTACGGCACACCAGGCAACATCTCGCGGCACACTAGTGTGCCGCGGAACAGTGGTTGAAAAACGCTGATCTAGCCATTGCCCATGTCCCACCTTTTAACAAGGTTATTTCATTTATCATAACAAAACTAGATATAAAAATATCTGTACTTGTATAAAAATACCTGTTGCTTGTAACAGTTTGTAATCTACACATCATGATTATTTTACAAAATATTGTTTGCTGCACAGATGAACTTTTCACTGATGCTTGCAATATAACTGGCATTTAGTTTTTGACACTTTTACAGAAACAAATGTGTAGCTTTTTTGCAAATTTTTGGAAATCCAGCGAGACAACACAAATCTATATTATTTTGGTAACTATCTTTTACCTGGCCATGTTTTGAATGTTAGAATCACCAAAGTAATATACAAGTGTTTATTACATACCAAACTTTCTGTTACATAGATCCGGAAATTTTGTCCCTATGTTTTGTAACTGGACATTATGGCAACTAAAAAAATATATGGATAGGTTTGCACTGCAAAAATACAAAATGACTGTACAAAGTTGATTGAGGAACTGTTCTATTTGCTCTCTTAGGAGTCAGTAAAGAATTTACCCCCTCCGAGGCAAATTGGAGAGGCTTTAAATTGTTTTTTTTTTTTACCTTCCTTTGGATCAGCTAATAATTAGGTAGGTTTCATGCAGACAAAAATGGTTAAACTTTTTTTCAACCTCATCTACTACAGGGCTACATGTTAGTGTTACTAATGCTTTGGCTTGACAATTCTGTGCATAACACATCTAAATAAGAGATTAAAGCATGTACTTTTTCCCCAGCAGGTCCATCTTCTCCTTTCTCGCCTTTGTCTCCATCAAAGCCTGGGTAGCCTCTGTCACCCTAAGAAAATGAAAAATATTATAACTGATTGCATCTGGTACATTAAATACACTACTTAAAATATTTCCCATTGCTTACCCGTAGATATTTATTTTCCTCAATATCGTGTTTATTATAAAATTATTTTATGGAAAAAAAGTATTTTATATAAACTTGGAGATCACAAAGAAGTCACTTTGAAAAAGGCTAGTGATATAGCCAAAACGTTAGTCTTCTCAAAAAACACCATATAATAATAATTCTATAGGTCTCTTCGCTGCTGGATCTAATTCTTCACCTGGACCTGCACCCAGGCTATTGTGACCCGATTGATGTGAGTGCCGGCTCTCTCCTGATGTATATATATATATATATATATATATATATACTGTATATATACAGGTATGGGATCCCTTATCCGGAAACACGTTATCCAGAAAGCTCCGAATTACGGAAAGCCCATCTCCCATAGACTCCATTTTAATAAAATAATTTAGAATTTTAGAACAGATTTCCTTTTTCTCTGAAATAATAAAAACTTGTACCTTGTAATTGATCCCAACTTAGATATAAATAATCCTTATTGGATGCAAAACAATCCTATTGGGTTTATTTAATGTTTTATTGATTGTTTAGTAGACTTAAGGTATGGAGATCCAAATTACTGAAAGGCCCCTTATCCGGAATACCCTTGGTCCCGAGCATTCTGGATAACGGGTCCTATACCTGTATATACATATCGGTAATGGAATTTCTTGAATCACTGAATATCCATTTCGATGAATCACTGTGAATTGATTTATACTGAAGGAAGGGTGGATATATAAGGAAAGATGTATTTTTAGTAGTAATCTTTTATTGTAGCCAAAAGATTGTGTTAGGCAATACCCAAGACTTATTTTTATAATACCAGGATGTAAAAATATTACACAGTACTGCAAATGGAACAGTGGACCTGCTCAAGGAAACTTAAAATCTAAACAGGAATCTAGACAGAATGTAACTCACTGGAAAACCCATTCTACCTAAATTCTACATCAGGTATGTTAAAGTTCTACTGCATGATTGTGTTTAGGATCAGTTCAGTATTTAATACCAGACAGGCATGCACATGTACATGTGTAAGCTTAGCCTGCTAACTGTAGACATTGAAATGAAAAAAAATCTTAAACTCTTGTTACATTAAAGGGAATGACAGAGCAGCATCATTGATAAGCATTTTTTAGTTATTAAGGCTTGACTTGAGAAAGCACTTTGCCTCTTATTAATCTGCTTGATTTTCTAAGAAACAAGGGGTAATTTATTACATGCAGGTCAAGTAGCAAAGTGCAAACACAGATGCAAGCTGTTCTTCAAAGTTTTTAAACTTTAAGCTCTGCCCCATGGGTAAGCTCAACAGCACAAAGACCTTAAGAATATAAAGGTGGAACACAAGGGCCTTATGAATTTTGTGCTGCCTGCATTCTGCTGTGTTGTATTTATAAGGGTGAGCTGAGGGAGGCAAGTAGCTGTGACGACTAAGACATTCCACATAAAATCCCTAACCTGTATACCCTTTAGACGTGCAGGTAATGAGGACAAGGCTACCTTGCATTCACCAGTGCTACACTCTGCATCAAGATATATTTTTAATCTGGTGCCAGGTGCAAAGCACAGCATTCCTCAGACACGTGGTTACAAAATAAGCATGCCCCTTAGTGCTCTATAACTTGTGTCTGGGACTATGAAAATGAGACCCAGGGACAGTTTAAAACTGACATATAATACAAAAACAAGCATGAGACTTTACCGGATCTCCTTTGTTTCCTTTATACCCTTGAGAGCCAAAGAGAGTTGTGGATTCACCCTTTATAAATGATTGGAAATGATAAAATAAATTAATTTTGAAAAATTGTGCTCAAAAATATGACTTAACTAAACAAGCCTTGATGAACAAGAGAAACCACATTTTTAGAAAATAATCATTTTTACCTTTTCTCCCTTAATCCCAAAAATCCCCCGATCACCCTAAAACATAAGTAAAAAAACGGATTATAAGTAATAGACATTGTTTCCAGATAAAATACTTAGAAACCAAAAAGGGCAGTTTAAGCAGCACATCAAAAATAATGAGCTAGCTATAAACCGTAGAGTCTACCATTGTTACTGTAACCAGTGTTATTGGGGGCACCTAGGGATGAGCAATCCACATATCAATTAAGATTTTACATGCCAGGAACTATAAAATTTACTTCACCAGCTGTCAGGGACCTGGATGACAATGACATAGAATTTAAATTTCCATTTTCTTCTTCAGTTTCTATAGTGCACAATGTGTTTACTTAAAACATGCAACGCTACAAGACCAAGAACACTGCAACAAAATGAACTGAAACTTTTTGAGCAGTTTTGGGGAAGCATAACCTAAAAACATTGGATTACCGCAAAGGGTATTGCTCACTGACATGGTGCTTAACACCCCTATTCAATTTTCCAACTGTACCTGACTATGCTGTAGTAAAAGAAAAAATTCCAACTTCTGGCTGGTTTGGTTATTAGACCAGAGGAAACCTGCCCCTGTGGTTGTTGCTTTCTCTATTTAAATCTGCTTATGATACATGTTCAAATAAAACTATGCTATAATCTATATAAAGTATTCCATTATTTTGCTTGCCAGTGTGTGTTCATATAGCAATAATTATATTGATCCAGCAGAGCTGGATTTTTTACCCATCTTTCTACTTGCTGCACCATTGATGTTTTTTTTTTAAATATCAAATTACTATCTAGTTAACCCAATAATGTAGCTTGTAACTGATCCAAATGTGACTGATTTTTAAGATATTGTGTTGCTAGAAGTCCCTTATTTCCAATTCTCCAGAAGCCTGGTCACTAATGCATGAGGGCCAGTCAAAAGTGAGTATAACAGGATGTCAAAAGAGGTCACTATGGGTGGGTGCCAGTTGTGTCCAGCCCCGTAGAGGGAAACAACTTCTACATTAAATTACTCAAATGGACTTGAATGCTTGTAACCTAGAACTTTCCAGTTTTTTCATTCA
This sequence comes from Xenopus tropicalis, assembly GCF_000004195.4. Lineage (NCBI taxonomy): Eukaryota > Metazoa > Chordata > Amphibia > Anura > Pipidae > Xenopus > Xenopus tropicalis. The sequence continues at coordinate 86,584,683 of NC_030679.2, read as the reverse complement.
TTTGTAACACCATGCCTAAAATCTGCTAAATCACTTTGAAGATAATAAATCAATACAAATCAGACATGTATGAATAATTATTCACTAAAACTATGGAAAAGTCCTAATTTACAATGCATCCTGGCTAACAGGTATGATATATTAGATAACAGACCTTATAACTGTAGCTAAAATGGAATCAGGAAAAACCCCCCAGATATTTTATGGGTCTATATTTACATTGTAGCCTAGACATTTCAATATGGTTAGCTGAGGTCCAGCAAAAAAAGAAATCCAATACATACAAGTATAGGTTCTATTATCTAGAATGATTGGGACCTGTAGTCGCGACAAAAAAAGACAAGTTTACATCAAAAAGGCAAGGTCGCATCGAAAAAAGACTTGACCTTGCCTTTTATTGTTGAAACTGCGGCTTTTTTTGATGCAACCACAATTTTTTTGCAGCAAAATTTTGTGGTCGCGTAAAAATTGCTGCATGCATAAAAAAGTTGCACGGCAGCCATTTCGCTAATTTTATTGCAGTTTCACAAATGGGATAGATTCACTCATCACTAACCAATAGAACTGTTTTACCACCAATATGGATTTATGCGGCTTAGTTACAGTCAAATGCAAGATACTGTTTTATTGTTTAGGATTATTTGGACTCTATGGGGCACATTTACTAACCCACAAACGGGCCGAATGCGTCCGATTGCGTTTTTTTCGTAATGATCGGTATTTTGCGATTTTTTCGGAAAATTATCGCGACTTTTTCGTTACCAATACGATTTTTGCGAAAAAAACGCGAGTTTTTCGTAGCCATTCCGAAAGTTGCAATTTTTTCGTAGCGTTAAAACTTGCGCAAAAAGTTGCGATTTTTTCGTAGTGTTAAAACTTGCGCGAAACGTTGCGCCTTTTAAGTTTTAACGCTACGAAAAAAGCGCAACTTTTCGCGCAAGTTTTAACGCTACGAAAAAATCGCAACTTTTGTAATGGCTACGAAAAACTCGCATTTTTTCGCGCAAATCGTATTGGTAACGAAAAAGTCGCGATAATTTCCAAAAAGTCGTAAAGGCGCCGAAAAAATCGCAAAAAATACGAAAAAGTCGCAAAATGTTCGTTTTCCAATCAGAATTCTTCCAATTCGGTCGGAATTCGTGTCTTAGTAAATCAGCCCCTATGGGAGATGGCCTTCCTGCACTTCACATATTTCTATATAATGGAGTTCAGATAAAGGGTTCCCATACCTGTACTAGAAGTAATTCTACAATATTAATATAAAGGGTGGAGAGTGAAAATTAATGAATCCTTTTCATCAGTTAAATTCAGTAAAAAATAACCAATATTAATAAATTGTCCCCACTGTTAAATAAATTGGAAGTACATATGTACAGTATAAGAAATTCCAATCTTTACTCTTTTGTTTGTTTCAACACAATGGTTTAGTAAGCTTTGATAAGACCTTTATTTTAGTAGAGAATAGCAGTTGCTATGCTGCTCCATGCAGAATGGTTACACATAAAACTAGCAACCCCAGTGAATATGCAAAACTCCATCTGTAATTGGGGGGGAGGGCTGTATACCCCCTTGTTCAAAATAAGTGCAATAAATAAAGCTTATGCTGAGCATACGTTTTGCATATTTTTTAATGCAAAAAAAAAAAAAGTGTAAAGTAATACAAAGCTTGTTGCAGGTCTAGTAACCAGTATCAATCCCTGATTACTATACTTAAGCAAACTTTGTGTTTTTGATTAAACTCACTTCTTTTACATTACACTGTATGTAGGCAGTACATTTTGTTATGGATTAAAATGTACTTACTCGTTCACCCTTTATTCCTGGGAATCCCTTTAAACCCTACAAAAAGCAAAGCAAATAGATTTTCCTCCATGTAAGAAAATGTTATAGCAATAATAAATGTACATTAAATTCTATATTATCATCTTATTGACAAAAAGAAAAAAAAAAGTCAATCTCTGTCTGATAAAGCTTTCTCGGTGTGGCATGTATTTATTAGTTTCCAAATCAATCCATGGGGTACACCCAGAAGTGTAGGAATTCCTGCATAGGTATTGTAATGAACATAATGCCCTCATTTGTCTTTGTTTATTCTGATTACATTAATGTAAACTATATCCATAATTTCAATACCTGTTTGATGACGGTCCCCAACTACCTTCCGACATGATTCCAATTACAGTACCTCTCTTTTTTTGACCCTCTCATGTGCCCAAGCCCCAAGCAGGCTTCTGGTTTACTGATCAGACTTAACACTATTTGTTCAGTAACCCGTGCCTGGATTATGAATTGTGATAACTGCTGCCTGCTTTTGTCTTATCTTTTGGATTACACTTTTTAGGGTTTATTTCCAAATGTACATACTATATTGTACAAATGAGGTTGCCAACAACCAATGAGCAGTTAGATTTGACCATGGCTTCTACTATGTTCAAAAATCAAACCATCTTTCTTCTGCTACAGCTGCCATGCTCTTCTGGTATCCTAAGCAGGGTCAGATCTTTGTAGTATTACTGCTGAATTTCTAGTGCGCAAAGGGGTATAAAGCAGCAAATGTGCAGTTCTCTAGTTTCACCATTTGAGACAAACTAGCAGCACAACTGCTTGTTTATTGGTCTGAACTACACCAAAGCACTGAATAAAGCATTTGCAATATTATAACCAGGCCTGGACTGCAATCTGTGGATTCTGGCATATGCCAGAGGGGCTGCTATATGATGCCTTTGACAGTCACTGTTTAGTGGGCTGGTGGGAGCTGTTTGGGACCCTGTCTACTTGAAGTGCCAGTGCCTATTTTGAATCCAAGTCCAGGCCAGATTAGAACATTTAGGGGCATATTTATTTACATTGTAGACAAACATCGCAGTTCTTGATAAAGGTCAGAGAATGCCACCATAAAAGGATTTTTTATTTTTAGAGCATGTCCTCTGAGTGCTGAGTTCATTCTGTAAAGGTATATATATATATATATATATATATATATATATATATATATATATATATATACAGTATATATACACATGGTAGGAATTAAACAGCTATGACATTTCATTAGAACTAACTGCAAGCATAAGATAGAAAAACATATGTCAAAGGGTTAATTAGATGACAAACAAGTAAACATGAATCGGAGAAAAAAGTTTATGTGAAGCAAGAAGTTGTTATGGAAACAGCAAACATTCAGAGATGGACGAGGACAGGGTAGAAAGAATGTACCTGTAATTATGCTATGCTTGTGATATATTATCCTAATGCAAGAAGGCATTAATAAAACAATGAAAAAATGAAATTAAGGTTCACAGTCAGTTACTGGAAGTCATAAAATGACAACATACCCAACTGTCCCTCACCTTTCCCAGAGAGTTGCATATGTGAAAGCTTCTGAGTAAAGCTGTGATGAGTCACACATACAAAACTGATATATACCTATATATAGTTAATGTAATTTAAATTCCCATAACCAGTATTAGAACATGAATAAATGTTTCTGTAGTGTAGCAAGTCCATATTTAGGTATAGCTATTAAATACATACGATAAGAGATTTTAAAATGTGTAAAGGGATTCTGATTTTAACTTTTTTTTGGTTTCCGGGGGCATCTCTGACACTTAAAGATGTGTCGTTAACACTGACACCAAAAAAAGGATTACGTGGATACTTGTTGCCCACCTGCAGGCCCAGCCTAGCAATCTGTGGATTCTGGCAAATGCCAATGCTGTAAAATGCCATAGACAGTCACTATTTAGTGGGCTGGTCGGGGCTGTTTGGGACAACAGGGCCTATTTTGAATCACAGTCCAGGCCTGCCCCCCCACCCCCCTCCCCAGTAGTGCCATCACCCTTAACTAATGGGAGACAGTATGGGAAGTTTTGCCTGTTTCTCCAGTCGCTAAAATACAGGAGGGTTTATCTACCAGCAGTGCTATAAATTTATCTTATTACCTGCTATTCCTGGGAAGGGAGGGGTTGCGCTTAGTAGTAAAGAGAGACAAAGGTTTATCAGAGCACATGGCTATGTCACATGGCTGAGGGCAACTGTAAAACTGTAAAAAAGAATATGTCTAGCCCAGCGGTTCTCAACCTGCGGGTCAGGATCCCTTTGGGGGTCGAACGACCCTTTCACAAGGGTCGCCTAAGACCATTGGAAAACATATATTTCCAATGGTCTTAGGAATAATTTTATGGTTGGGGGTCACCACATGAGGAACTGTATTAAAGGGTCGGGCATTAGGAAGGTTGAGAACCACTGTTCTAGCCCCACATCAAAATTCAAAATTAAAAATAAAAAAAATGTGTTTGCTCTTTTAAAAAATGGATTTCAAATCAAGATTTTGCTTCATAAGTGCCATTAACTTATTTTCTCATGACAGTATTCCATTAATATAATATAATAGTATTTTTACTGAATATAAACTTACTACAATTCCCGCAGGTCCAGGTAAGCCTGGGATCCCATTTTCTCCCTGACAAAAATAAAATTATAGGTATGTTAAAAATGACATATCTCACAAAAATTGTTGCCTCAGATGTTGTGTGTGTATGCAAACATTCTTTTATGGTAAGTTGTTCATGTTCTTTACTCATGGTATACATATCAAGGGGCACACACTAATAGACATACACTGTAAGCCTACCCCTTTTAACAAGCACTCATAGTATACTGATATTTTATACATGTGAATCTGGGAAGTGTGCAGCATTTAACAAGCCACTAATCAAGTTTTTTAATATATAAGTCACAATTCTTTAATATGTAACTGATTTATAAATCAGCCCCTTAGGGGGAAGATTTCTGGATCTTTGCCTGTCTGGGCTTGGGTGTATGATTTTTTTTTCCACAAGTGAGTTTTTGACAAAAATAGAAAGCTTGTCAGGTTTTAGATGCCAAACTTTTTATTTTGTGAGGAGAAAAACAATATTTTTTAAAACCCATTTGCCAGCCACAGCAATCAACTGCAGAAAAAGCAAGTTTCTATAAAGATTACCCTACTCCCTACAGATAAACTGCCATGGGATAGTGTTCAGCCAAACAGAAACTGATCCCTTAAAATCATGAGAGAAGAAGAAAAGTGTAGATCACGTGGGAGTGATGTTAGGCACCCCCAAGTGACTTACCTAATACCCCAGGGTTCTTTTGTGCATGCACCACAGAGCAATCCTCTTCCTGCATATTTTCACAGTAGAGTGAAAAGCTGAACTTTAACAAAAAAATTGACTTTTACTCTACTGCACATGCATCTGCCCCAGGTGATTAAAGGAGGAAGCTGAAGAAGACAATTGCTCCATGGTGTGTGCTAAGAAGAGCCCTGAACTAGTGCAGTTTTCTGTAAGCAGGAGCACCTTCCCCTGGTATAAGGTAAGTGATTCCAATCACTTGGGGGTGCCTAACATTTGGGCCCACAAGTAAATAACACTTTTATTCTCCTATATGTGACTTCAGTAGTTTGCCTATTTTTTTTCTTTATGCATAGTTTTCAGGTTTAGACACATAGATTCACTAATGATGGGTATACTTTTAATTTTCCAGTGAAATTCTCTTCCAGTAAAATCTCTTCAAAATGAGCAAAATTTCTAGAGTTCAGAGGCTGCTCTCCAAAGCATGAAGCTGCTCTCTTACAAATACACATTTCACGGTAGCCCGTATTGTATCATATTAGAAATCCACATGACCTTTCTAACTTTCGCAACGTACTAGTCCCTTTGGGTACATTTTTTACATTCATTCTAACATTAGTGCTCATTTTAACTATGAAATAACTTGCACATTCACAATTTTGTAGCACAATGGGCAACTAAAACCTTAATTTATTTCCCATTATTCTCTGTCCTCAATTGTGTAGTCTCCTTTCCATGCTTGCAGTACCTCTTCTTTAATCTAAAATAAATGGCAATGATCTCAATTCTAGTACTGTTTTTTTTTATAATGGCTACCCATTGTTATTCAGGAGTCCATTTATAAATCCATTTCTACATTACAGCGTTTTTACAATGCTGTATATGCTTATAATTCAGGTCTATACAGAAATAATAAATGTTCTTTCCCCAGGAATAACTCATTCAATACTTTATGTACTTTTACTACTGGAGTAGTGTTTCTCCCAGACTTACCAATCATTAATATCACTTCCATAGTACTCTATACACATATTTAAATTGGAGATAATATTAGACTATTTGTTGGATTCAAGCCAAAAGTTGTTTGCCAGTGTTGTTTGTCCTCTTATAACAAGTTCTTAAAATTATACATTTTGTAATACATTATGGGGCCGATTCACTAAAGGTCGATAAAACAAGTGCTATTTATAGCATGCGTTAAAAATTTTATCGCTTCTTATTTTTTGCGACTTAACGCTCGATTCACTAAAAGAAAAGGCATCATAATTAAGACGCAATGTTCTTTGCGTTATTTAACTCGCGATGAGCGTTTTTCTTGAGTCAATTCTCGCCGCGTGCGTTATTACCCGATGTGCGTGATATATTTTGCCGCTTGCTATATTAGCGCATGATTTAACGCACGTAAGCATTACTTTCAGAAAACTACTGTTCTGAAAATTACCATTACCCTGAAAACTGGAGGCTACATCCCTCTAGGGCCAACACATACTTGAAAAAATCCCACTGCAAAGTCCATGTTGTGTTGCCAAAAGCTCACGAACCACAATTTTCTTTAAGTACCACCTGCCCCTAGTAGGTGTTAATATTCGCACAGACTAATGCAATAATTAGTGCGTTTAACACTTCATATGTGCTTGTGAATCATGCGTTAATATTGTTTCTATGCAAGAATTAACTCAATGCGAGGTAAATAACGCATGCAAAATGACTTTGATGACTCGGGACTTAATTATTGCATGCTTTTTAACGCAAAAAAGCATGCGATAAGCGTTATAGCCCTTTAGTGAATCAGCCCCTATATCTTTCCAAAATTATCTACTAAACCATAGCATTAATCCCCATCTACACCATATATAGACTGTGTATATAGACGCACACAACAATAAAAAAAAGAAATAAGGAGGTACTACAAGTTCAGGTATTATCATATACATAATAAATGGCCAAAAATCATTTGGCATAGAATTCAATGTATCGTTAACTTTAAAAGCTTCTTGAAGTTATAACCTTTTAAAGGAAAAATTGGTCATCAGATGAGCTACAGTATACAAGCAAAAACCTCAATCAGATATTTGGCTGGGACAATATCATCTATAAATATTATAAAACAATACAAATATTGCCCTACAAAGTAGGGAACATGACTGTAATTTCATACTCTGTCCGATGAAAGGAACTGTCAATATCCATGGCAGAATAATATCTTTTCGGATCATTTACTCAACAGATGAACAGGTTATCATAAAAATGTTTGTATCTGACGACAATAGCTACATGTGTATGGCCTGTATAACTGATATGGTAACTTTAATACACAGTTTTCAGAGTTTTGCATTTCTGGTCCAGTAATAAAAACAGACTTCTTCCAGAACTGTCTAAAAAAAACACAAACACGCCTGATCTTTCCCACTTCAAAACCACAAATTAATATGGGAATTAAACGTGATTTTATTCTTGTCCACACACCCAATCCTATGTATCTAAAATACCACCCGGAAGTGCATAAAGCACGCACTGTTACGGAATCCACATACTCACACAGATCTGATGTTCCATGTACAATGAGTGACTGAAATGTGCTGACCTACATTAAAGGAACAGTAACATCAAAAAATTAAAGTGTTTTAAAGTAATTAAAATATAATGTGCTGTTGCTCTGCAAAAAACTGGTGTTTTTGCTACAGAAAAGCTACTATATAAATAAGCTGCTGGGTAGCCATGGGGGCAGCCATTCAAGTTGAAAAAATGGAGAAAAGGCACAGGTTACATAGCAGATAACTAGTAGATAAGCCCCATATAATGGGGGGTTATCTGTTATCTGCTAAGTAACCTGTGCCTTTTCTCCTTTGAATGGCTGCCCCCATGGCTACACAGCAGCTTATTTATATAAACTATAGTAGTCTTTCTGAGGCAAACACACCAGTTGTAGCAATGCAGGGCAGCAGTACATTATATTGTAATTACTTTTATACACTTTCAATTTTTGGTGTTACTGTTCCTTTACCTTCTAAAACAAATGGATCTTTATTATTTTGCTCAAAGGCTTTACCATAATTTCGCACAATGACTATATGCTACCATCTAGTGGTTTCAGTGGAATATTACTCTAATACATTTGTCAAAGGTTTTTTTTAATAAAACACAAATCTGGCCACTGAATAGAAAGAATGCTGCAGAATACATTTTTAGAATAGGAAATATGTCTCCAGTTTGATACTGGATCATTTCTATTTGCTAAGGGTTAAGAAACATTAATTATTACACAGAGTTTACTTAAAATGATCAGTTGCCAAGGGTTTGCATATATGATAACAAATGAGTATAGTTCTCACATAGAATCAAAGGTCAGGCACCATCACACAGTTGTCCAGAGCTTTAGTAACAATTTTATTTTAATTAAAATATGCAAATTGGATACAGTTTATTTCAGATTAATGTTTGGCCAAAACTTATGGATTCAGTGTGTCCCTAATCTATTAGGATTTAGTAGACAAGAGCATTTCTCCTGTCATTGTTCCAATGGCCAGATGAAAGACCTTAATAAAGCTGTAGCTCACTTTACTTCTAGTATGATGCAGACTGCATTATTCTAAGACAATTTGCAATTATGTTTTTTATCATTTTTGTGGTTCTTGAAATATTCAAATTTTTTGTTCCACATTTCCCAGGATGGGGAATGCAACTCCTATCACTTTGTTAGTGCCTAATTACTCTATCACGCAGGTTGCGGTTTGCCTAGCCACAATGAAGAATGAAAGGAAAATGCTGAAAAAATAGAAAAGGAATAACATATAATAACAATAAAACAGGACTATGAGTGATGAATTTTGGTTACTGGGGTCAAGAAAATTGACAACTACATTGCATTTTTAGTTGCCGACTGACTATAGGTTTTAAAAAAACCAAACAAAACCAAAAGTGAAGACCAATTTTTGGTCTTTGATTTAGATGATTAGAATAGGGTCATCAATAGTGATGAGCGAATCTGTTCCGTTTCGCTTCGCCGAAAAATTCGCGAATCTTTAAAAAGATCCGCGAAACGGCGAAAAATTTGTGAAACAGCGAAAATGTCGTGCGACAAAAAAAAATTGTCGCCCGCGGCTATTATTTTGTCGCGCAGCTATTGTTTCGTCGCGTGCGGCTATTATTTTGTCGCGCGGCTATTGTTTCGTCGCCCGCGGCTATTATTTTGTCGCGCGGCTATTGTTTCGTCGCACGCAGCTATTATTTTGTCGCGCGGCTATTGTTTCGTCGCCCGCGGCTATTATTTTGTCGCGCGGCTATTGTTTCGTCGCACGCGGCTATTATTTCGTCGCCCGCGGCTATTACTTTGTCGCGCGGCTATTCTTTTGACACGCGGCTATTCTTTTGACGCCCGCGACAATTCTTTTTTGACGCCGGCGACAATTTTTGGACGTGCAGCGAATTTTTCCGCGGCGAATTTTTTCATCCGTTTCGCGAAACAATCCGCCAATGGCGAAACGCGGAAATTCGCCGCGAATCCATGCCTGGCGAAACATTTCGCCCATCACTAGTCATCAAATTTAAAGGTGAACATTTCACGTCTACATCTCACAGCAGTGAGGTAGAAGTTGAGTAGTTACAAGTGAAATCTTCATCATGACAGAAATGCCCTGAATTTACTCCACAGAGGTATTCCAATTGAGCTGTTCTTGTTTGATTGAGGTTCCTCCATTTCTACATGAATGACAAACTGCAATGCATTGTGTCTTTGTGAATACTGTTACACTGTTTTATTTTTCTAGGTTGTGATCTTTCAGACTTAAAGGATACACATGGCTTTTACCAGGGAGAGCTCATTGCTTCTAGGATAGGTATCTTCCTCCAAGGTGTGCTATAAAGCCAAAAATGCCTTCCCATTTGTCAAACTATTTTTAATGGATTTCAAACCTTTGAGCCTCCCACTCTGTTGGAAATTTAGGAGGGGGGGTCCTAAAGACTGCCCAACCTTAATGGTTGGCTTTTAAAGCCAAAACTAGAAAATACACTTAAATGTAATTTTAAATATAGTTCTTACACATGTATGCATTTCTAAAGTTAGGATAGAAAATCAAAAACTTTTCAGGTGTTTGGAAATGCACCTCTTACTAACCAGCCATCAGGAGGCTAGGGATGCGGGGGACTGTAGTAAGTAACCACTGGAAAGCTGTGTAGTAGTGCTTATACCTCATTTATGTAAAAGCCACTGCATGTTGAAAAAAATAGACTTTGCTTACCCTAAAGCCAGGAAGCCCGCGAGGCCCACGAGGACCAGGTTCACCAACCACAGCTTCACCCTAACATTAATAAAAGAATGCTAAAGATGAACAGTCTCCATTTTACATTAAACATTTCTCTGAGATTTGAACAATATTCTCATACATTACCTCCAGATGACATTAGGGATAAAAGTGTTTGCTCCATGATTTTCTGATGCATGGAACCAGCGGCTTTGGGGGCCCAGGCTTTCCCCTGCCAAAATTTTTTATCTGGGCCCCCAATCCCGACCCCAGCTAAAATTGTGGGCCACCCAATATGCACAAAAAAAATTCCGGGTGGCCTGTGACTTTGCGTGCATCTCAGGCCACCCATAGGTGACCTAACTATAGAGGAAGCAGACCCATCCCCCCTCACTACAGAGTCTGCTTCCTCTATAGTTAGTAAACTACCTCTATAGTTACACTACTGCATGAATCACTGCTTTTTTTTACTGTTGTGTGTAATGCACTCATAGTTTAAGGTAGGTGAATAATGGTTGCACTGACTTTCACATGGTAGGATCATAAACAGCAAGGTCATCAGAGTTGAGTTGGCATTCATTAAGTGATCGTCTGTGTTATCTAGCACCATGTCAGCATATACATTTCAGTAGATATCATACAAAGTTTGTGTTGCACTATGCCACAGTTTAAAACAAACGAAAACTGTATTATAATATCATATTTTACTGATTATTATAATATCAAAATTCATTTGAATTATAAAAAATACACCTTTCTTTAAAACTAACGTTATTAATTATAGCTTACAAATTAAAGTTTTCTGGCACTGCCAAGCCATGCCTCTGTTTAAAGTTAATGCTGAGATGGTGAAATAAGACTTATCACTCACCTTTTCTCCCTTACTACCTTGAAGTCCTGGTTTCCCCTTGGTGGAGAATAAATAGAACATTAACTTAGTAAACAAAACAATAAATAAAATGCATCCCTAATCTACAACTTTATGTATATTAAAAGATAATGAAAATGATTTGAAGTTTAATCTGTGATGAGTCATTCTTGACAGGACTAGATAGAAGAGCAAAGGTAGCCATATACTGCGATACACTCGTTTGGAGAGATTTCCAAACAAGCAGCTCTGTGTCTAATTTTGCCACCTGATTTTCATCTAAGTATCAATTGGGCAGGCCCATTAGTGGGCACCATACTTTGGTCAATCATTTTCTTATGGGGGACCAAGTTGCCTACGTTTATTGGATCGTTTATGGGTGAGCAAGTAGTAAACAAGGTGTGGATCCTATAAAATCTATATCATGTTAGCTTCCATATTCCTGGGCAGCCATATTTTATAATCATATTCTATACCTGTTTTCCTGTTGATCCATGGGGCCCAGGTTGACCAGCATTTCCATTTTTTCCCTTCTTGCCTCTCTCTCCCTGCAAATAAATATACTGACTAAAAAATGTGATAAGACTTTTCTTCTTAGTATTTATTTAAATGGTTATTGTGTGCTTCTGTTAAGCAGATTGATTGTGATGGCATTTGTAGGTGTAGTCAGATAGACATTGTGACAGTACTCGAATGGGATAATGTAATCAAAGTCGTTAATAAAGAAAAATGTGGACTGTGAAAAATTATTTATTTATCAGAATAATTTTACCTTTGTGGGAATTTACATACAGTATTTAGTGATCCCCTTTTTCACAAGTGAAAGAAAGATCGAGAATTTTATCGTTTGTACCAGTGTGCAGTATATTTTATAAAACTTCTTACTGAAAATGTCATTATTTTTGCATTTAAAGAATATGCCACCTTTGCACAATTAAAATTCACAGCCAACTAATGAAAAGTATTTATAATGTATAAATACATTGAGTAATTATATTTAGTAATTTATCATTATACATTTGTATATATATTTTGTATACATGATGTATTGCAGTTTTATCAGATATCAATGCACTGCAACTATTTTATATAAAAAAATATATAAATTATAGTACAGTTTTGGGATCTATTTTCAGGAATGTTTAACACCTGGGCATTTGTAGAGGGCGGACCTTTTCCTAATGTTAAGCCTCCTGCCTAAAGACTACTTAAAAAATTGTTTTGCTACCAGCTTGGATTTGTGCTACCATTAATACAATGTATAGAACTAAAGAAAATTAAATAAAAATGAATACTTGTTAAATAGGTTATTGCTAGGGTTTCTGTCATTTAAAATAAATCTATATTTATTTATTTTCATTTTGGACCCATCTAATAGAGAGTTCAGAAAAACTTACAGGTGGTCCAGGAGGCCCTGAAAATCCTGTTTCTCCTCTTTCACCTTGGAATCCTGAGATGCCTGGGTTGCCTTGGATACCTTGAATTCCTTGAGCTCCTGGGGGTCCCGTCTCTCCTGGCTCACCCTATAGTGGAAGACAAGTTTATATTAAATACATATATATATACATAAATACATACACAAACACACACATACATACACAAGCATACACACAGACACATATACACACACACACACATACATACACAAACATATGCACATATACATACACACATACATATACATAAATACATACACACACACAAACACACACACATACATACACAAACATACACACAGACACATTCGCACATATACACACACACACACACATACATACATACATGCACACACACATACATACACGCACACACACACAATTAGTCCAAGGTTGCAGTCACATAAAGCAAGTTATATGTTGGTGAAAAGAGTAAATTATATATCTTTTATGAAAAATATATAAACCGTGACAATGTAAATTTACAGGAAGGATGCACATTGACAGCAGTGAAGGAGCTTGTATTATGATATCTAATGATAGCTAGTTAATACACACAGGGCCTGGTTCACTAAAGGGCGATAAAAATGATCGCACGCTTTTTCGCGTTAAAAAACGCAAAATAACTTGCGCGCGATTCACCATAGTATTATCGCGTGCAAAAAATCGCCATTTTCGCATGGGGTATTTCTCGCACTAGTTTTACCGTTTTGCGTTAATTTCCGCGCTGAAAAGAATACGATCGCATGATTCACTATAACTTTTGCGCGCTAAATATCGCATTCGGCTATACGAAAATTAACACCTACTACAGGCAGGCGAAAAATTATACAAAAGTACAGTAAATGATTTTTTGCAATAAAATATGGACTTACAGTGTTATTTATTCAAGTCTGTGTTTCCCCCAGAGTGACGCAGCCGCCAGTTTGCAGCGAAATGTTTTAATACAGTAATTTTCCGCAAGTATTGGCGTGTATGGCTAACATGGCGTGCGTTCATTTGCGCAACTATTTCTATTTGGCTACAAGTGATGAAATGTTTCGCCAGGCATGGATTCGCAGCGAATTTTTGGACGTGCGTTGAATTTTTTCGCGGCGGATTTTTTCATGCGTTTCGCAAAACAATCCGCCAATGGCAAAACGCATGAAAAAATTCGCCACGCAAAAATTCACCGCACATCCACAAATTGATACAAGTGTCAAAAAATAATAGTCACGGGCAACAATTTTTTTGCCCGCACAACATTTTTGCCGTTTCGGGGATCTTTCGAAAGATTTGCTAATTTTTCACTAAAGAAACCAGAACACATTTGCTCATCACTAGTGGCTACTATTTATAAGCATCTACTATTTATATGTGGCTAATATTTATATGCTACCATTTATATGCTTCGACAATTTTTATACACTATTTCTATGCTACCATTCATATTCGGCGATTATTCGCGTAATTTAGCGCATGTACAGGCAAATACCGCATTGAAATAGTCTTTCGCGAGTTAAATAACGCTTGCAATATCGCGCGTAAAAAAGCGCGAGTATGCTTATAGTGAATCATGCGAAAAATCGCTAAAATTAAGCGCGGTAAAAATTTTAGCGCACAATAAGAATAGCGCACGTTTTATCGCCCTTTAGTGAATCAGGCCCACAGTGCGTAGTGTGCATTGGATGCTTCAGGGAGGGACTCAGTATCAGCCAATCACTGAGAAGTAAGGGCAGCAGATTAATGAGGGACATTAGGAAACTCACAGTGGAGAGGGTGGGGGGATTTTTTTTAAACACGCTTACTTATTCTTTCACTGTAAAAGTAGAGCAGATGAACCAGCAATATAGAAGGTAGTTCTTTATTCTTTTAAAAGTGTATTTTGGGAAAATAAGGTCAGGAGTGAAATGAGCACAATTAGTAAGCAGTAGAGAACCCAACAGTGGAGATTGTATATCAAAGGTGGACAACTCCTTTAACTGACTGCATTTCCTTTTTGCCTTCAAATTGAATGAACTCTAATAACTTTGGGCATAAACCTTCAAACACAAACCTTAACACCTGGTGGTCCAGCCTGTCCAATTGGCCCACGGTGTCCAACACCAGGTTCCCCCTAGAAAAGCAGACAAACAGAACATTTGGTTGGAGATAACTGCGGAAATACAGTGCCACTTGTTGGCACATGTTTTTATGAGGGTGAAAAGTATAAAAAAGTTATTGTGTTATAATGTTTATTTTAGAATCTCAGTGTTATTACAGGTAGTGGCCATTGCCAGCCAAAGAGGCTACTCTTTCACACCTTTTTTACCTTTCTTTTTCACTGCCCCTTCTATATATTTTTTTTAGAGTTTTCCATTCTTAAAATTTACAATACAGTCCTTACAAATATGGATCAAACCTACGCATTAAAATACAACTTCATACACATTTTACTCTCTTAAATGCTGCATATAGTGTACACAATTCACTGTAGTTAGCATGATATTTAATAATACAAGTTTATTAACTGTGAGGCTAACTGCAAATGGCCCCTAAAGGGGTGGTTTCCCTTTAAGTTGGGAAATGGGAAAAATTCATATTTTTTAACTTATATTTTCCACTGTATTTTCGTTAATTTCCGCGACCATCAGAACGGTTTACACGCCATTTATGATCGTTTGGATACAAAAGTATAGTAACTTTCAGATTGTACCACAATATTTTCGTACGACAACAATATGAATTTTCACGCAATTAACGCACATTCGAAATTATCATATTTACTCCGAATCGCCCCTTAGTATGTTATAGAGTGGTCAGTTCTAAGCAATTATTCAATTGGTGTTCATTATTTATTATTTACATTTTTTAATTATTTTCCTTCTTCTATTTGCAGCTTTGAAACAAAACATAACTGACCCCCCTTTCATTCAAACCACACCCTGGTTGCTAAGGTAATTTGGATCCTGCTGAAACTCCAAACAGGAGAACTGATGAACAAAAAACTGAAATAATTAAAAAACTACAAAATTTAAAAAATGAACACCAATTGCAAATTGTCTCACAATATTGCTCTCTACATCATACTAAAAGTTAACTCAAAAGGTGAACAACCCCTTTCAATAAATGTTAAATCTAGTCAAATAAAGAAGTTTTCTAAGAAAGAAGAACAGGGCTGTAAATATTTATTTAAAATAAACATTACACAACAAACATTATGGAAACATTATGGAATAAAATCTTTACCTTTTGTCCCTGTTCTCCAATATCTCCCTTTTCACCCTGTTAAATAACAAAATAGAAAATAGTTAATGTGTGTGAGATCAAAAGGGGCAGTGCTAACAAGTATTTGGAAATGTCTGTCCATGCACTGAAGATCACTTTTGTGCATTTATCCCTTATGCAGGCAGGAATTGTATGCGCAAGTTAACTTGCAAGAAAAGCAAAACATTTATAGGGTTGGCCAGGTAAAAGTAGAGATTTAACACAGACTCTATACCAGGGGTGCCCAGACTTTTTCCTGCGGCGATCGACCTTTGACTCCTCCCGGCATACGTACACGATGCAGCGTACGCACACATACCCAATAAATGCGTGGAACCGCTGCACTTCCGCATTTGCCAGCTTTAACGCGGTCCACCAAAAATCCATGGGGGATCGACTGGTGGACTGCAATTGACATTTTGGCCACCCCTGCTCCATACTCTATATACACACGATTTCATTATTGGATTACTGCAGGGGTGTACTACAATTGCTTTGGGGGAATGTAAAACTGTATATAGTTCTCATTATTATAATATTAATATTATAATTCCAAAATACTAATTTTACATTTCACTGCCCTTTGCCCAACAAGAACCCCCATACAAAATAGCATAGGGCAGGACATTAGGTAACCTAGTTCATGATCTGACTTTACCTCAGTATTTTTATGCCTAAAATCAAGGAGCTTAAGTTACTCTTAATTTTATTAATTAGATGAATTAAAAAAGTAAACCAGGTAAAGATGAAATGTGAATATGAGCAAAGTTCTGTTCATATTGTCTCAGTGCAGGGCCTATATTTATAATAATACTACATTATATAGATCAGTGTCATATTTTTGATACAGGTATAGAACCAGTTATCCAGAATTCTCTAGGCCTGGAGTTTTCCGCATAAGAGGTCTTTCCATTATTTGGATCTCCATATCTTAGGTCTACTGAAAAATAATTTAAGAATTAAATAAACCCAATAGGATTGCTTTGCCTCCAATAAAAATTAGATCAAATACAAGGTACTGTTTCATTATTACAGAATTTTTTTAAAAAAAATGGAATTATTTGCTTTTAATGGAGTCTATGAGGGACATCCTTTCTGTAATTCAAAATTTTCTTGAAGATGGGTTTCCAGATAACAGATTCCATAACTGTACTATCAAGTTTGAAATTCTCCAACAAAAGTAACTGCGCTAGTGCGTTAACTGCGTTAGTATAACACTGTCATAAAAGTAAGAGCTCTGAATATAAACACATAACTGTAAACCATAATTATGTTTTTATTTTTATGTGGGCTAACCTGCTGTAACAGTCTACTCGGTATATGGGACTTGAGGTAACAGTTTTAGCAGGCACTAAGCTTATAGTATACTGTAGAAATATTAAATATGTACCTTCAGACCAGGAATCCCAGCCTCACCAGCCTCCCCCGGTTCACCCTAAAACGCAAAAATTGCAGACTTACTCTCTGTGCCATTTAGTGTACAATATTCTTCAATTCCTTTTATGAGATATGTGGATATACCCTACCATTAAATTATATTTTAAAAATCAGAAAAAACTGTGCAAAAAGCAAGACACAAATGCTGGATTCAGTAGCACTTATATTTACAATAACTATACATATATTTTACTGATGTATATTGGAAAAGTTCCTGTGAATTACATTTTCTTTCATTATGCACAAATGAAGGTGGAATTCCCCTTTAAACAGAGAAGTCAGCTTACACTGCCACAAGTCAGCTCTTTTCTTTTGCCCTACATTTTGCCTGGTGCCATGTACATTGCTTTTCTACTTTACACTTCACAACTTCATAAACAATATAATATATTTTATTACTTAGTAAAAAACAGTTCTTTACTAGTTTAATTGATTTGTTACCCTAGCATCACTGACATTGAAATGTATCTCAAAAAACTAAAGCCTCAAGGCATAAGTAGCGTTTATTCTTTTGTCTGTGTGAAGACACACAAAGTTACTAGCAGCAGCTACTTGTCACAGATACTAAAATAGACAATACTGATCATTTACTGATAATTGTCTCTTTCTTTATTTTCTGGCATTTAGTAACTGTACTAAGTAGCTCAAATGTCTTCACCCTAGGTTAAATAGTAGGGATGAACCAAATCTTGGCAGCCTATTATAGCACTTGTATGTGGTAGAATCTTTAAAGCTCAGTTGAACCCAATTGAAACCATGGGCCTGATTCACCAAAGGGCGATAAAAATTATTGCACGATTTTTTGCGTTAAAAAACGCAAAATAATTTGCGCGTGTGCGAAAAATCGCCATTTTCGAATGGGTTATTTATCGCACTAGTTTTACCGCATGCGTTAATTTCTGCGCTGAAAAGAATACGATCGCATGATTCACTATAACTTTTGCGCGCTAAATATCGCATTCGGCTATGCGAAAATTAACACCTACTACAGGCAGGCGAAAAATTATACAAAAGTACAGTAAATGATTTTTTGCAATAAAATATGGACTTACAGTGTTATTTATTCAAGTATGTGTTTCCCCTAGAGTGACGCAGCCGCCAGTTTGCAGCGAAATGTTCATTTTTAATACAGTAATTTTCTGCAAGTATTGGCGTGTATGGCTAACATGGCGTGCGTTCATTTGCGCGACTATTTATATTTGGCTACAAGTGATGAAATGCTTTGCCAGGCATGGATTCGCAGCAAATTTTTGGACGTGCGTTGAATTTTTTCGCGGCGGATTTTTTCATGCGTTTCGCAAAACAATCCGCCAATGGCAAAACGCATGAAAAAATTCGCCACGCAAAAATTCACCGCACATACAAAAATTGATACAAGCGTCAAAAAATAATAGTCACAGCAACAATTTTTTTGCCCGCACAACATTTTTGCCGTTTTGTGGATCTTTCGAAAGATTTGCTAATTTTTCACTAAAGATAACCAGAACACATTTGCTCATCACTAGCGGCTACTATTTATAAGCATCTACTATTTATATGATACCATTTATATGCTACCATTTATATGTGGCTAATATTTATATACACCATTTATATGCGGCGACAATTTTTATACACTATTTCTAAGCTACCATTCATATGCGGCGACTATTCGCGGGCGTAATTTAGCGCATGTACCAGCAAATACCGCATTGAAATAGTCTTCGCGAGTTAAATAACGCATGCAATATCGTGCGTAAAAAAGCGCGAGTATGCTTATAGTGAATTGTGCGAAAAATCGCCAAAATTAAGACGCGGTAAAAATTTTAGCGCACAATAAAAATAGCGCACGTTTTATCGCCCTTTAGTGAATCAGACCCCATATGTTATGTGACTCCTGAGCTGAATAGCTGAAAGCAACACATTTTTGCTCAATAATGATACAGTTTGTGAAAATTAGGGTTCATATTAAGTATCTGTATACCAAATACTATATTTAGTATTTGGTAGAATCATTTAACCCCTACAATGCCAAGTATTTCATTATCCAATATACATTTAAAAAGAAATTTACAAATGGAAAAATGTTTTTTTTCAAGGGTCAAATTTGAAATCTTTTGTCCATTGACAATCCAGTTTTACTCTGTTTTGTCTGCTTCACATGTAGGCTACACTTCAGTTTTGAATAGGGAAAAACAAACCTTTTGTCCTTTGTCTCTTTGAGATCCTGAACGCCCCTTTCCTTCCTGAAATTGCAGTATGAATGGATGATGAGGAAGTTATGGTAAGTAAAAAAATAAACATTCAGTATACATTTGTATGTTGTATTTGTAAGTTGTAGGTTATCTCCATTCTAGACCACTATGTAATATGAATATTTCTCAAGTTGCCACATACTATGGCATAAATAAATACTGCTGGTATTTATAGAAATTAACCTGTTCTACACTGAGAAGAACTGGAAGTTAAAGCAAACTATACCCCCAGAAAGAATACTTAACCAACAGATATCATTTATATCATATTAAGTGGCATATTAAAGAATCTACCAAACCAGGATATATATATATATATATCAGTAAACATTACCCTTTTCCCTTAAGCTGATGGTCTGTGTGCTCCCTCAGAGATCACCTGACAGGAAATAATGCAGCTCTAACTGTAACAGGAAGAAATGTGGGAGTAAAAGGCAGAACTCTGTCCATTAATTGGCTGATGTAGCCTAATATGTATGTGTGCCCTTTGCTTGTGTGCACTGGGAATTGTATGATCCCAGGGGCAGTCTTTAGTATTTGTATTAATTAAAGATGTGCTTTTACTGGGAATCTAAGCTTTGAAACCAGTTCTTAACTGGTTCACCCCTCCTTTTGTGGTTCCTTCCTGTGTTTTATTTAGGATTACCCCATGGCACTTACTACTTAAAAAAGTATATCTTTATGAAAGAAAATTACATGTATGAAGAAGGGTTTCATATATGAGCTGTTTTATGTAATCTAATTTTATAGAGACCTACAATGTTCAGGGGTATAGTTTTCCTTCAATACTGTTCTGAAAGGAAGACATTTCAGTACACCATCACTTTCAGCACAGGTATGGGATCCGTTATCCAGAAACCAGTTATCCAGAAAGAAACGGCCATCTTCCATAGACTCCATTTTAAAAAATGATTTCCTTTTTCTCTGTAATAATAAAACAGTACCTTTTACTTTATCCCAACTAAGATATAATTAATCCTTATTGGAGGCAAATCCTATTGGGTTTATGTAATGTTTAAATGATTTTTTATGAAACTTAATGTATGGATATTCAAATTACAGAAAGACCCCTTATACTGAGAACCCCAGGTCCTGAGAATTCTGGATAACGGGTCCCATACCTGTACAAAACAGGTTCTGTGTCATATATCATTGAGTTGAACTTTTGGCTGCTCAGTGTTTGAACTTTCCTCTTTTGCATCAGGATTCCGTATAAAAAATACATTATGTGGGAGCTTCAGTGATGAGGACTCAGGGGCAGATTTATTATGCTGTGTAGAAAATGGTGACAAAATTCACCACACATCACCATAAAAAATGGTGTAATTTCTACCTGTTTCTTCTTCTGCCTGAATGTATGTAAAATAATGGCATACAATCTGGGGTATGGATGGCAAACTTCTCCATTTATTTTTCAGCTAATTTCATTTTACACAGCATATTAAATAGTCCCCTCAGAATACAAAACTGAGCATATGCAGAGAAAGCAATAGTGCTCTTGGAAACAAAGACCTGAGAGAAGACACGTAATTAATTACATTAATTAAAATGTAAAAACATCTTCCACTGAGATTTTTTATTCTGCATATGTTGTATAGTATTTTAAGAAAAAAAAAAAAAAAAAAAAGTATAAACTTCCTTGCTTCGGCATGGCTAAGCTTCAGGCTAGTAGACGATAAAAATCAGTTGCAGCATGACTGCTAAAAGTTATGGGTCTACATAGTTTTATAATGTAATAGTTGAAATAAAAAGAAAGCTAGAGGATTTTATAATGTGACTCATTAAATAAAAAAAAAATGCTGGTAAATTATGTTGCCTGTTGTAGTGAAACACTAAAGCATATTCTATATTGAACAAAACTGGACTCCGAAATTTTACGTCACATACCACTATCCAAATTGACAAAAGAATGAGATCTATAAAATGACTTCTTTCTAGTAAATTTTTTTCATTGATCATTGATATCCAAAAATGTTTTTTTATAATTAAATAAATCAGTCTTAATAAATAATGTGTTCAAACGAAATAATATCTGCTGGCACTTCAAGAAAATTCTTACATATGTTGCTAGAAATTAGTTCTCTTTACTTTGCATGTGGTATCCACACCACCTTAATTATAATACCAGCAACCTGCATTCATTAGTAAGGTTGGTTTGGAGAGTGCCCCACAGCTATACTAAATTACACTCTTACTGTACATTAACAGCAGGTCTAGCAGACATTATTATGTACCTTTGTTCTCCTTTGTCTTCTTAGTTTCTCTGGGGCGAATATCTTTCAAAAAAAAAAAAAACACAGTACATTAATAACGATTTGGGCAACTTTTGTTTTTCTAAAGTAAAAATAACAAAATTTTATGCACTCTTGGAATGTGCCTGTACATGTAAAGGACAGGCAAAAGAAGAAGGGTCATGCATTAAGTAAGATATTCCCTGTAAGTGCTGGCAGTAAAGAGCTTGGCATCTCTTGACCTGCTCCTGGTCAAAACACTTTGTGTATTGTATGCTTATGTGTGCAATATTGCACTTATTAACACGAATAGCGCTAATCAAAGTACATACTTATCTCAGGGAAAAGCAGCTTGAGAGAGAGAGAGAGAGAGAGAGAGAGCTATCATGAAACACCCTCTTTCTCATAGGAACCCATACATTTGGCATATGTTTCTACTGCATGTCCTGTTGAGCCAGGAAACTTTGGCAACTAGGTCTGAAGTAGGAGCCATCCTAGGCAAACTTAACCTCACTTAGGGGCTGATTTACTAACCCACGAATCCGACCCAAATTGGAAAAGTTCCGACTTGAAAACGAACATTTTGCGACTTTTTCGTATGTTTTGCGATTTTTTCGGCGTCTTTACGAATTTTTCGTTACCAATACGATTTTTGCGTAAAAACGTGTAAAATCTTGCGATTTTTCGTAGCGTTAAAACTTGCGCAAAAAGTTGCGCTTTTTTCGTAGCGTTAAAACTTACGCGAAACTTTGCACCTTTTAAGTTTTAACGCTACGAAAAAGGCGCAACTTTTCGCGTAAGTTTTAACGCTACGGAAAAATCGCAAGATTTTACGCAACTTTCGTAAAGGCTACGAAAAACTCGCGTTTTTACGCAAAAATCGTATTGGTAACGAAAAATTCGTAAAGACGCCGAAAAAATCGCAAAAAATACGAAAAAAATCGCAAAATACCTATCTTTACGAAAAAAACGCAATCGGACTCATTTCGACCCGTTCGTGGGTTAGTAAATGTGCCCCTTAGTGTGTCAAAGGGAAATCTTCACTTTTGCTATTGCTTGTCACTTGTCATCTCTTTCACTCTTGCTTATGGACCATCATTTTCTGATTTGCCATGGCCATCATTCTGTGGACGGGAGCATTGTGACTCCAGGTTTTATTTCCTTTGCCCTCTTCAATAGGTAGGCCATCTTCATCAGGTAGGCAGACTTAATCAGGAAGTAAATTTTTAACAATCATGTCCTATATATACCCCTGTCATACATGTTTTACCCTGACCTCACCAACATAAATCCTGTGTAGATTAGTCTAAGCAGATAGTGTAATGGAGTTTCTTTTGTGACCATTCCTCTTTTTGCAATTTCTTTGTCTAACATCAAATGTTTGCCCAAGTGCTTTTGGATCTTTACTGATGGCTTGAGATCAAACCAACAGCAATGGTTCATTCCTTCCACAGACCTTATGCCTGTGCCATTGACTTGCTCCCTGGAAGTGTCCCTCACTGAGGAAGAACCCATGCTCTCTCCATTTCTGCAACTTGGACCAGAAAAGGGTATATCCAGAAGAACCTAGCTAAAGACTTAATTATCAAATAAAACTCCCATGCTGGAATTGGATTTTTCCATGAGACCTTGCATAGACAATTATGGTCTAAGCTAAAATAATGTCTAGATCTGTTACCTATTGTTTACAGAAACAAAGGTTGTCCACTAATTGCATCTTTAAGGGAGCGGGAGCTACAATCCTATCTGCATTCATCCCCTGGGTAACAATGAGAGACCTCCTTCAATAATACCAGTGGCTATTATTAATAGGTCATGCGGTTTATACTTTATACTAAGATCAAAAAGTGTTCTTTTCATCAGTTAAGGATCTCCATTCTTGGATATATTACGGTTATATTACCTTCCTAGAAGGTTTCAAAATGGTTCCTGTCAGTGATTCATTAGGTTTAGATTTGCCTACATCCATGGAATTATTTTCCACTGCTGGGAGTTATTCTGTCTCAGCAAAATGAATAACTGGGCTTACATTCCACCAACTGAGAAAAATCCAGCACTGGCAATCAAAAATGATCAGACATTAAAGTTGTCTTCTGTACTTGAACTAGCCAAAGTTTTGTTACAGAAATTTTTACACTACATTGTATGTATTATGGTTTGGACAGGTTTTTTGTAAACTAATGGGAATCAAGTTGAACTTCTCCTCAAACCCATCACTGGCAGAGTAATGGATTTCAAGAACCTGCCAATTTTTTGAGAAGTAGCTTTACTGTTTTGCCTCTCAAAACCAAAATGATTTAATTTTGTTCATTTTATACCATGGAACAAAAAATATTCTGAACAATTTCTGTCTGGTAATTCTTTTGCTTTCTATTAAATCCTCCAGTCTGCTGGCCTCCCTGATTCTGGTAGGTGGTTCTCGGTCCATCAGACTTTCCCTAAATCTATTTCCTTTCAGCAGAAAACTGCAGATAACATTGTTGTCCTCCTCCTGCTCCTCGAATCAGTGACTTCAGTTCGAAACACATTACACTTTTATGCAACCTTTCTTATATTTGACTATATATTTTATTATATAATACTTGTCTACCAGTACTTATTCTGCCTGTTGTTGCAGCGTGCACTCATTCTAGTGTAGGTGGCATAAGTTATAATCCTTCTTATCCAGATCTAGTTTTAGGAAAGGGAAGAGAATGCATTTTAAATGAGCTCCTAATTTAATGCTTAAACGTATATACAAAAATGTGAAATATTAAAACAATTAGATCCCAAGATACATATGGGTACAAGCTCCTGTGCCTATTCAGTGGTAAATGAGTCCTAAAGAGCTTTGACAAGTGGTTCAATAAAACATCATGAGACTGATTTACTAACAAATATATTAATTTGCAGCATTGCAGTGATCCATTGCAACCAAACATCAATTATATTTGATCATACTACTACAAGTTTAAAAAGAAATTCTTGTGTATTCTTATTTTAAATCATCCCACTTTGTACTATAAATCAAAGATCTTTCATGCTGCCAACATCTTATACATGTGATTTATACTAAAATGTGCAAACACACCTAAACATACTATGTGCCTAGAAGAAGACAACAACTAAATAGCAACTTACCCTTTCTAAATCTTTTGCCATCCTCCTGATTCTATTGTGTACCATATGTTCTGATGAGTTAATGGAACTGGTGATGGTCTGCTTAAATCAAAACCAGTTGTAGATGTTATACATTTTAATTTGTTTGCAAATAAAGCAAGATTCCCAGTTATTTTAAGAAGAACATGCATCCTATGTATATTTAAAGTTTGTATTCATATTGGCATAGTTTATTCTGCATGGGGAGCATTGTTTTACTGCATACTATATTCATTTGAAGGGAGCTACCAGTTAAACGTTTTTCCAGAGAAACAGTTGCCTCTCTAGACTTAAATGTGTTAATTTGTTTTGATTACAGCATCTACCAGACATGGTAATGGCCCTATCTAAACCTGTGAACATTTTGAAATGATTTCAATATGCATACATTGAAAAGTAAAGAGTTTTAAATCACTACATAATATTGTTATAATAACACCCAAAAAGCTTCACTTATGCCAGCAAGAGGACAGAGTACGTACATTTATTTATTGCACACATTTTTGAGTGAGAAACAAACATTTGAGTATTTATTTGATCTATTTTAATCTATTTTATGGGTATTTTTGACATCAGTGCAGTTCCAAATTTTACACATAGTTACATCACTTTTGGCCAATACTCAATGCATACTACTCCAAATTAGGGTTGCCACCTGTTGTGTAATGAACTGGACAGACAGGTTTTTTCTTTGTCTGTATGGGTTTCAAAGTTGTTAAACCAGGACAAAAGTTGCATAATCCCTGCCTCTGATCTACCCAGTCCCCACCCCTTTCGTCAATTTCCCACCCCCTCAGTGGCATCACCCCAACACCCTGACGGCAACACTCTTCCCCCTTGATGTGACTATCAAGTTTTAAACATTGGCAAATATGGCCATATTGCCAAATATTTACTAGTTATTATACCGTTACAATTGAGTTTATTAGATGGTCTAACAAGCATAGTAGATGGAATTCTAGCAACTTGGCAGTGAAATCAACCTCAGTGTTAAGTTGAGCTTATTTTAATGGTAATTTAAAGGTAATTTAATGGTATTTTTAAGGTAAAATATAAATTGAACAGTTAGAGAATGCACACATTTTGTCAACTATAATGAACAAATACCAACACACATAAAAATCATATACAGTATCAGAATTTTGGCTCTGCTAGTCAGAGAGTGGTATTGTGCTCCCTGCACTAGCAGTGCTGCCCCCCTTAGCCCCCTTCAATGCAAAAAACCTAAGTGTGGAGAGGCAAGGGGGGCAGCATCCCTTAGGATGACTCAGGGCGGCACTAGGGGACAGAATGCCCCTAATAGTCATCTACAATCACTTATTATGGTAGATTGTACATCAGAGAGAATGTATAAATGCTAAAATGCTGTCCCATATTATACACATTAATACATTAATACCTTGTCATTAACACAGAAAAGTGTTCATAGCACTGATTTTAGCATGTTACTATTGTTGACATGCTGGGAGATATTGTTCTGCAGTGGCTAGAGAGGTACTAATTGATTTCTGGTGTAGACAAAAGGTTCTCATGTACTGTTATGGAACATAATGACATTTATTTTATTATCTTTACAATAAACCAACCATTACAGTTGAGAACAGATCATTTTATTTCTAAATTTAGATTGACCCAATAATTTACTAAATTACTGATACTATTTGCAAGATCAAACAAACTCACAGACAAAGGAATGATTCATACAATACAGAATAAATCCTTCTAGTGCTAGAAAATGTAATGGAAGGAATTCTATCAGGTAGAATGCCTTCCCCATCCCAACTTTTGAAATGTGTTACTGTCAAATTAAAATTGAACATATATTTTTCAGCATTTGAAATGTTGTCTTTGTACTTTTTGCAATTAAATATAAAAGTAAATGTTTATGGCTAAATCATTTACAAATCATTTTATACTGTGTATATTTTATAGTTAAAATCATGTTTCCAGACCTGCTTTTCTTTAATGTAATGCTGTCATATATAAAAAAGCCATTTGTGGAGTCTTTAGTAATACAGGTATGGGATCCCTTATCTGGAAACCCGTTAACCAGAAAGCTCCTAATTATGGAAAGGCCATCTCCCATAGACTCCATTTTAATCAAATGATTCAGAATTTTAAAACTGATTTTCTTTTTCTATGTCATAATTAAACAGAACCTTATAACTGATCCCAACTAAGATATAAATAATCCTTATTGGGGGCAGAACAGTCCTACTGAGTTTAATTATTGTTCAATTGATTTTTTTAGTAGATTTAAGGTGTGGAGATCCAAATTAAGAAAGACCCCTTATCCAGAATACCCTTGGTCCTGAGCATTCTGTATAATGGGTCCTATACCTGTACAGGCAAATCCTTCAATTAGGCAGTGACTATTACATCATTATTTGTTTGATATTTGCACTTTAGCTAAGAGGTAGTTAAGCTAGTACTTTTGGAGGCCTAGGTTGATTATTTAATCTGTATTCCATGCAAGTATTGGTTGACCACTTTTTCCAAACAAAACAGTTGATTTTTAGGCTTGCTGCAGACCTTGACACAAGGAGAGAATATTGTCTGTTTGAAAATTATTGTTAATAACTCAAGAAGTGGTGTACAGCTTAATGTTTGACTCTTTTTGCCAGCCCAAATTTTACTTTAAATACTTCACAAAATCTTTATGAGCCGATAACTTATAAATACAAATAGGATACATCACAGATGGAACGTGCCTGCTATAATAGTAATATAAGGCTATAAAGAAGGCTATGGTGACCTGTATTGATTAAAATCAACTTGTTGTAAAACAGATTTCTGGAGGGTAAAAGCAATGGGACATCACAGATTTCATTCTACTGTATATGCTACACATGATTGGCTGTACAACAATGGGTTTGTTATAAAATTTGCATTGAAAGTGTGACTATAAAACATTAAAGTTATTATAGGACAATCCTATTAAAATCCTATAAAAATGTACCGTATGTATCAATAATAACTATACGTTTTTCTGTAAAACAAGTTGAAGAGTATGCTCTGGCAAGGAAAAGAAGACATTTATATAACATATTTGTTTGTTTTGTCATTAAAACTTTAAAAAATGAATCTAAAACAATGCCACATAATGAAATAGACATTAAATGCATCAACAATGTCCAACAGACCTGCACTACTTGTGTGCTACTGATCATATGTAGTGCCATCAACTGTAGGTCAGTTCATTTGTCATCACTTTTCCAGACATCAATTGCCTTGGTACAAACTCATCACACCAGAGAGAACAATGAAGCTTGCTATTGTATATCCTTGTTTAATAAATAGGATTAGATCTCATGTGAAGACATGTTATTACAGTGGATAGTTTACAAGCAGACAGTTTTCTGTCTCCATCCTGCATGTGTTTCATTCAGCAGGAAAATACACCATGTTACACTTGTGTAAAGGACTTGGGATTTAGCAGAACCACATTTAATTTGGATTTTTCATAAAGAAATATTTTAGTTATTGAGATGTAGAAACAACACACAATTTGCTCTGCTGTACATTAAAGAAATAGTATCCAGTGTCCACCCAATGATGCTCCTTCAAGATCTTGGGGAAGCCAAACACAATGTGAAGAATGTCTAGTCTAGAATACTGATGTAATTTCTTTTGAGTCACTGAATTAGGGATCCGTCGCCAAAGGAAAAAGTCAGAGGTAAACAATTCCACAAATTTCATGGCAGGCTCTCCATACAGATAGGAGCTGACATTATTTATGTAATTTCCTTTATGTACACTAAACTTCGACTTAGTGAAATTGAATTCTGTTTACCAAAAAACAGCTACTGTACCACCAATTCATATCGATTATGGCTTGTAGAGCAATTATGGGCTCATGATGTAAGAAGATAAGATCCTTTCTGTCTTATGTTTGAGCATCTGCATATGTTTAAAATTGGTCCTGCATGATTTAAACAAAACATAGTTAAGAGGCTTCAATTTTTTCAGACATGCTACATATTTTGAATATCACATTAAGAAATCAGTTAAGCTAACCAGTTTTGTCAAAAGCATTTTGGCATTTTATTACTTTTTTACTTAATAGAATTACACATCTATTAGATAGCAAAAAAAGAATATATTCATGCATGAATAGATAAATGAAACAAAAATGTTACATTATTTTGCAGCATATTCCCTTAAATTTATAACCTGCTACTTTGATTATAGAAATACCATTGAGCCTCCAATCCTAACTGCTCCGTCATCAAATCATTTTTAGAAGAGTTGATTCCAGATGTTTGTTGATTTTTATTGTTTCATAAAATAAGGAACACAACCAAGATATTTTGTTCAAAACTTTTATTGTGGTAGTTACATATTGCAACATATTACTTTTAATTAGATAACCATCATGTCCCATGTTATTTGCACCTACATGCTTCCTTTTAATAGAGCAGTAAAGGGCTGCATTTTATTGAAAGGGTTTACCTTTAAATTAATTTTTAGTATGATGTAGAGAGTGATATTCTGAAACAATTTGCAATTGGTCTTCATTTTTTATTATATGTGGTTTTTGAATTATTTAGCTTTTTGTTCACCAGCTCTCCAGTCTGGAATTTTAGCAGTTATCTGGTTGCTAGGGTTCAAATTACCCTAGCAACCAAGCAGTGGTTAGTTCTAGCAGTTTACTAAATGAGAATGCCTATAGGAAATTTGTTGGGCTTTCAGGACATTAACTCAAACGATATTGGGTGAAGAGCAAAGTTGAACCTTAAGAGACATGTAAATGGCAAATCAAAAGACAACGCAAGAAATAGTTGCTAGAATACAAGTGGGGGCGGTTAGAGGGTGAGTGTTTTCAGATTTTTTAATGTAAATTTAAAAACAACTTTATAATTATAGTAATTTATGAATGTTTTAGAACTGGACCTTGGGGGATCTTTATTAAAGAACAAGGAAAATCAAAATCTATGAAGCACACTATTAAATAGTACTACTATTGCTGTGTAAAAACGCTATCATTCTGGCTTGCTTAATGGAAAATTTACAGAGATACACCTGCTACATTCTACATACTTGTTTCAGTGAACGGCACCGCCATTTTGTCAGCACCCCCCCCCCCACTCGATCTCTCTCTCTGGTCCGCTCCCTCCTTGCCTCTCCCCCCACCAGCACCCGCTCGCTTCGTTTTGTCAGCACCCTACCCCCCCCGTCTGATCGCTCTCCGGTCCGCTCTCCCTTTGCCTCTCCCCCCACCAGCATCTGCTTGCCGGCTGTCACACACCACCCGCCCTCTCCCCCCACCAGCATCTGCTTGCCGGCTGTCACACACCACCCGCTTGCTTCGCGTTTTGTCAGCACACATCCCCCCACCCCCCGTCCGCTCGCTCTCTCTCTCTCTCTCTGGTCCGCTCCCCCCACCACCCGCTCGCCGCTTGCCTCTCCCCACCTTGCCTCTCCCCACCTTGCCTCTCCCCCCACCAGCACCTGCTTGCCGGCTATCTGTTCTTCTTCTGAGCCGCTGCCGCTGCATACACGCCATGGCAACCAGACGCTAGGGGGGTGCGCATGCACCGCCTACAATCCCAAGTCACCAAGTCTGGGCAGGAGCGAGGCATTATGGGAATCTTCTCTACCCAGCTCAGCATTTTTTCTGTTTGGCTTCAGATCTTCTGAATGGGAGAAATATGGGGAGACTTAAGGGCACTATTGAGAGAACTGAAGGTATGCCTGCATTTTGAGATTAACTCTTTACTAGCCTTTCCTTCTCCTTTAAACTTTTATTTTATAGTCAAAATAAAAAGGATATGGACAGAAGAGTGGAAAAGTTCCTGGAGGTTCCAAAATTTACATCAGAAGGAAATATATTACCATAGACTTCCAAAAATATTTACAGTCCCATTTACATCCATGTAACTTTTAGCAAAGTGGAAGCATAATCAAAAGTGATGGCATGTTATGCTATCGCCTTTTTCTCAGTGTATGAAACTGTATTAAAAGCCAAAAACATAAATTTGGATAACTGAAGCCACTACATGTTTTGTAAAGGGATATCTGATTGTTTTAATAGTGCAGAACATTCAGCATGCACATGCAGGTGTTTATAAGTAAAGTACTGTACATGTAGAATTGTGGTTAATGCTATCCCCATTAAAGCTGCCAATAAAACACAGCAAAAAAAAAATTACACCTGTCGGAATAAGTGGTGTTTTCATTTTTTAAAAGTAATACTTGACTTGGCAGACTGTTTCAGTCTGTTTCTGTACAGTGTCAGGGAGTGTGTTAGGTGATTTACAGAATATATAAAACTACTTGATGGGTAGATCATATTATTTCAACAAGTTCAAGAGAAAAATACAATAATTTTTGCTTTACCTATTATTACTTTTTATACATGGGATTATATGCTTTTTATTGCTCATATACTGTTCACATAGGCATTCTCTATAGATTTTAAGGGAACAGCACCAAGTTACAATACTGAGAATACTGTTAATACAGTATTTTTAGCTGCTTTACTGACTATTTAGGATGCCTTAGCTGACTTAATTAGGTAGTTGACCTTTAAGGTAACTTTCAGAATGATATATAATGTCCTATTGCTACCAACTTTTTATTTAATCTCCATTTTGTATTTTTATAGTATTTCATTTAGTTGCCATTTCTACTGACTTTTCTGGGAGTTCAACTGGGGGTCACTGCAAGCAAAAGATGATTGCTCTGTGAGGTTACAATTTCATTGTTATTGTTAATTTTGTTATCACTTATCTTTCTGTTCGGGGCCTCTTCTAGTCCTACACCAGTCTCTGATTCTAGGGTAACCTAAATTCTAGAGGTTGCTAGGATAACCTAAATCTTAGCAAACAGACATCTTAAAATTAAAAATTTGAGAACCACTAACCAAAAATTTACACAGAAAATAGTAAATTGACACAGAAAAAATATTTATGGAGAAAAAGGAAAGAAAGAGTCCTAAAATGAATGTACTGTATATTTTACCACAAACATTATATCTTGCCAAGGGCACTACTGGGGAAACCTAACCTCAGGTATCCTGAACTAAATTGTGCTGGGCAAATGACCTTTGGGATAACATTTGTAATGAAAATCTTTATCTACTTTTAGCTGTAAAACTGCAGATCGTATTCTCCTCAAAGCTCAAATCCATCTCATATAAAACTTCTTGCTCAGTCCAATAACCTCTAAGCAACCATCCACATGGTATTCTACTTAAAGATTCAAGAGATGGAACCTGCTCCAGGCATTTTTTAACAGTGGAAAGTTAAAGAAAAATAAACCATGTAAAGCTACTTTACTCTTCTGACTTGTTCTATTTTATAGGCAAAGATAAACACATAAATTATAACACACTTATTCCAGAGGGTGTAATTTTTACTTTCATTACAGATTGTAATAACACATAACTGACATGAAAATGCAGGGCTTACACACTACTGTTTTACTGTAACATGAAATATACAAAACCATGTGAACTCTGTAAAGCACATTTTCTGTTATAAGATATTGTTAGATAGCACGACAGGCAAGATGGCATCTACAAGCAAAGCCTGGAGTTTATGAAACTGCATTACATCAAAACTACATGAAAGTTCACATACAGTTTCCAGGAGAAAACTGTGAACTAGTCACTCATTTCAGGAAATTTAACATGGAACTTTTAATCCTACAAATGCTGTAGGACTAAACATAAAAACTGTAAGGTATACCTGTAAGATAAGTATGTATATATATATATATATATATATATATATATATATATATATATATATATATATATATATATATATACATATATATACCTATATAAACACACACAGGTATAGGATCCAGAAACCAGTTATGCAGAAAGCACCGAATGAGAGAAGGGCCATTTCCCATAAACTCCATTTCAATCAAATAATTCTAATTTTCCTTTTTCTCTGTAATAAACAAAAGTAAACTAATCATATAAAATACACAAAACCATGTTTAAATATTTTTTTTAAAAGCTTAAAGTGTGGTGATCCCAATTACGGAAAGACCCATTATCTGCAAAACCCCAGGTCCTGAGCATTCTGGATAACCGTGCCCATACCTGTAGCAGCAATTGAACTACCTTGTTCATTAATTAGTATGTTTTGTTTGAGATATTGTATTTTAAAACTTGCCCTTTTAAAATGAGAATATATTGATATTGTTAGCTATTTTCAAATGGCAAAAACTAACAGTGTGTTCATACTTGCACTTTTCAAAAATATGCAGCGTGGAATGATGCAAACAAAATTCAGAACAAAATAATGTGATACATTGTTCTTTGTTAGATTAATATACAGATTAAGCAAACTTCATTGTTCTTCGGGAGTGGGACCTTGCACTCTTTGCAAGACATGATTTTATCCAGAGCAAATCTTCAAGATCAGGTGTATTAACATACACCTAAATGTGTTCATTTTGTAATATTCACTGCAAATACTAGTGTTTGAGAAGTTAAACTTTAATAAGTGAACTTGGAATTCCAATAGGGGACAGTATAATAATAGGTGCATCACCATTGTCAAAGAATAGATTTGTAAAACCTAATTGCCGATGTCTATGAGTTACTAGAATTGATGCAAATTTTGCACTTGTTAAATATATCTCCCCATAGAATTTCCATCAGGTGCATAGTTTTTTCTTAGTAGCCCATCTCAATCATTTTACAGTATCCCACCCCTGTGCCATTTAATGTAAAAATGTAAATAAAGAGTGTTATATATGCAAAAACTATTGCAAGGCAAGCTTCCAACATGCAGGCAAGCACAAAGACATGCTACAGTGCCTATAAATGCTAAATTTAGCTGTCCCCTGAGTTAGTGCAGATTTCCCAAAAGCACATTAAAGCTGCTAGTATCTAGACATCACAACAATCCACATAAAGCACACATTTCTTTTGAAAGCTTCTCGACATGACGCATAAGATGATCTATACCTCCTTTCACGACTGCCAGCAAGGCAGCAGCAGCATGCCTCCTGATAAAATGAACCACCTTTATTTGTACACAATCATTTAAGTGTACATACACTTTTGCAAATGGCTCAATAATGAATGTGTGTGCACTGAAGTATTGTCAGTTTTACTGCCAATTCTACTGTGTTAAAATGAAGGTGTTTTATTTCAGAATGACAGAGTGACAAACCTTCCTGTGTTATTATCTAGGCATCTTTTTTATTTTTCCATTTCGTTTAAGGCACAACTACTAATGAAATTAACAGTTGTCATTTCTTTTTTATTTATGTTAACTTTGTGTTAAAATGACAATATTCAAGTTCAGAATAGTACCTCAGTTTCTGGCACCTCCAAGTATTCTTCATCCTCCTGAATACAGATGACAAGAAGTAACATGGTTAAACAACTATACCTCTTTTAACTGAATTAACGTATCACAGCTTAAATAATTTTTGTACCCCTAAAAATGGTTTACCTAAAATATTTAAACAAAACAGAGGTTTCCATTTTATTACTAACTACAATTGCACAGGCATACGGGTTTTAACCATAATGTTTGTGTCCTGCTTTCAGGTTCCAAAGCTCTTTTTATGTTAAAATGTTCAAGAAAACAAAAAAGAGAAATCACAAAATAAGGTTCTTGGAATTACAATTACAGCATTGAGTCCATTAAAAATGTACCTGTGATGCAGTTTGATCTGCTTTATCAGTTTCAACTACTGTGACATTCCAAGACTGAAAAACAAACAAATCATAGTTTTAGTTTGCTTAAATGTTACCTAGGTCATGGAGTATAAAGGAGAGCAGGAAAAATGTGCAGTGTGTATCAGTTCTAGGCAAATTTTGCCTTTGCTGACTTTCACTCTGAAACACACTCAGATAAAATGACATGACATGACATTTTGGTTTGGGCATTTCCTGCATAAAATATGCAACCATGTTTAATATAAATCATATGCCAGCATGTAATGTTGCAATAGTTTGTGCATTAAAAAAGGTTTATAAACATCTATGGAACTCTATAAATATAATAATGGAAGACCTAAAATGATTTTGACTCTTGCCACATAACATTTAATGTGCCCAAAGACAATAGCTTAGATTGCTATAACACAATCTGGAGTAAAACTACAAATAAACACTAACTGAATTATAAATGCTCCATTGGATCTTATAGCACCTTGGTTTATGAGTGCAAATTTTCTTTATGAGGAAGTAACGAGTGAAAAGTCATTTTCAAGTATAATACCTTTATTTGCTAGCTAAGATGATGACTAATAACAAGCTTTCAAAACATTCCAGTCCCTTTTTCAGATTGCTTGTTAGTTGGAAAAAAGAACTAGAATGTTCTGAAAGCTTTGGATGGTTATCATCACTTTTACTTGGAGGCATATTTCTAAACATGATTTTCTAAAATGAACATAGGTCATGCAAGATGAATTTTTATGAAGTTACCAAATAAATATACTCTACTTTTTTGTACTCTGTATTTTGTATGTTACTGATTATAGTTTAATGTCTCACTGAGTAATAACATAAAATGTACCGTCTCATCAATCATTGTCAAGTCATTGTCTTTTAGGCTGACCCTGAAGGATATATTTCCGGTGACCTGCTGATTCTCCAAACTATGCTCAGTGCTTGCTGCTGCATTTGAATCAACACTGTGGGGATCCCTGCTTGTTCTCTCAGAAAGTATCTGATTTAACTCTTGTTGTGCAGTTCCCTGTATTTTGAGTTCTTTGACTTTATGATCAGTACGCATTTTCTTTTTCTGGTCCTTCTTGCTCTCTTTCACTGCCTTCAACAAAAAAATAATACAAATGTAACTGTTGGAAAAGCCATGCAGAACTATAAATCCGTTAAAAAAAAGTTTTAAATTAATATATTTTTTTGTTTAGTTTTTGTTTAAATGGAAATATTTAACTTCACTGTAGGGTATATTTTCACACTTGAGAAAAGTCAAGCAACATACATGTATGATACCATAGAAAGATAAAAAAACATTTAAGAATTGTGAACCATAGGTTTAAACTCTGAGCACTAAACAGAGGAGTTAGTGGGTATTTAATATTTATTTTAGAAGGTTACATTTTCCTTTACACCTTTCTCTTATTTATTACCTTTTCCTGATGCTTTTCGACTAGTATAGTAGTATCAGATGTGGGCTGAACGATTGTGTCTGTCTCCTCTATCAAGTCAGATGTTAACCTCTTTGCATTAATTATTGCAGGCAGGGTGGTGGCAGATTGTGAATTTTCTTCTTTATAAGCAGTCACTGCTGTAATTTCCTCCAAAACAAGGTTCTTCATTTCTGTTTCAGTAGCTGTAGTTTCAAGGCGATTTTTTTTCCTTTCCTTTCTAACCTCCTGTTAACACATAGGTCGTTAAATCTCACTTTTTAAAATAAAACTGTATTTTAGAAAGATAAGGCAAAATGTTCCTCTTGTCTATTGGTATGGTCAATTCGAGGACAAGGCAGAGGCAGCATTTGATTTGGAACTCCATTCTAAGAAAAGATGCCTTGTTTAAAATTTCACTTGTTACTAATGTAAATATATTTAGATAAAGGTCCAGGCGTTGTTAAACTCCAAATTCCAGTCCAAGCCCAAATATTGATTTAAGTAGTTATTTCTAAAGTTGGGTGTTTAGAGCTGTGTCACAGTCCTACATCTGCTGGCACAAATGGTAACTGTTCAGCAATTTCATCTAGGTAAAACAGCACAATTAAAATCTTGCAGACTACTGAAAGTAAATAGCCCTCCCATGCCCAAAATTGGGTTTAAATTAGTTTTTATTTATAAAGGCTATGGTTACTCAGTTCCTACTGAAACAAAACTGCAAAAAAGAAAAAAAAAACTCATACAAATAAAATAAGAAAACACTAGTAGTATAATGATACAAATGTAGAAAAGCATAATTTAAACCAATATAGACCATTTCCTAACACCCAATTTATATGAGCTTAACTTACTTTCTCTTGCTTCCTCTGATGTTTGTCAATCTGTGCTTGGACAACTCTATCAGCATTTGCATCAGATCCTTCCAAATCTATTGATTGCTGAGTTGGCAAAAAAGTAGTATTGGTTGTTAAATGGTGGCTCTGGTCTTGGCTGATTTCCTCCTGTTCCTCAGTGATCACATTTGTGTAAATGTTAATAGGAACAGCCTCTACATGTGTTTTCTTCTTTTTCTTTTGTTCTTTATTGCCTTCTTTTAAGTCCTTGATGACAATTACAGAGTAAAAGTAGTGAGAGGGTAAGTACCATAGAGGGAAGAACACTCAACAATGTCTAGTCACAGAAAGTATACAGAACATTGCAACTAAGCACACAAAAAGTATAAACAGTGTGCAGATCTGACAGCATTACATAAACTAGTTAAAGTGTACCTCTCTCAATTTTCTAACTTGTTAGAGACAACATTAAGTTTTATCCTCTCTACAACTTTACAATTTACCTGAGTTAGAGTATGGGACTCAGTCACCCCCACTGTAGGTATTATCTCAGCCTGCAAGCTTGGATCTTCTTCTTCCTCATGGTTTTTTTCTGCCTCATTAATATGATCTTGTTTTAAGGCATCCTGTACATAATCATTTAAAATAATAATGATACATTATACTATATTGTATATAAGTTGTAATATATTATGATGAAAATATTGACCCAAACCAATTTTGAAATAATTTAACTGCACCTTACTAGCCACTGATTGGTTGCTATTGAAATTGCACTAACATTTGATGTTACAATATATTAGATAATGTACATTATTAATGGTAATTTTGGGCACAGATAAAATCTTTGGTCAAGCATTCTACACCCTTTTAAATATGGATACAATTAAAACATTAAAGTTTTATTTGAGCACTGTACAAATCAACCCCAATGCCCCTGCTCATCTCTCTCCAGTTGCTCTGGCTGCAAAACCCAAAGACATACAACTTTCTAACCGTACAGGTATTGTCCCTATTATCCAGCATGTTTAGGACATGGGATTTTCCAGACAAGGGATCTTTCCAAAACTTGGATCTTTATACTTAGGCGCCTATTCATTAAAGTACGATTGTGTCTGAATGCTAAAATTTTTTATTTTTTTCTAAGTTTTAGAACTGTGTGTATTTTCTGCAATTTCGAACATAAACAGTAGGATTGTTTTGTTCAAGTGTTTGGATCAAGTACAATGTATAGTTATTACATTATTATTATTAGTCTATGGGCGATGACCTTCCCAGGATTGGGAGCTTTCTGGATAATGGGTTCTGGATAACAGATCCTATTCCTGTACAAGCTTATAACCTCTGCTCATGCTTGACTCCTGGTTAAAAACTGTTGTTTCCTTTAAGGACAAAGACACACAGGCCGATTAGTTGCCGGGAGATGTTGCAGCGACTAATTGCCCCATGTGTCTTTGCCCTTAAAGGAGACATATCCTTTAAAAATTAACAATGTACCAGGGAATTGTACTCCTCTACATATAGAAGGATTGTGCAAAAAAAAGTTGTGTTTCGGACTGATTTATTGAGAAATTCGTTCAAAACCCCACTAGCCCCGCCCATCCATTTCACTTCCTGCTGGCTGAATTCTCTGGATGTGCAGGGGAGCCGGCGGCCCTCGGTACACTGCACTGTAGGACAGGAACCAATCAGCAGCTAGGCTGACCTGATATGGAACTGAAGCCTGTCTGTGCTTGTGTGATTGCAGGGCTGTGATTGGCTTTCCCCCTCTTACTGTGCTTCTGGCAGGGACCGTTAGGACACAACCACTCTACATTTCAAACTCGGACAGAGAAGTGAGAGGATCTATAGGGAGCTCCAATAAAGGGGCCATTTTTACAGATAGGATTAATGTTTAGCCCAAAGTGAAACCAGCACCGTATATTATTCATAATTGCCAACAAAATTAGGGTTTTTCCCATTTATCCTATATGTGCCCTTTAAGGAAATTTGTCCTCTAGGTTAGTGCAATGTACCTCCTTGGTTTCCCTATATTCAATCCATCTTTTCTGGGTCACATATTATAGACATCTCTTCAAGTTTTTGGAAACAATTTTTTTTAGCTAAAATGGTATCATTTAGATCTATGTGT
Source organism: Xenopus tropicalis (assembly GCF_000004195.4). Taxonomy (NCBI): domain Eukaryota; kingdom Metazoa; phylum Chordata; class Amphibia; order Anura; family Pipidae; genus Xenopus; species Xenopus tropicalis. Next base: position 86,545,723 of record NC_030679.2, on the reverse strand, counting down.
ATATGTTAGGAAGACTTCTGTGTATATGCTAGTAAGACTTCTATTTTTTAGGTTTCCTTTCCAGTGCCGGGCCAAGCCAGCCAGGCGCCCTTGGCAATTCGGCCAGCTTGCCCCCCCATGTGTGCATGTACACGCATAAACAAGCGAGTGCACAGACGCACACACACGTGGCAGGGTTGCTGGGGCAGCTGGAAGAGGGTAATGTGGTGGGGCAAAGTGCCCGGAACTAGGGGTAAGTGGAAGAAGAGGTATCTATCTGGCCCCCCCTCCGTTGCGCCCTGGGCAGGTGCCTCTTCTGCCTACCCCTAGTTCCCTTCTCTTAAAGAAAGAGACTTACAGTGAATTCTGGTGACTGTTTATAAACTTGCTTCTTCTTAGAAGTTCGGTCTTTCTTGGAATTTGTTAGTTGCTGAATTACATCAGCTAATCCATTTTGTATAATATGATCAGTCAGTTCCTTCAGTAGAGACAGCTATAACGGATAAAGAAATAGGTGAATTTCTCAATACAAGTTTAACCTCTGCTGCCACACAATATACAAAGGGGCATTCATATGCTTATTCATAAGCTTTAAGCTGCTGGGTTTTTGTGCTTAATAAATACCAAAAAATCAAGTTTTTGAACCGTAACTCAAATTTTGGGAGTTTTAGCACAGAAATATTCGAATCGTGAAAAAAATTTGAATTCGAACGTTGATAAATTACCCCCTAAATCTGCCCAGAAGTGCTAATTTGTATTACACTTTTAGTGAACTAAACAGAAACATACTCTTTTTTTTCATGATAAAGAATATTCTTACAGGCAATTGTTTTAATAACAGCTGCATATATCTCCCATCTGCCCCTATCTGAGTAGTCAGCTTTTAATCCTGGACATGTGGTGATGCATGCCTAAATATGGAATAATTACTGTTATAACTGGGAATAACTGGGTGTCTGGGTGTGCTGCTTACTATATACTGATTTTTTTTTTTTTAATATATTTTACTAAAGAAGAATCACTGCAACCTGCAGAATTGTTTTATTCAGTTCTGGTGATTTTATCAACAGCTCAAGGTGACTTAAGTTATGCAGAAAATATTTGATTTAAAAATTATGACAAATAGATTCAATTAGATGTGTACAGATGAAAAACTCTTCTGTTTACAAATGTATGTAATAATACATTTTGAATGTCTAATTGTATAAAGATAAATATTTCAAAATCTAAAATATTTTGATAGGAACTTGTGCAGTTAGTCTCATTGGTACTGTTCCTTATCCCCTTATAAGAACTGTTTTATCGAATTTTTTTTTTTATAAATTTACTACATATGCCAAAGATCCCCAACCTTTTTATACCGATGAGCCTCATTTAGATGCAAAAAGAGCAACACAAGCATGAAAAAGATTCCTGGGGGTACCATTGAGAGCTATAATTGGCTATTTGATAGCCCCTATATGGGGCTGGCAGCCTACAGAAAGCCCTGTTTGGCATTATACTTGGTTTTTATGCAACCACAACTTGCCTTCAAGCCAGGAATTCAAAAATAAGCACCTCTGAGGCTTTGAGGCCACAGGGAGAAATATCCAAGGAGTTGGGGAACAACATGCATGTTTCTTTACATTATAAAACAATCTACAAAGGGAACAAAGGACTTGCCTTAATGCCATAAGATTCAAATAGCCTTTCGAAATCCTGTAGACAGAGGACATAATTATGGTAGGTATATGTCAAGCAGCATAGATTCAGTGTATTAAAAACAATAACAACTATTATTACAAGGTACTAGTTTGTAAAATACCAGTATTTTTTAGTGCAACAAAAGAGTAAATATAGAAAACTAAAATTGTAATTATTTTCTTCTTGTTTACCAGTGCAAACAGATGAAAACTTGAGCATGCACTAATGCTATCCAAACTTGCACCAAAACTCAATGCTTTGCAACCTGCAGCAAGTAATGATAAATTATGTGCATCTGCATTTGTGGAATGACTAGCAGCCTGGACATGATCGTAATACCAGGATTCCTTTAAGGAACAGTTCAGTGTAAAAATGAAACTGGGTAAAATATTATCTAACATAATAGCCAGAACTTTATTTCCTGCTTTCAGCTCTCTAACCTCTTAGTTAGTCAGTGACTTTAGTGGGGGCCACATGGGAAATAACTGTTCAGTTAGTTTGTGAGCATGCAGGTCAGATTCAAATGAAAACTAACTGAACAGTTATGTCCCATGTGGCCCCCACTAAAGCCACTGACTAACTAAGAGGTTAGAGAGCTGAAAGCAGGAAATAAAGTTCTGACCTCCAGTCACTGATTGGCTACTGACTGCTAACAGCTTGGAGAGCTGTAGCAGGAAGTATTGTTTTGGCCATTATGTTAGACATCTGCCCACTTCAGCCCTAATAGATTACATTTTTGCCTAACTACATTGGACACATTTTTTATTTTGTGCAGTCTATTTATTTGACCCAGTTTAATTGTAACACTGCTTCTTTAAGTGGTTTGTGTCCATAGCCACAAATGACTTGCTTTTTAAGTGACTTTGTGTCCATATTGGTGCATCCCACATAAGTTGCAGCAGGCACTAAAATTAATTGTTAGTAGATATGCATATTGCCATTCAAACACTGAATGTACATCTGTGTTTTCAGGTTTAAAGGATGTAACAATCTAGACAAATGTTGATTTAGGGAAAATCCTATAGCTCTAAAGAAACCCCTTCTAGAATGCATTTTGCTTAATTCAATTTAATTACTTTTCTTCAAACACAAAATAAAACATGAGACCACAGCTTATTGTGTCCCTCTTCATATTTGCATTCATACAGGTGAGTAGAAACTGGATTGTCTTTTACCCTATAGGTTACAATAACAACAGCACTCAAAGATTACTCATCAAAATCTTACCTTCATTTCTAAATCTGTGCAAGGAGGTCCCTTAAGAAGAAAACATACAGGGAATTAAATAAATACAGTGTTAATAGACAGAGAAGGAGATGTATTCGAGAAAAAGAGATAAGATGATGATCTGAAATAGGAAAAGGCTCACGGTTAAATGCAGATAGATCTAGATTTTTGGATCTAGGAAATGGCCATCCTTATGGGTAGCTGTATTAGTCCACTGCCAGAGATCAAAGGAGGAGGTTAGATGGAGAAATTCAGATGGCCAAGACTGAGAAGGGTCATCTAGATGGCAATTGAAATCTCCCAAAATAATTGCAGGGGTGTCAAAAAAAGAGAGCCAGTATTCAAAGTCAGAGAGGAATGTAGCCAAGGAGGTCTGTAAACAACTGCCACAGCAGTGTGGAACAGTGTGATGCATTTTCATTTTGTCCATTTTGAGATTTTCTCAGTGTTGTTTTTGTCCACATTGCCCAGTTTTGTATAGCTACCATTGCTGTTTCTTAGCTAGTGTTTTAGTGCTTGTGTATCTTGTACTGTAAATCGGGGCACCGAATCCAGGATTCGGGGAAGATTCTGCCCTTTTTAGCAGGATTTGGATCCATCAGAATCCACGTGCCTGGCCAAACCAAATCCGAATCCTTAAAATCAAGTGACTTTTTGTCACATACACATTGAAATAAAAAAATATTTCACCACACGCTAAGGGGCACATTTACTAACCCACGAACGGGCCGAATGTGTCCGATTGCGTTTTTTTCGTAATGATCGGTAATTTTGCGATTTTTTTCGGCGTCTTTACGACTTTTTCGTATTTTTTGCGATTTTTTCGGCGTCTTTACGATTTTTTGCGTAAAAACGCGAGTTTTTCGTAGCCATTACGAAAGTTGCGCAAAGTCGCGATTTTTTTGTAGCGTTAAAACTTGCGCGAAACGTCGCGCCTTTTAAGTTTTAACGCTACGAAAAAGGCACGACTTTGCGCGCAAGTGTTAACGCTACGAAAAAATCGCGACTTTGCGCAACTTTCGTAATGGCTACGAAAAACTTGCGTTTTTACGCAAAAATCGTAAAGACGCCGAAAAACTCGCGTTTTTACGCAAAAATCGTAAAGATGCCGAAAAAATCGCAAAAAATACGAAAAAATCACAAAATGTTCGTTTCCAATCGGAATTTTTCCAATTCGGATTCGAAATCGTGTCTTAGTAAATCAGCCCCTAAATGTGCAGTTCTCCTTAACCCCTTTGTGACCTAATTTGTATACAGGATTCGGTTCAGTATTTGGCTGAAACTTTTACAAATAATTTGGGCTTTGGCTGGATCCCAAGATAGTGGATTTGATGAATCCCTAATTGTAAACTTTAGCCTCTTCATGCTAACCACATTTTTAAAAGAAGCCTTTCCTCATTGGCACAACAGAAAAACTGCAGGATAAAATCAATGGAACATACGTACTAGAAAGTAGCAATTAGCAAAATCATGCACCATGCCTTTTTTTACCTGTGCTTTCAGTATGGTTGGAGTGCCTCACACAACACAAAAAGTTGCTATACAATAATTTGCATGTGTTACCTCATATGTTTACCTGAGGTCCTGGTGGGCCTTGGTTTCCTATTTCTCCTTTATTTCCCTTTTCACTTACAGTTAGGCCTACCTAATGAAAACACAGACACATTATGGCTGCTGAGGTTAAGAAATCTTCAGTCACCATGCACACCATTGGCATCTTGCATTGTGTTATCCAATTGTAGGGCATATAGAGTAAAGCTGGCCATACACACACCAATAAAATCACACAAACGCAGTTTTGGACTATGCGTGTTCTCTGAATTTTTGTACCATGGAGATCGGCCATGTAGCCGATCAGGCAGGTTAGACAATTTCAGTCAGAAAATGATAAAATCTGTGCATATATTGTGTATCTGACAATATCCTTAGGGGACCTACAACACATTTCCAGTCTCCCAGTTAGTGGTGGCAATATTAATGTTTTTCCAAATATTAAATGTTTTGAGATGCTTACATTTCCTGGTTCTCCTTTTTGGCCTGCTTCTCCCTATGGTTAAAAAGAAGGAAAGATACTATTATTTATCTCTTCATAGCAAATACTATCAGCATATCTATAACATTGCCAATGGCGAAATGCGGAAATTCTCTGCAAATCCATGCCTGACGAAAAAATTCATCACTACTTATAAAGTAGGGAACTTAACAATTTCAGTTCAGGTACATATACTCTAAGAGCTAAGTTAAAAATAATTCATAATATGTTAATTTTAAACTAATACTGACCCAAAAATTGCCAGTTTATAACTAATGCAGCATTAAGCCCAAACCACTGTATATTTGGGGTTATGAAAGTACTGCTTAGGGCAAAAGTAAGTGCCATTTCCTGGGTGTGGGGACTTGGGAAAGACACTGCTGAATTATCAAAATTTACAAATGTGAATTAAACTTTATGACCACTAAAACTGGAAAAACATTTTCGGAAAATGTTAAATTATAAGAGGTATCTTAAATGAGGGGTAAAGAGGGTCACTGTTTCTAGATTAAAATTAAAAAAGTAACAGGACAGAAGAAAAACCCATAAAAAACCAGAAACCATTCTTTATCAGAAACAAAGTTATCTTTATATAGCACATAAGCTTTGACAGACTGAGTATAAACTAAGGTGGCATGCAGATCTCTATATACAGTCAGTTAGGCTTTAAATAATAAATATTTCATAAAAACATGGAAATTACTAATTTGCAGATGTCAATCACTTTTAGACTGAACATTAATTTAAAGTAATGTCATGCTACATAAGAGGGTACAAACGTGGTCTTTTACAGATAGCTGAACTTTTCCTCACAAAAATTCATAAGAGTTGCCCACTTTTGTTTTTCACTGTACGAGCTACAAACTCACTGCTGGATACTGTAAAAAATGACTCACCTTTTGTCCAAGTAACCCAGGATTCCCAGGCTTTCCATCAAGGCCATTTTTTCCAGAAGAACCTGGGCTTCCCTAATAATAATAAATCAATAAGTTATAATACTCTACTGCAGAAGAGCTGCTGCATTTATTTAATTAACTTACTTGGTTATGCTGAACAAAATAAAATTCTGTCTTACATAAAATCCTAGACTGAAGTGGAAGCAAAACAATATTATCTGTTTCTTTATATCTAAATTATTTTAAAAGCTTTGAGGTATGACTTATTTTCGGGAGAACCCCAGGTCTCGAGCATTCAAGATAACAAAGCCCATAACTGTATCACAGTTGCACTTTAAAAATTGTGCACAAAATCTGAAGAATTATTACAATAATTACTGCATATTATTATACACATTTGTCATGAAACTAACAATAACTTCCTGGGTATACCTTTTCCCCTTTCATTCCTTTCTCAGAAGCGGACTCCAACTACGAACAAGAAAAAAAAGCCAAACATTAAGTTAGATTTATTCAAGAAAAAATGGCAGCCATTTAAGTCCTTTTAAGACTGAAATACTTTTTTGTGGTGGTCTGCCCTGTGAAACTTCTAGTTCAGGGGCCCCCAAACTTTTTTTAACCCGCGAGCAACATTTAAATATAAAAAAGTTGGGGAGCAACACAAGCATGAAACTAGCAAACTACAGGTGGTTCTGTTTGGCAACACACATGGCCGTTATGCCTCCAATACTTACACTTAGAAATTCAAAAATAAGCACCTGCTTTAAAGGAGCTGTTCAGTGTAAAAATGAAACTGGGTAAAATAGATAGACTGCACAAAATAAAAAATTTTGGTCTATATAGTTAGTTAGGCAAAAATGTAATCTATAATGGCAGAAGTGGGCAGATGTCCAACATAGTAGCCAGAACACTACTTCCTCCTTTACAGCTCTCTAAGCTGTTAGCAGTCAGTAACCAATCAGTGACTAGAGGGGGGGTCATATGGGACATAACTGTTCAGTAAGTTTGCATTTAAATCTGATCTGTTTGCTCACAAACTAACTGAACAGTTATGTCCCACGTGGCCCCTCTAAAGTCACTGACTAACTAAGAGGTTAGAAAGCTGAAAGCAGGAAGTTGAGTTCTGGCTATTATGTTAGACATCTGTTCACTCCAGCTTTTATAGATTACATTTTTGCCTAACTAACTATATTGCAATTATTTTTTATTTTGAGCAGGCTATCCATTTTACCCAATTCATTTTTACACTGAACTGTTCCTTTAAGGGCACTGGGTTCAACATCAAAAGGGTTGGTGACCAACAAGTTGCTCGCAAGCCACTGGTTGGGGATCACTTTTATAGTTCAATTGAAAATGTTGCTAAAGAGTGACCCTGTTCAAGTCCTCTGGGAAGACCTCATTTACTAAGTTTGAAGCAGGGTGCAAAGTGCACATAACATATACAAACTGTCACGTTATTTACCCCCTGCCTGACACTTAGGGGCAGATTTACTAATCCACGAACGTCCGAAAAGCGCCCGAAGGCGTTTTTTTCGTAATGATCCGTATTTCGCAATTTTTTCGTAAATTGTTGCGACTTTTTCGTAGCCGTTACGTCTTTTTCGTAAATTGTCACGACCTTTTCGTAGCCGTTACGACTTGCGCGAATTGTCGTGACTTTTTCGTAGCCGTCGCACGGGGTACGAAAGTTTCGGATTCATTCAAGCTTCAGTATCGTGACTTTCCTTGGGCCAGGTTGGAGCTGCAGAGTGCCATTGAGTCCTATGGGAAGCTTCCAAAATCATGCAAAGTCTGAAAGGTTTGCCCGCCGTTTACGAGCGCTCAATACGAAAACGTTGCGACAATATACGAGCAAATCGTAACGGCTACGAAAAAGTCGCGACAATTTACGAAAGAGTCATAACGGCGACGAAAAAATCGATAAAAATACGAAAAAGTCGCAAAATGTTCGTTTCCAATCCGAATTTTTCCCATTCGGATTCGTGGATTAGTAAATGTGCCCCTTAGAGGCAGAATAATCAACATCTGGATTTTCATGGTTTTAGAGTTTTTTGAAACCACAACGAAACTCTTTTCTACAAAAACCACGAATGTCTAGTCATTTACTGAAAGATCCAAATTGAAAAAAGGAAAAAAACTCAAAGCGGAACGACCCCCCGAAAACCTCTTAAACCACGAAGCAAAGAAAGATCTTCCAGTGCTAAAAAGGACACCTGCCATTGACTTCTACATGATCTTGACAGCTTTTAGATGGTGTAGTTTTTCCTTCAAATTTGTCACAGTTTTGCCGCATAATGAATGGTGAAAAAATTGCGCTTATATCCGTGCCAAAATTATGACCAAACCTACACTGTGACAGGTTTATCTTAAACAATGGCGGAATTGATTTAATTTCTCTCTGATGAGATTAGGGACTGATACCCAAAGGCTCCAACACGTCTGCCCTGGCCTGATTGGAAACAATAGGTAGATAATCCAGTTACCCTGGCACCTATATGTCTCCCCACCCCTGCATAGAAACAATAGGGGCTTGCTGGGAGAATGGGCCCACAGGGACATAAAAAGAGCCCCAAAGAGAGCTTGGGAGTCAGTCTCCAGAGAGAGAGAGGAAAGGATTCCTGCACTTCGGATCAACCGCTTCAGTTACTCTTCGGCCATTATTTTCTTCAGACTGTGGAGTTACTTCTGTGGGACTTTGGAACTGCCTTTTTGCTATTTTACTTCTTAGAAGGATTTGTCGCTGTGTGATGTCATTGGACTTTACAAAAATAAAGTGCGTGAATGCTACACGGTTTCTCTCCAGTGTTTGAGCCTACACTTGTTAGGTCATTTTCATGACATACACCTATATGCACATAACCTGCTTTACCTGCATGTTAAAAGACATAAGCTTGACAAAGAGCCTGAACTGAGCCAAATACAAATAAACAGCAACAAAACATATTTACTGCAAAAACTGATTTTGATGGAGAATTTAAACTTTAGCTTTAGCATTGCAACTAAAAGTGTCATTACTAGCAGCAAGATAAGCCATACAAATGATACTGTGAGCTAAGGCCTACATCACTATAATCTGCAGCAAAGTGATAAAGTGTTTTAATTAATTCCATAGAAAATACTAATTAGAAATGTATGTTTAGAATTGCACTATTTGTATCTTGCCAGTACATTAAAGGAAAATCACTGATGTTATTTTCTTGTTTATCAAACTTGCATTTATTTATTAAGTGATACTGACAGGTTTCTGGAAATTTGTTTGTATTCAGTGAATTCTGTAACACAGCTCAGGGCTTTTTTAGTACTCCTTTTGACTACCTTTGCTGTTGACTACCATTCCCTGGGCATCAACATACATTGCTTCCTTCATACTGGATTAAAGTAAGGTATGAAGCTTTGGCAGGCTAACTACATACTTTACATTAGCCTATCTGCACCTAACATTTTCCCCAGTTTAGCATGAAGGAATATTTTACAGCCTTGGGCAGCATAAAACCCAGAAGCCAAGGTTAAGTGAAACAACATGAAAATCAACACGAAAAAAAAAAGATATCCTAAAAAATGTAGTGAATACTACCACAATTCCTACGTTTGACACAAAAAAATGTATTATAATAATTTGTATTACATACAATTATTACATATTCTGTAGTGCAGTAAAATAAATGTGTATACATTCACAATACAGATGAGATAACATAATACAATTGATACAAGAGTAAGGTACAAGGTAAGAGGGCCCTGCTGGTAAGATTAGGAATTAGCAAGGTAAGAGATGTGATATTGAGTACTGCATATAGCTGAATACAGCTATGTTGGGCTAGATAGAGCACAAATACCTTTAGGCAGGCACACCATCCAGGGCCATTTTAATATATGGGCAATAGCCCAGGACTGCCCATGACTCTGGCCTCACCATCAGAATTTGAACAGCTATAATGTTTGATTAAAGCTTCCTCCAAAAATGGCAGATCTCTCATTTTAGAGCTCAACATAACCCTTTGTTTTACTTTCTGTTAGAACAAATGTTTCTAAAGGATATATTTTTAATAAAAAGCTGGTGTTTTTCTTTTCCCACCACTATTGGTACAGACTGGCGTATTTACTATTTCAGTAAACACAGACTTTTTTTTACTGTATTTCCTACCTTATTGTACTGAAGTTCCCTGCTTGAGGGTAATTATTGGAGCAGTTGTGAGGGCCCACCAATGAGATCTTTGCCTTGGGCCCACTGGTACCTTTAAGCGGCCCTGACCCCATATCGCTCATTATCTTCCCCCAACTATCCCATAATTTGGATGAACAAGTTAGAGTTTTCCAGAAGGCACAGGATGGTAAGTAGCAACTCTTGTAATTCACTCCCCCCTATAAATTCAGCTTTCAACAGCACTGTATTTATGATGAATGAGCTAGGGGCGGTACATAGGTGTCCTCCACCCCCAATCTCTAACCACCCCCTCACTTGCATGTTATTTAAATATGCATGTTAGGGAGTGCAATATGGCAGGTGGTAAGGAAAGGGCACTGCTGCCTAACCAGCATTGTCACTGGTTTTTGTAAATGACTCTTACAGTGTGGATATGTCAATAAGACATGCCATGCAAAGGGTTAAAGGTTAAGAGAATGAAGCTTCTGATTATATCCAGAGAACATTACTTTCTTGCGGGGAGCTACTTTTTAACTGTCTCAGTAGATTAAAATACTAAATGATGATATATACTAATGTTTTTAGAGAAGGTATGAGATAAAGGAATGGTTTCATGCCCATGAACCTTGCTCTAGGTTCATATGCATGAAATGACTGCATCCTAAGCAGATGTTTGTGTACTGTATAGATGTTTGCAGAGTACTACTGATATGAGACATTACTGGATGTGATGAAAATAAACTGTATGCAATTTGTGCAGTATGGAGAAACTTCAAATTATCTTACCGGTGAAGCACCAGGTGGTCCTGGACGGCCTTCAGGTCCCTTACAAAAGAGACAATGATAATAAATAGACTGTATGTATGACAGGCAGAACAACATTCTCCATGGTGTAGCTATTAACAGATTCTATTTAAATACTGAATGTGATATTGAGGCAGATAGCATGTTACTATAAAGCCTCCCTGTGTTTCTCTTACTAGCTAACCTTCCAAGTACAGCATGTATTACTCATCTGTCTCTTTTATTAACCAGGCATCAGCATGAGAAAGCAAATATTGTTTTGGTTTGTGTGCTGCACAGTGAAAATTTCCTAAGTTATACAACTGTCAGTTTCCAATTGGTTTCCAAATTTGATTGCAGCCCCAGAGCACACTTAAAACATAGATTCTTAGATAGTTCATGAACAACATCAGCTAGAGTGGATGCCCAGGGATGATAGATACTTTTGAACCATGGCAAACCCAGCATATGTGGTAGTAACCACTTCTCTAAGGGGCATTTTTGATCTTGCTGTACTATGTGTTCGAAATGTAGAATCTGTGGTACTGGCAGTCAGCACTCCACACTCTACAAAATGTGACAGGTAGGTGGTTAAGAACTCTGACCATGTGCATCTTTTGTTTGGGCCCTCAACAGTTCATTAATACATTCTCTATAACTAGTATGGAGGCCACTGGGCTACAAACTAGAAAAGGTAGGTAAAAAAAAAACCTAATGTGATCTAGAATCACCTTTCTGAAATGCAAACTATACCAAACACCAATATAAAGAAAACATTTCTAGATACTAAGATTCTAAGATATCCTTGCTGAACCCTGTATGTATGATGTGAAACAAAATTCTCTCCCTAAATCACAACTTATGTCATTGGAAATCATGCTGTAAGTTTATTATAAAACAAACACCAGAAAGAATTCTTTAAATATTAACTTTGGAGTCAATTACACTTAAAACAAGTAACAAAAAGCTGCTTTTTTAGTGAATAGTGAAAATTATTTCAAATGCTCTCAGTGTCATCTACAGTCTAAAATGTGGCAAAGTATGTTTGATAAGTCTACTTACTCTGGGCCCTGGTAGCCCCGTGTCTCCTTTTTCTCCTTTAAAACCCGATTCTCCTGGATCTCCCACCTCTCCGGGTTCTCCCTACAATAAATATTGTCCAAATAAATATTATGTTACTGTTCCAAAGTGAATTCCAGTAGTCATATTTTCACTGAATATATTTAAATGCAAATGTAGTTTATTATTCGTCATATAACAGACCTTTTCTCCTTTGACAAGCACACTTTTGTCTATTTGAGTCACCTGTAAAAAATATAAATACATGTTTATCTGTCTTAGGAAAATGTAAAACATTAGTATATTTTTCAACAAACCCGACTTGATGGTTCTAGAAATTAATGCAAATGAAAACAAATATGACAAATAAAGTACCTACCATTGCCCCAGGTGTTCCTGGCTGCCCCTGTAAAAATGAGATTACAGTGAAATAAATTCTTCAGTTAAACACAATAATAAGGACCCTATGGCATAAGAAACTGTACTAATTCCAGTAATAGGGAGCTGCTTAATGCTTATCCAACAAGCTAAGCATATTCTAGCGCCTCTTTTTTAGGGAAATATTTTTTACAAGCGCAAGAAAATTGTTTGTGCTATGCCTTAAGACTTAACTTTTATTTTAATGCTCATGTTAAAACCATCAGACAAAAATTTGATTTGAAACCACACCCAAATTCAAGTGACAAATAAATAAATCAATATAGATAAAAACATTTCATCTAACACTGGCAGGCATCCTGTTGTTCATTAGTCAATTTCACAATATGTTTTACAGAGGAATTTCAAAAAGAATAATTCATTAAAACAGTTCCATTTGCCTCCGGATGTTCATAGGGATATAGTGGGGGAAGAACTCCAGTTCATTAAGGGGGAGGGATTGTATACACATAAATATATAAATAAGTAAACCAATAAGTTAGTGTATGAATAAATAAATAAATATAGTTGAGAGAAGTTCCTAAACTCAATTCAGGTTGGTCACCACCAATGGAGCTGATTCACAATGTCGGTAATACAATTAAAGTGCACATGCAGTGTATTGTATCAAATTAGTAATATAATCGTAAAGTGCACCAACTATCTAGTATTGCTTAGCCGCAGGGATGATTCACTGATACAAATGACTTGTCAGTACCTTTACTATAGCACAGCCTGTGATAAGCTGAGATTGCTGACTGGGCTTACTGCTGAATGGGGTCATTGACATTATAGCATGGCCTTGGCGAGACAGGATAAGTCAGTTGGGCATATCTGAGTGTGAAATAAGGCTGGGAAACCAATACTAGATAGTTGGTGCAGTTTACGATGATATTACTAATTTGATACAATACACTGCATGTGCACTTTAATTGTATTACCGGCATTGTGAATCAGCTCCATTGGTGGTGACCAACCTGAATTGAGTTTAGGAACTTCTCTCAACTATATTTATTTATTTATTCATACACTAACTTATTGGTTTACTTATTTATATATTTATGTGTATACAATCCCTCCCCCTTAATGAACTGGAGTTCTTCCCCCACTATATCCCTATGAACATCCGGAGGCAAATGGGACTGTTTTAATGAATTATTCTTTTTAAAATTCCTCTGTAAAACATATTATGAAATTGACTAATGAACAACAGGACGCCTACTGGCGTTAGATGAAATGTATTTATCTTTATTGATTTATTTATTTGTCACTTGATTTTGGGTGTGGTTTCGAATCAATTTATAAATTTTTGTCTGATGGTTTTAACATGAGCACTAAAATAAAAGTTAAGTCTTAAGGCATAGCACAAACAATTTTCTTGCGCTTATCAATTTGATATTGGTGGAAGACACCGTGTGCAGGCCAGGAATACAAGCAAATACAAATTACAAAGTATAGTAATGATAACATACTTTCTCTACCCTTGCTAAATATTTTTTACTCCTGAACAGACCCCCGTACCCATCTAGAATCTTCTGTTTTGGTATTCCTTCAATGCCTACTCTGCCATCTGGCTAAGAACAATTTAAATAGCCACAGACAGGGGGATGCATAAGAGGCATTCCTGTATAGACAGATCTTTCACCAATACCAATAGCTGTTTTGCTCCAATGTAGATAATTTTTTTTTAAATAAATGTGTTCCTTTACATAGTAAGTATATGGGTTTTGTAGTGGTTAGTGACGCAAATTACAGCAATTTTTCTAGGTGGTTTGTATGCCTGTGCTTCTTCCATGGTCTGTTTGGTTGGTTTTTGAAATGCATATTTTCATAGATTTGGGAAGTTACAAGAATTTGGGACAGTGGTGTTACCTTATCCCTCTAATCATCCTATTTACCAGACAACTACTTCAACAAATCATTCTGGGATATCATTTAAAAATGCCATGGCATGTAAAGATTGTACCTGAAATAAACTCCAGCATTAATGACAAAGGCTAACTGAAGATTTAATGATTATGTTAAAATGCTTTACTTACGGCTTCTCCTTTATCACCTTTTTTACTATCTATGCCCTGTTGATAGAAAAAAACAAAGTAAAATCTTTGTAATGTAAACAAATCATGGGCAGGACATAAAAAATAAATATTCCAAAACTACAGTTAAAAGGGTTGAAATGACTGGATCACAGATTGTTAATACAATTGGAATAAAGTCATGTTGGTTCATTCAGATTATCTGAATCTATTTGATCATAATCAGGAGTAAAAAAAAGATCAATCTGCAAATACCAATAAACACAAATATTTATTCGCTCCCTAAATATACTCCCACATACCCACAAATCCTGCTCAATTTCATCTATAGATGTAAATTATCACAGACCAGTCTTTATAAGAGACATTTTTCAGTGCAAGGCAAGCCTATTTATTAGAATGGGAGATCTGCAAAGATAAAACTGAAGCACAAATAAAAATATACATTTATTGAACAGCTATTAAGCTTAAAATGTCAAAACTCCTCAACTTCTCCTGACATAGAGAACTTATGAAGGGAAAGCAGTTTATTTAGTCATTCAGAAAAAAACTCACTTTATATAGTGCAAGTGTTAAAGTCCTTAATAAAATGTTAAAGAAGGGAAGGACACAATATCTACTGTAAGTGAAAGATCTTTTAGAACTGAGAAGAAACCAGCATTATGTGGCCTCTGTTTAGAGGTTAGCTATGTTAGACATAGGGATAAGGCACGTGTGCAACAACCATCATTTGCATCTTTGTAAGTGTGTCAAGGTATGTCAAAATGCATCTATTGGGTTTATATGCATGTTTTAAACACAACTTAGGGCCTGATTAAGATTGCTTGAGCCTTGGGGCTTCCTCAACTGACACAAGGTTTTAGGGGGAAAAAACTTTATTTATTAAGTTATTTTCTCCTGAGTGGGCTTTCTTAAATACATTTTTAGGTGCCAACCTTCACACTCAGAGGAAAAATACCTCAACTAACAAGGTTTTTTTCCACGAAACCCTGCGTAAGTTGCAAGGGTTGAATGCCTTATGAATGCACAACAAGCACAATAAAATGCAACATGATACATTTACAAAAACTCACAAAAAATGTTACTGCTAGAAAACCCAATTCTAAATGCACATAAGAATTAACAGGCAAACTAAAAGAGAATCAGCTGATTTGTTTAGGTGCACTCAAATACACAATAAAGCCTACATGTAACTCTCTTAATATACTTTAATATAATACCATGCAAAATATAGAAAAGATGATTAAGGTATCTAATGTAGATTCTCAGGCAACACCAAATTGTTTAACAATCCCCTTCAGCACTTTTTTTTTTACACATTGGTATGCTTGTTTGCCATGCATCTATGAGTTGGTTTATAATAGCATACTACTTACATCTCTTCCAGGTGGCCCCATATCTCCTTTTATTCCAGTATCACCAATCCGGCCAGGCAGTCCAACAGAGCCCTGGAAAGGTGTTTTGAACAAAATATATTTACAAACAAAGTTTCATATAGGTAAAGAAACTGCAATTCCACTATCCTATTTGTACAATAAACTCTATAGTAGAAAATAATAAAATATTATAATATAATAATAAAAATTGTTGTATTTTCTTGAATTTATTTGAAATAAATAGCATAGAAATGATTTGTGAATTAATATTATTAAAAAATATCTCAATGTAATTTGGTCAACTAACAAAGTACTGAATAATACAAAAATCCAATTCCATTTAGGCTAATTTTAAGTAAAAAATGTTTTTTGTTTTTTTATATAGCGCTGACACATTTATGCAGTGCTTTACATAATTCCCATGTACATCCCCTATACATCATTCCCATCAGTCCCTGCCCCAGTGGAGCTTACAATTTATCAAGTCTCTATCGCCCAGTATGGTCAATTTTATCAGGTGTAAATTAACCTACCTGTTTGTTTTTTAAATGATGGTGGACACCAGATTACTTGGAGGAAACCCAAGCAGACACTAAGAAAATATACAAACCCCTTGCAGTGCCCAAGGTGCAATCAAACTCAGGATCCCAGCACTGCATGGCAGAAATGCTACTCACTTTACCTCTGCACTGTGCTATATATTTATATCATATATAAATGTATTGTATAAAGGCACTGAATATCCTCATGGTGGGGGCCTGAATATGCTGCCTCGTCTTTTTTTTCTTCCACTCCAACTCTAGCCCAACTGTATACTTTGTATGCATTGTGGTTGGAGGTCAGTGCATTTACTATAAATGATTAGTACAGCCATTACTTGTCCCCACAGGAATCCAATGAGCCACCCAACCCTTCAACTTCTCTACTTCAACTACAAACTGTGTTTTCCCCAAAAGCAATGAATGATTTAGATAATAAATGAATGAAAGACATGAGAGAGAGAAGCGTGAAGGCCGAAGAGTAGGAACAGAAAAGCAAATTATGAAGATACAGAAAGGAGTAAAAGAATAAAGAAGGGTCCTGTCAAGAGGCAGAAAAGAGTAACTGTCAGTTAGATGATAGGAGACCAAAGCATTATATGATTAAGTCTACATCATGCTTCAGGTAGCGAGTTTTCGCATATTGTCTCACCATGTCCAGACAACATTTTTTAAATGTTAAATCTTGCCTCTTGGTGGTGCTAGCTTGCAAAGACTTGGCAGCAAAACAATAGAAAATCCATAGACCATGCTCCATCTGGTGGTGAATTCTGGTATTTTTTTTCCCTGTGTTAACTGGAAGAGCCATAACGTAACGTCATGGAAAGGCAATTGGCTACATCTGTACTCCTGTTTAGTGTGTGAGCATACTGAACAGTTTTAATTTTAATCTCACAAACAGATGCACATGTGGAATACAGTTTACATGTTATGTATGCTTGTCTGTGCTTATCCCTTCAAAGAAGGTGGTTTAATATCTTTACTAGCATTCTACTACAAGCATAGATTGCTAAAACCCAGGAAAAAGCAAGAATAAAATATTTGTAACACTTAACACTCAAACACTGCAAAACCAGTGGTGGCTATGTGCAGTGTGGGTAACAAATATACATTACCCTTTGTCCCTTTTCCCCTGGTTCTCCGGGGACACCTGCGTCTCCCTAGATAATGCAAGAGAACAAAAAGATGTAAATAGGATATATATACCTATAATTTAGGGCATAATCATTCTGATTAATTTGATTATTTTTTTGTGAATATTGTTAAATTACTAAAGAGTCAGTTGAAAAATCTTTACTGCTGAATAACATTGGTGTTTGCTGGGGTGGAGTGCGGGGTGCAGTGTCCACTGTAGCTACTGCCCCAAGTGTCCTGCACCCCCCACACCTTGACACCCTCCCCTGAGTACGCATAAGTTAAGCTTACTTTCAGCGCATCAGGGGAGGGAGACCGGGGGCCCAGTCCAAGCCTGGGTGTCTGTTTCTATAGGTTATTATACAACAGGCCACTTGAATACTCCAAGCTTTCTTTAATAATCCTGCTTCAAAATTTATTAATTATAACAAAATCTTGAACATATGAGAAACTCTGCTACCTAAAACCCATTAAGATTCTAGAGAAATTGATGGGGGGCGGGGTATATCGGAAGCATTCAAGCAAGTCAATGTTAAAGAGTTTTTTTTGTTGAGATTTTAGCTTCTGCCAGCACAGATTTGCGCACAACTGCACATAATCAGGCCATAACCTGCTGTAGTACTAAATGGTGGATGTTGTGCCTGTAAATGCTGCTGGAGCATGGGGCATTAATGGCATATCCCCTCTGGCCTAGATAAACTATGTTTGACATTAGCCAGGTGTGTAAAGAAAATGCTATGTTAGCCTTAATGTTAGTATTCAGGTTCTTGGGAAGGGAAGGTAATCCCACTGAAATGTTATCTACGTTTTTCACACTTTATGACTTTAACTTGACAGGCATTTAGAAAGCATGTAGCACAACAAAATTAACTTACAGAAGGTTTGTGCAAGAACTTTAATTTATGCAGTTTCTTACCTTCTCGCCTTTGTCCCCATTTAGTCCTGGTTCACCCTAAAGATGAAAATATGTGTTGTGAATGGAAAAAAAGAAAACTCACTATAAAACAGACACCCTTTCTAACTGCACAGGTAACATAACCAATGCTTATGAACATTTAAATTTAATGTAACATTTAATGAAAGAATGTAATAAGGGTGAAATATTTGCCCGGATTCAGTAACCAGTAAATGATTGGTAGCTACAGGTGACTAAATTTGTAGCACACATTGCACCTTTTATTACATTACCCCAAATGTCATTTCTAAAATATTATACCTAATTACTGTACAACTAATTCACTTTGTGTAACAAACCTTTACTAGTCTTCTTGGGCAATGGAACCACAATATACTTAATTTAAATGATCTCTGAGTGACCCAGATGAAACTAAATTAATTTACATTTTATTGTTAGGACACACATAGCCTGCAATCATATGTGATGAATTATCTATATAGTTTAACAGCTTGCACCTTCACATGCTGAAAGATTTAATTTTTGTGCCATAAAATACAAATGCTGTTAAATAATTGTTATTACAAGTATATCCAAGACCCCGTACCTCTATACCATATACCTATGTACCATGTACCATATAACCTGTAAAATACATTATAAAAGGGGTGCTTAGTAATGTCACCTGTATCACATGATATAATGTATACCCTACTTTAAACTTTTAAATTACTGTATAAAGGTACTTGCTATTATACCTTTGTTGCTTTATCACTTATACTATAGATTATGTTACTAGATATGTTAACTTGCCAAAGGCAACTGGAAATGTGCCCAATCTATGCTTAAACTGATTTTATGTTTTTTAATATGGTGCAGAATTCAGTTTGTTTTAAAAAGAATTGCTATATTGAATGATATAGCATTTCCATGCATTAGCCCTAACACACCTAAGAAACCCACTTCAACATATAATAGCCAACAAAATCTGTATTTTTTCATGACCATTCATGTTTATATTTAGGAATGCCATATATGTTCCTTAATTTATTTTGCTTCCATTACACAAGGCACAGTCACTGGAACCCACCCTAAAGTACGGTTTGTGTTTAGAATGGAGCTCTGTATAGATGGTTACCTAGATATTCTGCCTTATATTTGTCATTACGCATGTGGCTACTATTTCAGTTAATGCAACTGCCCATTTTTTGTGCCCAAACACAATTTTTTTCTACTGTATTTATTTTCGAGCTGCAAAGATAGAGTAGATGTAATTAAGGGATCCAGACCTTTAATGCTTATAAAAGTACATGGTGCCACACTAAACAGTTACTTACATAGCTCCAAAGGTATTTTTCCAATTTGCACATTTTGTTTTATATGAAAGGCTTGGACACATTCATAAAATTAGTGTCCTGTGAAGACTAGTAGGTCTCTACTTACATCTTTACCTCTTAGTCCAGACTGTCCTAGGGCACCAAAGTTTCCAGGCTCACCCTTCTGTCCTTTGTCTCCAAAATCTCCCTATTTTAAGATATAACAATAACAATAAGTTTCAGTAAGTGTAAATAAATACCTTGAATGTGATGGCTCTATAGTAGGTCTTTAAATTCAATTTGCAATACATAATATTATATTGTTATACAGGAAAATATGCATCAAGGGGGCCCTTTATTTCTTAGTTAAAATGGAGGAAATCCATATCAACTGTGACATGTGTCTGAGTCATCCTGCTCACTATGTCTAGCAAGAGCAAGTTACAGGAAGATAATATGTGGTATGTTATGTTTACCATCTGGCCCCATTTCCCAGGAACCAGTCCTGTTTCAGGACCTTAGTCTTTGGACAAAAGTGTCCCCAGGCAACTTCCCTGCCCACTGGCACTTTTGCATGCAAGCCAGAGATTCAAACTCCCCCTGTGTGCTGAATTGCTTAAAAAAGGGTTTCATGCCTGCGCCGCAGTTTCTTATCAGTACCCTTCCTGTAGTAAGGAAAGGCAGAAGTTAATACTCTTCTGTTTATTTTCTTACTATATTCTTGATATGTTAAATAAAGATAAATCAAAAGATCAAAGGAGGAAGGCAAACAAAGAGGAAAAGCAGGTATAGAGGGAAAGAGCAGATGAATGAATGAGTAGTATAGTGAGGATGGGTAATACAGAGCAGTATAATAAGGAGTGAGAAGCAGAAAGCAGTAAGTGTGAGCTTTAGCCTATAGGATAAACTCATGTAAATGGGACAAGCCCATGTAAATGGGACTTTTCTAGGAGCCTTAAGGAATTTCTTCCCAGAATCCTGTTATGACTTATTTGCATACGTATGAGGCAGTCTCCTCAATCCTTTTAGTTTGTTCGTGAATCCCCACTCCTGGCTCTACCTAAGCTGATCAGAAAACCCTGCACTACCCTGATGAGCCCCAAAAAGGGCGAAACCGATCTGTAGTTGGGAATCTGATCAGCTATTATCCTGGCTTCTGCTTTAAACCCAGTGGGTGAGCTTTAGCCTATAGGATAAACCCATGTAAATGGAACAAGCCCATGTAAATGGGACTTTTCTAGGAGCCTTAAGGAATTTCTTCCCAGAATCCTGTTATGACTTATGAGAACTGAATGAAATGGGCTAAGCAGGAGAAAACATGATAGCATAACAGAGAGGGAAAGGATAAGAGAAAGTGAATAAGGAGATACCAGCAGAGAGAAAAGACAATGTTGTAGTTCAGGGGTGCAGTTCATTGTGCTGAGCAGCTGCAAGCCAATCTGCCATTTTTGCTTTATTCTGCTTTCTATTTTAGGGAATTTACGCATTAAGGTGGCTTTGCATTTATACTGCTACCTGACTGGGAAATAAATAGGAAATAGACGCTGCATTTAAATTCTGGCTATTGCGTTTATAATTAACTTTGCACTGCATTTGTATGTGGTCTGTATACATGGTCCACAAAAAGCTCCAGTAATGCATGTTTAGAAATGGTTGCCATGAAACAAACCTTGGAAATGTTGTCTGATTTATTTCTACCTATCTCACATAAAAAATTACTTGTAGTACTTTTTAGTAAAGAGGAAATAAATAAGTATAGTATAACTATGGGGTGTCGTTATAAGGGGAGTGGCCAAAAGGGCATGGTTTAAAAAAAATGTATGTAGCACACTGCAATGCTTAAGTATCTCCAGATTATACTTTGAAAATCTGGTAAGGTCCTTACCTGCATTCAGTCAAAAAAATACTTTTGATATTTTAGATTTTTATAATAGAGCCCTTTATGAAAACAATAACATGAAGCCATTTAGGTGTCACCTACATATACACATAATTATTATGCAACTATTAGCAACTATTTAGTATATTCCAATTTAAAAACAAATTCACTTGATAATGCCACTACCCTGTTATGCAATATTTTCTTAAAGGATCTTACTTTGGGACCTGGTTTTCCAGATAATCCTATGTTTCCCTGTAAAACAAAACAAAAACAAAATCAGTTTCATCAGCAGGGTAATCATTTTTTATACATAAAATGACTGCAAAATGATGTGCTTCTGCAAGTCCTTGTGCCTCCCTATGCCTCAGACTTATATTGGCTCAAAATGGCTGCATAACTCAGTGTAAAGTGTTTTTTACTGTTATTCATGCTCCATTATAAAGATTCAAAGAAGTATTGTAATTATATTAACAATTCTATTCAGGGGGTATCCATTTACAGTACATGGAAAATATTTTATATAAATACAGGTTTGGGATCTATTATGTGGAATATTTGGTACCTGGAACTTTCTGGATAAGGGGTCTTTATGTAATTTGGATCATAACACCTTAAATCTGCTAAACAACATTTAAACAATAAATAAACCCAATAGGATTTTTTTTCCATCAATATAGATTATGTATCTTAGTTACCATCAAGTATAAGGCACTTATACTTGATGGAAATTGGACTATAAAACATGGCCCTTTTGTAGTTTCGGCTTCCCGGATAAGGGATCCTATACCTGTATTATGTCTTATTATTTACATTATTTAATGATTGTAGTTTTACATTTCACTTCCTAAAGTAGATTTAATAGCAGCTCTACTGTTAATTTACTGTACTTACTCTGTCACCTGGATCTCCCTTTAATCCAGGCTGCCCAGGTATACCATATCCTGGTTCTCCCTAAGAAAATAATTTCACAAATAAAATGCTTTAAAAAAACATGACAGCAAAACTGAAAGCATTTTTTAGAAATCATTACAGTGATGTACAATATTTCCCAGCAATATGCTGTATATGCATTGTAAGGGACCTGTTTGTTCGTAATTGTGTAAATATTATATAAATCAATTATTAAATATGTATATGCATTGTAAGACACCTGTTTGTTGGTAATTATGTAAATATTATATAAATCAATTATTAAATATGTATATGCATTGTATGGAACCTGTTTGTTGGTGATTATGTAAATATTATATAAATCAATTATTAAATATGTATATGCATTGTATGGAACCTGTTTGTTGGTAATTATGTAAATATTATATAAATCAATTATTAAATATGTATATGCATTGTATGGAACCTGTTTGTTGGTGAGTATGCACTGCACAAGGCTTAGCTGCTCGTCAGCAATCACAAAACTACAATATGCATATTTTTAGTCCCAAGTGGGATTGCTGGGATTTCTCTTACAGCTTGATCTCTACAGTATTTCTCTGCATAAAAATAAGAACTAAAAAAATAAAGCATTTAAATCATTAAAAAAAATTTCTTCTCACCAAATATTTCTTTTTCAGCAATGGGTAACCTTTTAATTGTAACATTCAATGATGTAAAAATAAAACGCTGGGACCCCCTGCAGAAGAATCTTTGGAGGGGCCAAGCATGCAGAGCAATCTACCCCCTGCAGCCCTCTGCTCGTGTCCCCACCCACTCGTGCCATGGTAGGAAAGCAGTTGCAGGGGATTTTCTTAACTAGAGGAAGTGGACCCCATGGTCCTGGCCCCCTATTCCTTTATAGTTATGCCAATATTAACATTGCTGTAGAAATTGATCTAAGGAAATTCCCTATTATACTGTATTGCTAACTAGTGATGAGTATATTTTTTCACCAGACTTGGATTTGCAGTGAATTTCTGCATTTTGGCAAAATTTTGCCTTAAAAATTCACGGTTGCATCAAAAAAAGACGCAATCACATCAAAATAGCAGCGGTTATGTGAAAATAGCCATGGTAGCTTTAAAATAAGTGCTGATGCGTCAAAAAAAGGTGTGTGGGTCAAAAAAAACATGCCATCCGTTTCATAAATTTATCACTGTTTCATAAATTTTTCCATAGTTTTGCGAAATTTTCCTAAAAGCAAAATGGGACAGATTCGCTCATCACTATAGCTAACTTATATTTCTATTATTTAACTTATTTCTATAGTTCAGCTGGTGTTGTATAGCTGCAAGAAATCCTCCATGATAACCGCCCAGGTAAAATGTAAAGACTGATTTATAAAAAGGTGTGGTCAGACAGGCTATGATATATATATTTGTATACCTTAATTCCTTTATCTCCTTGACTTCCCATAATGCCTTTAGGTCCAATTGGCCCAACTGGTCCAATATCACCCTGTCAATGCATTAGATTACAATTACCAGGAAAAAACAGTAAATAAAAGATAAGTTCAAAATTCATTTACAGAGCCACATTCCTACAAAACAGGTTATAAAAATAATCAACAATCATGTATTTCGAAAAATGTACCCAGCATTTGTAAATACAAAAAAGGTAAAACTTATTATGTGGTCAGTGCAAAAAAAACAGTAACTATGGCCTTAAGAGCGCAGAGTGAAATGATATTTTCTTTTTAAAGACAGTATGATTTTTTTATTTTATTATTGACAGTAACTAAAAATGCTATTTCTGGCAGATAGGTCAGAGTACAAAATGTCTTTGGAACTCTATGGGACATATACTAATGTTCGTATTTCTTTTTTTCCCTCAATTTCTGTTTTTTGAGCTAAATCTTAAATTTTTTGTTTAAAAAAACAACACAAATTTTTGTGATTTATTAAGCACAAAACCACAAAAACAAAAAAAGTGTTATTTGTTGTTTTAAAAACCTCTAAAACCATGAAAATCAAAATGTTATTAAATCTGCCCCAGTATAATTAATTCATTTTTGTTGTATTATCTGTGTTTATCTAATGTACACACAACAATCAAAACTGACCCTTGTATGCTACCCTTGTAACATCTGGGTACACATAGATGTATTTATGTAAAAGAGCCAGTAACTCTGTTCTAAACTTCTTAAGGTCCCCATACACGGGACGATTGTGGCTGCCGATTCGGCAGCTTATCGGCCCGTGTAGGGGCAGAAACGACGGCCATACCCGACCAATATCTGGCCTGAAATTGCCATATATCGATCGGGCAGGTTAAAAGATTCATTCGGATCGGGGACCGCATTGGCTCGTTGATGCGGTCTCCGAACTGACTGCCCCATTGCCGCCATTATAATTCGATTGTTTGGCCCCAGGGCCAAACTATCGAACTAGCCTACATGTTCCCTGATATTGCCCACCCGTAGGTGGGGATATTGGGTGAAGATCCGCTCACTGGGCGACCTCGCCAAGCGAGCGAATCTTCACGTGTATGGGCACCTTTAGTGAGGCATCTCTGCCACAGTAGTTACAGGTCTGTGGCATCCCTTAGTGTAATAACACAGCGCTTTTAAACAAATTAAAATTGTTATATGGCACATTAAATAAATGTGCTTTTAGTAGGTCATATAAAATTAAGTATACTTACTCTGGCACCTTTTTTACCAGAAGGCCCAATTACCTGTTGGGTGTAAGAATCATTAACAATTAGAGAGGCACATAAAAGGCATCATTTTCATATTTTCATATAGTTGCACTCGACACCACTCAGTCCTTCCTGCCTTTCCATTCCGAATATAGTGCTACTGTTGCAGGGGAATCCTGGAGTTACTATCATCTCCTGACAAGGTAGAAATGATGGCTGGCAAACTACAGTGCAATTTCGTCCAATTTGTTGTTGTGAGGGGCCCCGTTATTTAGGATGGTGGCCCTCTGTGTATAAATGTATATATATATAGATACGAGTTATGGAAGCACTCCTTCAATGTGTTCTCGATACCCGGGTGCCAGAGCAAATAATGTAAAGCAGTAGAATAAAGTGACAGCACTCACGGGAATTTTTCATAATCAAAAAAATAGAGATAAGAAAAATCAAGTTACGTTGAGGTGAGGTTTTATTGATCCTACGTTTCGGTTTCTTACTGGGACCTTCGTCATCCCTGACGAAGGTTCCAGTAAGAAACCGAAACGTAGGATCAATAAAACCTCACCTCAACGTAACTCGATTTTTGTTATCTCTATTTTTTTGATTATGAAAAATTCCCGTGAGTGCTGTCACTTTGTTCTACTGTATATATATATATGTATAATAGATTTAAATAACATCTTGCAATACTGTCTCACAGAACTCAATATCGACATCGCGCCTCTACTCCCTCCGGAGGCTCAACCCCAGGCAGACCAGGCTCAAGGACCTGCCCAGGCCCCCGAGGCCCCAGGTCCTGCCCAGGCCCCCGAGGCCCCAGGACAAAGCCAGGCCCCAGGACCAAGCCAGGCCCCAGGACCCAGCAAGGCCCCAGGACTAAGCCAGGTCCCCGAGGATGAGGAGGCAGAGGAGGCCCCCGAGGCCGAGGAGGCCATGGAGGCCCCGGACACCCCCCCCTTTACTCCTCCCCCAGTTTGAGTCCACTTTCCCCGGCCCTTGGGTTCCCCCCCCAGCCCCCCGGATGCCAGCCACCAGGTTCTCCTGCCGAGGAAGGCCCACAACATCGGTCCATGCAGGAGGACCTGGACAATATGAGGGCTGAGCTGGCCCAGCTCCGGGGGGAAGTTGCTGAACTCAGGAGGGACTTTGAGGAACTCAAGGGCAGCAAGCCCTAAGTTTTTCCCCCCCCCCCTTTTTTATTTTAAGTAAAAGTTTTTAGTTTTATACTTTTGAACTGAGTAATGTGTCATTATTTATCCTTCATTGATATGGTATTCTATACTTTCATGTAGTTTCCCCTACACTCTTACATTTATCAGTAACAGCATCAATATGCTACAGTATATGGTTTAAATGTTTGCAAATATTTTGGCAACAATTTTGTCTTTAGCCCATTTTGCTGAATAGTAAAACTTGCGTTAATTAGTACGTAGCGTATTTTCTGGCGAGTGTGATAACTGCCAATCCAATGTTTTGTTGCCAGAATAATTGCAATATTATATTTGTCCCCGTTTAATAAAGTGCCCATAACATATTTGCCATTTATTCTGTGTCTAAAATCTCTAACTTAATTTAAGCCACTTTAGCTAACGGACCCCTAAGTATTTGGCTAAATATTCTTAAATGCCCCCCCCCCATTTTATTATCTCTAGCACTTCTTTTTTTTCTTACTTATATTTTTATTGGTTTTTTGGGGGTTTTTTTTGCAAATAAACATTTATACAACAAGTCTCTAGCACTCTGTGCTCTCCCAGGGCAAAATGTCGGCATTTTTATGCTGCCGATTGTCGCCTGCGTAATGTCACGACAATTAGCGCATGCGATAAATAGCGTGCACGCTATTTATCGCGACAAGGATATCGCATGAAATACCGCGCATAAAATAGCGCGAGTGTACTATTAGTGAATCGTGCGAAAAGTCGCCAAAATTAAGAAGCGGTAAAATTTTTAATGCACGCTAAAAATAGTGCACGTTATTTCGCACTTTAGTGAATCGGGCCCATAGAGAGCTGTGCTGAGATTTACATGCAGGATAGGTGGAACAAGGTGAATGATTGTCTGTATAGCGATATTTCAAATTGGAGGTTGTTTCTTTGAAAATAAGTGTGAGGGGATATGGCTTTAATTTGAAGCAGCCTAAGGGGTTCTGCATGGTGAGGGCAGTGAGGTTGTGAAATGCCCTTCCAAGTGATGTTGTGATGGCAGATTCTGTTAATGCCTTTTAGAGGGGCTTGGGTGAGTTCTTGAACAAGCATATCCAAGGCTATTGTAATACTAAAATCTACAGTTAGTATTGACGTTGGTATATATATAGTTTATGTATGGGAGTGTATAAATAAATCAGTATGTGTTCGTGTGTGTGCGCTGGGGTTTGCTCGGAAGGATTGAACCCAACTTAATTATGTAACTATGGAAGGATAAAGCATGCCATTTATTTCTGATGGAGAAATGATATCCAAGAGTAAACATGCCCAGCAAACCCAGGCCATCTTATCCAATCCACAGGTTAATCTGATTAAATGATTAGTTAACGAAGTGAAAACAATATCAGAGCATTTATAATATTTACCCCCATAGCAGGAGCGCCAGGAAAACCTTGCAACCCCTAGAAATGAAAGTGAAAATGTTTATCGATTGGTAACCAGACAAACTCATTTTTATATCAGCCACACCCACTCATTAGATTCCTTGTCCTGCCTATAGACTCTGGATTACTCAGTAGCAGAAATATTTTTTGAATATTTCAGAATATCTCCCAGCTCTAGTGACCTTAATTCCTGCAAAATTTGTGACTTGCTGTTACCTCTGACAGATAAAAAATATGCTGCTTCATGACTCATGAAACATGAGACATTGATATTCTGATCCTATTTAGACTGAACCCCAATGTAGTATAACCGTGTCTCTAAACCAGCAACTCTTTCATCAGGGATCAGTGATCACACAGATTAGCTCAAAAACCACAACACCCACAGTTAGAGTGGCTTTAGTACAGGAAAGTGAGGTGTTAGGAGCGTGTTTGGGCAAGTAACGGTTCAAACTTAAAACAGGGCCTCTCCCAGTAGGTAACCCACTCGCACTACCTCCCCAGTAGGTAAAGTCACTGCACTAACAAATCTATTTGTTACATAACCGGAACAGGTCAGGCTACATGTAGGTTTAAAAAATGGAGGAGACTTTTGGGACACGTTAAGAACCCATGGAGCCAGTGGAAAGCCCATAGCATCGATTTGGTAATCCGAAGTCGAGTGAAGTTTCCTTATACAGGCAACTTTGCACAACCTCAGAAAACAAAGTGATTGAAAGGGCTTTTCACCGGTGACTTCTATTGTTGCTAGTGGAAAGCCTTTTTCAGGGAGGTTTGTCACCTACAATAGAAGAGATCTATCACGGGCGACTAACTATTTCCTATCTTGATTTGTTCACTGTCATATGCAATATAAATCTTACCTGATCCCCCTTTTGCCCCATTGGTCCAGAGAGACCCTATTGAAAAAGTAATAATAGCAAATAAATCAAGCAGGCATACATACATTTTGAGCCACTGTTTATGCAATATACTGGTGCTAGTGGCTAAGCCAAAGTAACTGTACTGTTCTGTATGTAAATTACATCAAGCAGCATCATAGGGCAAACAGTAATAAAACTAGTGTGCTGTAAACAGTCCGGGAGCATTTACCATACTAGTATTCAACAGAAATTGGTTTTCTGAATACACCCTCATAATTTCTTGCAAGCATGGGTAAAGGTTATGCATGATGCCATATTCAGATAACTGTGCCGAGGGTGATATCATAATATTAATATAAAGCTAATCTTTTACTTACAGCTATTCCAGGAGGACCAGTCATTCCCATAGCACCATGTTCTCCCTTTAATTAAAAAAAAAAATAAAAATCCAGAGTTAACACATAAGAGCCAAATGATTTGGTTAAACAATAAACAAAATGGCAATAAAACCTACAATGTGAGACAAAACTCTGGCTTTTTCTTCTAAAACATAGTGATTTGCTGCAAGAGTGAGTGGTGTTTGGCTCATTGGCATCCCCAAGCACAGCCAGGAAGTACTTTTGGCAAGTGTTAACTAAACTCCCTGGCATCTGACAGTGCTGTGCTTTGTGCACACCAAATTGTAATCAGGTGCACTTACTGTACATCTAGCCCTTCTAGTTAATAAGGGTCTGCCATGTCTAGGAATCGCTTTGTTTAAATAGTTTTGCTGTTTAAATATAGTATTGGTAGATCTGTCACTCAAAGCGCAACACTTTGACACTTTGGACTCCATTCTAGGTTCTGGGTGCAAATCCAGTGGGTGAAATGGATATAGTGAAAAAAACTTAACTGTACCATTTAATCTAGGATATGAACAAGAGACTTAAAGGCCCATGTCTGGGACTTTTTTGGCCTGGCATGACATCAAATAAATATGAAATAAATATAAAAAAGGGCTGTATTTCTTGTTTTTCTGGAATGCACTCTGATGCAGAATTTGGAGGCAATTAACAAAGAATAGCAAATGTAAATGATGCCCTCCTTTCCTAAGAAATGGGCTACTTTCAGTTTTTAAAAGTAACTCCCACCTTTTCACCCTTTTCACCATCTTGACCTTTTTTACCCTAGAAAGAGCAAGAAAACTTAATTAGAAAACTGTTTTCTAAAATGTAAAACAGACATGGACATAATGATTAGTCCAGGAAGCCATTTTAAATTTTTACAAAATTCTGCTTGATTTTTTTAACTTTCAATGATAATTGATTTATTAATGTCAGTGATTAAGGGGCTGTTTTTTATATTTTTGAAATATGAGCCTAGGTAATTATGAATAATTCAAAACATTTTCATATTTTCCCTGTTTCCTGACTGTTATCGAACTGTATTGATACTGAGCTATAATAAACCTCCCCATGAGATATTGGTTGAAATTGCATATTTTATTAGGGGCTGATTTACTAAGACACGAATTCGAATCCGAATTGGAAAAATTCCGATTGGAAAACGAACATTTTGCGACTTTTTCGTATTCTTTGCGATTTTTTCGGCGCCTTTACGACTTTTCGGAAATTATCGCGACTTTTTCGTTACCAATACGATTTGCGCGAAAAAACGCGAGTTTTTCGTAGCCATTTGGTAATTTATATATCTTTGGTAATTGGGAGCACCTGTAACCAAGCATAAACAATTTCCCTTTGGGATTAATAAAGTTTTTTGAATCTTGAATCTTGAAAGTTGCGCAAAATCTGGCGATTTTTTCGTAGCGTTAAAACTTGCGCGAAAAGTCGCGCCTTTTTCGTAGTGTTAAAACTTAAAAGGCGCGACGTTTCGCGCAAGTTTTAACTATACGAAAAAATCGCGACTTTTCGCACAAGTTTTAACAAACCGAAAAAATCTCCAGATTTTGCGCAACTTTCGGAATGGCTACGAAAAACGCGCATTTTTTCGCGCAAATCGTATTGGTAACGAAAAAGTCGCGATAATTTCCGAAAAAAATCGCAAAATACCGATCATTACGAAAAAAAC
This sequence comes from Xenopus tropicalis, assembly GCF_000004195.4. Lineage (NCBI taxonomy): Eukaryota > Metazoa > Chordata > Amphibia > Anura > Pipidae > Xenopus > Xenopus tropicalis. The sequence goes on along the minus strand of NC_030679.2, from coordinate 86,515,235 downwards.
GCAATCGGATGGGTTAGTAAATGTGCCCCTTAGTGTACAGTTTAATGTTTTGAACATTTTATAATATAGAAAATTGTCCTAGATGCTTTCATTTGTATTATCAACAACTTTGTTCTGAGGCGCATGACAAATCACTTCTCATTTAAGGCATGATTTTCTTCTCAAAACTTGAAAAAATTAACTCCAAAGTTTGCCTTCATCCACAGGAAAGCCACTCTAACATTAACACTTGATTGTTATATTTTTAATGGAACCATTTAATACGTAAACACTTTGTCCATGGATGTTTGCATTTTTACTTTATAAATTAAGGCCTATCTATTTAGAATTGGCATATTGTCATATTACAAAATCCATGGCAGAAAACAAATTTAACACACACTAATGGAGATATATGTCCAAGGAGTCAAGACCTTCTTACCCTTAAACCTGCGACACCTTCTACACCTTGTATTCCTTGAGTACCCTAAATAAATATAAAATACATAGCATGAGTTTGTTGTAAAATTAAAAAAGGGGCATAAGAAAGTAATGTAATTTAAGGATTATTGGAACTCCAGTGCAATTTTTTTTATTAATGGAAGAACGTGTAAGTAGTATTTGTTGGTCCTTTTTACACTGCTTTTTACACTGCTGTTTCTGTAGGAAAAGACAGCTCTTCTCTACACATTGTTTTGTGGGTGGCGCATAAGCAGTCACAACCAGCAGCACAGTTAATAGAAAACGACAACAAATTCTGGTTTAAAAAGAAATTCCATCTACAAATAACTTTAAAACACAGAAAATTTTATTATGAATGTATATTGTAAAGTTCAGACTAATTTTCTTCAATTAAGTAAAACATAATTTGAGTGCAATTCTCCTTTTGAAATGTGGTTAGTTTTTCTTAACATTTTCAGTATATTCAGCTATTGGGGAATGCAAGTTCACCAACAGTTAGAAAGTCATAAACTGAACGTATTGCTGAAATCTATATGTTGTTCATTTACTAAGTGCAATGTAAAGCAACATCATAATGGAATCATGCACTCAGTACTTAACAGCCATTTTGGGAATTTTTGTCAGCAGGATATTGGTCCAATCTACATGAGGGAGGAACAGCTAAGCTATATAAAAGAGCAATACATGATTTATTACCATGTTGAAATAATGCATCTGATACATCATCGGGTGAGATTGGAGCTCACTACAGAAAAACATAATTGGCACAGACCAGGATAGCCACGTTTCAGGTCTGAAACCTGAAGATGTTGCTATTCTGGTATGTGAATAAAGGTGTTTTTTTAAAATATTGAATTTGGAGTGCTGTTAATAATTTGATGGTTTCAGAGAGTGAACTAAAGGGGCTAAAAAGGATCTACACTGTAATATGTCAGTGGTGAAATGTGTAAAGGGATAACTGGGTCCTAATAGCAGCACAGATTGTGATATACTCAAGTCAAATAAGTGCCAATGAGCTCTCACAATATGGTCCCTGTGTACTGTGAAGGCTGCAGTTTTGCTTAGCACTCAGCTGTGTGACATCTAGATAAAGGGGAAATATTTTAAGGCACCAGCTAGGGTCCCATGTACAAGGACATGGGTAAATGTGTGCAGGCATGTGTGATATTAGTGGTTCATATAGAGGGGGAAGTTAATTGTCTAAGCACACATTACAGTGTTTTTTTAAGATAATGGAATATAATAATTGGTTGGTTGGCAGCCTGCATGCCTAAAGGTGGCCATACACGCTAAGATCCACTCGTTTGGCGAGGTCGCTAAGCCAGCGGATCTTCTCCTGACATCCCCACCTATGGGTGGGCAATATTGGGCTAATTTGGTTGTTTGGCTCTGGGGCCAAACAATCGAATTAGAACGACGGGTATAGGCGTCTGTCAGTTTGGGGACCGTATCGACTCCCTGATCCGACTAAATTTTACATCTGTTCGATCGAGATCTGGACGATTTGAGGCCAGATGTCGGTCGGGCAGGCCCGTCGTTAGTGTCCATACACGGACCGATAAGCTGCCGAATCAGACTAAGGGACTGATATCGGCAGCTACAATCGGCCTGTGTATGGCCACCTTAAGAGTTCTCATACCCTTGAAGGAGTCCAACCCTTGTGCAGGAAAAGGCAAAACTTTGTCATTCCAGCTGCTGAGACTACAACTGACAGCTTATCTCTGCGTGGATTTGTAGCTTTGCAACAGTTGGCATGAACGAAAAACATGGCTGTGTTGTAAGCTATATTGTTATAAACAGTGCTCACTGTGGACATAATAATAGGTACTTATGGTTGTTACCAGCATTAATAAAGAAAAATGCAACTCCCAGTACCCTATGACTGCATGTCAAATAACCTAAAGCAGTGACAAGCTTCAGAACTACAAGCAGAAATATTTCTGCATCGTTCCATATATATATATAAAAAATGAGTTGATGAGAATGCACAAAATAATGGCACGTTTGCGCACTGACCCTCTGTGGAAGGTTCTGATCTACAATTCATAGAAGCAAACCAATTCAGACAATGCACATGTGCAAAATAGTGGCATTTGCCAGTTATATCTGATGCCATACCTTCTGTCCTTGAGGGCCAGGAAGTCCAATGACACCCTAAAAAAATGTAAAACGAAGTAGAATTATCAGCTGGTATTACCTCTTTTACACATTACACAGGAATCCTTGCATCATATGCTTTCCTTTAAGTTGCATTTTGTATCTACACATTTCCCCCTTATTTCTATTCCAGTCACTACTGCTGTGGGCTTATACTTCATATACTAACTAAAACCAATGCAATTCTAGGATGACTAATATAGATATTAAGCATATGCATATGATACAAATAAACTCCAAAGTATATGCTCACCCACCTTTTCACCTGTTATACCCTTTAAACCAGGTAATCCAGGGATTCCAATACCAGCCTCCCCCTGAAACAGATCATTTTTATTAATGCAGATAAAACAGTTGTAAGAATAGCAATGAAGATGTACATTTTTTATATACACCTGTTGGTAGGTTTAACTAAGATCTAAGAAACTATGAGAGAGAAGAAAAAAAGATGTCCTGTTACACAGTTATATTTGATGGGTTAATCTTGTTTGCTTTGAATTAAGATTTGCAACTTTGGTTTTGCCTCTATGCTGCTTCTCTTGAAAACTGGACCAGGGCAACTGCTGCCAAACCTGACCTGGAGCACTCAGCTAAATGCTGCTTCATTCCCCTGGTGACTTGAGTGGAGCTGGATCTTTATAGACATTGCTAATTAATTCATTGGGTCCCAAAACCAACCTAATTTGAATAGGGCTATAATCTTATATAAAAACGTACTAAGCCCAGGAAATATTACCTTGTCTCCTTTAATTCCATGAATTCCTGGAGAGCCATCAAGCCCAATTGGGCCAGGTAAGCCAGCTCTTCCCTAAAATATAAAATCATATAATATCACTGTTTGCTTATCAGTTATTACCATGTATTGTTCTTACTACAACTACAACTCATAGAGGCAAATTTATTATTCATCAAGGGTTGGTTTGGCCACCTAAAACCTGGCAAGCTTTTAAGTCTTTGAAAAAACATCACAAATAAATAAATCACAAGGGAGAATAAGAACTTAGTCCAATTTTTTATATAGTTTTACACAAACCCAACCCCTAATTAATAATAATAAATCTGCCTCTATGAGTTGTAGTTGTAATATGATAAACTGTTGTCATAATTTTTGCTTGAAAAGAAAACTAAAAGTACATCAATATATTAAATTATTAAAATAAAATATTTTAGTACAATAAAAAACTACAAAGACTGGTAACCCATAACAACCGATCAAATTGGTGACCAGTGTACTGATTGCTTGCTAGGGATTAGTAAACCTAGAGCAAACTTTGTGCCTGCTATTACAATTGCCTTGTAATCTGCAGCTTAGTTTAGAAGAGAAGTAAGAAGGTATAATGAATTTTCAAGCAATAAATTACTTTTAGGGTGAAGACACACTGAGCTACTAGTAGCAGCTACTTTTTCACGGGTACTAAACTCCAGAAAATACCCTGCCATAGACAATACTGAGAATTGCCTCTGCTAAAACACACATAGACAGTTATCAGTAAATGATCAGCATTGTCTATTTTAGTAGCCACGACAAGTAGCTGCTACTAGTAGCTCTGTGTGTCTTCACCCTTAAGGGCTCTGGCACACGGGGGAGATTAGTCGCCCGCGATTAACTCCCTGTTAACTCCCGGCGGCGTGATTTCGCGCAAATCGCCCCGCCGCGTCTGCCATCCCGCCGGCGACTTACATGTTCGCCGGTGGGATGGCAGAGGTAGGCAACTCGGGGAGATTAGTCGCCCGCGAACAGGGAGTTAATCGCGGGCGACTAATCTCCCCCGTGTGCCAGAGCCCTAAGGTTATAATTTGTCTTGCATGGTATCCTCACATAAACTTAAGATTTAATGACGCACAGGTAAAAATATCTTTGCAAAATAAATAATGACATATAAATTGATATTGAACAGCTTACTGCATCCCCCTGGTCTCCTTTATCTCCTTTTGGTCCACTTTTTCCACGAGGACCCTAAAGGTAAGAATGTGTTTTGTAAAAACAGGTAGTGATTGTGTCAGTAATTCATCAACAGCATCAAAAATAATAGGATAAACATTTCACATGAAGAATATTTATGATTACATTTACATGAATCATTGTTATAACAGCATGACTCTTCATTCATCAAAGAATATAAAATCCAACATGCTTCAGCACACTGAGCAAAGGAAATGTTACTGCCACTTAAATCAACCATAAAAATTATAAAAAGACCAGTGTAACTATCATATTCACCTGATAACAGGGTTATCATGAGTTCTAAACTGAACTGTACTGAATGATGGAAAGACTATAAAGGACTCATGATATATTCAGAAATAAAAATATACCACACCCTCATGGAAACACAACAGCATTCAGATGAGAAGAAATACAGTAGCTGAGCACAAAATACACACATATACAGTAAGAGAACAAGAAAATTAAGGAATAAGATAAGTGTGAAATGGTAAAGCTGTAATTTTACCCAGGCTAAATATTGTAATCCCCATAAACCTGCTGCTATGAATATATGTTATGTCATTTAAGTGTCCTGCTCACCTGGCTCCCTGTTTCACCAGGTTCCCCCTAAAATAAAAGATGAATTGGTTCATCAGCCACCACAATTCAATTCAATACAAGAAATAGGTACCTTAAACATGCTTTACAAATTACTAAAAATTCACAAAATACTTTGTACCAAGGTGTAAAAGCAACATAATTCTTATATAAATGAGAAAACCCTCCTGTACCATATTTTGTTTGAGTTCTGGAAACATCATTATAATAGTGAGTCTAACAATTACAGTAACACTATTTAATATCTTGTGAATTTGTAAACGCAAAACGGATGATCTTTCTTTTGTCTCTCTGCTTTATTTTAGTTAACAGTGTCCCCTTCATTAGTGGCTCCCTACATCCCTACAATCAGCAGTAGAAAAGCCAGTAAAAAAGAATGTAAAAAATAATGTATGCATATCATAATTTCTAGAGGGTTTGACCCATTACCCTTTTGAGCACACGGATTTTACACCAACCTTTATAGAAGTTCCTGGAGGTCCCTGAGGTCCAGGAAATCCTGGAAGTCCAGGTGGTCCTGGTAGCCCTGGAACCCCAGGCTGTCCTTTGGGTCCCTACAAAGTAATAGATAACACGTGTTCAAATCATAGAGAGGCAGCAATCTTTGAACAATATATCAAACAGTTAAAAACATAAGTCTTTTTAAAGCACTGGTTACAGAATGCTTAGCTAAGCAGTAGATACTTCAATTTCCCCCTATTCCATACCAGCCAGGTGGCCACTTCTTCTCAGCAATGATGGGATTCTATAGAATTATTATGCTTTAGGTCTGCTGGAGGACTTTGTACCAAACTAAACAGTTTTCTACCCAGAATAAACTATATGACAATGTTTGTTCACCCATGGAAGGGTTCAGTTAACATTGGCGACTATTTATCTTTATATAAAAAAGTAGGTAACTTACTGTATCTACATCCTAATGAAGACACAACCCTTGTGAAAAGCTCTTTCTAAGTGATGTACATATTTTCTAAGATCAATATGTTTATTTCCATTTTAGGTAGTAACAAAACTATAGTATACAGTCTAATAAAGTCTAGTGGGGTTTTTAGAATCTTACCAGCTTAACACTTCTGGCAAACACATGGTGCATACATAAACATAACTTATTTTTGCCTTTCTAAATTATGTAAAATGTTTCATTTCTGTGTATGACTTACGAGAAAATGTTAGAATTTAAATTGAAAAAAATACTTTAATATGTTTTATTTTATTGTAAGCTTAGTTGATGCAAGAATAGGAAATGCCTTATCTGTACTGAGAGGGCCACTGACATTAGAGTTTGCACTAGTTTTAGTCTACAAAATAGAAATTCTGAGGAAGCAGTGTAAAAACATAAATGCCAGTAATTTTCACACACCTACAATTGTTATTGTAATTTTAGAAGTGATATTTCGAATAGGTGTGGCCGCAGATTTAATAGGTCAAATAATTACTTACAGGAGACCCAGGTATTGCACTTAGACCAGCCATTCCATCAACTCCTCCTAGTATATAGCCTGGTTCTCCCTGTGTGCAAAGGAAGAAAAAAAGTGAGTTTATAAAACAAAGGTTAACAGACATGGACACTTTAGAAGCCAATGGAGGAGCAACAAAAGACAGCTTATTTTTTGCCTTGATAATACTGAGCAGGTTGACTTTTTTGAACCATATATTAACTGCAAGCTGGTTTTTAGCTGCTGAGGGCTGGTTAAAGCTAAACACAATGTTGTGTAGGAAAGGGGCTTGAATCCAGAATGTATAAAACCCTCTGCTGTAGAGTTATGAAAAATGTAATAATTAGAGACTAAAAACAGCTTACAGTTTGTCATTTTCATATTATAATGTATTGTGATACAGAGTTAGCTCTAATTAAACATGATAATAGTGAATGTATTGTATCTATTCTGTCAATATTTATTTAATAAGCAATATTATGGTTTTTTTTTAATTGTATGTACCAGTGCAGTATAAGGTGAAGGTCTAGGATTAAGGCCATTTATAATCTTAAACCACATTTAATGTTTTTAATGTTTAAAAATGATATTATTTATTTAAAGTAGAGCCTAGTCAGCAGCGGACATTGTTTTTAGCATCTTTTCCATTTAGGTCCAGCTTCATTTGTAACGCTTACCTACAATCTGCTGTGGTAAGAGTGGATTGGTTATTTCCCACCAATTTTTTGATACAGTACTACTTTTTTAAAAAGGTAATGTTAAAAAGTAATATCTGCATATATCAGTCTTCCATATATTATGCAGTTGAACTTTTTCCTATTATTATACTGATGCACTTATTTGTTCTTCTCTACCATGCATAGGCATACGCTACGGCTGCCACCAATAGGTTGTTTGCCTTTAACCTGGCCTTTTAAAACACAAATAAATGAAATCTATAATAACTACTATTTATATAAACCAAATTATGTCTATACTCCATTATACCATGATATACCCAAACTACAATATTGTCTCATAATCAATAATTGAAAGTGGCAGCCCTGACAGAGTCCAAAAAATATTCACTTTTAGAACAAATATATACATACCCTGTCTCCTTTGGGACCTGGCTGACCTGGATATCCTTGGGGGCCCTGACAGGAGGAGAAATATATTGATTAACATGATATATCAGAACGCCATGAGGCTAAGTTAATGGCCCAGTTACTATGAAAGGACAAGCTATTTTATTAATTATATATATTATATTGGTTTTTAATTAGTCCTATGTACCAGATATCCTATTTGACCTTTTATTACATATACACAGTTGATAAGGCCAAACAACCACTACTGAAATGTATATAACAATATGAGACGCAAAAAAATATATGAATGTTGTGGTATTGTTATCTGGCTTTTTGGTTTATGAATACAAGATGAGTTTACTGGTCTAACTTCTTCACACTTTTACATACGGTACCACACCGTAAGCAATATTGTGCATTATGAAATGCAGACATACAGTATAAAGGTGCACAGCTTTATATATTAGCTTCACTATGGTAGAAATCATAGTGAAGATGTGTACCATTCTGTGAAAGCTAATACTATGGAAAGGACTATGGTAATTTTATAAGCACCACAATGTCTGTTTGTGGACAACATGTTTGGCTTAGTGGTGCAATAGAAACCAACTTCTTGATGCTTCTAGACAGAGAACTGCTGATCTAACACTAATGCTAAATGGAAAATTTTAAAAAATACCATGTCCTACATTAAATGAAACATAGATTACATCCCACAAATTAAGTATGTGCATTTAAAAAAATTGTACTTGATGTCATACTTCAACTTACAATATCGCCTTGAAATCCTTTTTGTCCCTATGTGAAAAAAAGGAATATTAAAAAAATAAACTGATGGCATACCACAGACTCATTATTTAAGGTCTTCCAGGCTGCAGCATTACAGTAGATACAGTACCAACACACACACCTCTAAATCACCCTTTCAACAAGAGAACAGGAACATGCAACCAGGTCAAATTATAGACACCAAAGGGCCATTAAACATCAGAAAGCTGTTCCTACTTGTGACCTCTGCATAAACCTCTACCATAGGATATAATTATTTATTAAAATAATAATAATTCTATCTTTTTCTAGGTCAGACAATCATGAAGCAGAGATGGTACAGGTTATCCATTGTGCATTGACAACTGTGGTCTTAAAGCACTTACATCTGAGCATCAAGTTTGACTATTGCACAAAGGAAATGCTTTTCACTTAGCTGTGATCATAGCTGTTTTACCATAAGGCCAGGTGGCCCTGGGGGCCCAGTTCGACCAGGACGTCCTGGAAGGCCAGGAACACCATCTTGTCCAGGAAGACCCTAAATATTAAATAAAAATGTTTGCTGAATTATTAAGTCCAAATTGCAGAAGAACAACAACTAACCTACAACAACATTAAAATAAGTAAAATGGAAAACATAATAAGCACTCTGCACAACACATTTAGCTAACTAGTCACTTCTCTCCTTCCTCCTCTCCTGGTTGTTTTAAGTAAAGCCTAAGACTTCCATCTGTGTATTGCAAGTAGGTGGTGCTTAGTTCTGAAAATAGATATTGCTTTGTTGATATTCTAATTTAGAATAAGCTTTAGTTAGAATAAAGAAAAATATACTTTATATACTATAAAAGTAAACTTAAGTGTATACTTAGGCTAATGCTAGACAGGGCTGTCCTCGGCCTGTGTACTGTTCCATCTTTATTCTTAGTCAGCTTTAGAGTCGGCATTCAGGCACTAAGGCGCTAAGTTGACATGTATGCAGGCAAACAGAGTGGATTTTAGCTTGGAAATGTGCGAGTATGCATTTCCACCCCAAAATCCGCTCCATGTATCTGCAAACAGACTGATACAGTGCCTTTGAATGCCGAGCGGGCTGAGAAGAGCACAGGGGTTGTTTCTCAGCACTGTAGCTTGAGAAACAGCCCTATCTGGCACTATTCATAGTGAATCTTGAATCACAAATAAAGGCAACATCAAATCAATCACTATTATTTCTGTACACAAAGTAACAACTCCCTGGCAATCTTACTTACTCTCTCTCCTTTTTCTCCTTTTGAATTCAAATCAAAAGGGTCAAAGCCACCAGTCTGTAAACCTGTGAAAACCTATCAAATAAAAAACAGCACTGCATAAACATGTGAATAAATATGTTAATATTAGTGTAATATTATGGAAATGTTATTCTGTTGGATTTCAGTGAAGTTTAATTATCTACTGTATCAGTAGATAACACAGTAATGACAGATTTTAACAAAGAAATAGAGAAATTAGCCAATATTTCTGTATTTTCAGTCCTTCTCAAGATACCAAGAAAATGGAATACCGTTGTAAATAACAATATAACTATATAGCCTCTGTGGATCAGAAAATACTATGACTCAGATTTGATAAAACCAGATCATGTATGACAAAATGTGGAACGCAATTGTAAGTCTGAATATAGACATAAATATAGGAAATTAAATGTAAATCTAAATATAGAAATAAATATAGGAACTACATGCTGTGGCATTATTTTACAAGGGGTGAAACTATGGGGGAGGGGTATTTATCTGTATCATAAAAGTGAATAAAAAATATATTGCCCATAAGGCTAATGGCACATGGGAAGATTTGTCAGCCATGATAAATCTGCGGTACCATGGGCGACAAATCTCTCGAAAAGCTCTCTCATTGGCAATACAGTAAATCGCCAGTGGGAAAATAGCCGATGCTTCATTTTACAAAGTCGCCAAAGTTTCCTCACGAGTGGGAGAGGAATCTCCTCATGTGCCATTAGCCTTAAAGCATTTTTACCACCAGCACTTATAGTGGGGCCCTTGTTCAAAAAACAGGGTTAGCAAAGATTGTTTTAAAAAGTAAATGCACTTATTCAGTGATTTGGTACCTCACAAAAGGAAAAAAAACCCATATCACTGTAGGCAGAATATTTCCGCAGCTAGACACAAAAATCTGCTGACAAAAGTGGACAGGCATCTTTGAGACATACATACAGCAGTGGCAGTATACAAATAATTAAAAGGAGAAATTAAAGGATATTTACTGAATCTCCCGGTGGACCCTTTTCTCCCTATGTACAAAAAAGAACAAAAACTCTATTTAACAAATTTTGAATCAATAATGAGTTTCAGCATATTGTAGCACCCTCACAGAGCAACTGTAAGAAACTCATATACTTAAAGTTATGCACACACTGAGGAAGAATGCATAATAGCTATCCTAGATACACCTGGTAGTCAGTCTTAAATTAGGGTAAAGTGTAGAATAAAAATGTATTGCTGTCATATATATTCTTAGATATATCTCTGAATGGCTGATATAGCAAAGTTTTTCATGTACAAAAAGAAAGATTGCTAGCGCTTAGTTTGCCTTTAAAAATAATTTTTACAAAAAATGAGGTGTTAGTACCACACTTTGGCCAAAATATGTAAGCTCACATGCCACGTCAAGGTCCCTCATTGTACGTGAGTCCTACACTGTCTAATGACTTTGACTCTGTGATGCAATTAAAATAAAGTTCCCCAGCAAACAATGTGACTGAGTAGTAAGACCATGTTGCACCTACTTTTATGTGTGTGCTAATGAGCTCGGGCTTAAAAGCTCCCTGCTTTTCCACTAGAGCCTTTTTGAGCTAAAGGTAGGTAGGAGGGGCCTTGATGTGGCACGTGAGCTTACATATTTTGGCCAAAGTGTGGTACTAACACCTCATTTTTTGTAAAAATTATTTTTAAAGGCAAACTAAGCGCTGGCAATACTTCTTTCTTTTTGTATATAATTAATGGCTTTTTATCGTTTCTAGCAGCTGGTCAACTCCAGAATGTGGGTTAGACCGAGCACTGGCACAAAGGTGTTTCTAGCAGCTGGTCAACGCTACAGCGTGGGTTAGACCAAGCGCTGGCGATTTCTTTCTGTGTTTTGTGAATACATTACACTATATAAGCAAAACTTCCTCCTTTCTTGTCTAATATAAGATTGCAAACTAGGAAAGACTACTATAATTTTACGTAATAAGGTTGTCAAAAACCAAAAATTATTTTACCTTTTGTCCCTTTTGCCCCTGCAAAAAAAAAAATAAGATTTGACTTACAGTTTTCTGCATGTAATGAAAGCTAGACATTTAATCCGCGGGTGACAAAATAATAGCCGCGGGCGACAAAAGAATAGTCACAGGCGACAATTTTTTTTGCTGCACGACATTTTCGCCATTTCGCAAATTTTTCGGCAAAGCGAAACTGAACAGATTTGCTCATCACTAGTATCACTATATATATATATATTGATAACCATATTTTTATATTTTAATATGCCTATGGCTGTATTAAATGGAAGTGGAAGCAAAAAAGTGAGAAAGGTATAGAATATTAAAAACAGTGAAGGGTTGTGCTTATTGCACTGTAATCACAAAAATTACAGCCAGCTTGCACAGTACTGTGTACTAGTAAATGTTCCCTCTGTATTTTTGTATGTATGTGTGTCCAAAATGCACTGGAATACCTAGGGGACCATGGGCCCTTGCAAAAGGAGTACATGTGTATCTTTTCTGCCCATCAGGACTCAATTACTAACAAAGGTGCTAAATAGCACAAGTGCCAGTAGCAACCCATCAAAAATTATTGTTATTGTATATTATAAAATACAAAATACCGGTAATATAAAAAATCTGATTGGTTGCTATTACTGTTAAATTTTTAATATACCATCTGTGTTATTAAAGGAGAAGGAAAGGCAAAGTCACTTGGGGGTGCCAAAATGTTAGGCACCCCCAAGTGACTTAAATCACCTACCTTTTACCCCGGACTGGTGCCCCTTTTCGGAGAGAACAGCAGCAGCCCAGGGTAGCTACAGTGCTTCCTTCTTCCTGTTCGCTCGCGCGCGCGCGCATGCGCAGTGGGGTGTAGAAGCCAAACTTTAACAGAGAAGTAGGCTTTTCACTCTACTGCGCCTTCATGCCCTGTCGTGGGGTCCCGGCAAAACGAAGCAGGAAGGAGGAAGCGCTCGCAAGTAACCTGGGCTGGTGCTGTTTTCTCCTAACAGGGGCACCAGCCTGTGGTACAAGGTAAGCGATTAAAGTCACTTGGTGGTGCCTAAGATTTTGGCACCCCCAAGTGACTTACCCTTTCCTTGTCCTTTAAATCAGCTCTACTGTCTGTACATAAATCCCAGCAAATGCTAAATTTTATAAATATAGGCACATTTTTTGTGCACCTGTGTTAAAGGCCTGTGTGTATATGAAATGCAGCTTAATGTGAACAGTGGTGGGAATACAGGAAAAAAGTATCATAAGTATTAATATAATAATAGAAAATAGAACCGTACCGTTGGGCACATGGTATTTCCACAGGGTCCCTCTCGATTCCCAGGAGGAGGTTTTGGTCTTTCTGGCTCCTCTTCTTTATCTGGTGCTCTGAACTAAAGAAATATATTAATTATTCAGACCACAAGAGCACTACATATAGTAAGATGAACTGTTTTACAGCACAAACTGGAATATAACCCTTTACTGCCCACCTATACGTAGGATGTCCCATTTGCTGTCCATCTATACTTTGGCCAACTAGTTTGCTGTAGTGGGGACCTGGAATCTACAAAACTGGTTGTTACTTTGTCCCACTAAGATAGGAGACAATCAGAAATTGGCGCTTGGGTATTGACATGAAGTAAGGAGGAAATAGGCAGAATACAGTATGTGGAGCAGTTATTAGTGTAGGGAGGTCAAGTCAGGTACAAAAACAAAAATGTTCACCTTTGCAAAGACATTCTTGGCAAATCTGCAATATTGCTTTCTGCCCTGTTTCTGCCAACACTAGTAAAATTTACTACTAAAAACCCTACTTACGATAATATACACTTAAATATACAGATTTCTGTGTGCACAATAAGCTATTATGTATTACCAAATTATACAAAAATACATTTATTTACTTTACAGCACTTTTTGAAGGACATTTTTCTGTTGTCTTGGCATTAGAGAAGCAATGCTGCTGGCTCTGGGCCAGTTTAAATGTAAATATACCACTTTTTCAACAATGCTGTATATATAAATATATATATATTCCCTCTTCTTTCTTTTCAGTGACTTCTTTGTTAGCAGCAGTGCATTATAATCTAACTATTAATCCCCAAGGACCAAACATGGAGTTACTTCACTTCCCCTGATGACCCTGTTTAGCTTAAAAAAACAGCAATAATCACTTTGATTTCAGAAAATGTATGATTATAATTTATGACTGTAAAAAATGAGAAACATGTTTAGCATGTAAGTGTGATTCTTGATATTATTCTACAAACATGCAACACGTAGAACTAGCTGACAAACAAAGAACTGCTAGGGTGATTGGGGAAAACTGTTTTTTTAAATATATTGTGGAAATATTTCTGATAATGGCAAGAACCAGTTGATAATGTGCTCACCTTAGTAGGTTCTTCTTTAACTGCATGTTCGGTTTCAGTGCAAATAGCATCTATCAGATCTTGTACAATTAGAGGAAAATCATCAAATGTACTGGCAAAGAAGATGTTTTCTAAATTACGGTTCATCATCATTCCTTTCAGTTCATCCATATCTGCCCCAGCCACACCGACTGCAATCATACGAATGCCTGCAAAAAAACGATGCCATGGATTTATGGTTATGGAGTAGGTGCTATTATTGATGTAGGTTACCATAAGACATATGAAAGGAGCATAGGGGCATATTTAAGTAGTAATTATTTAAATACACAATTTTTTGCCCTAAAAAGTTTGATTTGTGGAAAATAAAAACATTAATAAATTGGTACAGGTATGGAACCCATTATCCAGCATGCTGGGGACCTGGGGTTTTCTGTATAAGGGGTCTTTCTGTAATTTGGATCTCCTACCTTAAGTCTACTAAAAAAAAATATTTAAACAGTAATTAAACCCAATAGGATGGTTTGGGCTCTAATAATGATAAATTATATCTTCGCTGGGATGGAGTACAAGGTATTGTTTTATTATTACAGCGAAAAAGGAAATCATTTTTAAAAATGTAAAATATTAGATTAAAATGGAGTCTATAGGAGATGGCCTTTCTGTAATTCAGAACTTTCTGGATATTGGGTTTCCAGATAAGGGGTCCAATACCTGTACCTAAATCTCCTCTAGGTGCAATTACCAAAAAAATGTTGAAAATAAAATCCTGTCTGAATTCCATCACGAGAGACAAGGGCAAGAGCAAGAGGATTCTCACTTGTTGCCATATGAAAATGAAGACAGATAGTGGAGAATAAAAAAGTCCTGTGCAATTTTTTGTCTGCCTCTGCAGATTTGTGCAGTGGATTTACCAAAGGCGAAATGCAGAATTTTGAGGCAAATCCGTGCTTGTTGAAAAAATTTGCTCATCACTAGTGTTTACATTTAACACTCACTCATATAATTCCGGATTTGCTTCTAAATGATCCAGGAAATTTGGAGACTGAAATGGAGAAAAAACCTTTCTGACCAGCACTGTACTATAACCAATAAACTTGCAACCTTATTTTTCCCAACTAAAATGCAACAATGCTGTCATTCAATTTTCTTTTAAATATGCCAGAATAACCTCTTCAGGTAATGAAGTCCAAAACTTTTCTGTTCTCATGATAAACAAGAGATGCTCTTGTATACTCTAGGAATACTCCAGAAAATGTTGTTGTGAGGGGCCCTGTGATTTCTGATGGTGGCCCTGCTCTATAATACTATATTTTTTTAATTGCTGGCCAACAAAATAAAATAATTAAAACAAAATAATTACCTAATACATGAGCTACTTTGGCTGGCTGTATTACATTATCCTGAGACCTTCCGTCAGTTATTAGCACAAGTATATGTGGAGCAGATGGTCTCATCCCTTTGGAAACCTGAAACATTTCCTTCAGTGCATGTCCTATACCACGACCTAAGGCAGGAGATATTAATACATAGTTATACTTAGTAGGATACAAACAGGATTTTAGCTTAAAATGTTTACTGCCTAAATAATAGTTTATTTCTTTATCATTATTATTTATTTTATTGTATATTTTTATGAATAACATCATTCTGCTTAAAACATACGCAGTACATACATTTTTGCATTAACATGTTGACATCCGAGTGACTATTTTTTGTCATTTCATGTGCACATTTTTACCTTAAATGTAAAGCTAATCGACAATAAATAATTCACAAATTTTATTTGAAGTCTATAATTATTAACTATAACTTTTTTAAATATTAATATAATAGTGCTACATTTATTAAGCATGTGTTCACAGGTTACAGGAAACAAATGAAAAGTCTGGAAAACAGCTATAAAGAACTAATATCACTTGTTTGTTTCAGTGTAGTATACTGCATGCAATATGCATTTTAAAAATGCTCTACTTTACCAGTCTTGGTGTTGCCTCCATAATACTGTAGAGCTCTGATTGCTTTCAAAACAGAATTTCTCTCCTTATACTCATTCAAGTGGAATTCTGTTCTGGGTTCTTCGCTGTACTGAACAATAGCAATCTGATAAAGAGTGGACAAAGCATTACTTATCTTTCTATTTAGGTCTCTCCTATTCATCTTCCGTCTCTCATTCAAATCACTGCCTGGTTGCTAGGGTAAAGTGGACCCCAGAAACCATACAACAGCTTAAATCCCAAACTGGGAAGCTACTAAACCTATTGCACATGGTCTCAATATATCATTTTAAAAGCAAACAACTCCTTTAATGGGGTTAGTAGCCTAATGTCAGTGTACAGTTTAAACCTTGACTGAGATGTAAAAAGCCTAATTAGCATTTATTAAGTGAGTATAATACAAACTAAAACTGAGTGGTTTTTCACACAAGAAGTATATTTTATATCATTTTTTTACATAAAATATAGCTTATCACCATTTTAAATACGGTGATAAAAACATAAGCTAATATCTTGCATTATTTTGCTGGCTTTAGCCTAATAAATCAGGCAATAATAAATTGTAGATGAAAATATCTAACAGATTTATCTCTTGAGAAAAATAAAAGCATTACTACATTGATGAATTGAGGTATATTACCTCCCATTTTTTGTGATAATGCATGTGTTAGTGAATATACCTTATTATCTACCTGTATTGCACTGATATAAATACAGGGTTCAAGATTTGCTCAATTACTTACTTTGTTATTAAAGCAATTCACCAAAGCATGTGCACTCCACAGTTATATTATGTGCAAAATATGATGTCTAATATTTTACCTGTGTTCCTTGAGGTCCAATTTTGGGAAAGTAAGAGACAATTCTGTAGAGGAAATCCTTAACCTTAATAAAATTGGATGGGCCAATGCTGGAGGACTCATCAACCAGAAATACTATGTCAGCTTTCAGTTTTGCACAAACTAGAGTGAGAGAACACATATATTATTTATTATCTGTGATCAGTGATATAACATATATGTCTAAAAACAGCTAAACAGTAGCTGAAGGTCTTTGTCTGTATTAATATGCATACATGCATTTGTATACTAAGGTATGCAGTGTTTCATATCTTGACAACAAGAAAAATAAGGGGACATACTTGAGCATTGCATACAATACCCCATTAAATAATAATTAGTTCAGGAATTAACACATTTTAAGAACAAAAAAGAGAAAATTGCCCTTATGTGCCATAGAACACATACAGAATTGACTTTGTTGTTTTAACATACCAGATATACACACAAACATGAATGTACAGTAAGAGGCTGATACTTTAGGTGGATGTAGACTTACTGGGTTCAGAAGTAGTTGTGGAAGAACCATGTGAGACAGTGCTTGTGGATTTTGCAGCTTCAGTTGTGGTGACTATGGGAGGGTGGTTGATAACTTGTGTTGTTAGGGTCCTTTGAGGTGTTGGAACAGGTATTTGAAGGGTAGGGGAAGGGTAGATCTGTTTTTTGGGGGGTCCAACTTTTACAAAGACACAGTCATATGAACATATGTTAGTGGAAACCAATCTAATATAATATGCAGCTTCACTGTACACTTTATATATACATATACACACTATATAAACATATGCCAAGATAATCTGCTATAATCAGGTGCAAAAAATGGATACTGCTTGTAATTGTCTTAATAATTGTTTAAAAAAAATAAAACTATAACATTTCATAACATCTGAATTCTAAAGCCACTAAAAACAGGATACTTGAGGACCCTAATAACTCAAAAAGGGTTATAAATCTGACACTCCCACTTAGTCAGAGGTAGTCAAGACTATATTATAAGGTGGTGGGTATGGGTATTATAAGTATTTACAAAGGGTTCCCTGTTTAAACAGGGTATGCATGGAGTTTATTAGGGCTGTGGCACACGGGGAGATTAGTCACCCGAGACTAATCCCCCCGATATGCCATCCCACCGGCGAGAATGTAAATCGTTACATTCAAGCGGCGACTAATCGCCCCATGCCACAGCCCTTAATAGGAAGCATGATAGCAGATCTCCTTGCATTACAGACATAAATGTGCTCCTCTAAGGATCTCTTTCAAAGAGACCTTAATGATTGAAGAAGAGATTATGTGAACGCTTACCGATTGTGTGTGTGATTGTTCTCTCAGGCCCTTCCATCTCTCCAAAAAGAGGCTTTATTGCAAAAATATATGACTTTCCATTCTCCAAATTCATGAGCCGGAAAGATCTATATGTTGGAGCTAACTGCTCCACGGAGGATTCTGGGTCTAATGAAAAGGTAACATAGAGGTGAGGTTTATTATTCTGTATTGCTTTTGGAAGTATTTCCCAGTATGCGCACTGCATTGCATACAATTAAAATAAATAAACCTTCAATCTACAATCTGAATCTACAATTAATTATATTTATAATTGAATTATATTTAAATACAATATTTCTATGAACTCAAATGTCAAAATGAAGTACAGTCAGCCAAATTTAATAACTGAGGTTTATGTATGTATATATATATATATATACATATATATATGCCAACCTAGGCCGGGCCTTTATGGCCTCGCCACAGATCCGGGCCTGTCTGCTGTTGGGTTTCACCACCTCAGTAAGCAAGGCCTAGGTTTCATATCTTACCTGAAGCCATCCTCCATGTTAAAATATATGAAGATGCTCCAGTGACTCCAGTCCAGCTTAATAAAACACTGTCCTCTGTGGTCTCTTTGACTTCAAAAGATTCTACTTTTGGCAAATCCACTGTGAAACAAAGAAAGTCACAATTACATTCTTATTAAGGAAAAAAAAATAATTTGACTTGAATTATTTGGTATCTTACATGTTTTTGCAGTAAGAACCACTGAACTTCCTTCCCGATTCCCGATTATCGAGGATACATAGATGCTGTAAGTGGAACTCTCCTTAAGGTCAGGGATTGTGAAAAATGACGTACCAGCAGAGACAATCTTAGAGTTTCTTGCACCACCTAGGGATTAAATGATATTTACAGATAAAGATATATTTATAGTATTTACTACAATTATATATTTGGTTTTAAAGTGGTAATAATACAGAATGGGAAATGACTGTCAACTGGGGAAGGTGATTTAGTCATCCACATTAATTACAGAGATGAGTGCAGAAAGTAAGATTTATATGACATATTACATTTTGACCATGTCTAAAGGCCCTTAATCTACAGTCATTGCTTCCCACTGACAAAAGTGGGAAAGCCTCTGCCTATGACAAACAATGGGTGACAAACAGGCACTGCTTGGAAATGTTTAGTTTGTCATATGCCATTATCCTAGCCCTACTGAGGAACAGTATGGGGTATATTTATCATGCTGTGTAAAAAGTGGAGTAAAACATCACCAGTGATGTTGTATATAGCAGCCAATCAGATGCTTTGATTTGATTTTCTAACTGTTGAAATCTAATTGCTGATTGGTTGCTCTGGGTAACATCACCAGTAATGCTTTACTCCACTTTTTACACAGCATGATAAGTATACACCTTAATGTGCTCTATAAATGGTGTTGACACATAGAGCATACCATCAAATGGTGTCCATGAGATCTTATAATGTGTTATTCCAGGTGTTTTCTTCCAAGACAGTTTCAGCATATTGACTCCAGTATCAATGATCTGCAGATCTTTCACAGGCAGTAGCTGCACAGGATTTGAGTCTACAAAAAGAAACAATCAAAATTACAGGCATGTACATGTTATTCCCTAAAGATTTTATGTACACCTAACACCCTTGGGTTGATTCACTAAAATGCGATAACGATTATCGTATGCTTTTTTTGCGTTAAAATTGAAGCAGAAAAAAAGGCGCGATTCGCTAAAGTATTATCGCATGCGCTAAGTCGCATATCGCATGCGTTAAAGGGCATGTCAACCCCAAAAAAAATTTTTTGCATAATGAAAGAAAACATAATTCTAAGCAACTTTCCAATATAAATAATTTGTAGCGCTTTAAACGTTATTTGTAAATGTAATTGCTATTGAAAGCAGCATTTGCTGAACTCCTGGTTGTTACATTTTAAACAATGTTGCAAAGGTCTGGCTTCTCCAGCAATACAGGTCAGTCAGTCTGCTGCCTTGTGTTACATTGTTTCAACAGTCTGAGCCACCAGGGCAGAGAATAGAAAGCACAGGCAAGCACTGCTTCTAATAGCAATTATAAATACAAATAACTCAAAAACCATTACAAACGTGTAATGTATACGTTTATTACAATGTAATAAATGTATATTGCAAAGCTGCTTAGAATTTTGGTTTCTTTTAGTAGGCAAAAAATTATGTTTTGCATTACCTTGTCCTTTAAATAGCGCGCAACCAAAAGCGTTAATTTTAACGCATTGTGTTAATAAGTGCGCAGAAATAATACTAACGCATGATTCACAAACACTTAGATGCGCTAAATATCGCATTAGTCTATGCGAAAATTAACACCTAATTGGGGCAGGCGGTAATTATAGAAAAGTACAGTTCATGAGCTTTTGGCAACACAACATGGAC
Organism: Xenopus tropicalis; assembly: GCF_000004195.4. Classification (NCBI taxonomy): domain Eukaryota; kingdom Metazoa; phylum Chordata; class Amphibia; order Anura; family Pipidae; genus Xenopus; species Xenopus tropicalis. The sequence goes on along the minus strand of NC_030679.2, from coordinate 86,494,674 downwards.
TTTGCAGTGGGATTTATTTAAGTATGTGTTGGCCCTAGAGTGATGCAGCCTCCAGTATTCAGGGAAATGGGCATTTTCAGAACAGTAGATTTCTGAAAGTAATGGCGTGTATGGCTAATATGGCGTGCGTTTTTTCGCACGCAGTGACAATTTGTGCGCGCTGCATTAATTAGCATGTGTTGCATCAAATACCGCATGTGTGGCTTAATGCAAACAGCATCGCGTCTAAATTAACGCAAGTATCCTTTTAGTGAATCGTACGTTAAGACACGAAAAATAAGACACAATAAAATTTTTAGCGCATGCTATATATAGCGCTAGAAATATCGACCTTTAGTGAATCAACCCTTTAGAATCTATTCTAATAAAAATGATAACAAAACAAATTAAGCATTATCTTTGCTCTTTTTCCATTAATTTGAAGAACAACAGGGTATTTTATTGGGTTAGGGTTATGAAGCAATGAAACAGACTTAAAGGAAGACACAATAAACTGAAAAAATGGCAGAACTGCAATATTAATATTTTTGTACAATTAGCATTGACAATTAACCTGCACCTACTAATAATGGGGCGATACACATATAGCATATTTCCAGTTAAAGGGGTCCAGGTTTAGCTGAAGAAAAGAATGAAAAGACATTTTCATGTGCAATGTGGCCTCTTGTTAAACAATGCAATTTATTTTCTGCTAATAAACAATTTCCAGTTAGCAAATGTCTACCATTTCCCTGAATAGATTCAGAAAATGACTTTCATGTTTATTAGGTTAGTTTACCATAAGGGGGCAGTATTTCCCCATGTTGATTTAAGCAGCTTTGGCTGCTGCTGATCATATTATCTTATATACATGTTTAACTAATTGTATGGCATTTATCACCATACTATATATATATATAAGAGGGTGACCCAAATAACTATAACATTTTAACCTATGAATAATCAGCTCCTGTTACTTTTTATACACAGAGAGTACAAGTGTGTGGACATGCATTACAGCCTGAGCCTGCTTCTAGCCATGTTGCTGGGGCCTTGCATACCAGTTGAGGTTTCTTGGAGGGTATTTCAATGCAGTGTTGGACTGAGATGGGAGGGGCCCACCAGAAAACCCTGGACAATGGGCCCGCTCTCAAAACCTTAATTTCTCCTGTCCTCCCTTTATTCTCCTAGTCTCTTTTCTCTACATACTATACTATATTCTTCCATCTATCAAGCTTCCTTGTTCCCATACAGAAATAGGGAATGACCATTAAATAGGCTAAATAGTTAGAAGCAAGAGGGCCCACTGACACCTGGGCCCACCAGAAGTTTTCCTGGTATTCTGGTGGGCCAGTCCGACACTGTTTCAATGACATATATTTAGTTTGCAATCTCCCACCCACACTGATGAATTGTCTCCTTCATATATTATATGCCATAAAGACACTGAAAAGACACTGAAGAGACTGAAAGTCTCTGAAAGAGGCTTATGTTCTTTTACCAATGCTTACCTGTGGTTTGTGGCTACTCTTTTACTATTGCATTGTGTTCTTTTACCAATACTTACCTGTGGTTTGTGGCTACTCTTTTACTATTGCATTGTGTTATTTTACTGATGCTTACCTGTGGTTTGAATTAGAGTGCTTGGCGGCCCTTCAAAGTTATTATATACTGCCTGAACATTCACAGTGTACTTTGTGTTTGGGTACAAATTTGTGATGTGATAGGACCTGACACCGGACGCCAGATAATGACTTTTAGGAGTGTCTGAAAAATAACAGAAACAGAATAAGATAAAATATATCACTTTATCAAGAAGTTGATAAAACAATCATTCAATATGAGAGGAATACACAGTAACCTTTGAGTGCAATTAAGTCAAGTATACAGTATGATAAAAATCCTGAGTTGTGCTTCAGTTTTAATAATATAGAACATCTGGTTCCCTTCTTCATTAGACATTATGACCTGCTTGGTAAAGGATGAACTTTAGAAATATACAAGAAAGTACATAAAACACCATTTGAGAATTCTCTTGTTATTTGCCTTTAAAGCAATAGCAGACGGGACTCACTGAGTTCTTCTTGGATAATTTAAAGAAATTCACAAAAGGAAAAACTATGTAAGCACTTACCAACAACTGAAGTCAACAGTTCAAATGTACATTTGACAGGGTAAATTTACATCACTCATTATTTTGACTATTGATTAATTCTGGAGAAAATTACTCTTGTTGATAGATAACTGTTTTAAAATGAATAGCAAAGGAAACAACAACATTCATATTTCATGATATTTAGATTATGTAAGATGGCCTTAAGAATGAATACACAAATAAATACAGTTATGTACTGAAAGAATTCTTTTTGTACATGCTAGCCTTTTCCCCTAGGTTTTACTGGACATATACATAACACTCAAAATACAGATAGATTATCTTTTTGCTTTTAAATGCTATACATGTATTTAAGAAAAACTCCTTGGTGACATTCTTTAATATAGGAGTAACTAAATGTATACTATTACTTTGCAAACAAATTATATAAATAAGTGTACAGCCTTTTATAAAACTTGATCATTTCACTTTTGCTTGTCTAATCTGTTCAGTAGCACTTAATGAAGAATTAATGAAGAATTATTATATGCATGATAGTTGCTATAGTTTTGGAAAATGGGATGGCTGATAAGAGTAAAAGAAACAATTAACTGTAATAATTACTCAGTGGCAAACCTGATGTTGTGGTGCTCCAGGAAATTTTATATTCAGTAGCTCCAATAGTGTAACTCCAAGCAAGCGAGATAGAGGTACTCGTATATCCTGTCACCTTAAAGTTAGAAACATATCCAAGTGGAGCTGCAGAAAAACCATACTGAAATGTAAATTGTAATCAACTGTGCATTACCTTGTAGATAATACAGATGTTGTTAGGGAAACAATCAATACACAAGTATTTTAATGATTCAATGTTTAATTCTTTTCACTTAGATAAAGGTGAAATGACAGTTTGGAGATTATTGGTACTTACATGTCCTGAGTGTGGTTGAAATTCCAGGCCCTACGACAGAGCCAAAGAGTACATATAATGAAAGGACATATTCCGTATTGTGAACAAGGTGTTTCAGTTGGTAGGTTGTGATTGAACTATTGAGGGCTAGCTGGCGAGGACGGTCCTTACCAATAAATTCTGTTAACAGATGGAAAAAACAACATGAAGAATGAAGTACCAAAGAACTCCCTACCTAAGCCCTTTTTGGAGATCTGCTTGGGATACAAGGACTGATTTCCTATCTCCATTTCCAACTGATTGCAAGGTCCTAAAATATATTATAAGTCATAACCATGAAGTCTAAAGTCCACTATGTAGATCCCAAAGGGGAATTTTAGAGAATCTGAAGAATCTGAAAGACTTCATTTAATTTCATGTAAAAAACAAGTGTAATTAAACTATTAAAAGTTCAAGGAATGATCAGTCTTTACTCATAAACTTTGAATCTGTGTTACAATAGCTTCAGGGTCAAAAATTACACACCTGGGACCCCAGCAAAACAGATTCTGGGGCCTCCCAACAACAACACCATGCTTTATTAGCACATTCCCAAGCACAACTTGCAATGTGCATGAACTGCAAGTCGATCGTATCGCAAGTCATTCTCCTGACTCAACCGCAGTCTACTGATTTCGCTCCCTGCACCTCTCCCATGGTCCCCAAGACTCCCCCCCACAGCTGCAGCTTCTGCTTTCCCAATAGTTAAGCCACCAAATATCTGTCTTTCTGAAATAACTAATGCATTCCTTGCCTGGTTAAAACCAACAAAGAATTATTATTGATCAGTGCTTTACATTGCAAGATCGCTAGTGGATATATATTTCCTCAAATAACAATCCAATATAAATAAACATAAAATTTGGAAAAATATGGTAGTTTGTATCCTTATATTTATTTTATAATTGGTTTCAAACCTGAAATAGAGAATAAAGGACTCACAAGTTTTTAAAAATGGGAAATCAAATTCTTTTTTGTAACAATTACTTACAAAAGCAAATTTATCATCAAAAAACATAAACCTATAGTAATTAACGTTACCTCTAATACACATTTATATTTTGAAGTCTAGTTTATTTAGTGTGTCGGTATCACTTTAAGTATATTCATTTTGCCATATTTGTAAGAAAAATAAAAACTGGCGTAAGGATTTCTATATCTTACTCTAGAAATATTGCCAGACACAGGTGATTTAGTATAACACCTAATGGTACATAGTTACCTGGTGTGGGACCCCATGCAAGTCTGTATCCTGTAGCTCCTGGCACAGCATTCCATGACACCACTGCAGTGCTTATAGTTACTGCACTTATTTTAAGACTTTGTACTGCACTAGATGCCACTGAAATAGCATAAGAATACAAATGTTACAAACCAGTGTTTTTTCCTTCTATACACTTTCCAAATCTCTTTCCCACATTCTACACATCAAGAAAATTACATAAATCTATGACAGTTTTAATGGATTGAGAAACAGCAACAATTAGGACCCCTTCTCCAATTTCCATCTGCATTCTGGGGAGACACATATGTATTATGTACTTACAGGTTGTAGCTTTTGCTGTTACAACAGGACCCTCTATGTCCACAAAGATAGGATTAATCGTCACTGTGTACTCGGTGTCCGCCTGAAGCCCTTGTATCATATACTGGGAATAGCTATCAGCTAGGTTAACATTTTGGTCATTGCCCTCTGTATAGCAAAAGAGAAAAAATGGGAAATCAAATTGGTTTTTTTTTTGTATTGTGTGTTGTCTTTTTTTAGTGTCTTACATATTCAGTATTGTCATATTGCTTACCCAGCATATTATTGAGCAACAGCAGTGCTAGGATAAGGGCAAAGCTGTGACAAACATACATTCCAGCATTACTTGCTAGACTGCCTCAGCGGGTTGTGAATGGAAATTTCTGGGATGGATCATATACTCCACATCTGGCCTGCACCTTCTTATTAATGATCAAGGACAGAAATACACTGCCCACTAACTGCATATGGAAACTTCAGTTATTAAGATTTTAGATTATTAGATATTGTTTGGTGAATGTTAAAAAAAAATGTTATGCAGTATGGGACTACATATACAGTGTCTTTCCATTATGTTAAGGCTACTGAAACATTTAAAGATGAAAATCACAAAATTATTATTTTGCTATTAGTACTGATATGCTACCTTAGTTAATACAAAGCAAAACTAAGTTAAACCTAAGCAGCAAAGTACTGCATTTTATGTTGCCCCCTTCATTTTTGTGCATCCAAGTTATTATTTGGGTCTAATATGGTAAGAGGTAGGGGCAGATTTATCAAAGTGTCAGATTACAGCTCAGCACAGAAAGATTTACCTACTTTCAATGGAATGTTAATTCATTTATATAATTTCTGTAATGGGCTAGAAAACTATTTTACCTGAATACAAAGTAACACCATTTTATTACATGGAAAAAAATAAATCAGTTGGAAAAGAAGAATTTTAATTTTAAAAAAGACATTCTAGAAAATTCAGAGAATTCTGGATGTTTTTTTTTAAATGATACAGCCCAACCTGTATTGGGCTGTCTCAACATGATCAATGTTTTGCTGCTGCCGCTATATAGTACTATATAGTATAGCACAGTGCTATATACGGCTTTGTGTCTGATGGTCAAAGCTTTGCTGGGTAACATGTCACTTCCCTTTCACCATATTGAAAGGCCTGCCTTTGTGTTCAGCTTTCATTAGGTGGTGATTAATATTTCATTAGATCTGGAAGAGTCCATCCTTGCATTTCATTAATTATCTCTTTTAATACCATCTTTATATATTTCAATTTACTGCTGGGATGAAAACTAACACACCAACTGGCAGAGGGCTTGATTAGTAGCCATAAAAATGAACCAGTTTGATGGATGCTTTTGCCAACTTATGAGGTACATTGCTATGCCCTCAGGAAAAAATGACATCCAGCACTTTGTGAGCAGAACAAAATAAACTGCTTAAATGTATAATAGTGGTGGAGGATAAAGCAATATTTTCAGGCCATGCATGAGTGCATTTTACTAATTTTATGTTTGCAGAAGTTCATACAGAGGACACATGCACTATAATTATATTGAGGAATTACAGAATTCCTATCACAGATATTATTCATATTTTTTATTGCAAGTGGTGTGGAAAACCCTGTTTTAAAAATTACCATATTCAAAAAGAGCATTTAACTGCTACTTTAAATTTGATGTGACTGCTACATTAGAAGGCAAAGTTTTATGTTTTATAGTGAAATGTGTCTATAATGGTTTTTGAAATTGTTTGAATTTACTTCCCTGTATAAACAAAAACAAAGGTTCTTTGTGTTTCTGAACCATATTTCTGGATCAAGTCTGATTTTACTGGACCAATAATAGTACAGGTATCGGACCCCTTATCCGGAAAACCATTATCCAGAAAGCTCCAAATTACGGAAAGCCCGTCTTCCATAGACTCCATTTTAATCAAATAATTCAGAATTTTTAAACTGATTTCCTTTTTCTCTGTAGTAATAAAACAGTACCTTGTAATTGATCCCAACTAATATATAAATAATCCTTATTGGATGCAATACAATCCTATTGGGGTTAATTCATGTTTTATTGATTTTTTAGCAGACTTAAGGTATGGAGGTCCAAATTACAGAAAGACCCCTTATCCGGAATACCCTTGGTCCCGAGCATTCTGGATAACGGGTCCTATACCTGTATTACTGAAAAATGCATATGTTCTATAGTATAGCATATTACAGCAACTCTTGTATCCATCTGTTTATGGGTCTATTGCAAAGATACACTGCAATATATTATAGAAGAGTTTAATTGCTCTTTTTTATTTTGTATATGTGCATTGCATGCAGCTATATGCATGCATGCCACGACTGCCATGGGCTATAGAATAACCAGAAAGAAAATAGTCAAAAAGCAATTCTAACCTGCAGAGGACCAAGTCAGTCGATACCCAGTTGCTCCATGTACTGTAGTCCATTGTGCTCGTATAGTGCCTGTTGTGATGTTCTGCAGGGAGAGGCTTTTCACAGCAAGCAGCTTTACTGCAATTAAGGGAATAATTGGGAACAGCAGAGCAATATCAGATATGTGTGTTGGCAATACATAAATACCTTAATTCTTATTACTTTTTCTTATGAATTATTCCAAATAGTGACAAATAGCTGAGATAAGGGAAAGAATGTTTGGAAGTGAGACAGAATGTAACAAAATCTACCCAAATCTGTTGCAAGCTGCCATTTTTTTTAAAGAGAGGGGAAGAAGTGGCTGTATGTGTCATGAGCAAAGTTTATGGTAATAGAATAAAACACAGGAATAATTTCAGCAATGGATAAAAAGTAAGAAAATGTTTGGGAACTGTTTTTATATCTGCTATTGCCTTTATTGTTAATTGTTTGTAGCAGTAGATACTATAGATTGTACTTGTTCCTCTACAGAAGAGGGTTATCTTTAGGCATCTACTAAAAAAAGAAATCTTATTTTAAATTAATTTTACAAAGCAATGTAAAGATGCGTCATGCTTTTGAAAAAGCAGCTTTCTTAATTTTTGTCTGAAAACAAGAGTGACAAGAGTAGTTCTAAGAGGGCAAGACAAGTGCAAAACATTTGACTTATTTCTACTTCCAATGCAGCATTCCTAGAACTGCATAATACTGAGGAAATACCCCAGCTTTCAGAGCTGACTTTGGGGTCATATTGGTAGAATTACAAACCTCATCCTTCCTACTCCTCTTATGAGAAGGGCCTCATTCAACAATGTTAGATTTATGCATTAGTTATTAACATGCATACAGCACTGAATAATATGTTTGTAATTAGAAATAAACTATAATATTCTGAGGAATGCCCTTATTGTCACAGCTTTATTTGAATGAACAATGAAACCACAAGCATGTTGCTTATTTGTAATCAAGCATAGCCATCACTTATTATTATTAAATATGCAAAGGATATTAACCAGAGCATGGGCTTTGATATATACAGTATAACACATTAAAATGTATAATTTCAGAGCCTTGTATTTGAGCAATAATATATTTGGGGAACAATTGTTATAATATAACAATATAGAAGGATAATTAAAAGAAGTTAGTTTTTAAGTTCATTGGTAGAACATTCTCCATTCCTTTTGTCCCCAAATTCCTAAATCAACTTACATGTGTGTCCAACTGCTGAGACAGGGTTACTGGGTCCTTCTGGATATACAGCATATATACTGACAGTGTATTCTTTATCTTCCTCTAGATTGTCAATAGTGTGTGAGAAGACATCTCCACTCACAATCTGTTCATATGTTAATCCAGGTCTGTTGGCTTAAAAGTAAGAATGATTTAATAATATAAAAATACAAATCAAGCCACTGTGAATCAATGCATTTATTTTGAGCAAATTATGTTATATTTGTACTACTTAGCTGTCCTGTCTAAAATCACATGCTCAGAAATAAGATTATCACTATCATCCCCATGGTATCTTGTAGTAGTCAAAATTGCCATGAAAAATGCAATTTGAAAATGCAGAAAGCTAGGTAAAAGGCAGTAGTAGTTTATTAGTGACTTGCTAGGCCAACATTTTAGGAGACTTAGAATTCCAAGGACACAAAATTTTACTAATGAGAAAAGAAAAGATAGCAAAAAAAATTCTCCCGAATTCTCCCCATAATAGATCCAAACAGTAGTGAGAAATGTTTTGTGAGTTGACCAAGATGCTTCTCTGCAAGCAACATGCTTTCTATGTGGTTGCTTAGCCCCTACTAGAGTAGGTCAAAACCAAAGAAGAAACTTAAAAACTCTCTGAAACATATGACCCCTGATCCATAATAAAACAGTGAATATGGTAGCTTCACTTAGATGTTTCTACCACAAGACATGGTAGAAAAAGCTTGTCCTTTATGTGAAAATCACACAGTACTTTTGGTTTGAAGTATGGGACAAGCTTCAAAGTCATCTTGCCTGGCAGAAAAAATGGACTGCATTGCAAGCATTATAATGCCTGTAATTCACAGATCATTTTGGTCAAGGTGATCACTACCAAAAATAGATCTTTGGAGTAAGATGTTAAAGGAAGCTTTTTTGAATCGGTTCAACAGAGCCAAGGTCAATTTTCTTTAAACCAGTAAAAGTTCTCCTTGAAGCTATGATGCTCTTATTGCTAGTCTAATTCTGCCACTGCCTTAAGGAATTTAGCTATTAATGGAAGAGAAGCCCACCTGACCTCAGAAAATGCTGATACAGCTGTTATTCTGATATTTAGGTTTTAAGTGTACTACTACTATGGTCCTTGTACAGGCCCAGCTGCAGAAATTTTAAAACCTTTACAAAACATATAGTAGGATGGTTTGACTGGACTGGAAGATTCACATGGACATTGTACAAAAAGTTTCAATGTTTGGGAACCAAGGTCTGGTCCAAGTTTGGTCCAAGCTGACAATTTTCTCAACCTTTTATTGAATCAACTTATGAAGCAATCTTTGAAACACAGAAAGAGGACAATAGACATAACATAATTGTTTTAGCCGTGTCTGGAGAAGGGTGTCCACTGTCCAGTGTCCTTTGTCCAGAGTCCTCAAAAAATCAACTGCAATTGGAATTATGAGAGATTGTCATCAGGATGATCACAAGACATCCCCTTCACAATACTAGTCGACAACTTGAGGATGCAGTTGCCACACGTGTGAGTGTAACAATTTTCTATTTAAAAATTAGCTTCTATGTTCAGACTGCCTGGTAGATAAATCTGCTGCATTCCCTTCTGCCATTATAGGATAACCTTGCACAGGCATGAAGCTTGTTGTCCCTCCTTGTTGGAACTGCTGATATGATGTCACATTTGATGTGCCCTTTCCCTGCTTACATGCCATTCTGAAAAAAGAACAAGGCCTAAAATACTGCTGTAAATTCTTACATGTTGGCGGGTACATTTGATAATGCTGTCTTAAGCTATGTGTCCCTTTAAACTGTTCACCAGCCTAACCATGAGGACTTGGAAGTTAGCAGAAGCCAATTACTTGGAAAAAGAGAAACTCCTTTTCAAATGAAAACCTTAGAGTCTCCATTAAATGCTCAGTTAACCTGTCTGAATCCATTGGGCTTTTGATACCTCTCTGATACCCCCAGCTAACAACTGGTAAAAATAAGGAGACAGAGCTAATTGATAGTGTTATTGGGGCAATCAGGGCAATATTATTGTTAATTAGGGCAAGGAATTATTCGGTAATTCACAAACTTAAACTCACAAAACCTCCAATGGATGAGCCCATAAATACACTGCCAGTTCATCACAAAGACCATGATTTGAATGTTAATTCGTATTCACATTACATGGCATAATACTTACATGGCATAATAAAAACTTATTTTTACAGGAGAAGGAAAGGCATTTTGGCATTTTATTGCCAACAGATTAGTCATAAATAGTGCAAACTAGAACAGTATATATATTTTGCAGAATGCTTTGCCATACCTGAGTGAATAGCTACAGAATTTCCCTCTATTTATTTAACATAGGAGCTGCCATTCTAAATTTGGTCTGACTTCACTTTGAGGCAGCAGCTTGCAGGCACAGAACAGCTTTCGGCAGAGATGGGAGGGGGGAAAGCAGGGGGAGAGAGGTCAGAGGAGCAAACTAAGCATGCTTGTGGTATGCCCTGAAGGATTTTTCTAAGAGCAGAAAGTCTGACACAGAACATCACATATACAGACTCAGCAGTTCTGTAAGTTTTTATGGCTTTATTTACATAGACCTTCCTGATAAATCTTAGTTCTTACTTTTCCTTCTCCCTTAACCATCCCCACAGTATCTCATTTTGTAGCAGATGTAACCTATAGCTGTCAGACCAGAGCACACTGAGAATATACAGTCACTGGTTTTTAAAAGAAGGTCTACCACAATCCAAGATAGGGATCAGCTGTTGGCAATTTTAAAGGCATGGATAAATATTGTTATAAGGCTGCTAAGCCTGTGGGCTATTCATTAAGTTTATAGCAAGGCTCTACTTCTCCTCGTGTATCTTCTTAAAAGAATGCAGAGTGAACTGAAACAATAATCACAGTGATAGAATATGTTTAAGTCAGACTTACATCTTGGAATAAAGATCTTATAACCATCCAGTTTCCCCAGAGAAGGAGTCCAGGCCAGCTTTAAGCTAAAAAGTCCCTCTTCAATGACTCGAAAATTTGTCACAGGTGGAATAGGAGCTTAAAAACAATAAGTAAAAAAGACAAATGAGTGCATTATTTGAATTTTACACATAGGTGTATCCATGTAGACTCCTCAATTGTATGATGCATTAATAGGTGCAGGGCAGATGTCATCGATTTAATAAAAACAACTCCAAATAATCCTGGCAAATGCAGACAATTATTGAAATATAGCTCAAATGGCAAATGGGAAACTTATGCCATAATATTTAGTAATTAACATTCTGCAGTTAGCAAACAACTATAATTAAAGGGGACCTAATAATTATTTTCTATTGTTTACCTATCAAAATACACCTTGCTTACACTATATAAACTATATCAATTTACATTTTGTTTCCTTCAGTTTGGAATTCACAAACACAGCAAGCAGGGCAATTGCCTTTTTGTGAACATTGTAAGGCAAGCTTTGCGTTATCCCAAAATCTTGTGTATGCATCAGAATGGGGGACCTGATGTCCATGCACAGAATACACAGTTATAGAAGGTGAGAAGGGAGGGGTATGGAAGGAGTGCAGTGACATCTTACAATTTTAAATAACTTTATAACAGATATGGATATTTAAATAAAAATATTTAAATAAAAATAGTTTGAGTATCATTTTAATTTAAAAAGAATTGTATTATACAGTTTTTTATGTATGGGTGACAGGCACCCTTTAACTTATACAACGTATTATCAATATGTTTAAACATGTGTATCCCTTTAATTTAGGGGAAAAACTCCAGAAATGACTACAAGATGCTTGGAGGAGGCAACTCTGAAACATCTGTTAAATAGAAAGCTCAGAGTAACCAGCTTGAAACAAGCATTTAAATCTAGTAACTGCAAAAGATACTAAAAACTTACTTGTCCTTCCACGAATTGTGGCTGAATCCCCTATGAAATTAGAGTAGAGAGCAAGTACTGTAAATAAATATTCTGTGTTTGGCCTTAGATCCGACACAATAATAGTATGCTTGTCCTTGTCCACAACAATCTGCCAGAAAAAGTAAGGCAACTGATTTAGAATTTGGTAACGGTAACAATTCAGTATTGCAACTGTTACTATATTACATGCGCAAAAATTATTTTTGTTAAAAATTTTGTTTTTTGATAACAGCCTGCTCCGCTGCACCTTATGTATGCTGCACATTAAAGCTGCTTGGACAAGAAATGTTATATTACCTATAAACCTGTTATCCAAAAAGCCCTAAACTAGAAGTACACACTGTCACATAAGAGTTAATTCACTAAAACGAGCACTATTTATAGCATGCGGTAAAAAAATTTTGCGTCTTATTTTTCGCATCTTAACGCACAATTCACTAAAAGGATACTTGCGTTAATTTAGACGCGATACGGTATTTGACGGAACGTGCTCTAATAAACGCAGCGCACACAAATTGTCACCGCGCGCAAAAAAACGCACGCCATATTAGCCATACACGGCATTACTTTCAGAAAACTACTGTTCTGAAAATGACCATTTCCCTGCAAACTGTAGGCTGCATCACTCTAGGGCCAACACATACTTGAATAAATCACACTGCAAAGTCCATATTGTGTTGCCAAAAGCTCATGAACTGTACTTTTCTATAATTACCGCTTGCACCAAGTAGGTGTTAATTTTCGCACAGACTAATGCGATATTTAGCACATCTAAGTGTTTGTGAATCATGTGTTAGTATTATTTCTGCGCCCTAATTAACGCAATGCGTTAAAATTAATGCATTCGGTTGCGTGCTATTTAATGCGCACGATATGTGACTTAACGCATGCGATAATACTAACTTTTTCTTTCTTTTGTTCGCGTCAATTTTAACACAAAAACGCATGCGATAACGCTTATCAACCTTTAGTGAATCAACCCTATAGAGTTTAAGCAAAAATTCTTTATTCATGAATGACAGAGCTGCCATCAGGGGAAAGGGGCTACTGTTGTTTTCAAACCTGTTTAAATTCCTATGAAATGGAACCCCCACCCTCATTCGATAGTGGAAAGTTAAGTAAATTGCGTAACTTCCATAAAATCTAATGTTATAAACTTGCACAATTTACATACTGTAAAAACGTATGTGACTTGCCTAGAAACATACATAACTTCTACTGAGAGATATATAACTTACATATGTGTGACAGGGACAGTCAGGAGTGTAGGGATTAAACTTATGGTAAAATATACTGACCCCCAAAGAACTGACTGAATTTTATTATACTGTAGCATCAACTGTTTATAGTGTGATCTATTTACTGAATGATATGCACTACATGAATATTACTTTTAAACACATTCAGAAAATGAGGAATGTTTCTGAGAAGACATAAATACTCCCTGGAAAGGTTAAAACTCACCTGCTTTTGGTCATGGGAATTAAGATGCCCTGAATCTGTAAGGGAATTCAAGACAACTTGATATCCAGTAGCATCTCCTGTGGCTGCAGTCCAAGTGAGACGCAAAGAGTTGTAACTTTCCTCACTTATAATCAGATCTTTAGGGCCAATTACTTTTTCTGCTGCAAAACAGTAAAGGGGCATTTAATAATGCTCATTGTTTTTTTTACGATTTGTATTTTTTTCTGCTAAAACTTTTTTTGGTTTTTTTTTGCCATTTTATGCATCAGAATTCAAAAAGAAAAACTGCCGAGGTCATGTAGAAGTCATTGGAAGCTGTGTTTTAGAGGTTTTTATATTTTTTGATGCTTTCATTTGTGCAACAATACGAAAAATTTGTGTTTTTTCCATGTCCATTGTTTCCCATTCATGCTTTTTTTTAAAAAGCTTTTTTAATAAATAACTTGGCATTCGTGGTTTTAGAGAAAATTAGTTTTTTCATGGTTTCAAAAACCACGAAAATGAGAATGCTAATAAATGGCCCTCAAAGTGTTTAACTGTCAATGTTGTATGAAAAAGGATAAAGAATACATGGTAAATAAACTTCTTCATTTAATAATCAAAACCGTATTAACAAAAGGCTTTTAAATACAACATTCAATAACATCATTTTGCACCTCTGTGACATACATACATTTCTCTTGGCCCTGAATCCTTGGTGATGTCAAAAAGTACTCTGTTAGTTCCTGGGTGCTTGCTAAATTTATTATATTGATTGATCTTCTGGTTCCTGACTCTGTTGCCTGATTTTGACAACACTGATTGCTGTCTACACTGACCTGTGCCTAGAATTTGACTTGAGACTCTTTAATCCTTTGGATACTGTGTATTGGACTAACCTTTTCGCCTGCTAACCTGCTCGCCTGAACTTTCCTGAGATTGCTCTAGATTGCTCTAGAAATCAACAACATATTTATTGACAAGCTCTTGTGTAACATACCTTCCACAATTTGTCTGAGTGGCCTTGGTGGCTCAGAAGCAGCAAAACATATTCTCCGGGAAATTTTGGGCAGAAAATTGTTTAGAAACCAGAAATCATTCACTAGTATAACATGTTCATCAGTTGGTTCAGATGCAATTTTCATCAGCTCACTCCGGTCTGCATTTTTAATACCTAAAGGCAATAAAGTGAGGAAAATTGTAATCATGTAATCAGTGTGTGACAGAATAAATTATTGTTTATTTAATTTGCAATGGTATAATGCAGGTTTAATAAGAGAGGGCCACAGGTGCCCGTTAGATAAAAGATAGCAGAATCAACAATTATCAGTTACGAGTATGATGCATAGTCTTAAATCAAGTTTAAATACCCGCAAAGCTAATTTTTAAAGGGAAACTATTTCCCAGAATGAATACTTAACCAACATATAGTTTATGTCATGTTAAGTCGCCTATTAAAGAATCTTACCAAACTGTTTGTCACGGTCGGCACCCAATACCAGAGCTAGTGCCAAGCACCCTGGTCTCAGCTCGTGCTTCACCAGTAGCGTGACCGCCTTTGGCTTCGGGAGGAGCCCTCAGCTACTCGGATGCCACCTGGACTTATACGAGAGGTGCAAAGCAGGAGTTCTGGCTAGCAATGGGGCACGACTGTAGAAAGTCAGTTAGGCCAAAGATCACGGTACAAAATAGGGTTTAAACAAGGTCGTCGTCAGGCAGGCTAGGGTCAAACCGGGTAATCAATACAGCAGGATGAGACAAAATCGTAGTCAAAGTACAAGCCGGGGTCAGGTATGGATAATCAGAATAGTCAGGAGCAAGCCGGGTCAAAACACAGGAAGGCAACAAGGCAGGATACAGAAACGAAGTGTACAAGGCTCAGAAAAGCACCAGGATCAAATCCTATCACGGGCAATGAATCTAATACAAATGGCCCTTTAAATATTTTGAATTTCGCGCCTTTGCGCGCTGACGTCATGACGTCAGCGCGCATGCGCCTTTAAGATGCGGAAGTGCGCGCGCGCGCACCTAGGAGAGAGCCGGCACAGGGAGCAGACGGCGCGGCGGGCGTCCCCGCCGATGGCAGCGCGGCGGGCGTCCCCGCCGTGCCGGTAAGGCACTTTTCCTTACACTGTTATATATTTATTAGTAAATATTGCATCTTTACATTTTTTACTTTAAAGTGATACTGACACTAAAAAACTACTCTTCAATATAATAATGTACATTAAAAGTAACCTATAGGTCATGTTGATTGTTTTTCATTGATAGGTCTGATTTTCTAGATAATTGTTACTTGAAATTACTTGAATGTACACTGGTGAATTTAAGGCCTTGGTTAGTGCATCCTAGAAATTATTCACTTTTTTGCACTACTTATTTATTTATTTATCTCTCTATGGTGCTCGTATATTCGGTATGGCTTGAGTGAGCCACAGGTATTTTTAATAGGAACTTAGAGATTGTTATTGTCTTCTAGAGAGTGGTCATTTATGTTTATGTTTTTATATGTGTATTTTATTAAAGTTATACTTTGTTACATAAAAGGGTGCTCTCTCATTATGAATATATTTTCACAGAGACCTGCATTGTTGGGGCTAAAGTATTCCATTAATTAAGAAATGTAAATAGTTCTATGTTACCACCAAATAATATCTGTAGAGGTAGTGCTATGTGTTAAATATTATAAAGGTGACTAGGTGATTCACAATGTACAGAAGTATCTCAAGTAAACTTCCGTGTGGCAGCATACATTTTAATCACTGACAGATACTGAATTGCATGCATTCCTAGTTTGCATGACGTGACATACAACAACTGGAGGATATCACTAAATTCCCTTTCATTCTATCTTTATAATATGAAATGTCAGGAGAATTTTGTGGTGCGGGATATGTATTATTCACTGTACAGGTATAGGACCTGTTATCCAGAATGTTCGGGACCAAGGGTATTCTGGATAAGGGGGTCTTTCAGTAATTTGGATCTTGATACCTTAAGTCTACTAAAAAAATCAATAAAACATTAATTAAACCCAACAGGATTGTTTTGCCTCCGATAAGGATTCATTATATCTTAGTTGGGATCAAGTACAAGGTACTGTTTTATTACTACAGAGAAAAAGCAAATCAGTTTTAAAATTCTGAATTATTTGATTAAAATGGAGTCTATGGGAGAAGGGCTTTCCGTAATTCGGAGCTTTCTGGATAATGGGTTTCCGGATAAGGGATCCCATACCTGTACTAATACCAGTTCTCGTAATCCTGCTCTCTTTGCATTGCTCCATGATGGACATTGTCCCTGTACTTTTTCAGAGAGAAGTGCATAATAGATCATTAAAGACTTGTTTGTAATTCCTAGTGAATGAAAAGACTTCTAGAAAGAAAGTGGATTAAATGGTGATATATACCATTAACACTAATGTGGCAAGCCACAGGTACTAGAAACATAGAAATATAAGTTAAATAGAAGACTACTTTTTTACCTACCAATTGTAAAGATTGTAACACCTCTGTCCTGCAATAGTTTTGCTTTCTCTTCCACTAAATCACCAGATTTTCCATCTGTTAGAAGCAAGACTATCTATTAAACAGATAAGAGACATAAGAAGTTGATGAAAGTCAGATATATGATATTTCAGCCCTATGTATTAAGAAAATCAATACCAATATTTTCATTTGATATGAGTGCTTTATACCAAACTACTAAAGTTGTTTTCCCATTTGAATGTGATATTTTAATATACTGTATCTTGTTCATATGATTATTAGTGAAAAAAATATAAGATAAAGGTAAGTAGAATATTTAAAGTGCACAATATATTGTTTATCTGTATATTTGATTCATATAGATTAATGTATTCTTATTTTGGTTGAGGAGTGTATTCTTTATTAGAAAAAACAACAAAAGCTAGATACTACTCATGTAAATTTAAATATGCAGCATGGTGCTCTACATTATAGCATGTCCTCAGCATCATATGTAATACAGCCCATATTTATTTAGTGTAAAATAGCAGTGGTGATGCCCTTAACCAATGTTCACA
This sequence comes from Xenopus tropicalis, assembly GCF_000004195.4. NCBI lineage: Eukaryota > Metazoa > Chordata > Amphibia > Anura > Pipidae > Xenopus > Xenopus tropicalis. The sequence goes on along the minus strand of NC_030679.2, from coordinate 86,477,085 downwards.
CACTTCCAGAAAAGCTTTTTAAAGGAGACATTTTATATAAAGTTCATATTCAGTTATAATATTCATCCTCCCTCAAAATGTGAAATGATGCAGAAAGAAAGATGTTTTGAAAGCATTTTACCTCCTAAAACTGCCATTATATGAGAGCTGCAGAGACAACCACTCAAGTCTGAAGCCAGAGCAAAATGAGACATGGGAGTGTCCTTCAGTCTCCCACAGGAAGTGGTCACAGCACTGACTGACAGGCTTTACTCAGCAGCAGCAGGGAAAACCCCTCCCTCCTTCTGTGTCTCTCTGTTTGTGCTGCTGCCAGGGGAGGGGGGGAGAGGAGCGAGTAGAGCAGGAACGGACTGTCTGTGAGCTCGCTAAGCCCCGCCCACTCTAAGAATATTCACTTCACTTTAAGTGGGTGAGGAGGGTGTCATAGATGTCTATGAGGGTCGGCGGCTCTGAGCCGATATACTGAAGAGTCTAAACCGGACGCTGGCACAAGGTCTGGGTAGGGCACAGTTTTCAAGCAGTTATGGACATATTTGAACCCAAAGGTATTAAAATAAAAGCACTTCCTTCTATTTTACAGTTTTTTACATGGTTGAGTGCATTGTAAAAATGTATGCTATATATCCCCTTTAATAGGCATACCATATTGCAACAAGAATTTGAAAAACAGTTGACTGAACACCATAAAATGCAACCTGAACTACAAATTTTACATGAGTTTTGAGTTTTGTTTAATCAGAAGCATTAACAGAGTTATAAAAAAATTCCAACCTTAGCTGCATCTTCTCTGGAAATTGAGGGATTAAATACTCTTTCTGCAAGGAAAGCAAGAGCCTCTCCAGTCTTTGTGTTACCTCCTTTATATACAATATTTTGGAGAGCCAGTAATATTTCTTTTGTGTTTTCATAGTCTGATAGCTCAATGCTCATCCTGGTAAAGGCAAATATATTGAATTAAACAAAATTAACTGTAAAAGTGTTAACAATAGTTAATCCATTGTTAATTAATACATTTTTGTTTAAGCAATACTTGGGAGCAGATTTAGTTAAAAATTAGAGCTCACCACAGTATAATTCCACCACTCTTCATTCATTCCTATAGGAGAAATGGGTGAAAGTTACAGTTCACCATTTGATAAATACGCCTTTAAAGTGGACCTGTCACCCAGACATAAGAAGCTGTATAATAAAAGCCCTTTTCAAATTAAACATGTAACCCAAAGTCATTTTTTTTACACATCTATACCCATTATATAAACATTTAAAAGTCCCAGCTGTCAATCATATATTGCCTGACCAGGCAGCCTTAGGCATAGGGGTGGGGCAGATAGTTACTTTCAGTTTAAAGGAACAGTAACACTAAAAAATAAAAATGTTTTAAAATAATTAAAATATAATGTACTGTTGCCCTGCACTGGTAAAAGTTGTGTGTTTGCTTCAGAAACACTACTATAGTTAATAGAAATAGCTGCTGTGTAGCCATGGGGGCAGCCATTTAAATTGAAAGAAGGAGAAAAGGCACAGGTTACATAAGTAGATACCAGATAAACTGTGTAGAATACAATGGGAATCTGCTACTTATCTGTTATCTGCTTAGTAACCTGTGCCTTTTCTCCTTTTTTCAAATTAAATGGCTGCCCCCCATGGCTACACAGCAGGCTATTTATATAACTGCAGTAGTGTTTATGAAGAAAACACACAACTTTTACCAGTGCAGAGCAATAGTACATAATATATTAATTATTTTTATACACTTTCATTTTTTGGTGTTACTGTTCCTTTAAGTTCAGAACTTCAATGTCACTGCACTTCTCACATTCCCCCTCCCTCCTTACCATCTAATTTTGTAACCAATGCATGGATATGGGTATCATGTCCCCCCATACTGGCACAGAAACATGATTTTGGCAGAATGCCTGTCTGTTTTCTGCAATAGTGAATTCCAGTGCTGAGGAAACAAGTTTCACAAAATGTATATAGTGTAATTGAAGTTTATTTTGCTTGACAAACACAATAGAAAACAATTTGTAATTATTCCTTAGGGTGACAGGTCCCCTTTAAAAGTCCAATAGGAATGAAAAGTGAGTGGTGAAATTTTACTCTGCTGATCTCTGGTTGGCTGCAATAGATTCAAACAGCTGCCTGCATGTCTCCACACAGTGGCTAAAGTGTGTTAGTGTCTTAAAGTACAATTCAGTGTTAATTAAAAATGTAAAATCCAATACATGTCCTGTCCCATGCCTAAATAATTATTTTGAATGACAAACACAAATCTCTGCTACCCCTCTTTTGTAAATTATTTCTTTAAGCTATAAAAACACATATCTCTATTGAGTCAAATGCATAAAAAGCTTAAAATGAAATTTATTATAAATATAATCAAATATAACAACTATTAAAAGAGACAGTACTTGGTAAATACACATTTCCAAATTTACATTCACCTTACACTCTCATAAGCACAATAACATTTTGCAAACTAATTCAGCACATCCACATCCATCTTTTTTACTAATTTAGCCCCTTCAGTGAGATAAGGTACCGCTACTGGGAGACTAGGATACAAAATCATATCAACGGAAAATTAAATTCAGCATGCCCTGTTTTGTTTGTCTGGCACTTTAGTTTTATTAGAATTTAATTGAGCTAATAAGTGATGTTATAATCACAAAGAATATATATATATATATATATACAGGTATGGGATCCCTTATCCGGAAACCCGTTATCCAGAAAGCTCCGAATTACGGAATGCCTGTCTCCCATAGACTCCATTTTAAGCAAATTATTCAGAATTTTAAAACTGATTTCCTTTTTCTCTGTAGTAATAAAACAGTACCTTGTAACTGATCCCAACTAAGATATAAATAATGCTTATTGGATGCAAAACAATCCCATAGGGTTTAATTAATGTTTTATTGATTCTTTAGTAGACTTAAGGTATGGAGATCCAAATTACGGAAAGACCCCTTATCCGGAATACCCTTGGTCCCGAGCATTCTGGATAATGGGTCCTATACCTGTATATATGTAGAAAATGCTGATGCACACCAGGAAAATGTAATCAAAAAAAGATACTTATTTTATTTAGATCGACGTTTCGGTCCTCACCCGGGACCTTTATCAAGATATATATATATATATAAAAAATCTAGTGAATATTGGTGCACACCAGGAATCGTTTAAAAAATAGCTTTTATTGTAGTAAATACATTACAGGACAGGTCAACGTTTCGGTCTGTATCTAAGACCTTTATCAAGACCATATATTTATATATACATATATATATAAAAAGGTCCCAAAAGGGACCGAAACGTTGGTTGTACATGCAATTATAATACACAAGAGATTTTTTGAAACACAAAGACCCTGGGTGCTGGCTGTTTTATTTTGATATTAATATATATATATATATCTGTTCCACTGACGGCACTCACCAATCGCAGACCACTCGCCGGGTGCTCACCAAAAATATTCACATAGCTGCAGTAGAAAGCACTCACGGCTTCAATTGTTCAAAAGTATCAAAAGAGTTTTATTGCTCCACACTCACATCGACGCGTTTCGATCCACAAGGGACCGTCGTCAGGATCGATGGTCCCTTGTGGATCAAAACGCGTCGATGTGAGTGTGGAGCAATAAAACTCTTTTGATACTTTTGAACAATTGAAGCCGTGAGTGCTTTCTACTGCAGCTATGTATATATATATATATATATATATAAGAAGAAAAAGAAGCCGCTCTCTCAGGACTTAGGTGCAAAAATAAAAAGTAATTTATTGAGTAGACGAACTGACGTTTCGGCTGAACACCTCAGCCTTTCTCAAAGTCAAAAACACATTGTGAATGCTAACATTAAATACAGTGACTGGCGGGAAAATACAAACAGAAACTGGGTGTGACGTCACAGTTTCACGTAGTCCAATACACATCAAGCGTGAAATACTCATTAGCATAATAAACAAATGTTTATTATGCTAATGAGTATTTCACGCTTGATGTGTATTGGACTACGTGAAACTGTGACGTCACACCCAGTTTCTGTTTGTATTTTCCCGCCAGTCACTGTATTTAATGTTAGCATTCACAATGTGTTTTTGACTTTGAGAAAGGCTGAGGTGTTCAGCCGAAACGTCAGTTCGTCTACTCAATAAATTACTTTTTATTTTTGCACCTAAGTCCTGAGAGAGCGGCTTCTTTTTCTTCTTATCTCGGTTTCACTGTGAAGACTGCACCCAGGCGGATTTGAGATTTATACGTGAGTGCCAGTATTGCATTTTGACTATATATATATATATATATATATATATATATATATATATATAAATTCCAAGTAAATAATACATACATACCATTAGGACAGTGTTTATGACATGGTTTACATTATTTGTATATCTGTAAAATCATTTTAAAAAATTTTATTGAAGAAATTAGTTCATATGATCACTGCTATCATTTCTAGAACTTAAGCTATTAAATATTAATTCTTGTTCATTTTACTCCTAGCCTTGTATAGTAGCTATATACAGTAGTCTCATTCTAGTAGTTTATGGTGTCAGACCCAGTAAAGTAAAAAATACTAGTAACATAGCCTACATTTATCCTTGGCAAGCTTTGATTGAGGAGGCCAGTTGGTTGCCCAACTTGGCTGGGTATTGGTATGTGAACACATAAACCTGCTATTCATATTTTCTTTCTGAATAGGCAAGGCTTGCATTTATCATACAAAGGAAGTACAAGAATCAGTTAGTTAAAAACTTCAGCTACAGTTCAACTAAAACATTTTATCCCCAGACCAGCAATGGATCAGCTGAGAAAGAGGGTTGCAATATTACAATGCTCTACTGTTTAAGCAGCTGTATTCAGAAGGGAAATTATTCAACCTCCCTTATTTCAGATTTAAAAAAATAATAAAATGCTCACTGGGTTTTAGGTGGACAAAAAAATAAACAATTGTGAAAAGAAACGTGTGCAAGAAGTTGGAGCACATTGTGCAAGAAAACATCAGCCAGATTATGGTCTCTCCCTCACATTTTCTTACAATATGCCCAAACTCAAGACAGGAAATTATAATAAAATATGCCACTAAGCATTACAAGTTATATGTGATTTTTCAAATGACATATCTCAGCCCAGTTTTTGTGGATAAACTGCTATTGTTACCTAACAATGTCTCCATAAACAGCTACTCCAAAACGCAATCCTTCTTTTCCAAGTATCTCTGTGTTCTGAAATGATCTCATTATACTTCTGATAAAGTCTTTAATCAGTTGAAAATTTCCTTCTCCAACACTCCAAGATTCATCCACCAAAAATAAGATGTCTGCCTTTTCTGCTGATCTGCACTCTAGACAAAAACAAATTCACCATTATTAATAGAAAGGCCAGCATAAATGCATGAATGTACTTCGACAGAATTGTGAATTTTATACTGATGCTGTGAATTTTATCCTGGCACTCTTTTCATCTTACCAGACCTCTCTGGTTACATGAAGAAGTCATTCTGGGTCTGCATATTATCCCCATACTTCTTTCTGCCTTTGAAAAATCCTAATGGCATATCCCACACCTCAAAGTGTACACATATATTGAAACATTTTAGTTAAGCAAACATGAATGGCTACTATACAAATGCACTCAAAGCCTGTAATAAAGAAGTAAACAAAAAAATTAAGTTACAATTTTAAAAATCCAGTCACAGCGACTAATTGCCCACCAATTACTCCCAGCGTGGTACATTTTGCACGCAATCAACTTGTATACTTGTGCACATAGGTTGGTCACGTTTAGTCACCACTACTGTGACACATACCTGAAAATGAGTACGAGGTAGGTGAACAGGGGAGTAGTCTATATTATGTTAGGAGTACTGTTACAGAGCACAGAATGTACTTTACTGCACTTTAGTCAAAACCTATTCATTCATGGGTCCAGTATCTTCACTCATACAAGAGCCTGTCTTAAAAAAGGCTCCAAGTACTTTGAATGACCAGTTGTGCTAGTTATTTGTTATATACTATTAATAATAGTTGTTTCCATACCAATCAGGGATGAACTCAACCTGGGTCCTGTCAAATGTTTTTCATTATAAAGCAGTAAGACTTACATAAACATAACAAAAAGCATTTTACTGCACAGCATAATGTTTTCTTTTGTAATACAGTTTATATTCACTATTATTAACTGAAAGTACATTTTATATTGCGGATAGCATAGCTAACAGCAATAGTAAATAACATATTAAAGATGGCTGAACAGCAGATAGGTAGCAAAAGAAAGCTGTAGAATAGTGCATGACTGAAAAATAAACATGCCATACACTAGTAAATGTAAAAGAGGACTAATTTCCTTTTCCCCACATACTGTAGTTCCAGTTGTGTTGTTCGTATGTTAATGCATAATGAGCTGTTATTAGTTTTCAATGCACACAGGAAGTTATTGTAATTATTTGTTGGGATGTTTATGTTGGTTTTCATTCAGTATGTCAATACCTTCTGGAAGTCTTTTGGTCTGCATATTTAGAGCAGTGGTTCTCAACCTTCCTAATTCCGCAACCCTTTAATACAGTTCCTCATGTTGTGGTGACCTCCAACCATAAAATTATTCCTAAAACCATCTGAAATGTGTGTTTTCCAATGGTCTTAGGCGGCCCCTGTGAAAAGGTTGTTCGACCCCCAAAGGGGTCCCGACCCACAGGTGGAGAACCGCTGATTTAGAGACTGGCAGTATGTTTGTATTTGCAACAAGACAAGGAAGTGTATGAGGTTTAACAGTGCATGTACTGCTAAACTATCTTTATACTATATACATATATATATTTATACCCAGGGCTTCTCAGTTTAAGGGTATTAATACAAAGAAATATGCAACACCTGCATCATTTCAGACAAGCATATTATATTTCTCCTGTAAAGCACAAACATGTTATCTTGTGGAATTTATCACTATTATGATTAATTGCTATAAGTCTGTCAGGTTTCCAAATATTTTGGATTCTCAGTGTTTCTCTGTTTGATTTATGGATGGTGCAAATGGAAAATGGCATAGTCAATGGACTGATGCTGCACTACTATTTAGAATTGTAAAAAATGTGTTTAATGGAGATCAAAAATACACATATGATCCTGGCACTCCCTAAGCCCAAAGAATATACAAACATAACTTTTGATATGATTTTTTTCAAAAGGGTAAAGAAAAAAACAAAAAATGAAGTATACAACGTCATCCTTCTTTACAGATCAGAGTTAATGCTATCAATCCTATTAAGGCTAAATTAATATTAGCTTAGGTTCAAAACCTATTTGTCACAGAAACTGTTCCAAAAACCAGCATGTTATTCTTTATTTAAAGTATTTGTGTTTCTTTTTTTTAGTTCTCATTTATCCAGAAGACAATTAAGGTTGAAATAAATATTTGCAAAGGAAAGTAGTTAATTAGCTATTGACTGTAGCTATTCTTTCCTCTAATGAAATTACAGATAAACATTTAGTATAATTTGCAATAAGCTGTTTGGAAATCCAATTTACTATTCTGCACCCTTCCTACTGATTCTTTACCTTACAATTTCTTAAAACACATTTGATTAGAGAGGTTTACCATCATCTAACCATATCTTGAAAGCTTGATTATGTAGAAATGTAACTGGAGAAGCGCAATCAAATTCTCTTCATTATTTTTTTAATAAGTCTACCAACTTTATAAAATAAGCTTAAAAAACTCAACTTGATTTTGCTAAAAAAAAAAATATCTATAAAACTTTCAAAAACACTTGTGTTCTGTTAAATATAAACAAACATTAAACATTTAGCTATTTATTATTAAAGTATATATTGGGTTACAGAAATTGATTTATTTATTTATAAACGTTATATTGCCATCTCCCTAAAATAAAAGAGCACAAAAAATATTAGCATAGTTAACTACCCTGAGACAAAAAACAAATAGGCCAATGTAAATAAAAACTTTTTTGGGTGACAACAGGGTACATAATAAATGAAGGGCCAAGGGCACAATTCTACCTAGTTCCTGGAAAACTATTTCTGTGTATTCAGGTCCCCTCTGCACTTCACAATTAGAGTAATGGCACAGTGACAAGGGTGGTTGGAATGTATCACCCTCACCCTCATGTTAGATTGGTTGCATTGTGACAGTTTCTCCCATTCCTACAACAATATAACCATTTCCAGAATCAACACTGATACCTATTTTACCAATTATGTATCATGATCTCCCAAGAATTTTTTTAAAAAAACAATTCATTGTAATGGCAATAGATACTTTGCTAGAGTCCATTAAGAAAGCATAATCAGCGTGGACAAAGCTGACCATGCGATCAGTGTGCACAGATACGATCCTAGCTATTTCTCGTAATAAAAATATGATTCAAGATTTTTAGCAGTTTGTCACAATGGTCACAGATTCTAAAGCTTGTTGTTTTGCAAAGCAATAAAGAATACAGAGGTAATTTACATCCACAGGTGCAGTGCGCAAAGAGCAATTTCAATTGCAATAAGTATGTTCCCTCCCCCACACAATAACGCTTTTTTTGCCCAGAATTCCATCATCATTATGGTTGCAAGGGGGCATTGAGTTGCATACAATTCCACAGCACCTGGCGAAGTTGCGTCCTTTTTCATCAAAACAATGCAACTGCATGCACATTTTTTAGCAAATCGGACAAGTCCACCTTTAGTCATTTTCGGTGTTTGGTGTGCAAGTAACATCTGCATCATGCCTTCTTCAGGAAGTGCAGTGCACCTATTGATGGTGGGCATGAAGGGAACCCTGGAGGTATTGAGTGGTAAGGAAGTGATGGTAGCTCCAGCATTCCCCTATGTCAATAGGCACATCAGCTCTCAGTTCAGAATGGAAGAAAGAAATGATGCAAATACCTTACAAAAATGGGTTTAATGTGCATAAATGCACAACTGTGCTTGCGGTTATAAATGACCCTATATGGCCTAAAAGGTCATATCTTATGGACAACTTCCTAATACCCTCAGTGGGAGGAACATTATGTCAAAGTCTGGTGTTCTAATTGGTGTAACTAGGTTTGCCACCTTTTTACTGTAGAACTTCTCTACCAGCCTGGGCTGATGTTGAGAGGCGGAGGCGGAGCCATGATATTGAGAGATGGGAGTCAAGCTGGGGATTCAGTGAGTATGGATGCTAGGAGGTGGATGAAGGGGCGGATTGTATAGTGTTACAGATTTACCAGCAGGTAGATTGCTGGTAAATTTGTAATACTGGTACTGGACTTGGCTAGTATTTTATAAGACAGATGGCAACCCTAGGTGTAACTTGGAAGTAGTGCTCGCAAGTCATATATATATGTATTGTGGTATGGTGACAAAAAGGTCCCCGGTTTCCTGGGGAAAAGTGATTGACAACAGGTATGTTGGGCCACGGATTCTCAGACATTTTTACTGAGGTGAGACCAGCAGTGTTTGGGGCATAGAAACACTTTGTTTCTCTGCAGTTTTTTAAATTGTTGATCCGGGGCTGGTCTTACGGGGAATCCGCAAGAGCAGGGTGGGTGGATTCCCAAATCCATAGGCCAGGTTTTTCAGGAGGCCCTAGGCCTATTTGTAGTACACCTGAAGCTGTGCAGGGGAGCTGATGAGCCTGTGTGTGTGAGAGAGAGACACACTGCTGGATTTGCTCAGCTTCAGGAGAAAGAGAAGCATTTATTTTTGTGTTAGCCAGGAGGCTTGATATTTCTGTTCCAATTCTTGTTTTATACCCCCTGCGAGGGGAAACTTCTGCAACCGCTGAAAAATAAACGCGGGCAGGAAGCCCTTACACCGGTCTTGGTGTGTGCAGTTGCCTCATTTGCAGCCTACCAGCGAGTGAACCCCCACAATTGGTGTTTCGGATGCGGGCATCGACTGCCACACGCGGGAGTCGCCTGACCACAGTAAGTCTCCTGTGGGAATTGTGTGGACTGTATATCGTATAAGTGATATTTAAAGGGACACTGCACATAAAAGTTATAATATGGAGGATGTCCTCAAGGCCTTGCTGCAATCCACGGTTGCCTTACAAAGGGCCCACCAGGAGAGCACGGCTACCTTACAAAGGGCCCACCAGGAGAGCACGGCTACCTTACAAAGGGCCCACCAGGAGAGCCTGGTGCTACAGCAGCAGTCTAACGCCAACCAGCAGGAGGCAAATCGTTTGTTGGAAGCCCAGATTACAGCACTGGCACAGGCTGCAGAGAAAGATCGGCAGTTGCAAAGTGAGCTGGTAAAACAGCTGACAGCCAAGGTCTCTGGGGATGCTGCTGTGGCCCCTGGAGTACATCGCTCCATCCCAGGCAGCAACCTCCTGCAGAGAATGACTGGGCAGGATGATGTGGAGGCTTTCCTCTGTACCTTTGAGAGGACGGCAGAGCAGCAAGCCTGGTCAAGGGAGCAGTGGGCGATGATTGTTGCACCACTACTAGTGGGGGATGCCCAGAAAGCTTTTTATGATCTGTCCTCCGAGGACGCTAAGGACTATGACAAGTTGAAGTCTGAAATCCTGCGGAGACTGGGGGTAACCACCTCTGTGAGGGCCCAGCGGGTCCACAGTTGGGACTTTAAGGTTAAGGGGTCACCGCGTTCCCAGATGTATGATCTCATTAACCTAGTGAAACGTTGGCTGCAGCCTGACTTGCTTTCCGGACCTCAGGTAGTGGAAAGGGTCACAATGGACCGATACCTGAGAGCCCTTCCCACAGAATTACGGCGGTGGGTGAGCCAATCTGACCCAAATACAGCAGACCAGTTGGTGGAACTGGTGGAGCGATACCTCGCTGCTGAGGACTTCACTACCCGGGCGGTGTCCACCCCGAAGAGGCTGTCTGCAGTTGTCCTACCCAAGAAGTTGGCTACAGTGGAGAAGCCCAGCGCAGAGGACCCCGGGAACCCAGGTTCAGAGTCAACAAGAGGAAGATCTCGCGGAGACAGCCCACGCCAGACCCGCAGAGCTCCCCAGTGCTGGAGGTGCCGAGAGTGGGGACATATTGCCCCCAACTGCCCAGCTGATCCAGAACCCATGGAGTGTGGAACAGAGAGGAAGTTGTCTCTGTTCGCTCGACCAGGTCTTGTTGCAGATCCTGAGGTACCTACTTGTGTCGTCCAGATTGGTAAGCGCACTGTGAATGCACTGTTAGACACAGGTAGCTTAGTCACACTGGTAAACACACAGCTCCTGAAAGACTGTCCTTTAACCCAGCGTCAAGTGGGAGTGGTGTGTGTACATGGGGACTGTAAGAAATACCCCACGGCCCTAGTGACTTTTGTGACCCCCGCAGGGACTGTGTGCCATGAAGTGGCAGTGTCTCCCATACTCCTGCACAGTGTAATTTTGGGCAGAGACTTCCCCTTATTTCGAGAACTGTGCCAGGAACAGGTTCCGGAGACTGAGCATGGGGAGGGGAGACTCCACCCAATTGAACTGGATCCTTCTACAGGGACTGTTAAGGACAGTACAATGTCTGGGGGAGAGAAAGTGGGACCACTCGTCTCAGATGTTATTGTAAATGGTACTGATGAGGGGTCAGAAGAAAATGAGTTGTTTCCCTTAGCTGTATTAGTTGGCGAATCTGAAGCAACTGCGGAGACTGTTGAGGAACCTAGCATGCCTGAGCTAGAGGTCTCCCGGGATAACTTTGGAACCGCCCAGCTAAGGGACCCAACACTTACTAAAGCTTGGGAAAATGTCACCATTAATAATGAGAACACAGAAAATCCTGGTGTAGATTGTGTATTTCCTCACCTTGTTGTACAAAATGACTTGCTTTACTATGTGGATAAGATTCAAGGGGAGATTGTGGAACAGCTAGTGGTTCCCCAGCCATATAGGAGAACGGTTCTCAATCTGGCCCATTCTCATCCACTAGGTGGCCACCTAGCATATGAGAAAACCAAAGACCGAGTGTTACAGCGGTTCTTTTGGCCGGGGGTACATGCAGATATAAAGAGCCATTGTGAATCCTGCCCAGAGTGTCAGAAATCTGCTCCAATGCCCCATTTTCGCAGCCCGTTAGTCCCATTGCCAGTAATTGAAATTCCATTTGAGCGTATTGCAATGGACTTGGTAGGGCCACTAATAAAATCTGCTAGAGGGCATCAGTACATTTTGGTAGTCATGGACTATGCCACTCGGTATCCAGAGGCTGTTCCCTTAAGGAACACCTCCTCAAAAACCATTGCTCGAGAGCTGTTCCACATGTTCACCCGTATGGGAATTCCAAAAGAGATACTTACAGATCAGGGGACTCCCTTCATGTCTAGAGTAATGAAGGAGTTGTGCAAATTTCTCCAAATCAAACAGTTACGCACATCTGTTTATCATCCCCAAACTGACGGGTTGGTAGAAAGGTTCAACAAGACCCTCAAGGGGATGTTAAAAAAAGTGGTTGATAAAGATGGGAGGAATTGGGATTGTTTACTTCCCTATCTTATGTTTGCCATTAGAGAAGTCCCACAGGCCTCTACGGGGTTTTCCCCCTTCGAGTTGTTATATGGGCGCCACCCACGAGGGCTGTTGGACGTGGCAAAGGAGACATGGGAATCTGAATCCACCCCATACAAAAGTGTGGTAGAGCATATTGCAGACATGCAAGACCGTCTTGCAATGGTCATGCCCCTTGTGAGAGAGCATATGCTTCAGGCCCAGGAAGCTCAAAGCCGAATATATAATAGATCGGCCCGTGTCCGAACTTTCCAGCCTGGGGACAGGGTGTTAGTCTTGGTTCCTACAGTAGAAAGTAAGTTCCTGGCCAAATGGCAGGGCCCTTACGAGATTATAGAGCGCATAGGGGAAGTTAATTATAAGGTGTCCCAACCAGACAGGCGTAAGAAGGAGCAGCTCTATCATGTGAACCTAATTAAGTCCTGGAAAGATAGGGAAGCCCTGTCAGCCTGTTCTACAGCTGTAGAGGTAGAAATCCCTCATGTGCCTGAGGTAAAAGTGGCTGAGACCCTCACTAACAGTCAGAAGCAGGAAATGAGAGAATTCCTGATCAGGAATAGACAAATATTCTCAGACCAGCCTGGGCTTACTGAGATGATAAAACATGACATTATAACTGGACCTGGGGTTAAAGTCAATGTCAGACCTTATAGGATACCCGAGGCCCGACGCCAGGCAGTTGCAGGGGAGATTAAAAGGATGTTGGAGCTGGACGTAATTGAGGAGTCCCATAGTGAATGGTCCAGCCCCATTGTCCTTGTCCCAAAACCGGATGGGAGCATCCGATTTTGCAATGACTTCAGAAAGTTAAATGAGGTCAGCAAGTTTGATGCATATCCTATGCCCCAGGTAGATGAATTGATTGAAAGGCTAGGACAGGCCCGATACATCACCACTCTAGATCTTACCAAGGGGTATTGGCAGGTACCCCTCACCGAAGGGGCGAAAGAGAAGACGGCCTTTTCCACTCCTGAGGGGCAGTGGCAATATAAACGCCTACCGTTTGGCTTACATGGGGCCCCAGCTACGTTTCAGAGAATGATGGATCGCATTCTCAAACCACACAGAGGGTATGCTTCAGCCTACCTGGACGATGTGGTTATCTTTAGCCCGGACTGGGAAAGTCATTTGCCTCGGGTACAAGCGGTCCTTGACTCTATCTGGAAGGCTGGTCTGACAGCAAACCCCAAAAAGTGTGCCATGGGGTTAGAAGAGGCCCGCTATTTGGGGTATGTTATTGGAAGAGGGGTAGTCAAGCCCCAGGTGTCCAAAATTGAGGGAATTCAGCAGTGGCCCCGGCCCAATTCCAAGAAGCAAGTGAGGGCTTTTCTTGGGATAGTGGGGTATTACAGGAGATTTGTCCCCAATTTTGCCTCCCTAGCATCCCCACTTACTGACCTCACAAAAGGGAGTAAAACTGGAGCAGTTACATGGACCCCAGAGGCAGAAGAAGCCTTTCTAAACCTGAAGGCATCCTTGTGCAGATACCCAGTGCTAATAGCTCCTAATTTCAAAAAAGAGTTCCTTGTACAGACTGATGCCTCTGAGGTTGGGTTAGGGGCTGTTCTGTCACAAGTGGTGAATGGGGAAGAACACCCGGTAGCATACCTAAGTAGGAAACTAACCCCCGCTGAATGCAGGTATGCCATTGTTGAGAGGGAGTGTCTGGCCATCAAGTGGGCATTGGAGAGCCTGAGATATTATCTCTTAGGGAGGCAGTTAAAACTTATCACCGACCATGCCCCACTTAAATGGATGGCCCAAAATAGGGAAAAGAATGCCAGGGTCACCAGGTGGTTCTTATCGCTTCAGAATTTTAAGTTCTCAGTGGAACATAGACCTGGAAAGTTGCAAGGTAATGCAGATGCTCTCTCCAGGGTATATTCGTTGATGGCATGCTGTGCTCAGCCCCACGGGCTTGAGCAGAGGGGGGGGATATGTGGTATGGTGACAAAAAGGTCCCCGGTTTCCTGGGGAAAAGTGATTGACAACAGGTATGTTGGGCCACGGATTCTCAGACATTTTTACTGAGGTGAGACCAGCAGTGTTTGGGGCATAGAAACACTTTGTTTCTCTGCAGTTTTTTAAATTGTTGATCCGGGGCTGGTCTTACGGGGAATCCGCAAGAGCAGGGTGGGTGGATTCCCAAATCCATAGGCCAGGTTTTTCAGGAGGCCCTAGGCCTATTTGTAGTACACCTGAAGCTGTGCAGGGGAGCTGATGAGCCTGTGTGTGTGAGAGAGAGACACGCTGCTGGATTTGCTCAGCTTCAGGAGAAAGAGAAGCATTTATTTTTGTGTTAGCCAGGAGGCTTGATATTTCTGTTCCAATTCTTGTTTTATACCCCCTGCGAGGGGAAACTTCTGCAACCGCTGAAAAATAAACGCGGGCAGGAAGCCCTTACACCGGTCTTGGTGTGTGCAGTTGCCTCATTTGCAGCCTACCAGCGAGTGAACCCCCACAGTATATATATATTTTTTTTTTCTACATATCATTTTTTCCAAAAGAAGGACTTGTTAATAAAGAAAACCACATTTTTAAAAAGATGTGTTAAGAGGATATTTATAAATATATCAATACCTTCTGGTTGAGCACACACTGTCCATTCTGTTAAAAGTGCAGTTACAGTGAAACTCCACAAGCATGACAATAAATTCATCTCTTACACTCTCGTCACTAGTATTAGAGTCTTCTGTCCTTAGTTTCCAAAACCTACAAACAGAAGCAAATGTATTACAATCAGCAGAAAAAACTAATCAAACACAAATCAAAGCCTACAATGCAGCAATTAAATGTACATTTACCCCCCACCAGAAAACGCTTAAAGATTTTAAAACTGAGAGCTGCACACTTTTCATATATTGGAGACAGTAAAGGCTTATCCTGTATTGCCTTTGTAAATACATTAACATACACTGACTTCAATAAAAACATCAATAACTGAATAAACAATTTACTTAATAGCTAGTGATGAGCGAATCTTGCGAAACGGCAAGAAGATTTGCGAAACAGCGAAAATTTTGTGAAACACATTTGTCGCATGATTTTTTTTGTCACCCGCATTTTTTTTGATGCGACCGCGCCTTTTTTTTTTTTTTTACACAACCGTGCCCAATTTGACGCAACCATGCCTTTTTTGATGCGACAAATTTTTCTGCTGCGAATTTTCACTGAAGTTTCTCTAAACAATTCGCTAATGTTGAAATGCGGAAATTCGCTACGAATCCATGCCTGGTGAAAAAATTCGCTCATCACTATTAATAACTCTATAAATGGTTAGCCACTTTTATACGACAATGACAGATTTCAAACATTACTGAACAGTTTTCTAAAGCTCATCTTCTTGGGTCTATTTGCCAAGCTTCACAAAATATATAAGACGAATGGCATAGGGGGCTATCAACATTCCTGTTTTTTTAGTGATTCTCTTTTTTTTGCAATAATAATCATTATTTTAAATTATGGTTTAAAAAACATAATTTTGTATATTTATTACATGAAAAAAACTAAAAAACTCTCATGTAAAATTTTGGCACCTGGAAGCTTGCAGGGTCAAGTAGAAGTCAGTGGGAGCTGTCCTAGGCAAAATTTTGACTATTAAGTCAATTTGAGGTTTGAGTTGGTTTTTTTAACTTTAGAACCCCTTAAAAATGACATAAAAATAACGAATTCAAGGTATTGTTTTATGGTTTTATTTGCTTGCATTTTCTGGGTGATTTTTTAATAAATAAGGTAACATTATATACACAAAATTACACAAAATACTTATTTTTATAAATAAGCCTCAAGGACATTAGAGTCTTAAATCTGAATAAAATGAGGACTCTAATGCCTTTGTAATGTTTAGATTTTTGAAAAGTAAAATGTTTTTTATTCTTTTCTGTATTTTCTTTTAGGTATTGCAAGGCTTTTATATTTGCTTGTGACAGTATTATTCTCACTATAGTGTATATGGCCACAGCACCTTATTTCACTTTTACAGTGTCTCTTGATACAGGTGGCAGTGAAATTTTATTATGTGCAAATGCAAGCAAGGACCTTGAGAACCCTTGATAAACTTTGGATATGTATTGTGGCCCAAGAGTAGCATTTCAGGGGGAATCCTATGACTTGTATTGAAAATGTTGTGTTTGTGTTTCAGTGCATGTTCAGCATTAGTTGAACTTTGTGAATAAAGTCTGAATACATTTCCACTATAATTATATGATTCAGAGGTGAATACAAAAACCTGGGCTGTAAAACATAGCATACATCAGCACAGCATACTGTGTAGCATCCATTGTAATTAGTGATGGGCAAAATAATTTGCAAAGCATGGATTTGTGGGGAATATCTGTGTTTCACCATTGCCTGATTATTTTGCAAAATGGTGCTAAAATTTGCTTGTACAAATTTTTAAAAAAAATTATGCGCACTTCGTTTTCTTGACGTACGCTTTCTTTACTGACTGGTGAGAACTAATAAATGACCTTTAGTTTACACCCGTCATTTACATTTTATTAAGAGCAAGATCCTTAACAAAATTCATTACTATTAAAATGTTTCAGTAAGAGAACACTACAGGGGCACTGGTGCAAAAAAAAGGGGTGCAGTAGTTAAAGTTGTTGCCTTTTAGTGCTGTGGTCCTGGGTTCAGTTCTAATCTAGGCACTATCTGCATGAAGTTTGCATAATGCCCTGGTGAACACTGTATCTCTGCACATGTCTGCTGTTCTGCTCCATGACTGCACACATCCACCTAAATGCCATGGTAATATTGTAATATAAGGGGCATGTTTTTGAATGCAAACAGGTGGGGAATGTTTTAATTAAATTAAACATTTAACAATCTCTAAATGCACCAGATTACAAAATGGAACATACATTATTTGTATACAGACTTGTATAATGTTTATTGAGGTAGTTTGCTTTATATTAACTACTAACTGTCAGGAAATGAAACACACATACACATCTGTTTCAGGTTTGCTTATACAAAAAAGAAGCGCACCATGACCTGTTATAAAATATAATTGCATTCTACCTTAAGCCAGAAGTATAACTGCATATTTCTAACTACCAAATAAAAATGAAATGTTTTGTGGGTCCTGATTAGGCATATATGCTCCTGTATGCATTTAGGTGGCTATACTTTTGCTTGTCACAATGGTCACAAAAGTCATGGATTTTTCTTGTAGCAATATACAGTGTAGGGATTTTCAAAATGGCCTTGTCAAATCAAAACACAGATGTCTCCATTCCATTAAGCATGTTATTAAATAGAATAAAACAAATGTTGTTACTACAGATAAACACTGCTGATTCAGCATACTGCATGGGGTTATCTTTGGCAAGTCCCTGTCCTTCTTAAATCATACTAATGCCACTGTCAAAACTTGCCCCTTTTCCTTTATTGCTAATATAAGACTGCTAAATCAGTCTTGTCTGATCAGTTGTAACCTCCTATTAAAGTGACACTAAAAAACTACTCTTTAAAATATTTGAAGTGCCAACCTGACTGTCCCTTCTCAGCCTGTCAGTTATAGCTTCTAATGCTAATGGACTCCTGCTGCACAAATATGGCAGCCTCCTAATAGAGGAACACGGGATTTAGATATTTAATATTTTGAGCAAATACTTAGGGGCACATTTACTTAGACACGAATCTGAACCGAATTGGAAAAATTCTGATTTGAAAACGAACATTTTGCGACTTTTTCGTATTTTTTGCGATTTTTTCGGCGTCTTTACAACTTTTTCGTTACCAATCCGATTTGCGCGAAAAAACGCGAGTTTTTCGTAGCCATTCCGAAAGTTGCGCAAAATCTGCCGATTTTTTCGTAGCGTTAAAACTTGCGCGAAAAGTTAAAACTTAAAAGGTGCGACGTTTCACGCAAGTTTTAACGCTATGAAAAATCGCCGGATTTTGCGCAACTTTCGGAATGGCTACGAAAAACTCGCGTTTTTTCGCACAAATCGTATTAGTAACGAAAAAGTCGCAACATGTTTCCGTAAAAAAATCTCAAACCTCATTACGAAAAAAATGCAATCGGACGCATTCGGCCCGTTCGTAGGTTAGTAAATGTGCCCCTTAGTATGCCAAAATTATAATTAGCATGCAAAGACAATGTCATTATAGATGTAAAAATAGGTATCATTTCTGGTGTCAGTATCTCTTTAACTGGTGTCCCAGCCTCACTGCCATGCAGCCATTCTTAAACTCGGCTTCTAGAATCCAGTTCTTTCTTAAAAGGCAAGCTGTTTATTCCCTCATAACATCTTTATCATGGCTGCCTGTTAAGCTAAGGATAGCATACAAAACCCTTCTGCTAAAGTTCAAAGCCCTTCACTGCTCTGCTCCTTACTAAATGTCCTTACTTGTCTCCCTGTATGTTCCCTGACTGTCTCATCTTTAACATTTCTATCTAGTTGTTCCTTACCTCTGGAATTCCATCCCAAACTCCCCAATAGAAAACACTCTCTTAAATGAAACTCAGATCTTGCCATTTGGACCACTAAAACATAAGGGGGGGATGTATGTATGTATGTATATATATCTTTATTTATAAAGCGCTACTTATGTACACAGCGCTGTACAGTAGAATACATTAATACAAACAGGGGGTATTAAGATAATAGTTAAATACAAAGTATTACAATAAGCACAAATAAAGATACAATTGCAATAAGATAAGAGTCAAAGACAAAAGAGATTAAGTGCAAAAACCCTGAAAACTTTGCTATCTAAAAGCTTATGAGTTTCTATAGAAGTCATTAGGATTTGTAATAGGCAAAGTCAAGTCATATTTTCAATTCGAGATATTCGAGTTTTATTTGAGTTTGTAAATTCGAAAATTTGAGGTATTCAAGTGTTTTATTCTTTTTTTTACCACATTAATAAATAAACAAGCATTCAATATGTAAGTTTAATTGATTTAGAAAAACATACTTGAATTTACAAACTCAAAAATTAATAAATAAGCCAATAACTGATCCAATCTTGGCACTTGGGGGGTCCCCCCTTTCTACTGTCTCTTAATACATTGTACTTAATCTCTGTACATTTTGTACTTATCAATGTATTATTTATTATAGTAGTTTTATATATATATATATATATATATATATATATTAGTTATTATATAGTAGTATAGTGTGTTTCTTAGTATCACTTTATAAATACAGTTTAACATACATATATACATACTTAGTGCTTTTGTGGAGCCATCTATACAGAGTGCAGCTTTCACAGACACAAGAGAACCCTCTACCTAACTTAGGGCTGTCAAGTTTGTGTGTGTCCCTTTTATCGTCTAGTATGTGGATGAGCCCATTACATAAATCCTAAGTGGCTACAGAACATATATTTGTGTTTTCCATGTATTGAACTAGTCCAACTCTTGTTCTTTTTAATGTTTGAGGGACTGATTTATCATGTATGGAACTGGTCCAACTCTTGTTCTTTTTAAAGTTTGAGGGACTGATGAATTTTAAATAGGGCCTACAAAAGTTGAATGTACAATATTTCTCAAGGCAAAAAATGCCAAAAACAAAATGTAAATCTTCAGTTTGGGTTTGTAGACGTATTTAAATAGATGAGTAGAATACAAATTCAATGCATTCAAGCTTTTCTTCATGGTTTTCTTCAATCAAGTTTTTACATTCTACATTTTTTAATAAAAAAAGGACATTTTCGAGTTTAGTAAAATTTTGAGTTTATTTGAATTAAAAAAACTCTAATGGGCTTATTTATCAATTTTCAAGTTTGTGAATTCGATATTGTTTTTCTAATTCGAATAAACTCGCTTGCTTATTTATTAATAAGGAAAAATTTGTTCAAATTTTCAAACTCGAATACCTTGAATTACTTGAAAAACTTGAATATCTCGAACTGAAAATATGGCTTGACTTTGCCTAGGACAGCTCCCATTGACTTTTATATAAACTCACAGGCTTTTAGATGGCGAAGTTTTACATTCGAATTTTCGGGTTTTTTACACCTAATAAATACCAGACATTTGGGTTTTTGAAACAAAATTCAAATTGTGCAAGTTTTAGCACTAAAAAATTGGAATTGTGAAAAAAAATCGAACACAAAAGTTGATATCTTGACAGTGGGAGTTGACATCTCCCACTAAAATTCACAAATTTGAATTTTGATAAATAAGACTCCCCATTTCATGTTTGAACCTGTCCTGCTGTTCACACTTGAAGATACTGGCTGGTCTTCCCTGAATTGAATTGTGGATTATGTGAAAAGTGTCAGCTTACATGCTACGATTTAAATTTTGATACAACCCCTACTTCACTTTAGATCAAAGATCAAAATATTTTCAGGCAGAGACCTGTAGAAGGTATAATCAGTTTCAGTGTTTGCCATTTTCTGCCATCTATGTCAGTTAGAATTCTGCTCTCATTGATGTGGAATGCTTATTCACACCTGCTTTTACACACAGGCATAGTTCAACGAAAGCAGAAGCAAGCAAATCTTTCATCATCTATTTGCTGAGTGACAGACATCTTTTTAGTGTGTAGACAGTAGGGTTGAAAATGTAAACCTATTTAACAAAAAATGTTTTTCTTGTCTTTCGAGATGTACAAAAAAGTTCTAAAACACAAAACCAGGCATTTGCCTGGAAGGTAAACATATAAAGACAATGATGGCACAGGAAAAATGATTAAAAGGTGAAAGAAATGTGTTTGTAGCAGGTATTTCCCACACATGCCATTTTGTCTGTGTGTGTTTAACCAAAAAATAATAATATTACAAGATGTGAAGATGTGAAGTTACTAAAGCCTGTATCTTTACATTTCTATTACATTATTTCTTTTACATTATTTCTTATTATATTTCTATTCATATATTAGAAAATTACTTCATCACTACTACTGCAGTGATGCTCTAATGCAGGAGAGGTAAAGCTCAAACTTTTATGTTTCCTCTTTCCACCACCCCCTCCAAGCATTCCAATATATCCTTCATTCTATTTATGTGTAAATGACAGGATTATTAAAAATATGTAGGTACACACACAAATATAATACTGATTAAAAGTGCCTTTTATCATAGCTGTATTTACCTTTTCACCTACAGCAATGGCACATGGAGTATTTTGGCCTCTGTATACTTAAAATTTGCCTATTTGGAATCCCAGTCGAGACCTGGTGGCAAAGCTAAATTCCAAACTTAAGTTGGGTCTTTTGAGAAGAGAGTTAAGAAACCCGTCTCAAAAAATATCATGATGTGAAAATATAATTATAACATTATAAATACTTTGAAAATTGCTTTGTGAAGGATTATTTCTGTAATAGCAATGCTTTTAATATGAGTTTGTAGACTTGAACATAATAAGTATGAGCTGTGTTTGACTTTATATTCATTGAGTTTTCAAGATTCAGTTTCACAAATTCACATATTCAAGTGTTCCAGTTTTTTTCAAATAAAAAATGAAAGTTGATACATTTTTAGATTGTGGGAAGCACAGTTCTCACAGCACAATTACTTAACAAAATAGTGATCAGGATTTACATTGTATAATTTAAGCCATTTCTACTTCTCCTAGTAATAACTGCTGAGTTTGTTTCTTCAAGCTTAAAACCAGAATTGGGGGTTATTTGAATCCCCCATGTGTGGAACACATGTATGAAGTAAAAATTATGTAGTTTAACAATAAAGCTGTCCCAGAAAGAAATGATTACATCTGTTGGACTATTTGCTGTTATATGCTTAAGGAAATAATTCAATGCAGAAAATAAACTTTCCCAAATGTACAGATATGGGCCTCATTTACAGGTGGTGTGATCTAAGAACTAACATCAAACATCAGAGCACAAAAAATGTCATCTGATTTAATAAACACTCTAAAAAAATTCTTAAGTCGGAACAGCAAGATTAATAGTATCCATCAATGTTTTTATGGGTCTGTAAAGTTATTGCCAAGAAAACAGTTATATCCAACCAATACTAAAGTTATGCATTTAAGAATATACTGCCGGACAGTTATAAACATGTACATTTACAGCCCAGTGGGGCAATGGTTAGCACTGCTACCTTTATTTGCTAAGTATGATAACAAGTATTGTATGCTATCACAACTAGTGATGGGTGAATATTTACTGTTTCTTTAAAAAAAGTGGAAAACGGCGAAAATTCACAAAATTCATTGAAGCCAGTTTTTGTTACAGTCTGTATACTTAGGAGCCCGGAAACTGCCTGGAATAACCCCTTAGGTAGAACAGGAGAGCCCTGCCGACCCTGGTGTTCACCGACGCCCTTTTGGGGCCCCGGACTTTCTGCGGAAGGATAGACAGGGATCCTACTTATGGTCAAGGTTATTCTCAAAACGCGGTACACAAAGGATAAGACGAAATCAGAGTCGAGGTCAGGCAAAGGTCAGTAGCAGGCAGCAAGGATTGTGAACCAGAAGTCAAGCGAGAAGTCAAAAACCGGATAATCAACCACAAAACTAGCTTAGCAAGGCACCAGGAAGACAGAACCAGCTTGGGCAAAGAAAACAAGCAAGGAAACACTTTTAAGGTTTCAATTTGGCGCCAAAGTGACATCAGCGCCGGGAGATTCTAAAGCTACTGCGCATGCGCGCTTCTTGCCATTGCGCGTCGGAAAGCGCCGGAGAGGGGAGAGCGCAGGAGTGTGCTGCACAGGAGGAGACCGGGGGGTGGCGCGCCTGAAGGTAGGAACGTGCGCTGGTCTCCTGGTACTCCTTACAGTTTTTTTGTGACGGTTTTATCATACTACCCATTTTGTGTATATTATCTGTAATATTCTTAATGCGCAATGTATCTTAATCAGCCAATGAAAGTATTGTCTAATTTAGCCAATGAGGTATCAACTTCACTTCATGTTATTATTTGTGATCTCAGCATGGTTACTCTTTAACATACTGACTGGTTAATACAGTACTACACGTGTTTATTAAAGGTGATGTGCAAGCTGCCACATTTTGCAAGCTAATTAGTACCTTCTTTAATAGATAAAGATAGTAGATTCAAACCCTTTTAGGGTCAAGCCTTATTATTAAAATAAAGATAAATGACCACTTACTTATACAGATTTTAGGGAAATATACATATATATATATATATATATATATATATATATATATATATATATATATAGGTTACGTATATATAGGTTATAGGAAACTTATTCCCTATACTTTAATGTTTAGATACATCTTGCAACATTCTTTCATATGATACATGTTGAAACCTAATAGGTACTTACTGTATACATAACTGTAACACTTGTAACACTATAGTTTCACCTATTTTCACTCCCTTTTATTATATTTTTTTGCCTCTTTTCTTCATGCTGTTTGTTTACAGTGGTTGCTATGGTTACCATGGCCACTTTTTGGCTCCAATTTTGTGGGAGGGCACATAAATTGTTTGTTGGTATTCAGCCTGTTGGTTTGTCCCTGAAGAAGAGTACTGTTTGTACTCGAAACATTGGAGTCTTTTCAATAAAAATTTTTTCATTTGCACCCTGAGTCCCTGAGTGCGCGGCCCCTACCTGCACCCAGGGCTGTTATTTTGGTGACTGGTGTACTCCCCTCTGTTCTCTCTCTCTCTCTCTATATATATATATAGGTTCATAGATTTTATATGTCCCCCAGCCAGCCTACAGATATCTTTGTACATTATAAAAAATTTAAATCTGGCCCTTTAAACATGCAGTATTTCATGAAATTTCACACTATAATATTATTTGGATTGACTTATTGTGTACCCTCCATGATTGTATTATATTGTCCAGACCCACAAAAAAACCATAATTTTTCAAATGTCTTCTAACATATGTTAAAAATAACTGCACTG
The DNA here is from genome assembly GCF_000004195.4 of Xenopus tropicalis. Taxonomy (NCBI): domain Eukaryota; kingdom Metazoa; phylum Chordata; class Amphibia; order Anura; family Pipidae; genus Xenopus; species Xenopus tropicalis. The sequence continues at coordinate 86,452,809 of NC_030679.2, read as the reverse complement.
TACCCATTTTGTAACTGAATATTTATTTTGGTTATTTTGCCTTAAGAAGTACATTTTAAATAACAGCTGTCATGCTTGAAATTATACTAAAATACTATTTACATAAATGATGAATGGATAATTACCTCAGTGATATCTGAGAACAGACACCAACAAAGAATGCCTCTCATGTCTATTACAGTTGTTATAACTTTTAAGCCCTGTGGTACAGTACCCACCTCAAAGCTATTTTGTATAATGGATTGTCAAATTAAAGAGCCACGTGTAATTATGTAAAGAAAGAATATATCTCTCTTTGTTTAATGCAACATTTTGCACAAATTATGCTCTATAGGGGCATATTTATAAAATCTTGCTGTTTTCCAAGCATTCATTTTTTTAAATTTTGATTAAATTTATTAAATTAGACACAAAAAGAAAAGAGTCTCTATAGTAGGCTACATGCAAAAGTTTTTAAGTTTTTTTCCTATTCATTCAATAAATATTGATAGTGGTGAAACTGAACCAAGGACAGACTTTCTTAGGTAATAGATAGTACTAGATAGTAGCGTTAGCATAAATCCTTCTGCACCAGGCTATCTCATTTCAGATTTGTTAAACAAATAAATCCAAAAATCACTATGGATCCATCAGAATAGAGAGCCTGGCTCTTAGTTAATTCTCAAGTTAATCCACAGACTACTAGGGAGTTTGCCTGAGATTAGTCATTCCCTATAGCCATTATAAATGTATCACCTCCAATATGGGCCTGAAATTTCGATCCTAATCTAAGCAAAACATTTTTTTCTCTAGTTGTCCGGTACTTTTAAATCACATCACATTAAAGGGGAAATATACCCCCTTGCTCAACATGTGCAATCAATAGGGCTTGTTCTGAACATCAATATAAGCTTCATTATAGAAATCCTCCTCTACCCTTTTTGCCCATTAGGCAGATGTATTAGGCTGTGCATTGGAAATCAAATTATTTGCTGCACAAGAACTAAACATTAAAATATGAGTATGAGTGCTGTCTTCACTGAACACAGTTTAATGAAGACAGCATTATACCCATTGTTCATGTTGAACAATGGGTATAATGCCCCTTTAAAGGAACAGATTTGGTTTGGCTAAACAGTTATGGAACTCAGTCCTGTTTTATAAACATACATTGAATCCTTATAGAAGGAACTAATTCATGTTTGTTCGTGTACAGTCATATTGAAATTTTTCAGATGGTGCAGAATTCAAAACCAAATCCTGACTAAAAGACCATCACAAGATGATGGATGGCCACATGGAAGAAATTTTATAATTTCAGCTATTTTTTTTGACTCCTGTACCCTAACCAGGAGAGTTCCATGGTTCTATCATATTCCCATATTTAACTGCTTTAATCACATCACACATCCTTATTTATTTAACATTTTTTTAGTTTTTTAGATAATCAGTCGAGTAGAATATTTTGGGAAAAAAACTCAAAAAACCCTATACAATCAAGCTTAGGTGCAGATTTATGAAAATGTGAGTGAGAACATGGGTAATTTTATGTATTAAAGGAACAGTAACACCAAAAAATGAAAGTGTATAAAAGTAACTAAAATATAATGTCCTGCTGCCCTGCACTGGTAAAAGTTGTGTGTTTACTTCAGAAAGTCTACTATAATTTATATAAATAAGCTGCTGTGTAGCCATGGGGGCAGCCATTCAAAGGAGAAAAGGCACAGGCACATAGCAGATAACAGATAAAACACTATTGAATTCTACAGAACTTATCTGTTATCTGCTATGTAACCTGTGCCTTTTCTCCTTTTTTCCAGCTTGAATGGCTGCCCCCATGGCTACACAGCAGCTTATTATATAAATTATAGTAGTGTTACTGTAGCAAACACACCAGTTTTACCAGTGCAGGGCAACAATACATTATATTTTTATTACTTTAAAGCTCTTTCATTTTTTGGTGTTACTGTTCCTTTAATACATAAAATTACCCATGTTCTGTTCATTACTATGGGATTTTTAGAAGCGTATTTATTAAAGGTTAGAGTTCACCAATTGATAATTATGCTTCTTAAAATCCCATAGGAATGACTAGAACATGGGTGAGTTTTTATGTATTAAACTCTAAACTCACATTTTCATAAATCTACCCCTTAGTTTTTCAATATTAAGAATGTTGAACTGTCTCTTTACTCTTTGATCAATATACTTCAATTTGTTGACCTTAGTTCAGCAATTTGACCTATAGCAGTTTAATTTATGACTATAAGCAGTTGAATGGCCATCTTGAAATAAACCATATGGCCAAGAATGTTAGTTTTGAGTATACAATGGGTGATTAAAGGGGTTCTAACAACTAAGGAAAGTGGCACACAGTGTCTGTTTGCACCATGTGCCATGGTGACAGGCCTACTTTCTGCCTACCCCTTTTTAAATTTTGATTACTGCTATATTGTTTGCCATGCTACAAGCATTTTGTTTTGTAAGTAAATTGCAAATAGGAAATAAAACTATGGTGACATTTTAGAAAAAACAAAAATTCATTTAGCTTAACCAGCTGACACTCCTGTCCATCACAAAGACACAAGTTTGGCACAATCCTGACATCATCAGTACTTTTGGATGGAACACCTGCTTACCTCCTGTATGAGTCCTAATGATTTGGAGAAGTAATAGGTAGATAAGGAATAAGTCTTTGCTAACAACTGATAAAGAAGATCCACTAGGGGGTGTATTTATACAGCTGTGTGTACAATGCAGCAAAAAATACATTTTTATGTACTGCCTTTCACATAGCCCATTGCCCTGCTAAATGCAGTTCATTCAAGAGGTTAAAAGTGGCTGCACATCTGCAAGTAAAATATTATGCAGAAAACATATGTTTAGTAAATTGCACAGAAACTGGTGCAGTTAGTAAGATTTTAGACTATACCTACTTTTTAATTCCATTTTAAAACTGCATTGATTTAAATCAAAGATTACAATATCTACAATCCTTTGTTTCCATACATTTCAATGGACCAATTCTATCAAAGTGTGTGAATTCAAGCACAAATCTGGTATATTCACATTTTAAAAAATGTACCTGGAGCTTTTACATAGAGAATGATGAAATGCCACAGCTTTATAACTTTTTAATTTAATGTATGCAAATGTTACAGTTTTTTTGCCATAAAGTTAACTTAATGTCTTTAAAATTATACACCTACATGTTTATTACATACCCAAAGTGTAACAGGTTTTTGCACAAGGATATATAGATCTGAAGATGTACTTACAAGTCTCCAGCACTAAGAGATGTGTGATAATATCAAAATTGGATAATATCAAAAATAGATAATTAAATACAATAAAGGTGAGTATGATACAGCGAGAAAGGAACTGCAAAACTATTATTGTTGCACAAATCATAATACCTTGCATATTTGTTGCAGAGATGCATATAGAAAGAGATAGTGTACACTAAAACTATTCTCTGTTCTTATAGAAAATGCCATTAAAGTTTTTAGGAAAATCAATAGACCAACAGCAGAATGTTATAATGTTAAATGTAAATCCTTTTGTTAAGTTTGAAAGATAAAAATCATATACAGGGTACAGAAAAGAAACATTTTTTAGTGGTGGCTATAGACACCTTACCTACATATGTCATGCTGTAATCAGTGTTTATATTCCAGTAAAATTTGGATTCCTCTGTATTTGTCTCTGCTGTGCTTGTCACATATGCAGCTGTGGGTCTTTATGGAAGATGAGATAAATTACCAAACTGATGTTTGGTGATTGTAAATCCAGCAGGCACGAGGTGTTGTGAAGCCTTTAGCTGCAGTGATATTAAATGGCTAAGTGTGGAAAGTTATAAGCTGAGAGGAGGAGTTGAATTCTCTTTCCTTACATGTGTTCACACAGCCCTGCCTGGAGTTAGGATGTAACATTCCCCACTCTGGACCACTACCTCACACTTACAACAAAGAATGTGGGAGGAAAAAATGATATCCCTTCTGGGCAAAAATAACTCTGCATACGGGAGGAATGCCAGAGCCATATATGTTAAAGCAAATAAACTTAAAACTTTGCAGATCACTCACCTGAGGCATAAAGTGACAAAAAAACGTTTTTCTGTTAAAGAAACAGAGTATATGGAATGTCATAAAATAGGAAACCATACAAGTCTGTAAAAAAGTAGATGCAAGAATGGCTTTGGATTATATGCTCTGACTACCAGTACAGTTACTTTCACATTATTTAAACTTTACACAAATAAGCACAAAACGGCTTTATTTGAACTGATTAATGAAAAGAAAGCATATACCAAAAATAAGTAATTTCACATTAGAAATATGTGTCTTGGTTCCCATTTCTGCATATTATGATATTATCTTGAGAAAGAGAATGAAAAAAACTGAGAATGATAACTGATTTTGTCCTGTGTATTGTCTGTTTCCTAGTCTTTCTAGTGTAGCCAAGTTTTCTCATGTCCCCCACCAATATACTAGGTTGTCAGTAAGGCTGCCAAGTAAGTCATAAAGCACACCATATATATTTCATTGACATTTCAGCAGTATCAAGAGTAGAAGATAGCCATCTGTTTTATTTGGATCTTGGCAGCAGATAATTATTGTTTGTTTTTTAAGGATCTTATTGGGATAATCAAAAGTGTAATCAGTGTGTGGGGGGGTAATGGTTTTACAGTCTGATTAATTAGAATACGTTGTCTCAAAACAGTTTCTTTGCAGTCTTGCAGGTCCACCAAATTTGTTAAAGATTCCTATGGATCCACAGCAAATCCACAGTGAGCAGTGTCCAAGGTCTGGTTGCAATATGTGTCTCCAGTTGGTGGGTGCAAGGCAGCCCTGTCCTTAACCCCCTGCCATATGCAGAAGTACAGGGCTCCACTGTAGCCTACATCCATCAATGCTTATATGAATGACGTGCAACTCTGCAAACAGGTAGGGGTTGGGAGATGCTTACATGTCTCTGAATGCATACAAAACTGTATTTATAGAGCAAATATGGGAAAACATGCTGAATTGTGCGATTTTTTTGTACTTTGCACCCTGCCTTGCATTTGATAAATTACCCATTTTGTGCTCCATATAAAACAAATGATAAAGTCCTGGAATCACTGGAGCACACTGATCACTTCCCAAATCAGTATGGACTGCAAAAATCAGAATCATTTGACTCTCACATTACTGAACTTTAAGGGGCTGATTTACTAAAATTCATTTTCTTCTGGCAGTCGTATAAACTCTACATGGTATAAATTCGAATTAAACTTGATCATTGTTGTATTCATAAAATGTCACGATAATGCTGTTCATATAAAAATTTCCAGTTTATGTTCCGAAAATCACAAATTTTCCTAGAAGAAAGTATTGTTAAAACTCGAAAAAGTTTAACTGGAGCATTGACGCTCATTCTTGGAAAACAATAATGTGTTTCAGTTTCAATAAAATAGAAAACAATGATGGGTTTTCCTTCCTCTTGAAAGTGTGTGAAATAGAAAACAATGAGGTGATTAACTTCCCCTTGAAAATGCGTCAAGGACAAGCTGTCACTGACAATTCTATTCCTCGACTATTCTAAGCCTCCATAGGACTCAATGGTACTCGACAAATTAATCCTGCCAAATTTTGTTTTGCCAAAAAAAGTTAACTAAACATTAATAAATCACAAATTATGGGAGTTATTTTCTAAAAACTCTAATTTTTCAAGAAACAATATCAGGAAGAAAAAAAATATCAACTTTTTCTCAAAATTGCTTAGTAAATGTGCCCCTAAGTGTTCAGCTTTAATAAGATTTGTGATAACAGACATCACAGAAGCAGAGAACAACACTTCGGGTATGTGGAGCCCAGAAACTACTCTTCAAAGTTCTATTGCCATGTCAAATTATACCTGATTAAGGTAAAAAGACTACCCTGTACAATATAAGATTGTAATAAGATAATGTAATAATAATGTAATACAGTATCTAGTAGAATTAAGTCTAAAGCAACTGGACTTTTGAGTTTTTTTGTTTTTTTTTTACTGTATATCATGACCTGGATGAATGAGAATCTTCATAGACAATAATGTAATAAGATTTCATTTATATTTACTAGTTAAAGAAATATGTGCTTTAAATCCTGAATTTGGACAAGTTGATTATGCTATAATTCATTTTGTTCATGTTACCAACTAATATATTTTGTCATGTAATGGTCAATAATTACTGGCTTTCCACATTTAATAACATAACATAAGGACATCTGTTTCACAAGTGATAATGACATCAGTAGTGTATGGAACTTCCTATTACTCTCCTCTTCTGCGGTCCAATGTTGGGGAGTTGATATATGAGCCAAAGAAATTAAGTTTGAAGGGCTGTATCAGGAATCCTTACTAAATGACTCAGTGGGTGGGTGCGACAACAACCAAGCAGCAGCTTTCACAACCTGCAATGACCAAAAGTACTTTATTTACATCAATCATTATTTACATCCATTTTAGCATCTGGTAACCATTTTAGCATCTGATTTATAATTCTGAAAAATAATAGAGATAATGTTGCATATTATCTTTAATTTTTGCTTAATGTATTGCAAAATGCCAAATATTACTGGAATAACTGAAGCAGGTACAATATGACAAGTAACAATAACTACACCTACAGTATTTTTGTTTGTACAAACATTAACATGGTAAGTAAAGGAAAGCCAACACATGTATGAACATATTTGTGAGACAACCATATCGGGGCATATTTATTAATATTGGAGACAAACATCACCGGTGATGTTTTGGTGATGTTGCCCATACCAACCAATCAGATCCTTGCTTTTTTCTAACTTTCAGGTGACTGTTCAAATCTAAATGCTGATGTGTACCTATGGGCAACATCACCAGTGATGTTTGTCTTCAATCTTAATACATACGACACATAGGGGCACATATATCAAAGTACGATTAAGTCAGAATACAAAATAATTGTATTTTTTCAAAGTTTTCGAACTGTGCGTATGTTTTTCGTACACAAAATCGTATTTGTTGCAACGAGTACGAAAGTTTTGGATTCATTAAAGCTTTGTTATCGTGATTTTCTTTGGGCCAGGTTGAAGCTGCAGAGTGCCATTGAGTCCTATGGGAGGCTTCAAAAACATGCACAGAAGGATCAAAGTCAGAAAGGTTTACCCGCCGTTTCCGATCTTTCTGATATGAAAATTTTGTGACTTTCGGAACGCCATTATGATATAATCGTGACTATTACGATTTTTTCGTAAGCATTTTTGTGACGTTTCCGATCATCACAAATTATCGTATTTAATCAGAATTTTTCCTATTTTGTGATTCGAATTCGTACTTTGATGAATGCCATATGTCATATGTAGTGTGGGTGTTGGACAGCACTTTTAAAGGAAAACTAAACTCTAATAGTAAATTAGGCTAGCAATGCTGTGTTTGATATACTGAACTTACTGCACCAGCCCAGAGGTTTGACAGTAATGATCCAGGCCTTCAAGTTGTGCGCATATATCTGAGTCAGTTCCTAAGCTCAGGTAACTGACAGCAGCACACAGTGCTGTGACTTAGCATGTTCAGTACATTCAGAGGCACTACTAAAGGGCTGTTGTTGCCTTGAGCTGGTACAGAACCCCAAAGCATAATGTGCAGCATTAATACTCTGCTTCTTTGTTAAGTGTCAGTTATAAATTTAATAGTTTTAATCTAAAAACCTCTTTAAAATATATCACCTTGTAACTGTAAATATTGTATTCCCTAACCATTTTAGTAAATTTAAAATTCAGTAGATCAAGCCGATTACTTGCAAATCAATTATGCACAAAATAAAGAAAATCAAATAAAGCAATGAAAAGCTCAAATCTATAAAAAAAAATCTTGAATTCAGGAATGGTTTACCATATAAAACAAATAAGATGATACATATCTATTCTATATATCTACTGTATATCTAGTATAGAATTTTAGTACAGTATCACATACTTGGGAGAAAATGATAATTCCTGCAGCCTTTCTACAGCCTGTCTAAATAACTCCTTCAACTGACAAGTTTTTTCCATGGATTGGAGTGTCATTGATTTCAGACAAGAATATGCAGTTACAGCTGGATTCTTCAGTTTCGCAAGTCATTTCTTTGAAACGTCACTTGTAATGTAATCTCTGCCTTGTTAACTATCAGTCACAGAGCATGAGACAAGCATAAAATAATGGAAAGCAATGCTGCTCAACTGATTTTATTTTGCATGATGCATGTTTCCATCCCTGGGGCCCTTTATCACATGCTGTTCTCGTGCTCTACAATTAAATAATTGTACCTATTTATGGGGCAAATGATCAGCACCTTCTAATGCTGAGAGCCTCCACATGGGCAATGTAGCTACATGAAAATAAAATTTGGAAAGCTTCCGCTGTGTGAGCCTTTATCAAAGGATAGGTTTACAGTTTAATTCTTTAGTTTTATGGTTTTGCTTTATAAAAATCCTTAGTAATGAGGGGGTACACCAAATCCAGGTTTAGTTTCATGATACAAGAAATTCTTAGCATTTTTGCAATTTGATTTGGCCAAATTCTAGAGAGTGAAATGCAGAAAGCATCCCGAGTATCCTCACTTGCTTCTAAATGCTGTTTGTGTGGATCAATACTGAAATTAAACATTTGATAATCATGTGATTTGAAAGCACAGGACATCTGAAGGTGTTTTGTTGATAGCTCAGATTTGAATTTTAAAATTATTATTCATAGACTCCCTTCATTTAATAAATAAAAATGTATTGCTATCAAGTTTTTCTTCTGCAAGTTAGTTGCATATACTGCTGCATATACTGTTGATACCAGACAAAAGGTTGTAAACTCAGATGACACATAGAAATATATATATATAGTTCACTGGTGAGGCCTCAATGCTCAATGTTGGGTTTAGATCTGTAGGCATCTAAAACCTGTTTGAAAAAGGGCTTTGTAAATGGTGTATGACCTAAATAACAAAGTGCATCAAGAAGGATTGAAGAACTCTAGACATTATGTACTACTTAGAAAAACAAGATAAGAGAAAAAGAATATTCGAAACTTATTTAATTAGAGAACAATTTATAAACTTGAACTGAGGGAAAAATAAAAAGTAACACAAAGAAGCACTTATTTATACAAAGGTAACATAAACTCCAATGATTTGTCCAATAGTGGGCCATATCAACTCTAGGCTGAGCAATGACCATGTGCCCATAAGGGTCATTCAAATGCCTGGTTGTCAGTTTTTACTGATCTGGTACAATGACTATAAGTTGATTGCTCAGACTGTTAGCCATTCATGAGCCTATGATTATACAGGAAAAGCAAAAATACCCTGCATGCAAATATACTGCCCCACCTAACTCTGTTTCAAACACTGTCATCCCTGCTATCACTTTTTTTCTGCAACTGCATTTCTATAAAAAATAAAATCTTGCATGATTTTCTGAAAAAAAAGAGGTAGTGGAATAAAAACACAATTGCATAATTCTGTTGCAAATCATGGCAAAAGTCAACGTTGAAATTTAATAAATTAGCTCCTTAAACTGATAAATAGAACAACAGCTAACATTGTATTAATGTAAAGACTGACAAGCAACAAAAGATTACAGGTACCAATTATAACTGGTTCATATACTATCATGTATCACATGAACATTTAATGAATAACATTGCCAGGCACAGAACAGAGCAGACAAGAAAAGCTTGTATGAACTCATGCCTGTATAATATTGAATAGACATTTGCGCTTCTGCCAACATTTAACCACTTGAGGCTTCAAAATGGAAGAGATTTCTTAAATAAGTAACAGCCCAAGGCATAGTAACTGAACACAGCATAGACATACATCACTTTCTCTTTCCGTATTTTCGTTGTCCCCTTAAGCAAAGATATTGTCTGGACTTGACAGTATTATCCCCATGTCTCTACTTGTCATATTTAACAATAAACACAACATTGTATTTTGAAAGACATAACAGACAAAGAAATATAGGACATCTAAGGACCACATTTTTAGTATGGGATCTCTTATCCGGAAACCCAGTATCAAGAAAGCTCAAAATTATAAGAAGGTCATTTCTCACAAAATCCATTTCAAGTACATACTTCTATTGTTTTTTTTAATAGTTTCATTTTCATTGATATTAATAAAACAGTACCATAACTGGATTGTAACTAAACCTAGCCATACACAGGCTGATAAAAGCTGTCAACCTGGTCCCTCTTGACTGAGTTGGCAGCTTATTGGTTTGTGTATGAGGCCCACTAACCAGCCTGCTATTCATTCAAATATCAATGGGGTAGGTTTAAAAGTCCCGTCAGTCGAGGGCTGCATTAGCAGCCTTTGACCCATGGCTCTCTGTATGGGGCCCACTGACAGCCTGTTAATTGTAAAGATATTAATCTGGCAGGTTTGAAACCCCTGTTGAATAAGGACTGCAGCGGCAAACTGATGTGATCCATCCCCATCCAAACAGTGGCACTGGACAATGGTTAGCTTAGCCCAATTTGGCCCAGTGTGTGGGTGGTTAAACTGTACTGAGACATGCTGACTTCCAAAGTTCTCCAAATCTTACAGTGTATGGGCACCTTATGATAGCATAAATCCATATTGGCGGTATTTATTGTTTAAATGTTATTATAAATGTTAGAGAGATTTATTGTGATTTGAAGGTCAGAATTGCCACCTAAAACTCCAAATTTGTTTAAAAGAAGCATTTGTAGATTAAAAAATAATACAAAAACATAAAGGGCACAAGATAAAGAGTTTATGCTCACTTTTTTTTAACATTGTTTTTTTTTTTTTTTTGTTTTGCCCGAACCCACCCTTCAAAACATAATAAATCTGCAACTTGAGGTATGTACTAAGAAAATTGCTGTTTAATATATCTCTTTGATACTGGTTCAACAGATGTTTATTTAACTCATTTATAGTTCAAAATTACAGAAATCATGTTGCTTAACTTCTAAATTTCTACTTATCATTTTAAAGGTCTTTAAAGGAGGAGGAAAGGTAAAATCACTGGTGGGTGCCTAATTTTGACCGCCCAGCCCTGCTGCGAGCAAGGTATCCTCTTCTGTCTGTTTTTGTTCTTTTGAATCCCAGGGCCTGCACATGCACAGTAGGGTGAAAATGCTGACTTTCTTGTTAAAGTTCAGCTTTAACTGTGCATACGCAAGAAGCAGGAAGACAGAAGAAGAAAGGATCACTTATTCACTTACCTTATACCCCGGGCTGGTACTCCTGTTTGGAGAAAACCTCACCAGCCCAGTGTAAGTGATTACAATCTCTGAGGGGTGCCTAACATTCTGGAACTCCCCAGTGATTGTACCTTTCCTTCTTCTTTAAGCCTTTAGGCTAATGCCACACGAGGCATAGGGTGGATATTTTCAGCAAGCGTAAAAGCACTTGCTGAAAATTCCGCCCTACACCTCCTACATGTGCCTGCACCCGAATGAATGAGATACGCTCGGGTGCAGGCACATGTAGCCAATATACGCATGAAAACGTGAGAGAATGCAAATTCTTGCGTTTTTACGCGTATATCGGCTACATGTGCCTGCACCCAAGTGTATCTCATTCATTCGGGTGCAGGCACATGTAGGAGGCGTGGGGGGGAATTTTCAGCAAGCGATTTTACACTTGCCGAAAATATCCGCCCAACGCCTCATGTGGCATTAGCCTAACAGCAGAGAACAGAATTAGGAAGAAAGAAATTTATTAAATTAAATTTATATGACTGAGGCTTAAATTGGCATGTCTACTACAAACAGAATGTGTCATGTCTCTTTTTACAAGTGTGTGAATTAGTGATTTGCGGGTCAGGAAAAACATACCCCGTACCCAACCATAATCCGAAAAACCTTAACCTGCACCTGACCCCAACCTGCAAAATATTGCCATTGTAGTACCCATACCCAACCCTTATCTGTGTCTTTCTGTAAACTACTTCTGCATCCACCAAGACGGAAACTTTAGCAGCAGAGGGTGTACTTTCCCAGTCTGACCCTCACCTAACCCAAAACCCGCACTGGTTGCCCAAATTTCAACCCTAACCAACCTGACCTAAGTGTAAACCCGTGGGTTGCAGGTCAGCCTGCAAATCACTAGTGTAAATTACAAATCATATTTCATGCAATGTTGAATTCACCTGCCAGAGTACCACAGCAGCTTATGTTTTCTAACTGTTAGCACATCAAAACTAATTGATAAATGATTGCTACAGGAACCTGTGCATTTACCACTTGTGTTTGTAAATTAGCCCTGTTGTGTTTATGTATTTCAAAACGTGCATCTATGGCTATGCTTTTCTCTTTCCATCTGTCTTCACTGTTTTGAATTGCAATTGCCTTACACTTCTCTTGTCCTGTTGTCATTGTCTATTACTCATACCAAAACTCAGTAGGCTGTATATCTGTTGCTACATTACCCACATACACATTGGTTACATACATTCCACAACAAATATTACACAAAATCCTGTTGGTTTACATGTTATTCTACCTGCTTAAAAATCTAAGAAAGGTACACAATAGTTTGTATATGTTATTAATGTTAATGCTACCTGTCTGCTGGGGTCTATGTAATGCATGTCTGTACAGGCCAGACAGAAGTAGCAGATTTTTAATGTTTGATTTTTTCCTGGAATGCTTCAATTACAGCTGCAGGGCTTGCTTACTCGTAAAAAATGTGAATAATTCTGGCACAGATTTTGATTATGACATTATCAAATGGAAACAGATTTATAGTTGCTACAGTAAACCTAAAACACTAGCTCATATATTGCTATTTTCAGTGACTGTAGACTCATTGCATACAGCCTATATACCGAATGCTACAGTAAACCTATAACACTAGCTAATACTGTACATTACTATTACAATTATCTGCTTAACTAAACAAACCTCAACTTTCTAGCACAACCAGAAAACTTAAATCAGATGCAGTTGCATACAAATATAGGAACGGAACTACTAAAATTCATTTCTACATACAAAGTACAATAACTGCACAAAAATATCAAATATCTGTCTGAAATATGGAACTGTTACAATTAATGTGGACTTGTAAAGGATGCAAAATTGAAGTTCAAAATCAAACAAAACTTGTATTGTGATCAATCTTAACCTAAAAAATTAGCTGTTATAAACTTGTTCATACTGATCCTCTGAGCACTTATGCAATGTACATTAGTTTTTAAGTTTATTAAGTAGTTTCTGAAACATTTGCAATTGCAGACATTTTTTAATGCTTGGCAAGCTTTCAGCTTATCAGCTTTTTGAAGGCACAGAGTGTCAGGGACCCTAATTGTCTTTGTACATATTGTGATCAGTTAACTCTTGGGTTGCAGACTCTCAGTTGAGCCAAAACCAAGGTATTAGCAGCATAAAAATTCAAATATCTCAGAAACCCCTAAAAATGGAAAAATCAACAAAGGGGATCAAAAACCAAAAAAATAAATCGAGATAATTTACAACAGGCTTTGATGGAAGGAAATGCACAGCCTGCCAACATAGAATATAAAGTAGAGCACAGCTAGGCTGCAGTGCACATTTCCTAATTTCACAAAGAAACCTCTGCCACTTAATTTAATCCTAACCCTAAATGAGTTAATTAATGAATTAATGAATTCAAGAGAGCTACACAATAAGGTAACTAGGATGTGACCACAATTCTAGAATCCTACTTGAGGAAGGTGCTAAGAGGGAATCCTGTTTGGACACAAATGTCAAAAGGTTAATAATGTGACATTCACCAGCATGACCTGGGGACTATATTGTGCTACAATTAATAAGTCAGGTGAAAGGTCAATCAGCCTGACACATGTACATGTTCAATCAGATCCTACAACTACCAAAAATGTTAGTTGAAAAAAATCTTCAAAGTGTATTTTGTCCTCTATACGTTAGAGTATTTTATTTGCTTTTATACAAAGCAACAAAAAAGGCGAACACAAAGTATATGTTTCTCACATAAGTAATTTTTAACTTGATTGGCCATTTAGTGTATGAGGCACTCAAGTTGCCAATGTGAGTGAAAAATATGTTATACGATAAAATAGCATTTGGCCAAGAACCTTTGTGTGTGTAATGAGTTGGTTTGTGGGGGTGCTTACCCAACATAGAAGAGGCTAATGCTCACTAAATGCTTTTTTCTGTTGGATGTGGCATCCATTTTTGCGGCCCCACAAATTCCAGTGATTCATTGTACATAATTGGGAAGCATGATGGGGGATAAAAGGGGTGCTACATTAATTATTTGTGTAGATCAACTTGCCAATCTCACTTGCAGCCTTTTCCTTTAGGCTAATGCCAGACGGGGCTGATTCTTGGCTTGGGGATAAACACAGACTGAAGCTAATTCCTGTGCTAGCTTCAGCCTTTCCCTGTGCCTGAACCCAGAGCCATTTCGTCAACCTGGGTGCAGGCACACAGAGCTGATTTTGGTGCACACAATGTATGTTTGCCCACCAGGCATGGATTCAAAGCGAAATTCCACATTTTGGAATTGGCTAATTTTTTCTTGAAACTGCTGCAAAAATTTGCCACAACAAGAATTTGCAAAGTGAGGAAAAAGTCACAGCGATGTCAAATAAGTCGTGATTGCGTCAAAAAAGTAATGTGGTAGCAACATTTCACAAATAAACAAATGTCATCCCCAGCACCCTCCATTACCCTTTTGGCTTGAAGCATGTGCAGTTGCCCCAGGGCTTGCACATACATTCAGTGAAAATTGTTAAAATATACCACACATTAACACCAAAGTATAATGTGCAAAAAGTTATGAAATTGTGTAATGAATTATTTTTTTTTAATTCATTTATTTTCTATTTTCTGGTATTTATATAGCACCAACACATTTCTGCAGTGTTTTACAGCTATTATACATTATATAGCCAGGGACTTCTGCAAGAAGCAAGTGCAGTAGAACCCCTATTTTACATTTTTCAGGGGAAATGGTGTAAAATTTGGTAAATGTAAAATCAGGGAAATGTGTTATGCGTTATATACATTATTTGGTGGGACCACAAAAAAAATCACTGTAAAATAAGGGTAAAATTGAGGTTTCAATGTATGTTCTCCATGAGTCTGTGTTGGTTTCCTACCACACTCAAAAAAATACAGGCAGGTTAATTGGCTCTTAATTAAAGTAAAAATTGTGTGTGAATGTGATTTTAGTCTCCATTGGGACAAAAACAGATGTGAATTGTCTTATAGTATTTGTAATGCATTGCAGAATACATTTGTACTATATAAATAAAGGAAAATAATAAAAGTAATAACTATTTTTTTGTTGGTGTCCCCAATAAATATATTTGTAGAGCTACTGCATCTAATGTACTTTTACAGAAGAACAGAGAGAATATGGAGATTCCTAACATATTTTAATGGGCTTGAGGCAGGAGAAGGGTAGGTCACATATGGATTGGCCGTAATCTTTTAAACTACATGGCATTTTTATGACTGTTACAGCTGCAGTTGCAGTGCTTTGATGTTTTCTAGAAAACAAATGCTGCATGTTATGGATGCAAGTAAGCTATACAAAACTTTTTCTAATACTATAAACCATTTGACAACAATCTAATAAGCCACGGTTCCTTTTCTATGTTCAAGAGCTATTAAAATTGAAAAGCAGACTTAAGCAATGAAGAAGCCTAGATGGTGGATAATAGACCAAGTAAGCAAATTACTACATGGACAGAATCCTTCAGGAAGCCAATGTGCCCAGGAGTGGCATTGCTTAATTTCTAACATATTACTGAAGCATGGCCCTTATAGTATAGGGGTTCGTTTATTAAGATTCCATAAAATTTTGTTCCGTAACATTCTGCAAACTTCTGTTAAATGGAAACAATACCGAGCTGCTGGGAATCCTTCAAGAAATCTTTAATAAATAAATACATTTTTTTGTATTGTCATCTTTTTGACCTTCCTAATTTTTAGGTGTTTGAGGGTGCAGCACCTTTGTAGTGTGGATAGAAAATTGTCAGTAGCAAATTTTAGGTTCCTGTTGTTTGTATGAATACATTATTATCATAAGCATATCACATTCACCCTAAAAAATAAAAAATAAATCTCAATGTAAACTCCTGCACTTGTATGGTAACACTCAACTAAGCAGTATGCCATCATTGCTGGTAAAGGTTATCTACCTAAAACATTACTTGTCACATATAATTTAATATCTCTCTATAGCTCCATTGGACTTAATGAATGAATTTAAGCTGTGGGGCTATTTCTTGACAGTTGTATCGGGTTGATGTCGAGACGACTACAAATAATTTATCACCAATTTTAAAGACTTATACACACACACATATATATACTGTATATACAATATATATATATATATATATATATATATATATATATATACAGGTGCTTGGAGAAAGGTACCGCTCACACAGGTCTTAGGTTCAGTGTTAAGACCTGTGTGAGCGGTACCTTTCTCCAAGCACCTGTAAACATTTCGTTGGGACTGCACCCAGGCACATTTACCAGCTTTACACGTGAGTGCTGGCTTCTGCTGCATATTATATATATAATATGCATTAAGTTTTAAACCATTAGGTGCAATGAGGCTGTGACCACAAAATTCATATAAACAACAACAAGAGATCCTCTGCACTCACCCATTATCAATATACTGTAAGTTAGAAAGCTGAAAGCAGGAAGTTGAGTTCTGGCTATTATGTTAGACATCTGCTCACTCCAGCCCTTATAGATTAAATTTTTGCCCAACTAACTATATTAAAAATATTTTTTATTTTGTGCAGTCTATCTATTTTACCCAGTTTCATTTTTTTACTGAACTGTTCCTTTAACGGTTAAAATCCCCGAATGGTTTCCCTTTTATTGGACCATTGGGATCACCTGACTGTAGCTGGAAATGGTGGGAGCTACAACATGGAGCTGGCCACTGCTCCTGTATAAATTATAGCAAAAAAAAAAATTGCTAAGTTGTGATCACCATTACATTTTAAACCATTAGGGGGGTGCATTGAGGCTGTTGACTTCATTGATTGCAGCCTGTACTGACCTTTTGCCTGTTTTCTGACTACCACTTCTGGATCTCGATTTTGTACCTCGTTGCTAGCATGGTTTTGATCTCGGCCTATTATACCTTTGTCTCCACTCCCTAACTCCTGCTTAAACACTAGGGGGCACATTTACTAATCCACAAATCCGAATCCGAAAAATTTGGATTGGAAACGAACATTTTGCAACTTTTTCGTATTTTTGCGATTTTTTTCGTCGCCATTACGACTTGCGCGAATTGTCGAGACTTTTTCGTAGCCGTTACGATTTGCTCATATATTGTCGCAACTTTTTCGTATTGAGCGCTCGTAAACGGCGGGCAAAACTTTCAGACTTTGCATGATTTTGCAAGCCTCCCATAGGACTCAATGGCACTCTGCAGCTCCAACCTGGCCCAAGGAAAGTCACGATACTGAAGCTTGAATGAATCCGAAACTTTTGTACTCTGCGCGACGGCTACGAAAAAGTTTCGACAATTCGCGCAAGTCGTAACGCTACGAAAAAGTCGCGACAATTTACGAAAAAGTCGTAAGGGCTACGAAAAAGTCGCAAAATACCTATCATTACGAAAAAAATGCATTCGGACGCTTTTCGGACGTTCGTGGATTAGTAAATGTGCCCCTAGGTTCCCTAGCCTGCCCAGAGCATTTGCCCTGGTTCTCTCACGTTAAGTTCTGGCGGCACCCGAGTAGCGGAGGGCTCCTCCTGAAGCGAAAGGTGGCTGTTATAGGCAGAAGAGTGAGCTCTGACCGGGATCTTGGCTTTTGTTCTGGATTTGGGTTACTGTGCGTGACAAGTATATTGCAACAAATGGACAAACAATCATTATTTGCTTAAAGGGGAGGGCATATCTTTGTAGCTTAATGCACAGAATGTCTTAATGTCCTATATATATTGATAATGATAATTGATAAATTGACTACTCGCTACTAATACTTCTCGATCTCTCTGCTGCTTTTGACACCGTGGATCACCCTCTTCTCCTCCAGACTCTCCGCTCTCTTGGCCTTCGTGACACTGCCTTATCCTGGTTTTCATCTTATCTCTCAGATCGATCCTTCAGTGTCTCTTACAATGGGGAATCATCTTCTCCCTTGCCTCTTTCTGTCGGGGTTCCCCAAGGCTCTGTCCTGGGCCCCTTACTATTTTCTCTCTATACCTCCTCACTTGGCAAACTAATCAATTCTTTTGGCTTTCAGTACCACCTCTATGCTGACGATACTCAGATCTATCTTTCCTCTCCTGATCTCAACCCAGAGCTTCCAACTCGTGTCTCTTCCTGCCTGTCCGCTATCTCCACTTGGATGTCCCAACGTTACCTTAAATTAAACCTCTCTAAGACTGAACTGGTTCTCTTTCCCCCATCCAACGCCCACATTGTTCCCGAGGTATCTATACAGGTTAACAATTCTACCATCACCCCATCTTCCCGGTGCCTTGGGGTTATCCTTGATTCTGCCCTGTCCTTCACTCCTCATATCCAATCACTTGTCAAATCATGTCACTTTCACCTATGAAATATCTCCAAAATACGATCATTTATCACCCATGATGCTGCCAAAATTCTTATTCACTCTCTTATAATATATCGCCTGGACTACTGTAACTCTCTATTAATTGGCCTTCCCCTTCAAAGACTGTCCCCTCT
Source organism: Xenopus tropicalis (assembly GCF_000004195.4). Classification (NCBI taxonomy): domain Eukaryota; kingdom Metazoa; phylum Chordata; class Amphibia; order Anura; family Pipidae; genus Xenopus; species Xenopus tropicalis. The sequence continues at coordinate 86,434,133 of NC_030679.2, read as the reverse complement.
CCAGTCCATAATGAATACTGCTGCCAGACTCCTACACCTCTCCAACCGCTCCTCCTCTGCCGTGCCACTCTGCCAATCCCTGCACTGGCTTCCCCTACCATCCAGGATAAAATTCAAACTCCTGACTCTTACATTCAAAGCTGTTCATAACTCTGCCCCACCCTACATCTCTGAACTCATCTCTAGGTACCATCCAACCCGCTTGTTACGCTCCTCTACTGACCTGTTCCTCAACTCCTCTCTCATTCCCTCCTCACACGCTCATATTCAAGACTTTGCAAGGGCTGCCCCCCTTCTCTGGAATTCACTCCCACAAACTGTCAGACTTTCACCCAATCTCTCTGCCTTCAAGAGATCTCTAAAAACACATTTATTTAGGGAAGCTTACCCTAATCTAGTTTAGCAACACCCTGTGCCACACCTCTCACAACTCTGGTCATGCCCATTCCCACACCTTGTGTCTCAACCCTTTCTCCTTGTAGATTGTAAGCTCTTTTGGGCAGGGCCCTCTTCACCTCTTGTATCGGTTATTGATTGCTTTATATGTTACTCTGTATGTCCAATGTATGAAACCCACTTATTGTACAGCACTGCGGAATATGTTGGCGCTTTATAAATAAATGTTAATAATAATAATAATAATAATAATAATGGGTGAGCGCAGAGGATCTTTTGTTGTTATTTATATATATATATATATATCAAAAAGGTCCCAGGTATCTTTTTTTTATGAAATTATGCTGGTGTGCATCAGCATTTTTTACATATTTATATTGTTTTTCTGATTTGCACCCAGGTTGTAATCCCTATAAGTGTGTGCCTAAGCCAATATATATATAAAGCCATTTCATGAAAACTATAACTTTTTTAGTAGTTTGTTCTATCATTATAAAGACATAGTTTTCCTGAAGATCCAAGGAACCTATCCCTGAGGTGCCTATAAAATCTGTTGACGTAATCAGAAATTTCCCTCAATATACCTACTGTAAAACCAAGCAAAGCATAAAAGAATGAATCACTAAACCTATAAAGAACATTAAGACAGCAAACCTAGGAAATGAAAACAGTATAAAAAGATATTCCTAAGCAAAGCAAGAAAATAAAGTGTAAAATAAAGTGACCTGATATGATGGTGATGGAAATTGGAAGTTACTGCTAAGGTTTTTCTCTACACAGAATGCAACTAACTATATATTCGACATACCCTTATACTCCATGGTTTAAGTAATGCTTTTGTTGCATGTCTTCATCGCATATATAATTAATACTTCCTAAGTTTATGAATTTTAGCTCACGTAAAATTGCGTTTGTGACTAGCAATTATTACTTCACACAGAATGTAATTCAATGCACAGAAAAATCCCTTTTCCAAGCACAAAAAAATGCCAGTTCAATAGGCTTTCTTAGTTGTAGGTTTTTATGCATATGCATTTGCAAATAATGTATCCACATGCACAGGTACCGTTTGTTTATATATGAATAAGTGACCGCTAGCTAATGTCAGAATAAGGCAGCATTGTAAATTTCATGGATTTTTAAATAAAAAAAGAATCTTTTGTTGCAGTATATCGTATGGGAAATACTTTTGACTGTGTTATCTCCAGCTGAAAGTATTTGTAACTGCCCCTCATCATTTAAGCATTTTGAAAAAAAGTAAGAAAGCTTGTCTTACTGACAAATACCAGCTCACTGGTGCAGCTGTGCTATATTTTATAGTGACTATCATTTCAACCCCTTTAATGTGTTTCTCATATTCATTCAACATGTTGCTAAAATATTAAATAAATACTTGGCATCTGTTGAATTGTGATATGCAGATATAGTTACAGACTTCTGCAGAACACAAACCAAAACGCTCATATGGGGTAGAGCAATAAAAATATCTGGAAAAAAGTTAATAAGATTTGTTATAGGTACAAGCATGCTTTTCCATCTGTTAATCTATATTATAATTAGTATTGTTATAGAGTAGAATCTATAAAAGAATAAATTCTAGAGTTCTTGTGACGTTCGTGGACCTACATGACCCTCCATAGTCACATCACGTGAAAAGCATGACACTAAGCAGTACAGGTATGGGATCTGTTATTCATAAACCCACTATCCAGAAAGCTCCAAATTACAGGAAGGCTATCTCCCATAGGGGCCGATTCACTAAAGGTCGATAACGCTTATCGCATGCTTTTTTGCGTTAAAAAGCATGCAATAATTAATTCATCAAAGTCATATCGCATGTGGTAAAAAACACTATCACAATGCATTATTTACCTCGCATTGTGTTAATTAGCGAATAGAAATAATACTAACGCATGATTCACAAACACATATGAAGTGTTAAATGCGCTAAATGTTGCATTAGTCTGTGCGAAGATTAACACATACTTGGGGTAGGCGGTACTTAAAGAAAATTGTGGTTCGTGAGCTTTTGGCAACACAACATGGACTTTGCAGTGGGATTTTTTCAAGTATGTGTTGGCCCTAGAGTGATGTATCCTCTAGTTTTCAGGGAAATGGTCATTTTCAGAACAGTAGTTCTCCGAAAAGTAATGGTTACGTGTGTAATATCGTGCGCTAATATACCACGCGGCTAAATATATCGCGCACAGTGGGAAATAACACACACGGCGGAAAATAACGCAAGAAAAATGCTCATCGCTAGTTAAATAACGCAAAGAACATTGCATCATAATTATGACGCCTGTCCTTTTAGTGAATCGAGCGTTAAGTCGCAAAAAATAATAAGCGATAACATTTTTAACACATGCTATAAATAAATAGCGCTCGTTTTATCGACCTTTAGTGAATTGGCCCCAGTCAGTCTTTACTGCTGAGCTGCAAGTTGGGGTGGTATCACCCCCCCTCCCTCCCCCCCCACACAGCAGCCAATCAGCAGATCTATGAGCAAAAATAGCAGCTCCCTGACAATTATTGCTAAAAGTGGTATATATTAAAATAGCACTCAATTGTAAAATATCTAAGTCCAGCAGTTACATGCGAGTAGGAGAAACAATAGATTATTTAAAAACAGTTTTAATGTGTAGCGCTGGCTCCTTCTGAAAACTCAAAATCAGGTACAATGCACTGACATGGCTGCCTACACACCAATATTACAACTAAAAAAATACATTTGTTTCGTTCAAGAATAACATTTTAAATAGTAGAGTGAATTATTTCTATGTAAACAGTGTACATTATAAATAAAAAGTACATGACAGAATCCCTTTATTGTTTAAATTATGTTTAGTAGACAAGTGTGAAGTGTGGTGATCCAAATAATGAGAAGGTACCTTATCCAGAAAACCCCAGGTATCAAGTATTCTGGATAACAGTCTTGCATTTACCCTGCTGGGAAATCTAGGTACACCCCTGCTGTTGTGCCTAACCTGCTAATATCCCCAGTATCATGATATCATGAATAATCTTGGTAAGATGCTGTTGCAATAAACTAAATGGCTTGGTTAACATAGGTCAAAAACAGAGTCACACGATTCCATATGAATTTTGCAATATATCATAGCATTCAAATTTTATTGTTAAAGTTTGTTATTAACTGTAAGCACAAAATGTCTGTAGAAATATTAAGGAAGTTCAGCAACCCAAATTTCTGTCGTCCTTGTAGTGTTGGTGATCACACAAAAATCTGATGTGATTACAAAGAAATCTGTGTGCATGCAGAGGTGCACACTAGTGATGTGCCCGAATCTAACCCGCCAGCTCCCAACCCGAACCCTACCAGCCCCACTGCTGCACTGTATTTATAGACCCGCGCTTGACCCGACCCCCAATGACGTCACAAAAGGGGTGGGCGCACGCCTATAAATTCGGAAGCCAGAAGAAGCAGGCCAGCAGTGTTAGGTTGCGGGCAGCCTTTAAAGGGGAACTATTGTGAACATTAAAATTGAATATAAGCTTCATACTAAAATAAGAAACGTCCTAAATATAAACAATTAAAATTTTTGGACCGTTAGTTTTACTATCCTCGTCATGTGTTTCTTTTCATTCTCTCTTCATGCAGGTGTTGAGTGTAAGATCTTCATTTACAGTTAGATCCAACATATCTTTTAGGGGGCTCCCTTTGATAGCAGGTGTATTAGAGCTAACTCAAATAGCTGATTTTGGCACAAATCTTGATGGTAATATTAAAAGAGTGAGCTCTAATACATCTTCTAGGCAAAAGGATACCCCCTAAAAGAAATATTGGATCTACAGTAACTGACATTCAAAATCAGGCTCCCAAATCCTGCATATAGGGTGAATGAAGAACAGATGCTGAGAGGGGGAGAGTGAAGATTAACTTGTTTATTTCAGATACTAGGTCAGAATTTTTAGATGATAATTTTTGGAAAATGTCCAAATGTCTTATTTCATTATGATGAAGCTTATTAAATTTTCATTTGTGCAATACAGTCAAAGAAAAATAAAATGGAAAACTGAAAGCAAGCACAGGTAACTAACTCTTTAAAATCTGTGTAATTTAGGAATTAGAGCATTGTAACCATGATTTATAAAGACTTCATATATGCTTTTATATAATATACACATAGGTTTTAATTAATATATCATTCCTAATACAAAGGGAAAATTGCTCATGTTTTTCATATATTAAGGCTATTACCTACCTCTTCTGGATTTTTCAGATCTCTAAAGGGTAGGTTTTGAGGTTTTCGTTTCCCATGCTCCCACCTATTCCAGAATTTAGTAAATAAATACTGCTCCACTGCTATAGGCACCTTAGATGGTTCAATACTGTTAAAGTTCTCCTGAGGGATGGCATCAATATACCTAAAGAATGATCAAATGAAAAATTAAAAAGATGAATTTCTGACTCCACAGCACAACAGAAAAGGTAACAAAGTACTAAAGGACAGTTGCCTTACTACAGCATTTTCTAAATTTAAAGGCAAAGTATCTTGCACAGAAGATACTGCTCACTACATATAATAATTACATTTAAGTTGGCCAGTCTTGTATTACAAAGCAGGATCCAGTGATGTTCTACCATATTTTCATTTTAGTAGTTCCAAACACAATTCAATTCAGTTCAGTTCTACACAACACTTTCTGAATTAGCAAAGGTGCTCCTAATCCCTGGCTGCTCTAGGCCATTGTAAACCACAAACAAAGGGAAAAGTTACATGAAATTCTTAGTAGGCTAATGCAATGTTGTGTTTATTGCAAAGCAGAAAGTAAAGGCACAAGCTTTTAGGGGCAGACTCTTCCTGAGGTGCAGAATCGTTACCAAATGTAGTCTCTTTATTTTAAAGGACACATAAAGCCTACATTTGCCTGCCATGCAATCAGTTGGGCACGTCTCCCCCACCCAAATGGCATCATTTGTACTGCATATATCCCTTTTGTTTGCTAGCACCATCACATTTTCCTAAAGCAAATAACAGCTTTCACCTGGTGGCCATTTTTCCTCTGATACATAATCAGTTACATTTAAATCAGCAAACAGAATACACACACACACAGACCCTTATTCAGCATACATTTCATCAAGAATACAGGCACAACTGTCTTAGATAAAAGTTCTGCTTTGTTTGAGCACTGTAATGTTAAAGCTGAGCTCAGGAGAAAAAAAATTGACCGCTAGAGCTGAGTTTCTATGGGAACCAGTAATGCCATCTCTTTACTGGCTGCTAGATTGGAGCTGAGAACAACTGAGCATTTCTGGCAAGCCAGGAATCAAAGCAAATTCCTGAGGGTGGGGGGGGGGCGAGTGGGTTACAGGAGGAGAAGGAGGAAGGGGAAGTTGCAGCCTTACTATTAACCTCTGGACAACCAGAGTGGCAGGTACTGAAAGATTTCAAAAAGGCTGTTCACTGATTAAATTTTTGCGTGTGGGGTTTACATGTCCTTTAAAGCTGACTTGTCATTCTGTCAACTTGAGCTTAACTCAGTCTCAAGCCCACTAAGTCCCTCACAGTCTTGGATTTGCTCTTGTTTAAACACTTAAATATCAAACCCTAACACTAAAACAAGGCACCTCTTTATGGTTTACTGCAAATTTTGTAGTTTAGTTAGAGAAGTTGACAATATGACCACAACATATAGACAGGTAGCCTAAAATGTATTTCTAACCAAAATAAGATTTTTCCCCACCTCATTATTTATCCTCCGCCTTTACCTGCTTAGCTATCCCAGCACATGCTTTGGTATTGGAGGAAAACTATTGTGTATGATTCAATAGGATCAAAGAATGATTCATGGAAACTTCCTGTGACATGCTATAATAGTATTCACTACAAAGTGATATTATATGTATCTTAAGACAGGATTTTAACTTTCTTATTACCTTATGCAGTTCTCAATCTCTGCTCTTAGAGTATGTTCATAGTCTTTCAGGTCTTCCTGCAAATTCCTGCATCACAAAAAGTATTTCAAATAGAGTATACATTCTACACAGCCATTCTATTAAAATAGAATATTTGTGAGCATTTGGTCAATCTGCATATTTATTTCTCTAAGGTTACTCTATTTTTCATTGTGTATTGTCTAAATTAGCTTTTCTTCTAGATGTTGCCTTTTATTAGACTTAGTGAATTCTACCTTACATAAGTTAACGTTTCCTTTACATTCAGCAAAGCTATGATCCCTTCTTTTTTTTTTTTTTTGCATTTGTCTAAAGAGAGTTCCTTTTTTGCACCAACACTGTAAAGCTAAAGAAATTGTCTTATCTATACTTCATTTTGTATCTTAGTAAGGTTCACTTCTTCGGGATAAAACAGCCCATTTAATTGGCTTTGCTCTAAACACTATCAGTGTGTAACACACTTTAGGGCTCATTTACAAAAGCAACCACAGCAATTTTGCACAAAAATGGACATGGACAAGGACTTAATATGGCAGTTTTACTCTAGCAGTAGTAATAACGGTGGTACCTTTATTATCCCCCACCTTGGACCTCAAGAACTATCATTTTCTATGTCTTATAAGTAAATACAACATATATGTATATTTTTACATGTATTTTTACATCATACATATTTTTTCCAATTTTATCCAATCATGTTAATGTCAACTGCTGCTTTACCCAAATGCATTAATTTGTGCCTTCCATCCTATTCTCAAACTTAGGGGCCGTTTCACTAAGGTACGAATCCGAATCAAGAAATCCAATCATTTCTGATGATCGCACGAAAATTTCGTACTTATGATCATTTGTGAATATTGGATCCGAACTATCATAAACGGCACAAAAATCTTTTTGACTTAGAACCTTCAGTGCATGATTTTGAAAGCCTCCCATAGGACTCAATGGGATTCTGCAGCTCCAACCTAGCCAAAGGAAAGTCATGTTACCGAAGCTTGAATGAATTCCGAAACTTTCGTACTCGCTGCGACAAATACAATTTTGTCACACAAATTATTACGCAAATTGTCGCAAAGTTGCAGAAATTAACGAAAAAAAACGCAGAAAATACGCATAGTTCTAAAATGTAGAATAAATTTTTTTGTATTCGAACTCAATCGTACATTGATAAATGGGCCCCTTAATGTCATTCAATTTATTTACATATTTAAACAACATATATAGTTATAATAATTTAAATCCCACAGATTGATTGATCTTATAAATAAATTATTTTAAGTATTTTAGTCCATGCAAAAGGCCCTCGGATTAGTATAATGTCATCTGCTTCCACTAACTTGTCAAATGCGAATCCTAAGGGGCACATTTACTAATCCACGAACGCTCCAAAGGCGTCCGAATGCGTTTTTTTCATAATGATCGGTATTTTTGCGACTTTTTCGTCTCCATCACAACTTTTTCGTATTTTCCCCGACTTTTCGTCACCTTACCGTAATTTTCGGATTGAACGAAAGAATGTTCGTTGCACAACGAACGTTCTTTCGTGCGCAAGTGCACTGATCGAGCCCATCCAGACATGCACTGAAGGATCAAAGTCAGAAAGGTTTTTTCCGGCGTTTACGGTCATTCAATATGAAAAATTGCGTCGAAAAGTCGTGAAAAATACGAAAAAGTCGCAAAAAGTTCAGACATTTTCGTTTCCAATACGTATTTTTACCGTTCGGGATTCGGATTCGTGGATTAGTAAATGTGCCCCTAAATGTGCAATCCAGCACAACCCAACTGTTTGCCCTTTTGACTACTGTAAAAATTTAGAAATATTATAGAAAACTATTATAGAAAATAGATACATTTTTTTCAGCCACTCTTTTTTACTTAGAAAAAAACCCCAGAAGATCCCAAAAATGCAAATGAAAAACTTTGGCATCTAAAAGCTGTAAATTTGGGAAGTGTATCTGAACATTAAAGCAACTTAATTTATTATTTTTAATTTGACTTTATTAAACCAGTCAACAGCCTCATTCACTGGAATGCAACAAAGTGATTTTCATCATTTTTTACCATCATTAAACATAATCATGTTTAACTTTTTCCAAACTTTTCTTACATATGCTAGCAATTAAGATAAAAACCTATCCCCCTCCCACCCTCAACCTTCCCCCCCTTCCCTTTCTCCCCCCCCCCCATTTTTATGTTTATGTTACTATCACATATTTCCAGGCACCATGGGACACCCCAAAAGGTGCACTTTTGTACATTGTTATACTAAATGCAAAATAAAAACAATAATAAAAAAAAAAAAAAAAACCTGATCAAGGGAAAAAAGTTTATTGGTTTTAGATGTGATTTACCCCCCACCACCATTTTTTCACAAATTTGAAAGTTAATAAATCTTAAAATAGTACCATATACTATAAAATATTATGGTGTCCCAAAATTAAACACCTTTTTATTTTCAATGGTGTACTGTCTGATGAGAGTTTAAATGATAAATTATCATGCGCATACCTTGGGTAAGGTGCCCTTTCAGAGGCAAGCATAAAGCTCTTTGCCCTTCTTCACCAATTTAGGAGTCCATCAGTCCACCTATTCCCTGCCCAATATCTAAGCAGACATTATTCAATTACTAAAAAGTCTAACGTAAAAATTAAAAAAACCTTTTCTTTACATGCATCAAAGATCATACAAAATACCCACCTGATATAGAAATCATTTTATTAATAATTGATGACAACATATACTCACAATATTCTGCCATGGAAATGGCGGATCCTATTCTCTGTCTCACTGCGCTTACTCTGTAGCTTTTCCAAACAGCTTTGCTTTGCTATATCCTTTAGCCCTTCTCTTGTGTTGCCTCGTTCTAGTAAGTGGTTTTTTAGTAGCCAGTTATGTTTTGATATGTGTTGGATGTTTGTGGGGACATTTAGCAGATGATTGTCCAAGATCTGTACTGTGGTGTTCTGTTTGATTGCTGTAGAGTATCTGTTATCACGTGTTAAAGGGTTTCCCTGTGGGGAGAAATTTAGATGTAAAATGTAATTTAGGATTAAAATTTTTTTACAAAACTATGCATTTTTTAGAAAAGGGCTGGCCAATTGGAGGTCTGCTGTGCAGATGGATTTTTATTGCTCCAATTCTGCTCCACAGATTTCATTGTATGACATGATTATTTCAGAATTATCTGTCCTTCGAACATGCTGTATAATAAATATACAGTCCATAAAATTTATTAAATTGTAAAGTACTGTTGTAATGTTTTGTGAATAAACTACTTTTGCTTTTATTATGCCTTCCTATGTTGGATTTCATGTGCATTTACTTAACTTTTCTGTTGTCTCTGTATTACATGAATATTGTCTTAAAGGTATTTGTTAAAAAAATGTTTTGTAATTACCAAAAGAGGCAAGGGAAATGTTTTCAAGTATGAGGTATACAATTGTTTTTCTACATGTTTAAAAATCAAAAGATTTTTAGCTGCAGCTGATGCTACTAGTAACATAACATAGCAGCCAACAAAATGCAGGCAACTGAAAAATTATTATTTATTTGCAATATATTAATTAATGGTAGGGAAGCATCGAGTCCAGGATCCGAATCCTAAAAATCATGTGACTTTTTGTCACGTAAACACGGAAGCTGAACACTTTTTTAACCCTTCCAAAACCTAATAAGCATATGGTAATTAGGATTCGGTTCTGTATTTTTTCGAATCTGAAAAAGTGGATTCGGTGCATCCCTAATTAGTGGGGATGTAGATATTATAGATATTGAAGATTAGGCTTTTGAATACATGGTAAATGTGGCTTACTTTCAGTTTTAGCTGTGTAAGTCGATAAAGTCCACTCAGAACTTGCAGTGTCTCTCTGAGAGATTGAATCTTGTTATTTGAGGCATCAAGCACATTGAGTGTCAGTGAAGAAGATAGAGGGAGAAGACTTGATATTTCATTATTCTCAATGTACAACTCATGGAGCTGGCAGAGGCTCTGAATTCCATCCAAGGAATGTAACTGGAAAACAGAAACAATATGTCTGAGGTTGAGTTTCTTATTAGGGAAACTCAGTAGCAAAACATAATTTATTTTCCAACCTTATCTCAGAGTGCACTGTATTTCATTTGCAAAAGCGTAGAATAACCATGACAATGGGTAGATTGTACAAAAGTCTTAGTTAGCCAATAAAGGTATCACCTTTATACCACTTTTGTTATTTTTTATTTCAAAAGGGTTACCCTGTAAACATTTTTTGACTGGCTAACACGGTACATCACCTTTTCCTGCATCTACAAAAGTCTTGTAAGAACAAAAAATTGTTAGTCCCATTTACAAACACCCTGCAATGTGAAAAATGCAAATTTGCAAAAAGGGTTTTGTCCCTGAGGAAGAGCACAGATTGTGCTCGAAACGTTGGAATTTTTTCAATAAAACCACTTTTTCTTTTGTATCAAGTCCCTGTGTGTGCGGCACCTCTACTTTTTTTCGATTCAGGCACTTACCTGGACACGTAAGGTTCACGTCTTCTTCTGCATGTTGACTTGTTTCCCGTGGTTTAACTTTATTTCTTCTTTGTATCTCTTTATTTTTTGTTTACAGTTTCTCGGCGGTTAGCCGAGTCTTTTGTTATTCTTTATTTTTATTTTGTATTTTTAGGTTGTTTTTTCGTTTGCTTTCGTTTGTATGTATTTGCCACATATGTTTACACACTTGATTAACCCCGTCCCGTTTATTTCTGGGCATAGCTCCGTGTTTAACAATTCCCCATATTAATCCCTGGGTTATACCCTTTGGCCCTTTGATAACATCTCCCTCCGGTAAAAATTACCTTTTTCCCAGCAATTTAACAATTAGTATATTATACGTGGGGGCTGGGTTACGTTTGTATTGGGCTTCTTACGTCACACTGTGTTTTTTTCACATCTTTGTTGGTATTTCCCGCCATTCACAGTATATATGGTTTCTTCACATTTGTGCTTGCAACTTTGACAAAGGCTGGTGTTGCAGCCGAAACGTTAGTTCATTTTTTGGCAACATAATAAATTTTTCGTCTTTCCTAAGTCCTGCGAGTGCGGTTTCTATTTCTCTCTCTCTATATATATATATATATATATGAAAAAATATATATGAACTTAATTACTTTAATTAACTCATTGATCCATTACCTTATTTGAGTCTAAATGCAGCTGAGTAAGGTTTGCCAGCGTCGGAAAGTCCTTAAGAGTAGCAATTTGGTTACTGGAAATATTGAGTATGGTAAGTTGCGTACATTTACCTATAGCTTTCACTTCTTTTATTCCATTGTAACTGAGGTTTACAACAACCAGATTAAGTAAAACTCCAACTCCATCAATACTGGGTGAAAAAAAAAGAATAAGAATAATCAAAATATATAGTGTCAATATAACTATTTACTCCTTGTAAGTATGAAATGTTTTATTATAATAAAGCATTAAATCTTTAAGATCAATGTGAAAACAGATCTCCTCAAAGTGATTTAAATGAATTACAATAAAAAAAACAATATAATTTTACTGCATTTTACTGCTAATAGATTCGCCACATTAGTGTAACCTAGAACACTATATTTATTCCGCAGAAAGCTTTATCATACCTGAGTAAACAGCCCTAGAAGCTCCCTTCATTTTAAGCTGCCATTTTAGCTTGGTCTCTGTACCTTCCTGCTGCAGCTCTAGCAGCTGGTAGCTCAGGTTACACATTCTTGTGGGAGGGGGAATGAATTCTTATGGGATGGGGAGAGAGGAGAGAGCTGCGCAGACTTGTGCCCCAACCCTGAAGGAGCCCTAAAGGAGAAGAAGTGTGATACTGAAGAACATGTTTACAAGAAGGCAAGAAATCCTGTGTTTCTTGTGATAAAGAACTCAGTGCGGCTTTTCTGTGAGTGCTTATGGCTTTTACTTCTCCTTTAAATCATGTTCAGTCAAGGGGTTTAAGTAATTTTAGCATAAATATGCGTGTATCTGGAATGTCCAACTTCTGAGGAGTGAGTATTGTGGCATAACATGCACTACGAAGACAAAAGAACACTCCAAGCAACTCCCAAATGGTGATTGAAAAGAAAAAGTCGTGCTTGGATATAAGAAAGTTTCCAAATCACTTAATATCACGTGGAGTATAGTTAAATCAATCATTAAGAAATGGAAAGAGTATGGAACAACTGTTAATTTGCAAATAACAGGCCATCTACCAACAGCAAATAACCTTTCTATAAGGGCTCTGGCACACAGGCGACTAATCTACCTTGTTGCGGGCAACTAATCTCCCCGATATGACATCCCACCGGCAAAAATGTAAATCGCCGGTTGGATGGCATACGCGGCCGCGGGTGCAGCAGCCTCTTGTAATCATACAAATGAAACAGCCTAAGATTGTTCTGGGGTCTTGGTTTCTACTTAATGGAATACATTTTCATTTAGAAATGTTAAAATATAATTCTCTAAAATATAAATTTTATTTTTATAGGCTTTATTTTCCTCTGAATATGTTTTTTTTATCAAAAACAAAACAAAAAATTTCATTGTGCCTATTTTTACCTGGTGAGGGAATTGAGTGAAGCATCCAATTCTAAAAGGTTCACAAACTCCAAAAGACTGTCAGCTCTTAATTCCTCCAGTTCATTAAGAGATACATCAAGCTTAACAATCCTGAAATATTGAAGATGGCTAGCATTAGAGAATGCATTATATAAATATTTTCAAATACACCCTGCATACAACATGGATAACTTTACAATTATCATTACATTAATAAATAAAGACAGAGTGCAATGAATCATGTTATGTAAAGATTAATTTTTTCATTAATTTAGCTCAAACATTTATAAATTAATAAGCGTCATACACCTGAAGAATAAAGCAACCATAAATGCCTGCTCCCCCTATATAAAGTAACAGTGAATAGGAATAGGTATATTCCTCCCAGAATGTCTGCTATTGAATAAAAATGTTACCACTTTTGCCATTCTATATATTTATACAATATTTGAATAACAAGAACTATGTTTGCAAAAACATTTCTTTATAATATAATATGTTCTCAAAGGGACATTAAAGAGAATTTCACAGTACAATACTAATGTATTCTAAACATATTAGTTTTTTGCTTTACATAACAGCTGAACATATGCATTTTACTCTCTTCCCCATCTCTAGTGTTGCAAGTTTTATAACATATTATCAAACATATTGCCTGCAAGGCAGTCCTTACCTATCTGGAAATTCCGTTACTGGAAACTGCTCCCTAGAAGAAAACACATTTAATAAATTTATGACCTAAAATTAATAATTTCAAGCATGATTTAAGTCTATTTAATTAGTAAGTAAAGAAGAAGCCCCATATCAATAAATGTATATATCCACCAGTTTATTTATGTACTTGTTTTCCAGCAGTACAAAATGGAATATTTTTAGTGTCATGTTACCTAATGTGATAGGTTCACTACAATTAATACTATTACAAACTAAGAACTGTAATATTGCAGTTAGGAAGATACTTACATCCTTTTTGTAATCACAATAGTATGATGCAAAATGTCTTTACTTGAGATGCCCTAACATCCAATTACTCTGGATATAAGCATATAAAACTATTCCAATGACTTGAGAGATTAATATAAAAAACAGTAAAGGCTTTAAATGATGTCTATCATATTAGGAACTGTAGTAACTTATTTATTTGAAATATAGCCATTTAGTTTTATTACATACGTCACCTGGGATTTACTGAGCCAAATTCAAATCCAAATGTGAGGTCTTTGAGGCATGACATGCTCATTGTAATGGAATAATAAGGGCCTGGTATTTGCATTTTTGAAGAGACTGGAAGTAAGTTCAAAACAGTGGCACGATCCTCCACAAACTGTCGACTGATTTTCTTCTCCATGATAAGGGCTATGAAAGAAACATTACAGAAATATTACTCTGTAAGGCAGGGATCCCCAACCTTTCTTACTCGTGAGCCACAGTCAAATGTAAAAAGACTTGGAGAGCAACACAAGCATCATAAAAGTTAATGGAGGTGCCAAATAAGGGCTACGATTGACTATTAGGCAGCCTCTATGCACACTGTCAGCTTAAAGGAGGCTTTATTTGGTAGTAAACCTTGTTTTTATTCAACCAAAACTTGCCCCCAAATCAGGAATTCAAAAATAACTAACTGGTTTGGGGCACTGAGAGCAACATCCAAATGGTTGGTGAGCAACATGTTGCCCCTAAACCACTGGTTGGGGATCAATCCCCAAAGTTAGTGCAGGATTCCTTAGTACCCATAAACCAGGCATGATAATGTAGTACATTATAAATATATTTGGACTACTATATTTATAATGACTAACAAATAAAAATCAACAGTAAAAGTTTTATATTAAAAGTTGACTTTCTAGTTTAATGGTACTTTAAAATTCTACTCTGCATTACAACATTGAAATTTTTGCTACTATCCGCCCAGTATTTCATCGACCTAATCAGTAAATCACAAGCTATGACCGGAATTACAAATTTACCAGATACTTTACGGACTTGGGACTTCAACTTGGAAGAATTAACCAATTGGTGATGTTGATATGAAATGATCTTATACCCAATAAGGGGTCTGTAAATACCCAGCTATACACAGGTAATTGAGGTGATGGGAGTTATAATTTAACAAGAACTCTGTTCCTAAATTTTAATTTCACTTGTAAGGTTTTTGGTTGGTCTTTCTTTTACTTACTAACAACACTGCCACTTGAATTTATGAGTGTGATACACCTACATACAACTACAGTATGGTGTATTTATAAATAGAAAAATATTTGATATTTTTTGTTGCTCCTATAACACAGCCTTTTGTGTTTTTAAACCTAACAACCAGTTAGGTAAACATACAGGCCAGCTGTACAATAGCTACAAAATAATAGAAAGGGAAAATTCAGTCATGATCCAAAATGGCAAATACATAATTTTATGAATACATAACTACCACTTAAACAAAATAAAAAATCTACATACCTTTGGATACCTCCAGGCAAGAAGTTGGTAGAAAAGAATTAAAAGAACTAAAAGAAAGTATACTGCAGTTTAACTAGCCTCTGTGGTTGTTCAGTTACACTCTGCAGCGTTGCTAAGAAGAATGGTGCATGCAATAAAGAGGAGTGGTTATCTGAGTGATTAAGAACTTAAATGGTGAGTAACATTACATAATAGGACTTTGAGTTTATTTGTTTAGTATGAAAAGAGTGCTGTATTTGTTTATTCTTTCAACAGTCTATAACTACAGTAACGTCAGGTAATATATTATTCAATACCTTAAAATTGCATAAATTGACAAAAACAGGACTGGTTCAATCTGATGACAAGAATTCAATAAAACATTTGTTAACTGTTTATTAGATTGCTACTTTAAATACTGCATGCAAAAATGAAAAAAACACAACATAAAAATGGGAAAAACAGAGGCAATGGGAACACACACACACACACATATATATATATATATATATATATAAAATGGAGGAAAAAACATTTGCTCTTGAATGTGTTAATGAAGCTATGTTTTATATTAAAGGAGAAGGAAAGTCACTTGGGGGTGCCAAAATGTTACGCACCCCCAAGTGACTTAAATCGCCTACCTTTTACCCCGGGCTGGTGCCCCTGTTCGGAAAGAACAGCACCAGCCCGGGGTACCTGCAGCGCTTCCTTTTTCCTGCTTCAGTGCGCACGCATGCGCAATAGAGTGAAAAAGCCGAACTTTAACAGAGAAGTCGGCTTTCCACTCTACTGCGCATGCGCCTGTCATTTAGTCCTTGCAAAACGAAGCCGGAAAAAGGAAGCGCTCCGCTACAGGTACCCCGGGCTCATGCTGTTTTCTCCTAACAGGGGCACCAGCCCGGGGTACGAGGTAAGCGATTAAAGTCACTTGGGGGTGCCTAACATTTTGGCACCCCAAGTGACTTAGCCTTTCCTTCTCCTTTAAAGCACAGTAATTTATATGGCACACCCACTGGCTACTGTACCTTCTAAGACAGGTTCTAGTTATAACACTTCTGCCACTGAGGCAATTCTATCCCACTGGAGAGCCATTACATCTAACCCTCCTAGACTGTAAAAGAAAAAAGTTTCTGATACCACAAACTCAGATCAATCACACAAATGTTTAATAGCCAAAATAAGAAGCAAATATATACCCCAAACAAGCAATGTTTAAGAGAATATAATGAATAACCAAAATTGTCACTGTTTCTCTAATATGACTTGGAAAAGTTAAACAAGACTTGAGGTATATGTACGTATGTATGTATGAATATCTTTATTTATAAAGCGCTACTTATGTATGCAGCGCTGTACAGTAGAATACATTAATACAAACGGGGTTAAAGATAATGGATAAATACAAAGTACAACAATAAATACAAATAAATACAAGGTACAGTTGCAATAAGAGTCAGAAACACAAGATGAAGGACGTCCCTGCCCCGTAGAGCTTACAATCTATATGGGAGGGGTAACTAACAGACACAAATGGGCAAATGTAAGTGCTGTAGGTTACAGTTGGTGACACTACAATATAAGTGCCAGTTCCCAGATCAGGTGCTGGGTGAGTGCTCCAAAAGGTAGTCTTTAAGTTTTGTTTTAAAAAGACTGAGGGAGGATTCTCTCCGGAGGAAATCGGGGAGGGCATTCCAAATGTAAGGGGCAGAAAGGTTTAAGGCGGGAAACAGCAGTAGTAGTGGGGGGCGCAACCAAACGGTTGCTCTGCGAGGAACGAAGGAGTCGGCCAGGAACGTACAGAGACACAAGGGAAGAGATGTAGTGAGGAGCAGAGGAATGGAAGGCTTTGAAGGTTAAGAGAAGGAGTTTGTAAGATATTCTTTGTTTAATAGGAAGCCACGATAAGGACTTTAGCAGGGGAAGGGCCTGAACTCTCCTGGATGAGAGGAGGAGAATTCTGGCAGCAGTGTTTAATATAGACTGTAGGGGGGAAAGATGGGAGTTAGGGAGGCCGGTTAGCAGCAGGTTACAGTAGTCAAGTCGGGATAGGATGAGCGCGTGCATGAGCAGCCTAGCTGTTACAGTAGAAAGAAAGGGACGGATTTTGGCAATATTGCGTAAGAAAAAGTGACAGGTTTTGACAGTGGTGTTAGTATGATCAGAGAAGGAGAGACTGGAGTCAAAGATCACCCCCAAGCAACGCATGGAATTGACAGGGTTGATGAGGGTGCCTTCAATAGAGATAGAAAAGGGGGGAGTAGGACCAGGCTTAGGCGGAAAGATCATTAGTTCAGTTTTTGTTAGGTTCAATTTGAGGTGGCGTTGGTTCATCCTTAGATGGTAAATTCTGCCGAAGGAGGGGTTGCAAATAATGTATATCTCTGTAAAAGCGCTGTGTGAATGTCATAGTGCTATATAAACCAGGATGTTTATAAAACACGAACGATATTTTGTTTATTTGGATATTAGTTTATTTGTGTCATTTGGGTTTGCTTTTCAATACACTGAAGCAAAGATATAAGGTGGGTTTCTGATTGGGCACCCAGGGCACTACAAAGTATAAATTAAAATTCAGACAACTAGATGGCATTTATCTTATTTCCTGGTTTATATAGCACTATGACATTCACACAGCGCTTTTACAGAGATATACATTATTTGCAACCCCTCCTTCGGTCCCTATCTAAGGTCCCTATTACATTCACGTTTCTTTCAAGATAACAGGCTTGCACAAAACCAGACCGTCAAGCAAAAGTGATGAAATTAAAAAATAGTTTATTTAGTGAAAAAACCTTATGCATTTCGTGCTGGAAGGGCAATATAAGTGAATTATGGGCCGCAGTGCTTTGCTAGTCATTATGCTACCCTCATGTATCATTTGGCCTTCATGTGCCCAACTACTAAACTATTATACCCCCTGTCCCACTACTGCACTTTAAAACAATGGCTAAAGCAAAATTTTAAGTCTTTGAAGATTTTAGAAGTACAGAAAGCGCAGCACTATCACTGTGGTCACATATTTGTTTTTCGACCTTTATTACAGTCAACCCTATTTATATTCTAGAACAGTGCTGTCCAATTTATTATACGCAGTGGGCCAATTATTTTTAATAAAACATGTCCCAGGGCCAGATTAAATTAAGATGATTACGTCACGCCTAAAATTGTTTTGGAGGGCCACATCTGGCCCATGGGCCTCCAGTTAGACAGCCCTATTCTAGAACATTAATGTCTCCTATTTGAGACATACGATAAAAACTACTGAATATTCCCTGATCTTTCCAGTAAATCAGTGCTGTTCACATGTTGCCAAAAGCATAATTGTCCAAACAAAAGCAAAAAAAATTAAATGTAAATAAAAGGTACATGATTTCCTAGCAAACAATACTAAACCTGATATGAAATGTAAATGCAGATTCTTTGATAGATAATAACTCTTGTAAACTTTGGCGTATTCTTGGCAGGAATCTGAAAAGAAATAACACAGGACATTCCCAGTGCATCTGTTATGTGTCATATGTTAACTTGTTTTGTGCACCTTTAAACAAGGCTCCCAGAAAAGATCTTCTAGGAGCTCAGATTAAAATACATAAACCACTAAAATTAAAACTTTGCTTCTATCAATGATCTCAGAGGTGCAGTCCATATACAGTGACCCCTAGAGGGATTTTTCCTTTTTTGTTCTTCACATATAACTGTTATAACTGAAATTTAAAGCTAATTTCTTAGGTAAACTATGCATTATAGATCATGCAGGCAAGTTTACATTAATAATTAAGAAAGGGTGAGTTTTTAAGGGAGGGAATGATGGAGAAGAGACATAAATAAAACAATGTATGAATAAAAATGGGGAAATAAGGTGAACACACTCTGACATGTTTTACAGGACCATTATATACATAAAGGAGCCAAGTGTCAAAGAGACAAGAGAATGGAGCTTACAATCTAATTGGGTGGGTAAAATACAAATAGAAGGATATTAAGTGCCACTAGTTAAAGTACTTGACACAGCAATATAAGGCTGATGCTCCAGGGAGTTAGTCGACCACTCCGAAAAGCCTTTCCAGCAGCAATAATAGGAGTCACCGGTTGGAAAGGACTTTGCATCGATTTGGTTTTCCGAAGTCGAGCAAAGTGGCCTGCAGGAGGAAATTTTGCTTGACTTTGGAAAACAGAAGTGACGTAAAGGCCTTTCCACCAGCAACTCCTATTGTTGCCAATGGAAAGGCATTTTAGAGCAGTTAGTTGGCAAGGTTGCCAAGCGAGCAGATCTTCTCCTGATACCCCATCTACGTGTGGGTGATACTGTGCTAATTTGGTCGTTTGGCCCTGGGGCCAACGACGGGTATAGTCATCCATCGGTTCGGGAACTGCCTCTTTGAAATCTTTCAATACCTGCCACACTGGTTGTCCAGAGGTTAAAAGTAAGGCTGCTTAATCACTTAGATTTCCTTCTCCTCCTGTAACCCACTCGGCGCCCTCTCTCAGTAATTTGCTTTGAATTCTGGCTTGTGGGCATGCTCAGTTGTTCTAAGCTCAGATTAAACATGCTGGTCCAGTCTAGCAGCCAGTAAATAGATGGCATTGCTGGTAGAAAGTCAGTTCTAGCTGTCTGCTTCAATTTTTTTCTCCTGAGCTCAGCTTTACCAATACATTGCTCAAACAAAGCAGAACTTTTATCAAAGACAGTTCTGCCTGTGTGAGCCTGTATTCTTGATGAAATGTATGCTGAATAAGAGTCTCTGTGTGTGTGTATGCTGCTTTCAGATTTAAATGTAACTGATTATGTATCAGAGGAAAAATGGCCACCGGGTGAAAGCTGCTATTTGCTTTAGGAAAATGTGATGGTGCTGGCAAGCGGAGGGGATATATGCAGTACAAATGATGCCATTTGAATGGGGGAGACGTGCCCAACTGATATACATTGTAGACAAATGTAGGCTTTACACAATAATGCAATTAGCTGGAAGCAATAATTGTAAAATGCAAACATTCATTTAACCCTTTAAGTGCCACAGAATGTAGAATCAATGGTCTGTGAATTAAAGACCCCAGTGCCACAGATCCCAGATTTTACACCCTGGAACAACTTTAGTCAAAGCTTTTGGTTTAGCTTTTAAAGCTTCTCCTTCAATCCTTTATTCCCATGCCCCTAGCAACAAGGAGAAGTGGATATGAGCAGAACGCCCAGGGGCATCCAGACAGATGGAAACATGTTTGCTGCAGACTCCTGCCTAAACCCTGTCTGCCAAAGTAAGTGCCTCACACAAACTTACAAACATACACTTTTTACACTAGCACACACTTACTCATTTCCACTTATCCACACATATTTTTGGTGGATTTCACACACTAACCATACTCACAAATGAATAGCATGTATGAAAGGTGCTTATTTTGCAGCAGCCAGAAAGTCAGCCAAGAAAATTCATATACAATTTTTTTATTTGTGGGTCTATTCATGGCACATATCTTGGCATTCCAATGCATGATGAGCATCATACTATTCAAAAGAGCCCTGGTGTTCATAATTATCATGTTTTATACTGCTTCTTTAATAAGTATATTATAAGACACAATTTGAATGGCATGTCTTTTAATATATTTACTAAAATTAATTGCACGCATTGTGCACTCTATGATAACCAATAGTGCAATGTTCTTTCTGTTTGTGTACTTATATTGCTTCTTTAGGATATGCAGGGCATATGATGGTGTAAAATCAAAGCTCTGAGTCCATTTTGATAAATTATCATTAATAAATTAAAAGTTTAGCATAGCTTTGCGGCATGGTAGTTTGCAAAACAAAGACATATTTACTTATTTTGAAATTGGGCACAATTTGTCCTTTCCAAAAATATATAGTTTTTATGGCTTTAACCCATATAAAATTCAGTAAATATGTTGATTTTGCAGTAGCTATAAATGTGGCCATACATGTTAAAATCCGCTCGCTTGGCGTCTTCTCCTGATATCCCCCCCTACGGGTGGGCGATATTGGGTGAATTTAGGCTAATTCGGTCATTTGGCCCTGGGGCCAAACAATCGATTTAGAATGCCGGAATAGGTGCAGTCAGGTACCACATCAACGAGCCAATACGATCCCCAATCCGACTAAATTTTTTAACCTGCCCGATTTGAGGCCAGATATCGGTCGGGCAGGCCCGTCGTTTGTGCCCCTACATGGCCCGATAAGTTGCCGAATCGGTCTGTGGCCCGTGTATGGCCACCTTAAGTGACCTCCATGACAATTCAGATGACCTCTTTTAAAGGAGACATATTGGATAAATGGAAAAAACCCTAATTTTGTAGGCAATTATGAATAATATATGCTGTTGGTTTCACTTTGGGCTAAAAATGAATCCTAGCTGTAAAAATGGCCACTTTATTGGAGCTCCCTATAGATCCTCTCACTTCTCTGTCTGTGTTTCAAATGAAGGGTCGCCGTGTCCTAACGGTCCCTGCCAGAAGCACAGCAGGAGGGGGAGAGCCAATCACAACCCTGCACTCCCACAAGCAAAGCCAGGCTTCAGTTCCCTGTCAGGTCAGACTAGTTGCTGATTGGTTCCTAAACTCCAGAGAATTCAGCTGGCGGGACTAGTAGGGGTTTGGGGGAATGTCTCAATAAATATTTTTTTAAGCACAATCCATCTATATTTAGAGGAGTAAAATTCACTGGTACATTCTTAATTTTTATATGATATGTCTCCTTTAACTCTGGAGGCAATGCATGCCTGACATTTTGCTTATACTATGCATATTGGGCATCAAACTGTTTAGCAGACCTGTGGCACTTACATTTATGATGATCTTAAAACATAATGCCATGTGAGACAAGATACTCTAAGGGGCACATTTACTAACCCACGAATCCGAATCCGAATTGGAAAAATTCCGATTGGAAAACGAACATTTTGCGACTTTTTCGTATTTTTTGCGATTTTTTCGGCGCCTTTACGACTTTTCGGAAATTGTCGCATCTTTTTCGTTACCAATACGATTTGCGCAAGAAAACGCGAGTTTTTCGTAGCCATTACAATGCGCTCGTATCTTGTTGCGACTTTTTCGTATTGAGCACTCGTAAGCGGTGGGCGAAACTTTCAGACTTGGAAGCCTCCCATAGGACTCAATGGCACCCTGCAGCTCCAACCTGGCCCAAGAAAAGTCACCATACTGAAGCTTGAATGAATCCGAATCTTTCGTACTCGGCGCGAAGGCTACGAAAAAGTCGCGACTTTTCACGCAAGTAGTAACGCTATGAAAAAATCGCCAGATTTTGCGCAACATTCGAAATGGCAACGAAAAAGTCGCGACAATTTTCCGAAAAATCGGCAAATACCGTTCATTACGAAAAAAACGCAATCGGACGCATTCGGCCCGTTCGTGAGTAAGTAAATGTGCCCCTTAAATTTGAGGCAATTTACAGATATTTCATCAAAAGCCGTACATTTGGAAAGCTTTGTGGCATGTTAGTTTGACATATTTACCCATTTTGGATGCAGGAGAATATGTACTTTGCAAAAATATATCACTCTCTGTGTTACAGAGCTTTTTTCTTACATACAATGAAAAGTGTGATTTTGCAATAGTTGCAATGACCACCAGAATTTGTATAAACTTCTCCTTTTGGTTCCTCTACATGCCACAGATTTTGGCAATCCTAAACATACTGGACATCAAACAAGGACCTCTGGAATCCATATGCTTACTTCATTTTAGTAAAATAACTTATAATGAAAAATGAAGACCAATTGCAAATTACTCTCTACATCACACTAGTTAGCTACATCTAATACAAAGTTTTACAATTACGCGTCTTAGCCCAGCATAGCGTTAACGTGGTTACATGAACACTATGAGGGCCACGGTTTTTTATCTTCACAATCTTATGAAGATGCTCTTTATTGTAAAGTTATTAATTATATAATCGCGAAGACTAAAATTTCACGTGGGGTCGAAAAAGACAAAACCGTGCGACCAAACGTTGCCTTTCTACTAATTGCGCAGCAAAAAAAATCCGCATTATAGAGAACGCGCGGAAAACATTCGTTGTTCTTGTTCGAGTCCTTTGACTCACTTCTAAACTTGTATACGTGGAGACGTCCTAACCTATGTTTTTCCCCTCAGTCAGCACCAGTACCGCATCCGCTGAAATGGTTAAATTTTTAACATTGCAGCCAGTGATATTTGTACGCACTTCCGTATAAATCGTGCTTGATGGGTATTGTAGTTTTGGAGGTTGGATGCAGCCTCTCCAATGGCCGCAGTAGGCTAGACAAACTGCAAGACTAATAAACTACATTTCCCGTGAGTCTGTGCGCGGTAGGAGGAGGACGTGTCAGTCTCAGGAATGTACCGCCTTCGTGCTTCAGCTGAAAACCGGCGTTAGTTGCTGTTTAGTAGAGGCGTTTAAGTCACTTGTGACCATGCACCCAGCTTTAGCCGTGGGCCTGGTGTTTTCGGGCTGCTGCAGTAATGTGGTGTTTTTAGAGCTGTTAGCCAGGTGAGAACGAAGTTAGCCTTTGGTTCATTCATTTTGACTACAGCCAGCGAAGTGTACGAGTAAAGGTATTCAGATGATAGCAGGCAGGAGGCACGTTTATATATAAGGGGGTGTGTTATTAAGAGGCACCGCTTGATTCACTTTATTAGCTGCCTTTGCCGGGGAGGGACTAGGCAGAGATAAGTTTGACAGGTATCTAACAGCAGCAGAACATAACTTTTCAATGTGTGTTTAAGAGATTTGATAGCGATAGCTGTTAGTTGGATACCCGGGGAACCTATCTATAAGAGAACTGGATATGTGAGATGTGCAGGCCATGATGATCTCCCAATATCAGTGTTCCTCTAGAGGCAACTCCCATGAGAATAACCCAGGGTTGTCAGATCCATGTGTCAAAGTCCTTTATCTGTAGATAGAACCAATTTGTGTTTTAATCTAATGAGTCATCAGTGGTGTAGCCAGTGTGGGCCCTGTTTCATTACCTTTTTATCCCACCTGCAATATTGTGTATCAGTCTGACCGCTATCTCTGCCTGGCTCTGTATTCCTCCCTGGCAGCAGCCATTTCAGTTCACTGTTGTTACAATAAGCTTAGTGAACCAATTACACTTCCACTTGTTGAACTATGACTAATGGGCCATGGAGTTCTGCTTCAACAACATCTGGAGGCTTGCCAGCTGACTAGAGGTTGTTGAAATGGATGCCCATGCACCTTTGAGTCAATGAAGGTAAATTTTGAAAAAGAAATTAAAACAAATGATTTCTACACAAGCCCCTTTGATCTGAATGATGGATCTATGTGAGCAGCCCCCCCTCCCCTCCAAGTATGCATCTGAACCTTGCCATTACCTAATATGGCCTTGTAATTATGGAACAGCTTTTTGTGTTGACAGAGTTTTGTTGGTTTGACCTTGTTTGTGTTACTTTATGGTTTCCATGACATGCACAAACATACTAAACGCTTAGGCTACTTTCTTTGTCAACTAATGTAAAAGCTTTTGCCCTTTGTGTACAGAATTAGAAATAATTTATTCAATTAACATATCAAAATAACCAACATTTTGGTCTCATTGTAGGACATTCGGCAGGTTTAAAAAAGTATATAGATAAAGTAAATGTTCTTCTAAGATACATTAATAAGAATAAGGGCATATGTAGCAATTCATGCAATGAATGTCCCTATGCAAGAAATTTACACAAATTGCATTGAAACAGCATTTGTTAATGGGCTAGTTCACCATGAGATTACATTTTGGTGTGGTGTAGACATTCATGCACTACGACAGTTTAAAACTGGTATTCCTATTTGTTTTCCTTATTCTTTTCATGTTTTTTCTGTTGCTGTTAAGTTTGGAATTTAAACTTAGGATGATTGAATTATAGTAATAACAACTGGGCACTAGGTTAGAAGTAAGACTGGAATATAATTAGGAAAAGGCCTGAATATAAATATAAGCAATATCATATAGGAACAATAATAAATATGATCACATAACAAATCTGCAACCAGATAAAAATCACAGACTGAACTAAGCCTTATGTAATTCTTTAGATGAATAAATGACTAGATATTCATGATGTTCAAGAAAATGAGTTTATTTGTGGTTGCAAAAACCTCTAAATCCACAAAAATCTGAATGCTGATAAGACTGCCAGATAAGAGGGCAATACCTGTATAATATACTAAAATGAGAATGGTGGGTGTTGTGTGAGCGCTGTGTATGTTATAGTAAATCTTTCCTCCATATGGTGTCACCACTTAACATGATATATTTTTCTGTTTGCTTGAATAGGGCATTTCCTGGCTGTGGAAACATTGTTACATTTTCACAGTTTCTGTTCATAGCAGTAGAAGGCTTTATATTCCAAGCTAATTTTGGAAGAAAGAAGTCAGCCATTCCAGTAAGGTAAAATTTTCTCTTATCATTTTTGCTCAGTTCAGAATTATATTGCATGTGGGTATTCAGCAAGCATCACAAGAAGGTCTTTAAGAATCATCCACTTATTGATCCACCTTTAGATACCCAGAAAACTTACACTCATTTCATCTGTAAAAAAAATCCAAAAAATTCAGATGAATAGCCCTTTTAAAATATCCATATTAATACATGCTTTGTATATAGCAAGACCATTTTATTACGATGGGACAAACCAGTACTGTGCTATCCGGACAGGCCGTTGAAGTGGTTAAACGCTCCAGATATTCCTCGAGATGTGTGAATCCTTGTTATCAGCCAGCAATCGATGTACTTTCATGGCTTGTTTATTTATGCACTTCATTTTACACCTTACATTTTGCCTACAGAAAGGTTACATTATTTTTGCAGAAGCCACACTGAAAAGTTTAAAATACTTTCCGCATTATGTCACATTAGTGCATTTTTATGTGAATTTTAAGGGGTTGAAAACCCAAATATAAAATGACTCCTAATGAAATGAATTAATCCATTCTAACTTTCCAACTTTCCTGTATACATTCACTACATATTTTTAATTAATGAGTTATTTGTAAATGTGGTTGCCTTTTAATGCAGTGCTGTTTGTGCTTTGCTATTTTCTGCACCTCTGGTTATGACTACATGTGCTATTGAAACAATGCTACAATATTAACCTCCTCGCCAGCCAAGACACAATTTCCCACAATGCCTTTCATTTATAATAAATGTCCCCATAATGGCTTAGTGCAGGAGAGGATATTGGCTGACTTTTCCCCCTGCCTCCATAAGTTAACTTTCTGTGCTGTTGTTACAGGTATTACCTAATCATGGTAGCTATGTTCTTCACTGTCAGCGTGGTGAATAATTATGCACTTAACCTCAATATTTCCATGCCACTGCACATGATATTTAGATCGGTAAGTAAGCAAAAGAAACCAAATATTTTTATTAGATTGAATGCACACTATGGGGCACATTCATCAAAGTACGACTTTGTGTATGTTCTGCGACTTTTTCGTACATTTGTGTGACTTTTTCATAAAAAAAAAGCGTGATAATATCTTATTGTCACGCTGAGTGCGAAAATTTCGTAAAAAAAAATTATCAATTAGATTTTTCACAAAAGTTCTATTTATTATACTTGTATTGTAAAGCTGTATATAGCTATTTAGTGCCCCTTTAAAAACATTGGTTTCTGGCATTTTTATGTCTGATGCTCTTGAGAAATGTAACAATTAATATATCAAACTGTTACACTGCCGCTGAGAAAATGTGAGAATGGGGAAAAATGAGGGGTGATAACAGGTCTAACTTTTCTTTTAAACAAGCTGTCTCATGGGTGTGACATGCTTCATAATGCTGTTATGCTGGTTTACTGGTTATGCGACTTATGAATCTTACTGTGTGACTGTATGGTAGAG
Source organism: Xenopus tropicalis (assembly GCF_000004195.4). Lineage (NCBI taxonomy): Eukaryota > Metazoa > Chordata > Amphibia > Anura > Pipidae > Xenopus > Xenopus tropicalis. The sequence continues at coordinate 86,406,975 of NC_030679.2, read as the reverse complement.
TTTATTTTTAAATTTTCTGTAATGTTTTATTTTAGGGATCCTTGATAGCCAACATGGTACTAGGAATCATTATCCTAAAAAAGAGGTATTGTGCAATACAAGTCTTCCTTTCACATATGATGGTGCATTTGCTTATAGTTATATTCATGATGTATATTATGCTAGTGAAACCTTTGATTGGACTCGTAGGCTTGCTCTGCAGACTCTGTACAGATGTACAGTCAAGAAACTTAATTTATAACAAACATCTCCTTTTCATTTGTATTGGAATCTCTCAAATGTAATTGAAGATGATTAACAACAGATCTGCCCATGCAGGGATGGCCAAATGACAGCTTGGAGCTAAATATATCTTGCAAGCCATCTTTACTTGGATACGGATACATGCTTTTTTTTTTTTTTTTTTTTTTTTTTTATACAGTTTGTTCTCCTTCTGCCTGAACTAGATGATTTACTGTGCATGTGTGGCCCCGTAAAACAATTTTTTTGGCAAACTGACTTCTGATGCAGTTATCCACAGGGGTGTGGGCAAACTGGATGTGGCCTTTTGCTGATTGCTTTATATAATATTGCTGTTGGGGTGAGGGTGGGATTGTACAATGCAGGTCAGTCCAGGTTGGAGTCAGGATTGAAAGGTTTTGTTGTTTTTGACATATGATTTTGGCATATGATTGAGCTTTTAATTAAAAAACAAGACAAAACAACACAGTTAGGCAAAAATAAAAATATTTGGTGGTTATACATGATAGATAGATATAGACATATGTATAATTAGAATATAAATATATAAAGATAAGTGAAAAAATTTACAGTATTCTAAAAGCATCTAATCAGAAAACTTAGTTCTACCTTGTAAGTTTCGTATTCAGGTCAGGAGTGACCACGCACTAATGGTATTGGTATCTGTCAGGCAGAATGATTTAATTAATCTTACTTGTCTAATTGGTTTATTAATGTATCCTTTTTAATTAACAGGTACAGTGTGTCTAAGTACTTGTCTATTGCACTGGTATCTGTGGGAATCTTTATTTGTACTCTGATGTCTGCAAAACAAGTGGTAAGGTCTGCTCAGTATAATTCTGCATGGTTTATCCTAAAAATAAAATATAGGTCACTATTTCTGACCAATACATTGGGATAACTTGAAAAAAATTAACTGTATGGACTGGTTTTGAAGCCCTGTGAGTTCAGTACTTTGTTCAGTATATGTGTATATGTAATGTATATGTATAACAAAATGCACCCACGGGTTTCAGCACAAAAAAAACAAAACTATTTTTAATGAAAAAAAATCTTATTTTGCTACATTTTACTTGCTATGTAATTAAATAAAAGTTATAATCACCAGGGGGGTACAAATTTTAGGCGCAGTCATTTTAACTGTTTGCCTAATACCTCAGGCTGGTGCTCCTGTTCATGAGAATTGCACTAGTTCAGGATATTTGAAACTGCAATCTTCTGTTTTTTTTAATCTACTCTCCAGCCCTGGGTTGGCTGCACTGGTGCAATAGAGTGAAAAGCTGTCTGTTTGTTTCTAAGTTGTCTTTTCACATTATTGTGCATGCACACTTTTACTTGATCATAAAAGAATATGATAGAGTGGCACTGCTTTTAAACCAGTGCCAAGTGTGTGATCAAAAAGATTCTGAACGGTCATATAGGACAGGAAGTATGAAAGGTCAGTGGTCTTTTGAAGAGTTATGATAGGACACAAAACCAATTTTGTTCATGTTGGTTACCACCATTTGTAGGGTTAAGGGATGTCTGATTATACTGTTGGTATATAAACAGTTACTTACCTGCTGAAACTCGTATATTTATTGGATCAAACACTGTAGAACTATCACTGCTTTCCCTAGAAATAATACCCTAAAGGCAGGCAAGTCTAAAGGAACTGCATTAGAAAGCATTTAGTTTATATTAGTAAGGCTATACAAGAGGGAAGGAACAGAGAATGATTAAAATTTGCCTAATTTGAGGCTTTACAGAGTTCATCTCACCTGCACAATTCATTTTTCATAGCGCCAGTGCTACTATATGTGCATAATTAAAAGGAATGGAAACCCAATTGTATAATTTTGCATGATGAAAGTAAATGTAATTCCAGCATGCATTATTTAAAAATATGAAATGGTTTCAAAGTTATTTGTAAATGTAATTTCTGCTACTTTTTGCACTTCTGGTTATTCTGCTACTAAATCAAGTCGGAGCCACTGGGCGGGCAGATACTACAATTACATTTACAAATAACTTCAATAACATTTAAAACTTTGCAACTGATGTGTATATATAGAATTTCTTTTATAAGCTAAAAAATTTTTTTGGGTTTACATCCCCTTTAAGGTTGCAAGCTCACCCATTTAAAGGAGGAGGAAAGTCAAATCGCTTGTGGGTGCCAAAATGTTAGGAACCCCCAGTATTTGTATTCACTTACCCGATACCCTGGGCTGGTGCTCCTATTAGCAGAAAATCACACCAGCCTGGGGGTGCAGGTAAGCGATCTTCTTCCACCTTCTCTCTTTGCGCTGGCTGCGCAATAAAGTGAAAAGCCAAACTTTTAATTGCATGCGTGGGCCCCGGGACTGCAGAGAAGAGAAAGAAGGAGGAGGGTCGGGCACCTGCATGCACCCCAGGCTGTTGCAATTTTCTGCTAATAGTAGCACCAGCCCAGGGTATCGGGTAAATGATTACAATCACTGGGGGTGCCTAATATTTGGAACCCCCCAGTGATTTTAACTTTTCTTCTCCCTTAAAACCAGATTAATAGAAAATGAATGCACTGCAAAATGGCTCTGGTTTTTATGCAGTAACTATCTACTTAAAAGTTTGGCAACTGATCCCTTTAAGTGTTTCAATTATACCTTGATATAGGACTGCTACATCAACTGTTTGAATGAGTCATCTGTTCCAAAATGAGTAGTACATCTCCTGCACCGTATGCCATCCTAGTCCCAGCAAGGCACTGAAAAAGTTATGCATGTATCTTGTGCTTTTAGACCAACCCATGTTACAGAGCCAGGAAATGTACTAGCTGTAGATTTGCATTGATACTGTACAGTTTAAGAAATCCAAAAAATAGGAAAAAAGCTTCAGCAGGTTTACTGCAAAACATTTATTGTAGGTAGTGGTAACCACTACCCACAATAAATGTTTTGCAGTAAACCTGCTGAAGCTTTTTTCCTATTTTTTGGATTTCTACAATTGTATTTGGTTGCAGCACAGAGCAACAACTAGGAGCTAAAACTTTTTTTTCACAAGTATTTTATACAAAGTTCACCAATTATTTTTTTTCATTTTTAATTTTTGTACATTTTAAGATGGTGATTGTACAGCAAACATCAATCGAAGCAGTAGTGCTAATTAGGTAGTTGTGTTTATTGTGACCTGTTTATCAACTTTTTTCTTGGAGTAGGTGTAGGGAAGACATTTTACTTATCGGAAAACCTAAAATTCATAGTTCATTATTAGCTGTGTCCTTCTGTTTTGTCTCCTGCAGGCATCTTACCAAACCTCCAATGTAGATGATGGATTCTCGGCTTTCCTATGGTGGCTTCTTGGTAAGTGGGAAAAAAAAATATATTATACTTGTATTTTAAAACAGGCGATCACTCTCTGTGCTTGGCTGTGGCTCTGGCAGGAATCCTTTTTCTGCTGCCTATGCAAGATTTATGATGTTAAAAAAAAAATTGATTGGATGGACATACTGTAAAGTAGTTTCTCTTGACTTTGAAATTGTTTCTTTACATAGCACCAGCAAGTTACACATAGCTTTATAACAAAGGGGTCTTACAGTAATTTACCAACAAGGCTTACAAAATGACCATAACTATACTTCTGTCATTTCTTGGACAGCCCACGATTGCTGCACATATTATTACATGCTTTTTTCATAATGATATAATATTCATGCCCCTGAATCTGTTTATTGTCCATTGCAAAAATATTTGTTCTTAAACATTTAATATATTAATAGAAAATGAAATTCCACCCCCCTTCTGTTTTAATCTGGTAACCCCTTCCCGCCAAACTCCTCACTCCCACGGGTCCTCCCCGCTTTTCTCAACCAAGTACAGAGTTACACAGCAGGCCTCTATGTGTGGCTGTGCCACTTCCAGGGCCCTGGCAGTGATCACCAAAGCAGAAGCATGTGCACCAGAAGCCAACCTTGTCTTGGGTTTTGTAGTAACATGCCTCTGCTCATCAGTTTCTGCCAAATACCAAAAGCCTTTGCACTGGAATTGATGTGACAAACCCAACTTTGGTGCTCTGCACTTACCTAAGAGGTACAGGAAAACTGTGGTCTTTTAGCCAGTGTGGGAGATGTAGTTGGGGAGAGATAGGAGGTCCTTGGCAAAGGGCCTAACAAATAGACAGTTTGTTCTCTTTTGCATAACATTTTATACACATTCAATTCAGCTATAAATAGTCTTGGCTTTAAAAGGCTATTGGTTATTTAGCTATACAACATTTGGGTAATGTACTTAAAAAGAAATCAGCTTTCTAAATTAGTATATGCACAATACCAAGAAATTTGTAGTACACAATAGGACAGAGGAAGTTCTCACTAGTGTGGCCAAAACTGTAATATTTTTATACCCATAGCTTGTTTTAAGAACATTTATAGTATAATGTATATTTTGCCTTTTTTACCCTTCACATGTGGCAATATACCCATATATTTTGTCAGCTCCTCCTCTGGATGTAATAATAAGTAACGAGTTTCCCCAAGCCATTGTGATGCAATATTTCATTTTGCAGCCGGGAAAATGTCTTTTTAGAATATTGCTGTATTTGGTTTTTACCTTAAATTGGTAGATTTAGAAGCATAAGAAGATTTGAACAATCATGGTTTAGTAGTTTTAGTAGATAAGCAACACTTTTCCAGAAGCACAATTCTTTCATATGTGAATTAAAGATCTAATCTCTGAGAAACTTCTAAAGCAGAGTGAAAAAGGTATCAGATCCTCCAGTAAGGTTTTTAACTAATGCAGGACTCTGGAATGCTGCAATTTTAATTATATTAGGGGTTAAAAACTAGGGTAGCAAATGATAACGGTATAAATGCAACATTCCTTAGTTGTGGTTCATGCAGATCTCTATTCTCCTATCTTGGATACTTATATAATTTGCAGTGGTGTAATAATTCCGTAAGTTTCTGAGCATGAAAACATTGTCTGAATTTATAGATAAACAAGTCTGCTCTTTGTGCCAGTGAGTTCTCTAGCATTATGTATAGCAACAGATCAGAATGGTATTACAGTTGACTAAATGCAGTTTAATTAAAACTTCATCATTTTCATTAGGTATCGCAGCCTTGACTTTCGCTTTGCTGGTATCCGCCAGAATGGGTATCTTTCAGGAGACTCTTTACAAGGAATTTGGGAAGCATTCCAAAGAAGCCTTGTTTTACAATGTAAGTTCTTTAGCATTATTCACATATTGATAATACTGTTATCAATGGCCTATGTGTCATTGATAATAGAACTTTAATCTATACTGTGCATGATTTAGTTGGCAGATTAAAGGTCCATCTCTAAGGTTTTAGACAAATTGTATTACCTTTTTAAATTAGGCCACTCCTATGGAAGTTTCACTGCATGAATGATATGCCCACTTAAACATTCATATTGTATCCTGAAAGGGCAGTGCTTACTAGCACCCTGTCAATATGCACAAGTAGTTTCTGGCAATTTACACTGTATGGACTCCCTGAATGACAGATAATGTAGTCTAAGTTGATGCCACTCATTCACAAGTGTAAGGCTCTTATAGAAATGAATGAGCCAGACTTTCCTCCTGCAGATGCTAAAAAGTGACAAGGTAGCCTTTGCACTTCTAATATATTATATTGTAATGTTCTGTACCTAATCAGAAATGCAGGTTCTTTAATATATTCAATAAATATGTGCTTAACTGCAAACTGTATATAAAAACAAATTATCTGGAAACAACAACCTCCTAGTGAAATCTATTTTCAACTGAAAATATTCTAACACCATGTGACATTATCTAAATTTTGCAGTATTATAGCATTTCCTGTCAGAAAGGTCCTGATCTCATTATATGTGCGTGGGAATTAAAACCAATTAATAATCTTGTTCCTTCCAACTGTTCTCTCTTTGACAGCATGCCCTGCCTCTGCCGGGCTTCCTGCTCCTAGCGCCTGACATTTATAACCATGCAGTAATGTTCTCCCAAAGTGGTGAGTATTAAGCTTCACTGCTGCACCAGTAATTGCTAATTGTATATCAGCTATTTTTAAAAGAGCAAACATGTTGAAAAAGGCTTTCAAATTTTATTTGTTTGAATTTGTATTATGCCTGTTTGACAGCAGCATTTAGTCGCTGCATGTTAACAGAATGAATTGAGAAAAAAGGCAACAGAAGCTTAGCTGTTTGGAAGCCAAAAATAAACATTTTTCTTATTGGCATTATGTCTTGAATAAGGTTAAATACGGTTTTAGAAACTTTAAATTTATAATTTCAAGAACAGACAACATTTAAATAATTTATTTTCCTTATGAAGTATTACATTATGTGTAGCAATCTTTTATACAGTTAATAAATGAAATACTTTTACCCAGAGTCCAAAAATGTATTCCATACTATTGAGAAGTTTTGTGCTTTGTAGCCTGTCATCTTACACACTGCATGTTTCACATCTGATGATAGAGGCAATATTTCATGTTTAATATTGCCTGTCAGCCAAGTACAAACAGAGCTGAACAAGTTCTTGACTGGCCACATATGGTTATGATTTGATGCAGACTGCTAGTTATGTATTTTTTTTCAATGAAACAGCCAAACATTGCTGAGTGTGTTGGCCCTTGAGCCACCTTACCATACAGTCCAGTCAATTTACAGCTGATCTTCAAGACTGACATCTTGTCAGCTACTTGGCTATTGAATTAAAGGAAAAGTAGCACTAAAAATTTTTAACTAAAAAATCTATTCTACCTTCCCCCAATAATTGCCCTATCCTGAAAACCATTTGTTATTTTGAATGCTTTAGTAGAAAATACATCAGGAGATGCATCAACTATGTGGCGATCGATTGATCGAGCCTAGCCTTCCTTCTGTATAGGAAGGAGTCAGGCTAGGCTCGATCATAGGATAGGGCAATTATTGGGGGAGGGTAGAATAGATTTTTTACTTAAAAATTTTTAGTGTTACTTTTCCTTTAAGACTAGATTTAAAGGAACAGTAACACCAAAAAATGTATATATTTCAAATAAATTAAACTATAATGTACTGCTGCCCTGCACTGGTAAAAGTTTTGTGTTTGCTTCAGAAACATTATTAGAGTTTATATAAACCCTGGTATGTAGCCATGGGGGCAGCCATTCTAAAGAAGAAAAGGCACAGGTTATATAGCAGCTATCAGATAAACCCTGTAGAATACAATGGTGTCTTATCTGTTATCTGCTATGTAACCTGTGCCTTTTCTCCTTTTTTCCAGCTTAAATGGCTGCCCCCATGGCTACACAGCAGCTTATTTATATAAACTATATTTGTGTTCCTGAAGCAAACACCCCAGTTTTACCAGTGCAGGGCAACAGTATGTTATATTTCAATTACTTTAAAACACTTTCATTTTTTGGTGTTACTGTTCCTTTAAGGACAGTGCAGATATGCCTGGCCTGTGATTCCAGTGATTGCCAAACTTGTGATTTTTAATAACTGCTACCAAGTAGCTCCATGTGTCTTCACCCTTATATTGTGCAAACGTATTCCAGAGTGCTGTACATATATATAGACATTTGTTTGCATCAGTCCCTGCCTCGGTGTAAATTACATCTAATTTGTTTGCCACATAAATGTACACACCAGGGTCAATATTATCATAAACCAATAAACCTGACTGTATATTTTTGAAGCTCCCAGAAGCAAACATAAGCAGAATATACACACCAGAAAATGTGCTGCTTGTGGTGCTTCAAGTGCCTTATTAGAATTAGTCTGTTGGGCTGTCGGATGTGATCTGCCCGCATTCCCCTTTCCTTTCTCAAGTATTAAAAGCAGTGCGTTATCACCTACGGTCAGTTTGTGTGACTTTGACCTTATTCTGCTGAATACTATTTAGCCTGTGGGAAGATTAGCTTTTATTTGTTGGTAGTCAAGCAGGTTTCTAATGCAGAATATTGACTGGGGCACAAAAATGCCATAAAACAGGATTTTGCCACTTTATATCACACAAGTAAATTCCAAACTCTTAAAAAAATCCCATTTACATGGGTTTATCCTATAGGCTACAGCTCACCCACTGGGTTTGAAGCTGAAGCCAGGATAATAGCTGATCAGATTCCCAACTACAGACCAGTTTCGCCCTCCTTTTGTTTGCTTTTGTCTGTATGAGGCAGTCTCCTCAAGCTAATTTATTTGTTTATATCACACAAGAAAACATGGTCAGTGTGGTTTTTCTTCACAAGGCAGCATTTAAATACCATGCATTGTAAAATGACAGCTTGCTAGTTTCCATAGAACATACAATACATCAGTATATGAAGTGCCCCCCTCTTGTGTTCCCTGATACTAATAGATGTGTTTTTTTATGTTGCTACAGAGCCATTTCAGCTGCCTGTGCTGGGATTGCAGATGCCGATCATGTGGTTCTATCTACTAATGAATGTCATCACTCAGTATCCTTTTTGCCCTATAAAGTTGTTTACAACTTGCACTCATACAGATGAACTTTCCTTCTCTCTTTTGTAACTTCATGAGCACCAGATGCCTTCACTGCCTGTAGCCTGTATGTGCCTATTGCTGGTACATGCGTGAGATGGAGGGAACCCTATTTTAGAGCAAGGCCAAAAAATCAGCAGAACTTGCTAATATATTCTCTTTGCAGGAGCACAAGTTAGTTGTATAGTAGCTCTTTTGTATCACATTGTACATAGGAACAAACATGTCCAGATCAGTTGTTCAACACATTTGAGTGGACAGAGAATTTGATTGTGACTGAAGAAAATCATCTGGTTTGTCTTTAGGGCCTGGGCTACAAAAAATCTCATTATGTTTGACAAGCACTTGAATCACTTTTGATCATAAGTAATGTGTTCCACCAGAACTTTTTTTGTTTTTCCCTCAGTGATTATTAGGCAGAAGCTGAGTGCATGCCATCTCACGTCCCCTTGCATAATAAAGACTCACTAGTTTGTAATCCAAACTTGTGCCCTTGGCACATAAGGCTGTTTATCAGCTGCTGTGCTCAGGTGGAAAACAGTGATGGTCAAATTGCCCCTATCTGAGACTCACTGCTTCCTGTAGCAATGTGCTGGCATTGCTCTGGCCTATACCAGGCATGGCAGCAGACCAGCACTAAGTTGCATCAAGAGTTTTGAATAGTGGTGTTTTTACTGCTGCTAAGCACAATGCTCAATAAATAACATCACTGTAGTTAAATGCCACCTGCTTTATAGTGCCAGGTCTGACTTGCATTTAAAGCAGACGGTGTGTCTAGGGAGCATTATGGTTCCTATAGACCCTATGTCGAGCAAACTAGTTCATATAAAATTGTAATTCGTATTTATGCTGTAATGCCTTCATAAAAAGTACATAAACTTTTTTCTACACTCCCTTAACTCACTCCACCAGATATGTGTGCATCCGTGGTGTGTTCATCCTAACCACAGAGTGTCCTTCCCTAACAGTAACCCTTGTAGTTACACTGCGCAAGTTTCTTAGTCTTATATTCTCCATTCTATATTTTCACAACCCTTTCACAACTTGGCACTGGATTGGCACCCTTTTTGTCTTTATGGGGACATTACTGTATACTGAGGTGTGGAACACCATAGGGTCAGTCGCTGGCAAGGACAAGAAGGAAACCAAAAAGGACTAAATATGTTCATGTATTTACAAGGGACAAGCTAATGTTTTGTTTCCCTGTGCTATGCACAGTTTGATATCTAGGGACTTGGGAGCACATGGACATTCCTTTTTATTTCCAGAAATACTTGCAAGTCTATTTTGTAGGTTTTTCAGTCTAAGGCAGAGCAGAGGGCAAGTTACTGTCCTATTTTATTATGATGTAATGAGACAAGATTTTTTTTCTTAAGCACAAAGCTGCAAGACAACCTCTCTTTAATGGTTTTAATATATAATACTTTTACATAAAGCTGTGAAGGGATAAAGTCCAATATTTACCTTATGGTAATCAAATGTTTACCACACAGTAAGTACAGTCCTCTGAGGGTTGAGGAAAGTATAAGCAGACTGCATATGTTGCCTATGGGATGGGAAGTCTGCAAACAGCATCCATCCCATTGGATCCATCCCATAGGCTAGCTGCTCTGTTCTTGGACAAATATCCATTGAAAGCATGATCAAGCAAAAATGATCAGCGTTGGTAGATATTTGCATTGTCATTTGTTCATAAACTCTTGGATTTGTATATCTGTGCCCATGTCCCACTCCATAATAGAACATAAATCCTTGTGAGAGGGCAGAAGTATAACACAAAGTTTTACTTTTTAGTATGTTAATTGTTAATGTTCAGCCGTGTGGCTTGGCAGATTAAGTGTAATGCCATAGATGGCTACTTGTTTCACCATGTACTAAACTCATGCTCTATTGCCATACTTTGCTAATAGTTTTTGTGCCCTGAGCATGTTTTAGCTTACCTTGGTTACTTAATGGTACTTTCTCTAGCCAGTAACTAGCAACAATATTTATGACTAGAACAAAACTATTTTAATGGGATTCTATTTCAAAATATGTTAATATTTTTAATGTAACCTGTATCACGTCCTTAGTGACAGTTTGATTTCTAAGGAGTGCCTTAACTTTCACACACATTCCAGAGTGTAATACTGCTGAGTATCCCTAGGTCTCCTTGTGTTGGGCAGTAACACCTTCTGCTTCAGGGGAGTTTTTTTTTTTTTTAGAAATAATAATCACTCCATAAACAAGCCCTACCCTCCCCAGTCTTCAGCCTTTGTTTTAGGATTACAGATGAGGAGGATAATATCCAGTAGGTTTACCTGGGAAGGGTGTATAGATTAACTTTCTTCTCCTCCCACACTTGCTCAGAAGATCCAGGAAGTTAGTATATTAAAGTACTTTCAGTTGAACTTGTTCTGATTAGAGCATGAAACAAAAAACATAAATGTCTTAATTCAAATAGGAAAAAGAACATTCATCCAGGTCATGGTATATCTGTGTTTTTCAAACCTAGCAACACACTGAGACAAAAACTTGTACACCCAAAGGATCCAACACCAAAGGAAAAACAAAGCAATGTTGTATACGCAGTCCAGTGTAGCGAGGAGTGCACAGACCTTTACATTGGTGAGACAAAGCAACTGCTCTCTAAGCGAATGGCTCAGCATAGGAGGGCGAACACTACAGGCCAGGACTCTGCTGTCTTTCTACACCTAAAAGACAAGGGACACTCCTTTGAAAACAGCAACGTCCAAATTTTGGACAAAGAAGACCGCTGGTTTGAAAGAGGTGTAAAAGAGGCCATTCATGTCAAGGTGGAGAAACCATCCCTTAACAGAGGCGGGGGACTTCGACACCATCTGTCTGCTACATACAATGCTGTTCTAACATCTGTACCCCGGCAGTTTCAGAACTCTTCACACATCCATTCATGCAACTCTAACAAGTAACACCTGTTTGAAGAGTTGCATGATACTTTGGTAATCCTTTCAAAGTAACTCCACAGCATTCACACCTCTGTGAGTTTCAGATGTCACCTTTCTGAAGAGTTACATAGTGCCATTGTGATTGGATTAGTGGAAGAGTATATATGCTGAGGACTTCCCATACCAGTCAGTTGAACTGAAGAAGCTGCTCGGATGAGTAGTGAAACGTCTTCAATGATTACTAAACAAGTCCAGTTGCTTCAAACTCAATTATCTTCTTATCTCCTGTTCTTCTGCATTACAGTACAGTGTGCAGTTCTATTAATGGGTATTTAATACGCTGAAAACATATAAGCTGAATACAGATTGCTTTGAATGCAGCCAATCAGTATGCCTGACCTAACATGAGTGAAACTAGAATTATGAGCACATACCTCAGCTGACATGTTTATTTGGCTCGTACCATAGGTGACTATTGGACTAGTCTCTTCCACGGAGTGAGTGTGGCCTAGCCTAACTGTCCATCAGGCACCTAATAAGACTGTAGATTTACCTAGGAATTGTATTATAACATAATAAGCTATATGTTCATTCATTTGAAGCAGGTTGGAAACATTCATCTTTATCTGTGAAAGTGAATTAAAATGTGATCAAGCAAGCGATATATGCAAGTCATTTTAGATAGAGAACGTGGTTTGCACAGCATGTTTTTAATATCACAGTCCAAACTGTACAACCCATCCCACATTTGAGAAATGGCTCTTTTTTCCATGTAGCTTCAATTACAACTGTGAATATCTTAGTACTTATTTTTACAGACAGTGTTGCATACAGCGTATAATGTGGTGCTGCTAGAGAAAGTCCGGCGTGTCACATAGCTCTGGGTTGGTGGCTCAGCGTGAGGAACCGCTGCTTGTTTCATAGCTGCCAAACATACATTTCAAGTTTGCAAGTACTGAGCAGCTTATGATCCAACTTTTCAAGTCTGTTCAGTATTCCCTTCCCCCTTTAGCATTAGTGCTACAGTCTAATTTGCTTATTTTACTTGCCCATTGTATGTAAACATACATTTTACATAGTTTGACTGATTCTATTGGAAACAGCAGTTAATAGCAATACATATGGGCATAGTATTCATCTTAGTATTTTAAAATGCTTATGTGACAGGTCAGCTATGTATGGATGGATATTGTAATTTATACAGGTAACATTTTATGCTTTACATTACAAGAATGTGCAGTTTGGGGACTAAAACACTTTAATTATTCAGAAGGAAAGTTTAAATGTTATCTTATAGGGACAGGGTCTAAAAGGCTGGGTTGGGACAAGGTGCAAGAAACTGGCAAAAAGGTCTGTGTCTTTTGCCTACAGTGCACTCTTGTGACTCTACCCCTCACTCAGTAATGCCAGGTGAAACGTTTTGGGCCTGTCTGTCCTCTATCCACACCAAAAAGTTAATCTGCTGACATGTTATGGATGGGTGAGTGCACTGGCACATGAGGAAGTGAAAAGAATCCCTGGCCCCATTTTTGGTGCCATGGGCAAGCACTGTAAGTACAGGCATCTCAGCACCTTACATTTCAATTCCTACTCTAGCTTTTGTTTCTGGGTGACACACAAGCTAGGGGTGTTCCATAGGATGCCCACCTGGTGCCCCTTGTCTACTCTGGAAGCAACACTGGCAAATGCAGGCAGAACTGCAGTCAGCATGAGGCAATTGTGCAGCAGGACAAAGTGCTAAAAACAGGGGGACTCTGCACCATTGTTTTGCCCTTGGGGTTGTTAATTGAGGCACTACCTCTCTAGCTTAGGCATCTGGCTGATAATACAACAAGTTAGTGTCGCCAGGCACATTCTCATCAATTGCATGTTGCTGTTGTGCTGAGCATCAGACAAGTGCTGCAGATTTAGCTCACTAGGTTCAAAAATTAGTTTGGAGCCTGACACTTTGCATAAAATCAATTCCAGATTTAAAGTGGAACAAGCACACTGGAACTGTAGGTAGCACTGTGAAAGGTACCTGGTAAGTGATCTGATAAATGTCCCCTTTAACATGAATAGACCCAAAAGTGCAAAAGGAAACAAAGGAATAGCATATAGTCTCTTTTCCAACCCTGTGTTGTTGTTGGCACTGCCTCAGTGATTGGTTAACTATGCTAGTTATACTGTTAAACCAGTTTGCTGTCGGTTACAAATACAAGCTATGTTGTTTGCATTACAGTATTTTCTTAAAAAAATATTCCTATTGGTAGGAAGTGTTCTAAAAATGTGGCACTTTCTTACACCACCCCTCCCCCCCCCCCATGCACTTGTATTGAAATCACTTTGCCTGGCACTGCTGCCTGAAGGAGCTTACCAGATGGCTTTAGTACAAGTCTGTGTGGGGTGGATTTGGGTGCATGGGCTCCATGTTTTTCAGCTACTTGAAAAGCACTGCAATCAAAGCGCCCCAAACTGCCCTGTGAGCCATTAACCCTATGATTTGTGTCAGTACTGACATTTTAATGGCATATACAGAAAGGAGAAAACAGGAAATTTCCTAAACGTGTCAGAAGTCACTCAATATATGCTGTATGTGCTACAGTAATTTGTAACTATATTATCTACTAAACTGATACCAAATTGCTTTTTGTTTTGCTATTTGAATTTATATATTGTCATAAAGGCAAAAAAATATATCAACCTTTTATTAGAGATTTACTGTTTGACATGTATGTTCTGTGTACCTTCTGTTCCTTTATTTTACAAACAAGGGATACATTTGGCTCTTTGTTGTTTCAGTCTACCTCATAAGCTCCGCGTACATAAAACATACACCTCCCTCAATGTGCTGTAACATTTTGTGTAAACAAAACCATGTTGTTTATCCCATTGCAATAAAGTCACTTTTAACAATGTTGTGTTGGGGCTCAAGTTTGCCTTTATTGTACAAAAGCTTGCAAATGGCAATATACAAGATGTTTGCAGGTGTCAGGGGCACTTGAACAGTTATTTGCAAGTTGCCCATTACGTTAGTTGCACCCCAAACAGATGAATTATGGGGGAAATGTTTTATTGTGAGTAAGCATGTCAATTGTGTTGGAAATTGCACTTTGCTTACTGCTGCATGTAACAAACCAACAAAGTAGTTTCATTTGTGATTATTGATAATCTTCTTAATCTCATGTCCTCCACACAGGAAACAGGGTCTAATGTAATCTACTCGGCTGCAGAGACTGAGAAGGTTGTGTCCTTTGGCAATATGCCATTAAAGCAATACCTATATCATCAAACTAATGTAGCTGATATGTCCTAAATGTACTTGCCTCAGTGTTGCCTGCTATCATTAACATAGCTTTTAACAGTGTATTGGCTGTATATAATTTACTTGTGATTATTGCTATACAAATCCCATCATGGCTGATATTAATAAAGCATTTCAGGAGCAGGCACAGCACCTGAGGTTGCAGAGAGGAGTCCCCTGCCATAAAGCACTGACTTGGCCTTATCTGATAATTGCATACACAAATGTAATGTGATCAAGGACTAAATTAATAAAAAGCAAAGCACATGTAACTTTATTCACTCAGTGGTACAGGCATTGAAAAAAATGTGGACTTCTACAGTCACTAAAGCCATTGATACTAATATTTCATCTTAAATACAAAATAGTGCAAGATATGGTCAAGCAAAATATATTGCATAAAAGACTTAAAAATAAGTATTGATAGAAATGCCATATTTTATATTTTGAACTTACTGCACCAGCCTAAAGTTACTATAACATTAATGATTCAGCTATTTAAAGTTAAGCACAGGAGCTCCCCATCTTGAATTTTGTTGAATATTCAGTGCGCTCTGAGCAGCTGTTGAGAAACTAAGTTTAGGGGTCGTTACAGATTATAAAGCAGAAAATGAAGCTGGCCTCTCACAAACACATTCTTCAGAGTGGATTATTACATTTTAATGCTAATTGCACTAGTTTAGTGCTGCTATGTAATGAAAACCTTAATAAATGACTAATGAGCTTTATATTGTGACATTTATATTCTATATATACAGAATATTGTGAGTTGGTCCCTAAGATCAGTAACTGACCGCAGCACAGAGGACATAGTGAATCAGCAGAAAAGAATATGGGGAGCTACTGGGGCATCTTTGGGGGCACAGATCTTCCCTACTAAAGGGCTGTGGTTGCCTTGGGCTGGTACAGAAGCCAAAAACAAAATGTACATTTCCAGCCTATTTAATTAGTTAATTTTTAGTTCTTTAAAATTAAGTGGGGTGAGAGGCAGATAAAGCTTTGCACTAGCACTCATCCATGCAGTTGAACATATTTTTTTTTAATTTGATCAACATTTTTCCATTAGCTTTGATGCTGCGCCATACATTGTTACAAGCCAGCCTGATACAACAGGCAGAACTGTTCTTTGAAATCATGTGGAAGTAGAAGACTTCCTGCGTCCTGAAGGAATAGGGGGCAGAATGGGTTTAGTGTTGGAGCCTGGACGACTTGTATGAGCTGGGGGCCTGGCCGATGATTTGGCTGTTTGTGTGTCAGAGTGATCAGAAGGCAGCCGAGGTGTCTCAGGGGTATTTCCATTCTCACAATGATCTATATGATGAAGATGGTTGAAAAAACAGTTTAACAAGAGTACAGTGAAGGAAAAATGTGATTCTGAGAGCTGCTTGCTGTATATGTTGCTTTTCATAATAGCAGAATAATTCCTTAATAAAGGGGCAGTTTACCTTAAAATGAACATTTAGTAATCTGTAATTGACAATTTGCAATAAGTTTATTTTAGCATTTTTCTGCAGCTTTTTGGTTGTTAGGGTCCCACTTACAACAGTAACCAGAGAGCAGTTTGAGTTACTAACTGGAAGACCAGGAATTGTAGTAGGTTTGAATAAAAATATAAAAATAATTTTAAAAAATCCAATCACAGAATGAATCTACTTTCTTTTATGAGCCTAGGGACAGTTTAACTCTATGGATACAATCTGGATAAAGTGAATAGCCTTTTATATACAATACATGTTCTTGTTAGTACTGTACATAAAATCACACAAATAGTTACACTTGATAACTAGTAAACAAATTGATATTACTCCATGTTTGTTCCTTGTGAGGTAGATAATTATACTGCCAATATACATCCCCCATCCTCATCCCCTTGCTCTAAAACTTCCTTCCTTGTGCCATCAAATGCACATCAGGAATATTACTAACAATCAGTCTAAAGCTAATGCCAGACGAGGCGTAGGGCGGATATTTTTGGCAAGCGCGAAATCGATTGCTAAAAATTCCGCCCTACGCCTCCTACATGTGCTTGCACTCGAATGAATGAGATACGCTCGGGTGCAGGCACATGTAGCCGATATACACATAAAAACGCGAGATAGTGCAAAGTCTCGCGTGTTTTTATGCGTATATCAGCTACATGTGCCTGCACCCGAGCGTATCTCATTCATTCGGGTGCAGGCACATGTAGGAGGCGTAGGGCAGAATTTTCAGCAAGCGCTTTTCCGCTTGCCGAAAATATCCTACACCTCGTCTGACATTAGCCTTAGATACATAATTTGAGGCTTATCAGATTGACTGTAACCCTACTGAAGCAAAGTACTGTTCTTACCCAGCTAAACTGCACTTGGATATCTTGGAAACACGGCCAATCACAATTTATAACACACGTAAGACCATTTTTCCGCATAGTACACATATGACCTGAGTTCCATAGCAGACAAATTACCTGATATATTGTCGGATCCTTGCTTAATGCCTGATAGATCTAGTGGTTCTATTCTGTCTTCTGGAGGAGAGTGGATAGTAATGACAGGAGTTGGCTGGGAGGAAGATCTTCTTGCAGAAAAGGCTCCAGCGGAGGAGAGTAGTGAGAGTCCAGAGCTAGGCCGAGAATCTCTGGAACTGTAAATCCAAACGTATTAACATACAGGTATCGGACCCCTTATCCGGAAACCCGTTATCCAGAAAGCTCTGAATTACGGAATGCCCGTCTCCCATAGACTCCATTTTAATCAAATAATTCAGAATTTTAAAACTGATTTCCTTTTTCTATGTAGAAATAAAACAGAACCTTTTAATTGATTCCAACTAAGATATAATTAATCCTTATTGGGTGCAAAACAATCCTATTGGGTTTAATTAATGTTTTATTGATTTTTTAGTAGACTTGAGGTACTGAGATCCAAATTACGGAAAGACCCCTTATCCAGAATACCCTTGGTCCCAAGCATTCTGGATAATGGGTCCCATACCTGTATTTAGTTGCCGTTATATAGATCAACATAATTCTGAGTGCACTGTAAACATTATCAAGGTTAACTAACCTCTCATCTGATATCTTTATAATAAAATCTGCTCAATATCAATGACACCTAGCACAAGTCAAAGGGAGGAATTCACAAAAATGTCAGTAAAGGTAAATGTCATAAATATGTTGTATAAAAAGGCTGCATTTGTGCTAACTTATTCACAGGCCAATTTTCTGTCATTTTTAAAAAATGTTGTTAAAAAGTGCCCATGGCTATTTTTGTGTTGTATTTATGACCTTTCTAAGAGGTAGTCATGCCCGCGATATCTTTACAACTTTTGTTACGCAAAAATGTCTCTGCCATAATGAAAATGTTGGGCAATAATGTTAATAAGTTAATTTGGCTTTAGTCTGTATAGAGACACCTTGTTGGCACACTAATGATATTTTCACAGTCTTCGAGTAATCAATGATTTTTTAAAATTGGTGGCATTACGACAAATCCATAAAACTAAGAAACCTTTGTTGAGTGCACTCACCAACACTTTTGTTTATGTCCCCCAAAGTGTTCTTGTGAGTCAGAATGCGCTGTTAGAGCAATCATATTAAGGATACAACTGACAAACTGGACAAATTATGACCCAACATTGGTTCAGACTTACAGTAGCTGTAAAGAAATACTATCCAGGGTCACACAGACATTTAAGTCACCAAGTGTGACCCTTCTGTAAGGGGACAGGCTACAGAAGTCAATTAAAGGACAGCGCTTAGGTGGAAGGGTCCTAGTCAAGAGCTGTCAGGAAATAAGGCCTGAGACAAAAGCCAATACCAACCATGCAATAGTACAGAGGAAATTCTGTCACTGTCAGGTTGGTTATTGGTTGTTTTTGTATATTAATCTGTATGTTCAAAGTATACACCTATTTATTGTACAGCACTGCAGCATATGATGGTGCTTTATGAATACATTATAATTAATTTCCTATAGGAAAGCCATAGCTGTGCTTATGTACCATTCTGACTGTACCTGGTATCAGTACTTGCTGGAGGAAAACTGCGCTCAGCAGTGACATTACTTCCACTTGGTAGCATTGATGAACAAGATGTAGGGTCTAATAGGCGACGGTGTGTGCCAACAGTTGCTGGAGCAGTGACAGGGCCTCTAAAAATATATTTTGAAAAAACAATAAAAAAAAATAAGACAAGGGTTTGGTCACTAGGGGAAAAGGCCCCTAAAATATTCACCCAATGAAACCGAGTTAATATATAACGGATATAAAAAGCTTAACTTTATGTGGGGTTAATCAGAGGCACTTTAAATGATGGCAGGTGTATGCTGACTCCTATTTAACATGATTTTGAATGTGATTGCTTAATTCTGAACACAGCTACATCCCCAGTTAGAAGAGGGTGTGCATACTTATGCAACCACATTATTTTAGTTTTTTTGGTTTTCTTCCCTCCACCTAAAAGATTTCAGTTTGTTTTTCAGTTGAGTGGTACAGTTTGTAGGTCACATTAAAGGTGGGAAACGTTCTGAAATGATTTATCTTTGTCTCATTGTACAGCACAATGTGGTGGGTGTGTAGACTTTTTATATCCACTGTACTTCTGACCTAATAATATCATGGACAGTCTGGACAATCTTAAGTATAGATTCCATACCTGCCTGGAATCCTTAAAGCAGAATCAAGCAACAAGTATTCTTTGATAGCTGAAACCTCGTAAAAAAAAGTTCTGACATTCCCCTAACAGATTCTGCTTAAAGAGGCATGTGTTGAAAGTACTTTTGTATGTTGTTTAAATCATGAAAAAATAGTTATTCCTAAACAGTGTAGTTGTAAACGAATGCTACTCCATGTTTGGTCCTTGTGGGGTAGATAAATAAATTACCAATATACAACCTAGGTAGGTACAACCTACTTTGTCCCATTGTTGTGCCTGTTTTGTTAGCAGGAGTCCAATATGCAGAGGATGTATCTGTTCACTGGTAATCTAATTATCTACCTTGGAAGGACCAAACATGCCCCTTTTTTTTTGTGCATACCTGCTTAAACAGGTTAATGGAAGCAGACAGCAACTACTACTGATGACCACTGATTTCTTGGAATCTGGCAGCATGATTCTATCTGATCGTGTTATAGCACAGAATATGAGGACTTCAATCCCAGAGTTAATGTTTGGGGAAACCAAGTACTACTAAATTAAATCTGTGGCAGAAGTCTTGTCCTAACAGTAGACAGAGTAGCTCTCCTTGGCTATCTAGTAAAATGGGTAGTTAATTTAACTTTAATTATGTTACAGAATGGCTGATTTTATTGCTTAGCTTTCATACACAGGCCCACTCCTATTCTTATTTCAATTTCCCTTTTAAAACTAATGCTTAATTGGTAGGGTAAATTGGACCCTAGCAACTAGACAGCTGTTAAAATTCCAAACTGAAGAACTGCTGAACATGAAAGCTAAACACTTATAAAAACACAAAAAAAAAAAAAAAATGAGAAGCAATAGTAAATTGTCTCAGAATATCATCATACTGCATAACACCAAAAGTTAATTTAATGGTGAACACCCCTTTAAGGTGTTGATACGGGATAGAGGATCTGTGTTCAGTCTATAAAAAGTGCTTCTTGCTCTTTGGCATACACTTATTTGTTAATGCCCCTCCAGCCACAGGTCAGGCCACAAATATTCCATTAATGTATCCTTTCCAGTGATGGCTCTTTAAATGGAAGGCCACTCTTTTCATAGAATGATGAATACAATAAATTCTTCTTAGTAGAGGAGTAGAAGTATTCCTCTTTCTTCTTGCAAAGGTATTCAATTTTCTTATTTTATTGGATAACAAATCCTATACTAATTTGTGTTTTGTGTGATATTTTATTTCAAAGGCTGGCAAGTGTAATAGTAATGTGCCCATAATGCTTAATGTGATTAATAATGTACCAGTACCTCTGAAACAGTTGGGTGTAGGTGCCTGGGCTCTTCCCTGCTAAAGCCTGTCGTGCTGCCTGTTGACGCCTCTGTACGGAAGCTTCTTCCTGAAAACAAACCAGAAATCCAGCAAGCCAGCTTAAAAAATATGAGGAAAAATGTTGAAAAAAACACAGGAACTCCTTACCACAGGGCTTTTCTGTAAGAACAGCTTTGCTGATGCTCTGCTGGAGTAGTTTCTGGTGGCAGAATCAAGAAGGTCATTGGAGGGTTCAGGCTGTGTGGGTTTAGCTGGCAATGATCCAGTTGATGATTTTCCTGAATCTTATTCAATGAAGCACAAGAGACATGAGTAAAGGTACAATGGGGAAGGACACCCGGACAATATTGGACACTGTATTTTACTATATAAAGTACTCAGCATTTCTTGATATTCTGCTGTACATCTGGCAATAAAATAGTGCACATAGTAGATATTGCATAGATATGATATAGCAGTAATATATTACCACTCAAACTGGTTTGGTTAATGTTGGTTTGTTGTTTAAAATGATCTGCTATCAGGTTTTATTCTTATCTATGAAAGCAGAAATTATGCAAAGCATAAAAGAGTTCATTAAGGCAAAAGGTAGAAACAGTTTCTCAAGTGCTTAACTGCCCAATACTGTTATGGAGTTATGGGGTGGATACAGGGAGGTAGTCCTTATAGGATGTCAGATAGATAGTGTCCATAAATAGTGCTGTAAATTATAAAACAGTACATACCTCAAATATGTCAGTAAAATATGTCACTGAGAGCTTATGGGAACCCAGTGGGCATGGCTGGCATTGCATTAAAAACATATATATTTTTTTAACAACATAAGAGCTGTGAATGTGGATTTCCTTAAATGCGACTGCACCCAGGCCCAGTGCTTCTGATACTTGACCAGCATTCTTTTACAATATGTATGCTTTGGCATTTAATAGGTTCAGTCATCTCTATATAATAAATGTCTTCAATAGCTACACCTATGCATTCCAATATGAAACAACCTACCTCTGTTAAAATCTAATAACAAAGTATGGGTTTGTGTTAATTAAATGTGCATTACTGAATGCATCCTCAGAATCCTTAAGGGTGAAGGAGACCACGTAACTATGTGGATGGTCATTATACTTGCATCATCATAAGGTTGTTGCTTCTTAAACAATTAAATCATTAGGATTTCTGCTAGAAGGCAGTTTTTCCATTAAAGATGAGCTAGGCAGTTTTTCCATTAAAGATGAGCTCAGAGTTTGTGCTAGTATGATTACATGTGATCTCTACAAGGCACTATGTGCATTGCAGCTGGTACAAATCTGAAGCCTCCCCTGAGTCTCATTATAAGGTTAGAGCTTCTCTATGTCGCTTAACTTTGCAGCAATAGAGGCAGGAACTAAGCATATTAACAGATCAATTGAATGTGAATAAAATCCCACAGGCTATGATGGTTTATTCATGTCCAACAATGCACAAATACATGTTACCTAGAATGGCTGTTGTGTCATTATTAGACTCACCTGAGATGGGTATATAAAGCATGTTTAAATATCCAGGTTGATATTTTAAGGATAATTACTTTTGATTAAACATATTAACAACGGAGATGGTTATCCAATAGAAATAAGAGTGAGACAACTACAATAAAAATAATACTGAAAACTCCTGAACAGCTGAAAAGCTGAAGTAGTGCCTAGGGCATTATATAGTAGGTAATTAGGTTATTACAGAGAAGGTAGATACAGAGTAGGTAATTGCAGAGAAAAGATGGGGATGAAGTCAGAGAGAAAAGTATTTTCTTTGGTAGGGATAACACCCAAAAGAGTAGAGAGTGAGCAACTGATATCCCATTATTGTTCATAAAGTTATTTTAGAAACTGAGTGCGACATTTCATTGGACTTGGTCTGAGCAGAAGTGCAAAATCTAACATATTGATCACTGCAAGAGTTCATAACAAATAACTTACCTGTTCCTGATTTGGTACCGCCAACAGTTTGACTTGACTGGGCAGGATCAGTTAGACCCAAGTATTCCTTAACAAGTAATCTTAGTGAGGAGTAAGCTTCATCTAAGTCATCTGCAGAAAGGCATGAGGATGATCAGTTAGCTATTGTACTACACCCCACCGTGCTTATTTCTATTTATTTGCCATCAGTCTTTTTAATTAAATACCAAAACTTGAATTAGGTTGTGGTGAGGCATAATTATTCTGAAACATGCTTCTGGAAGTTTCTTCACATTTATCTACTACTTCCTCAGTATTGCAAGGACAGGACAGAAAGAATCCAGGTCTGCTGGAACTTGAAGGGCATGGTAATATATATGTATGTTTTATTTAGCTTTTGGGAAGTCCTATCAAATGCCATGCAGTTTACATGATTATGATTCATTATTATATCTGAAATGTGTTATTGTCATATTTTTAAAGCCCTGACAGCTCCCAATGCATTCAATATAAAACCAGTTGTGTAATGGCAAGCTCACTGTGGAATAGTATAGAGATTGTAAACTGTGAACTGGCAAGGAGCAGCCACAGTTCTGTGGGATAAAACTGCCTAAACACTACTAGGAGTCACTGTAACTAATAACCCCTATAAATCATTAGTTCTGTAGCTATAATCTGCCATTCATTCTATCTTTCTACATAACTATGTTCATAACTATACTTTGCGCCAAAATCATCTTAATCTTTCCTAAAATTAAATTCCTTGAACTATACCAGGATTTTGGGGTGAACTGGACACTTTACAGTAAGAAGTTACAGAGGACACTGAAAAGGTTTGGAAGGGGCATTAAGATAAAGTATCACTTTTATCACAAAAAAGTAGCCCCTAAAATGCAGCATAATCATTATATAAATATATTCCATGTAAGTACAAATGTTTGAGTGCTGAACTTCTCATATCTTCTGCAAAGATTCTCAAACTGTGGAGTTGGCCCTTCTAGGGTGGTTTAAGGCTGTGGCAAAGGAGCTCAGCCTGAAGGCCGACTACAGTGATATTTCTTGAAGTGACATTAGAGGTGAAACTAGATAGCTTAGATATTCTTGAAACTGTGACTGAATGACTGCTACATCAATAATTTCCCATATTTCTAACCTTTAATGAGGAAGGGTGGGGGCCTGACAAAGGCTTGGACCTCCAAGGGGGTCTTTAAAAAAAAAAAAAAAAAAATCTGACAACTGCTGAATAATAACATGTAAAGTGTTCCCTTCTTTGACATATTAGCTTGATAATAGTGATGAGTGCATCTGTCCAGTTTTGCTTCTGTGCAACATTAGCAAAACCTCATCACTACTTAGTAACTATTACAGTCATATCTGCTGCCCTAAAGACTATCTTCACCACAACTTATTATTCTATGTCATGGTCATTATATCAAATTATCGTAAAATCAAATCATGAAATTACATACATACATACATACCTCAGTATAAAATCATTTTATAGCTATCCTGATACACCTAAGAACACGACTTTCCAAGTGGGGACATGGGTAAAGTATAAGTATTTCCTATAGCCCCCAGAAGAAAAGTAACACTCCAGGGAATACACCCAGCAGCGCAGGATATTTGATAAAAATATTTTTCTGCAGAGCCCATTAGCTTATAGGTGTGTAACATCTTGCCTCAATCATACACTTACATGAGACACTTTTCTTTAAATAATATTCACCACACAGTGTATTAGTGCAGCAAGTAAGTATCTAACTCCATAAAAAGCGAGGCAAACCCTACAGCCTCTATTTTATACCTATTATAACTAATGTCTAAAGCTTCTTAAATGCTAAATATTAGCTGGATCTCAAAATGTTGAAAATCATGACCACCATGTTTATCTCAGTTACCTGTATTGATAACAGCATCGAAAAAACCTAGGAATTCCTGGTTTATCTTAAGGTACATATCCACTCTGGACACAGCAGCGTCTATCTCTGGTCTAGTGAACAAGCCTTTTCTTCTCAGCCAACCTTCATATTTTTCTTTATTCATGGGCACAAGTAAGATGTAGCGTGGTTGAAAGTGACAGTTCTTTAAGCTTCTCACGCCCTGGGAATATAGACATAAGTTGTCATTAGAAACTAGATTTGTGATGGCAATCTATTTTATTAGTATAGGTCAGAAACGTAGCTGCTGGCAAGCATAGCACTATTACACATTTTGAAGTTAACCTCTGCTTGAAGTCCTGTCACCCCAGGGGATACAGAAAATGCTTCAGCTAAATTTATTTACTTCTACTCTGAATTATTTGGTCCTGTCAGAAATAATTTCTAACGCAGGTCTTAGTTTTAAAAGAATAAATTCAAAGTATGTATTAGGAGATACAATCACCATTAAACTACCATGCTAAATACAATTACCATTAAACTACTTGTACCAAAGTGCTATGGCAAACCTAGTGGCATTGCACTTAAGAGACCAGAGTCCATCAAGTTCAACCCTTCCAAGTAAACCCAGCACACACAAACCTATATTTACCAATCTATACACTCACATACATAAACTATATATACAAACATTAATACTAGCTGTAGAATTTGCCATAGTGGTACTTGATACATGAGCCTGTGTTGCAGGATACAGAAATGGAAAGCTTCTTAAGCTTAAGGTAGAACCAGTTAACTGAAATAATGTAGAAGTCAGGTTACTTATGTCTAAAACAATATCTGTCCTGGAAATACCTCAATCTCCATGTGGGTGCAGCAAGCAAGACCTTCTCTGGCAACTGATTCTACTGCTTCTCTGCTTAATCCATAGTAGTGTCCGCTGTACTTCATAGTCAGAAGAAACTGGCCCTGAGAAACCAATATTGAGACTGATTACTTATGAAGTATATAGAATTTTATTTCATGTAGTGTGTCCTTGTGCATACAGAAGTGCAGTTATAGAGACGGTTAATGCCTGAAAAAGACTCCTAATGTAATTTTGCCAACGTCCTTTTCTTTGATGTCCAGTCCAGTCTGGCAAAGATGCAGCAGCAACACACCTCATCAATGAGAAGCATTTTAGGATGCAATGGCAATAGCAGCATCAGTAAGTTTTCGAAAATGCACACGCAGCAATACAAACTCTATACCTAATATCTAAATGAATTGTAATAAGTGCTATTACTAACTAGTGGAGCCCCTTACAGGTCATTATTTCATCCTGCTACACTTCTATTACAGCTCATTAATCACTGAACTAACAATTATAAATTGTGATATTGTTTAGAAAGAATAGGGCGAGAGAAAAAATGATTGTATTATTATACAACAAATATCAAAGTGAAAGTTCCTACCGAGCAGGTCATATCTTCAAATGCCTCTGGTGTCACAAAGTGATAATCAAATCGCTTCTCTTCTCCAAAGTATGGATTCCTGGTAGTGTGGCATGGCCTAAAGGATACAGGGGGAATGTGACCTTTTTGAGAGTAATTTAGAGGAAAAATTGAAATGTTAGCCTGCTCCACAGTAATCATAAGATCCAAATAAGTCTGATTTAAGAGAAGCAGCAATTGCCTATAGTTTGTTTGCGCTATACTGTTATAGCACGCACTACTGTACTGCTACTATAAAACCATTTGGTGCACAATACAGTCAATATAAATTACAGGGAAAAACATCTGCTCCAGGTAGTAAGCCGCATTTTTTTGCAATAATTGGTGTTTAAATGACTGTCTTCTCAAAGGCAGAGAATAATCAAAACTTAGGGAGGCTTATGCATTTATTTATGTGTATATAGCAGTTATTTTCCAAAGGAAGGACTAATCACTATATACTTATATATAACTAAATACATTTTCCAATAAAGACCTTCTATTAGTAGCATCCCACAAATAAAATAATTCAGCCTCCTCTCCTGTGTCTGTTAACTATGAACTATCTTTGTGCCCTAGGCATCCACTGCAAATACAATTTAAATCACTGTGTAAAATGCATTGTATTTAATATGTATTTAAATGTCTAAGAAACATATAAAATTGCTTAAAATATGCTAATTTACTAGACTTGCACAACTTACAAAATACATTTTAGTGTGTTAAGTTGAGATAAACTCTAGCATGGACACTGGCACACACACTAGTTCTACTTATAAGCAGAACTCCTAAAGCCTTTCCATATGGGTATTTTACACAGATTTTTACTACAAATTGTACACTTATTTTGTTGTAAAATGAATACACACTTTTATAAATATGCAAAGATGATGATGTAACTATGCATCAAACTATGGAATCAATCACAGCTTGACCCTTTTGTGTCTCTCATTTACAACACACTTGACCGATCCCTTTAATTGCTTGAAATACACAGAATTTTTTCCTTAATTCCATTGTGAAATATGTATTAGATTGTTTTTATTATTTATTATATATTATTTCCATTGCAGCTGTAATGGGTTTAATGCTTCAGTCTAGCATTTCCTGTGGATATCATGTGCATTCCTGGGAACATCAAGTCAAAGAGAACCATCTTCCACCTTTAAAATCCCATTCTCATAGCCATAAAGCAAAACCTTTGAAGATGATCATGAGGAATCATGTGTCCATAAAAAAAGGAACATGATCATGGTTTTCATTATGTGTCAACTCCTTCCTCTCCATTCAGTGTGATATGCACATTCGGGGGAGTATAGGCACATCATGGCACATATGCACTTAATCACACATTCAAAGGAACCCTCCCCGTGACTAGTCATAACTTGACTCTAGCCCTCCTTTTGATATTACATCTCTTATGCCTGTTTAGCTGCCATGTACTTGATGTTCAACTCTGAACTCATTACCCACGAACATACTGAAAACAGATGAAATTGGTTTCTTCTATGGGTCTATATTTCCCCTAAAGAATAGTGTTGTGTGGAAATATTTTTGGGAAATAAATTACTACTCACAGTTTTATTCTAAAACTAATATTTAACAGATGTGGAGTTTATCTTCCTACCCCAAATGACATTGCCAGCATTCCTTAGGTATGTATTTAGAGTGTTTTAGTAGCTCTCAAGACATACTTCCTTTTCTAACATCTCTGTGCAAACACACATGTGATTTAGTATTACCTGACTGATGGCCCCTGCACAGAAATGCCAGTGTAAAAGAATGATAATAGGAATTCCACTGATAAGCAAGAAGAGCCTTCCAAAATCACTACCTAGTAGCTACTTGAAGACTTTTTTTCCATTGCAACATTAATCACTACTGTATGTAGTCAAGGTTCAGTTTGTTAGAAATGTACGTACCAATGTGGTTTCAGTTCCCACAAGTGTAAAAAAAACATTTGCTATGCCATGTTCCATGTTGCATGGCAGCACAAGTATTAACGGACCTCATTCTGCCTTGTGGGTACCTTGAACTCATTTAGCTTTGATACTAAAGCTGGCCATACACGCAACGATAATATCGTACGAAACCTCGTTTCGTACGATATTCGGTGCGTGTATGGTATGTCGGCGAGTCGACCGATATCGCAGGAGGCTGCTGATATCGGTCGACTCGCCGATCGGCCAGGTTTAAAGATTTTGATCGGGCGCCATAGAAGGCGCCTGACCAAAATCTGCCTTCAGCGCTGAATCGGCAGAAGGAGGTAGAAATCCTATTGTTTCTACCTCCTTATCTGCCGTTTCAGCCCTGAAGGTTAGTGGCTGATTATACGATCTTTCGTGCGACCGATGGTTGCACAAAAGATTGGAAATCGCCACGTGTGTGGCCACCTTAACTCATAGGGGCTGATTTACTAAGACACGATTTCGAATCCGAATTGGAAAAATTCCGATTGGAAACGAACATTTTGCGACTTTTTCGTATTTTTTGAGATTTTTCCGGCGTCTTTACGATTTTTGCGTAAAAACGCGAGTTTTCGGCGTCTTTACGATTTTTGCGTAAAAACGCGAGTTTTTTCGGCGTCTTTACGAAAGTTGCGCAAAGTCACGATTTTTTCGTAGCATTAACACTTGCGCACAAAGTCGTGCCTTTTTCGTAGCGTTAAAACTTAAAAGGCGCGACGTTTCGCGCAAGTTTTAACGCTACGAAAAAATCGCGACTTTGCGCAACTTTCGTAAAGACGCCGAAAAACTCGCGTTTTTACGCAAAAATCGTAAAGACGCCGAAAAAAATCGCGAAATTACCGATCATTACGAAAAAAACGCAATCGGACGCATTCGGCCCGTTCGTGGGTTAGTAAATGTGCCCCATAGTGTAATAAGATCAAGTGACATTTACGCTGCACCGTGGTACACATAAACATTGAAAGTAAGGTTTAGGATAATTATGCTTCTTAGAGTAGAACTGTAAAACAGAAATGGTTATGCGTGTGTATTTGTGTGTTTGGACAATGGCATGATTTATTAGACACAGTTGGGATCATTTACTAACACAAGCACAAGTGTTAAGCCAACATTACATGCTCCTCTATACATGCACCATGTCTAATTAACCATATCAAATTAACACATGTATTGGGAAGGTGTTACTTCCAGGGCTCATCTTACATGTTGCACCTGTATATACAACCCACGCCTAAGTAGCACCTGCATTTATCCTCCTCCCCAGATGTGTTGCAAGCTGTTTATCAGGCACACACAATTACACTGGATTTCTGGGGGAGACGCAGCATTGTGGGTAAGAAAACAGCAATTTGCAGATGATTTTTTTCTCTTTGCGCTTGCATTCTTAGATGAGCCTTAATGCGTATATGGAATTGTTGAAGCGTCACAGCACAATTGGTTATAGCACATGATTATAATCACAAGGAAACACAGGCCAATGAACATTGTATTAACACATAAATAGAGGATAACTGAAAGACATGTGTTGCTCAAACTTGTAAAAATATTCTCACTTCTCAGACATCATTCTCTATTTTTTATTTGGATTCACTAACGGAACAAAATAAACCTGCTGTCAGTAAAGACATGATGATTTACAGATACAAAATCTATAGGCACGCATTAATAGAGAAAAAGCACAATATGGAAGCAAAGAGGATGATGTGGGGAGAAAGGGCATGAAGAAAAACGAATGTCCCCAGAAACCAGAGAATGATTTCACTAAAGCATAAAGCTTATGTACCCTCACCAAACTGGCTTTGAAAGTCAGAAAACTGACCCTACAGTAAGAATCGTTATCAGGTGCAGTTTAAGGTGCCACCCAAAATTATGTATTCAGAAAGAGCATGAAAATATATGGAAATTGCATAGATACACATATCTATAGAGTTAACTTACCCATATCGGAAGAACTCTTTAAATTCCCTGCACATTCTATGTGCAAGCTCTCTCTTTCCACACGATTGAGGTCCAGTAAGTACTAACATAGGATATGGAGTATCTATATTTGGTAATGTACTAAAAGGAAAAAAAGGTTTATCAATGTGCAATATTACTTTAATGTATATAACAAATACTTGTACAGGTATAGAACCTGTTATGCAGAATGCTCGGTACCAAGGGTATTCCGGATAAGGGGTCTTTCAGTACCTTAAGTCTACTAAAAAATCAATAAAACATAAATTAAACCCAATAGGATTGGTTTGCATCCAATAAGGATTATTTATATCTTAGTTGGGATGAAGTAAAAGGTACTGTTTTATTATTACAGAGAAAGAGGAAATCAGTTTTAAAATTCTAAATTATTTGATTAAAATGGAGTCTATTGGAGATGGGCTTTTCGTAATTCGGAGCTTTCTGGATAACAGGTTTCTGGATAAGTGATCCCATACCTTTACTGAGCTACACAATGTTCCAACAGTATCTAGTCAGAACACTATCTTGTTTTGCTAATGAAGAGCAAATAAGGAATTGCCTTAAGGTGGCCATACACGGACCGATTTTTTACCTACAAACGACCGATTCCCGAACGATCCGATGGAATCGTTAAGTTATCGTATAGTTGGTGGTGTACGAACGATCGTCGGCCCACTAAACGAGCCGACATTATCGTCCCCAAAATCGATCGGCCAGGTTTAAAAATTTTGGTCGTTTAACGATAAAATCTGCCAGTTGGTGTGAGTGTCAGACATTTGTCTTTCAACGATTGTTCTCTGCGCATGTCACGATTGCCAGCAGCGGAAGTCAAAGACATTCGATCGTACGTAGATGTACGATCGTACGTATTTTACGATAATGATGCGACGAAATCTTTCCCGAATTATCGTTGCCCGTGGATGGCATATCGTATGGGAACTCGATCGCCATACGATCGTTTGTCGATATAATCGTTCATCGCACAACGAGCGAAATCGCCTCGTGTATGGCCACCTTAACTGCTGTGTGATAAACCCCATTTAAAAAAATCCAACTGAGTTAAACCTAAAAAACTGGCATGAAGAAATGAGTATCAGTGGCCACCATACCTGTTTTTTTTAGTATTCTGTCACCTGTATTATCTTAATAAAAGTAAGCAAAACCACTGGGCAGCACATGGGCAAGGTTTTGCACAAAAATTACATCAATGATACATTTTTATACTATAACTGATAAGGTGTTTGGGTTTTCCTTATTAAGAAGGAAGGAGAGGGTTTGTTGAAAACAGATTCTACAACTTTAGGTAGAGTCAGTTTTGCCTAATAAAGCAAATAAAGTACTGTCTTGCTAAAAAAGGGCATTAACTCAAGGGATGAAAGTATAACTTTGCCTCTTTCCCTTTCCCTGGTAAAGCCTTACCTTGAGTGTGCAGTTTGGGCTCCAGTACTTAAAGGGGAAGTATCATAAAAATGTAATACAAGCTTCATTATACTGAAATAAGAAACCATTTCTGAAATACTCTTTATTCTCCCTCTCTCTATCTGTCTCTCTTCCTGCTGAATTCTGGTCAGATTTTGTTCGACAGGTAGCTCTAATACATCTTTTAGAGGGGCTCCCTTTGCCTAAAAAATGTATTAGATCTAACTCACATAGACTCCAGCACAAACAGGCAGGGCCGGAACTAGGGGTAGGCAGAAGAGGCACCTGCTTGGGTCGCAACGGTGGGTGAGCACCTCTTTCACCTACTTCTAGTTCCGGGCACTTTCCCCCTCACTGCAGTCCCCCCACCAGCGGGCCACAACCCCGCTGCCCTGTGTGCGCTTGCATTGTGCGCTCCTTTGCGCATGCGAGCGAGCACAAGGTGGGGGGTTAGGCAGGCCAAGCCGACCAGGTTGCCTAGGCCAACCAGCCTGCAAACAGGAATTAACATAATAACCAACTTCAGCACAAATCCTGCATGTACGATTATTCTGAAAGAGTGAGCTCTAATTCTAATTCTTCTAGGCAGATGGAGCACCCACAAAATATGTATTTAACTTAACTGTCAATCAAAATCTGAATCTGACTTGTAGAGAGAATAAAAAGATTGATGTGATGGGGGATA
This sequence comes from Xenopus tropicalis, assembly GCF_000004195.4. NCBI lineage: Eukaryota > Metazoa > Chordata > Amphibia > Anura > Pipidae > Xenopus > Xenopus tropicalis. Next base: position 86,374,856 of record NC_030679.2, on the reverse strand, counting down.
GTAAAGAGGAACTACATTATTTCAGAAGCAGTACAGAAGTTTAATTTACATATATTTTAGGCAATTTCTTATTTCAGGGAGATAAAGTTTATATTACATTTTCATTTGTGTGATAGTTTCCCTTTGAAAGGGATATTAATGTGCTGAAAAGAGTGCAGAGATGTGTAGCTTAACTGGTACGAGGGACAGAAGATTTAGACTATGAGGGTAGACTGCCATGGTTGGAGTTGTTGTCTGAAAAAATAAGACACTTGGAGGGGACATGATTACTCTTCACAAATACATTAAAGGACCCCTTTAGACATGAAGAACAGTTTCCCATGAAGCAGTGTGGTGGTTCTTCATGGTAAGGGCAGTGATGTGGTGATGGAAGATTCTATTAATGCGTGGCTTGGATGTTTTTTTGGATAAGCATAATACCCAAAACAAAAACAATTCAATCTGTCTGCCCTTATTGTATATGCTTTATTAAGGATGGTTATTAAAACACAATATAGCTCTTTTGGTCTATATTTAATGGTGGGAAAAAGCACTGACCAATGTAAGAGTAATGTCAGACGAGGAAATGTGTCTCCCATGGGAAATCTGCACTACTTGCGGGTGACAAATCTCCTAAAAATACATTTACCTTAACTAACATGGGCCTAATCACAGAAACATGTGGAAGGCAGTATTTTCCCATGATAATACTGGATTGTTGCATGTAAAATGTTTTACATGAGATGATCCCAATGTTTTTTATGGGAGATGTATTTTCAGGACATGTATCACAAGTGAGTAGTACAGATCCTTCATGGGTGACAAATTTCCTTGTGTGCAATTAACTTTAAAGTATATTGCATGTGACACACTGTGCAGTTTCCTGAGGTGCTAAAATGTACATACCTGGTCTTTTTTTTAAAAAATACTCACCACTCACAGAAAAAATGGTTAAAAGGCATGAGTATAGTTTTTACTCCCTCTCTTTCTATATCCCTACAAATGTATCTGATCAGAATGTTCTTGCATGACCTCATAATACCAAAGTCTGTTTCATGTACAGTAGACAAACAAGATATCCAATTCTAATGTCTCATGTTTTACCTGTCAAATACCTTCTGAGGCTGGATCATACTGTACATAACATTGGCCATATGATCTCGAGTGGCAATCACTTCAGGGGGTGGGTCATACTTATTCACTGATGCCACCTGCCCACAGTAAAAAATACAGAGTTAGCAATGTGACAAGTAGTTTTATTTTAACCAGTCTTCATTAAATAAATTCTAATTTGTTATAAGTAATGCAGGTGTTTGCATCCAATCCTAGTTTTGACCAAGTCCTAATTTCTGCTAAAGGTTTGTTCATGGATATAACTAAGCGGCAGATTTATTAAAATTCGAACTAGGGAATCCAAGAAATTCCAGCTTGAATAGTTGATTGACAGTCACTACACTTAATTGGCTTTTTAAATGTGCCTGTTAATCAGAATAGCTTTGATTGTGTTGAGCTGTAAAAGTTTCAGTTGAACAATAAAGTTCAGAAGCAGGCATGGTGGCAAATGGAGTATGAGCTGGGGGAGAGCTGACTTCTGCTATCTTTATGAGTCAAAACCAGCAGTGCAGCAAAGGGATGGGTAAATAATGATTTCATTTGCAATTGTATTCACAAATAACTGTTAAACCACTGGAATTTAAGTGTTGCTTATTGGGAGGTTGCTTAGCACTGAACCTTTTTGTTTTACATCCAAAGGAAACTATTCCAATGGAACAAACAGCACAAGCTAATGTTTCATAACCATATGGCCAAGCCCGACAAAAAAGGGCAGAAGAGATCCATATTTACAACAGACTGCTGTTTTAAACCAGACAGTGCTTCCAAGGCCATAAACCAGCTGAATGTATGTATGTATGTATTGGGCTCAGTACACTCCAATGACAGGCCACAGTGGAGGCAAACATAATTTTAAATAAGATCATTTTCATGGTGTAGATATATGAAAAAACACCAGAAGGGGATTGCACTACACACTAGCTCAAACTCTTTATACAGATCAATATTACCTATGTTCACACCGATAAAGAGAACGTTTTTCCTTTGCAATTATCTGTTTGTGTACAAAGGCCAATGAGCAGATTATCGATATGTTGCACGTCATGGTACAAAGCAGTCTTGCTGAATTCCCAGTGCCCCGATTCATAAATGGCCTATACTGGCTCTGTTCAGATGCTGCACTGTGGGACACACAAAGCGTGCAAAGGGACTTCATGCTTAGTGGAGATGTCAGGCGCAAAACTTGGAAGTACAGATTAAAAAAAGCAAGTGACTTTCTGAAGCAGTCATTTCTTGCTGGCTTGTCAGGCACGCATAAAATGAGTGAATTATACACTCAGGGACATGTTCTTTACTTACTTTATCTAGCTTTAACATGTGATGCCACTGGGATATACAGAATATCCCTCTCTTAGACACCAATGTAATTGCTTAGCAACATCAAGTGAAGCATTACTTGAGTTGCTTTGGGGAATATGCTAATAATCGACTCAATACAGGCACTGTAGAAAAAATACCTTTTCTTCTATTTTAATCTTTTTCAGATCCAGCTCAGTTAGCTTCTGCAGCATAAAAAGGACAGACAGCCAGTATTCTGGTTGCTCCTGGAAATATGACAAGATAGCTTTCACTTAAATGCATTCAAAACCATATCTACATGTCAAAAAGGCAAGGGAGGCAATGGTGTATATGAATTGCCAGACACTTACAAGTCTTTCATTTGAAATTTTCAGTTTTAATGAGGCTTTTGTTGTGTTTTAATGCTACCCATATAAATAACTAGCAACCCTTCCCAGATGGCTTTGCTTTGCTCTAAAATTTTAACAATCAATGATGTGGAGCAGATATATTCATAACAACTTTAGGTATCCATTGCTGTGTGGTGTCCTGCTCTGGCATAAAAATAACAGTCACAGTCTTCAACATCTGGCAAATGATTAAAGAACTGAACATCAGCTGGTAAATTTCAGTTTAACTCTTTTACTGCCAAGCACGTATGGCATACGTGCTGGCAGTAAAAGGGCTTAAACGCCAACGACGTGTCTCATACGTCGTTGGCGTTTAAGCGCTGCTCTCTGCAGCAGCGGCATGTGCCGCCGCTGCAGAGAGCTTCTAACAATGACAGCCCCCCTGGGCAATGTGCCAGGGGGGCTGTCATCAGGGTCCTGCGAGCCGATCGCTCGCAGGACCCTCCAGGAAGCAGCAGACGCGATCGCATCGCGTCTGCTGCTTCCTGCTTCCTCCCTCTCCCCCAGCGCCGGCCCAACTGAGGAAGGAGGCGATCGGGTCTTCAGGAACAGGTAAGGAGTCATTTTTTTCTTGCATTTACACACTTTTACACACTTATACATACATTTACATACATTTATACACACTTACATACATTTACACACACACTTACAGCACACATTTTAGAATTTTTTAATTTTTTTTATTTATTTTTTATTTTTTATTTTTCACACTTTTATACACTTATTTACACTCATATACACACTTACACACTATCACACAACTTTTACACATGTACACACATGTATACACAAACACTTTGGTTTTTTTTTGTTTTGCTTTTTTTTTTTTTTTTTTTTTTTTTTTTCATTTTACCACTTTGTTTTTATTTTCTTTTACCTAAAAACTGTTTATTTTGACAGTGTAACTATTGGATCAGATATTCTGGCCACTAATTACACTGTCATGTAACTTATTTTGTTGTTTCACTGATTTGCACAATTTTTGTGGTTTTATCACATTTTATCCCTATATAAGTGTTCCTGATCTGTTTTTAGCGTAGCTTTGCCAGGTGTAACTTTGGTGTACAAAAATAATTTTACCTATTTTGAATTCATCAGAATGTGTACTTTCCAAAAATATATGGTTTTCTGGGGGTCACTGTATAGTTAGGGGGGGTTACTGCACATAATACACTGACAGGGGGCTCTGTGTGCAAAAGCTGAGCTGGCAGGCGAGAAATCCATATGCGCTATTTTCATTTTGGGTTCAGTACATACCGCAGACTTTGGTATATCTATGCATATTGGGCATCAAACTGTTCAGTAGGCCTCTGGTGTTCCTATTTGGGGTGACTTGCCTTTGTACGCAAGAAATTGTGTGAGATAAATGCGACAAATTGCAACATTTTTAGGCGATTTTCTGAAATGTCATAAAAACCAATAACTTTAGGAAAGCTCTGCAGATTGGTACTTTGGTGTAGAAAGGACTCTTTACCCTTGTTGGATTTGTCAGAATGTGTACTTTCCAAAAATATATGGTTTTGTGGGGGATCTGTATAGTTAGGGGAAGTTTTGGCACATAATACACTGACAGGGGGCTCTGTGTGCAAAAGCTGAGCTGGCAGGCGAGAAATCCTTATGCGCTATTTTCATTTAGGGTTCAGTACATACCGCAGACTTTGGTATATCTATGCATATTGGGCATCAAACTGTTCAGTAGGCCTCTGGTGTTCCTATTTGGGGTGACTTGCCTTTGTACGCAAGAAATTGTGTGAGATAAATGCGGCAAATTGCAACATTTTTAGGCGATTTTCTGAAATGTCATAAAAACCGATAACTTTAGGAAAGCTTTGCGGCTTGGTACTTTGGTGTAGAAAGGACTCTTTACCCTTGTTGGATTTGTCAGAATGTGTACTTTCCAAAAATATATGGTTTTGTGGGGGTCTCTGTATAGTTAGGGGAAGTTTTGGCACATAATACACTGACAGGGGACTCTGTGTGCAAAAGCTGAGCTGGCAGGCGAGAAATCCTTATGCGCTATTTTCATTTAGGGTTCAGTACATACTGCAGACTTTGGTATATCTATGCATATTGGGCATCAAACTGTTCAGTAGGCCTCTGGTGTTCCTATTTGGGGTGACTTGCCTTTGTACGCAAGAAATTGTGTGAGATAAATGCGACAAATTGCAACATTTTTAGGCGATTTTCTGAAATGTCATAAAAACCAATAACTTTAGGAAAGCTCTGCAGATTGGTACTTTGGTGTAGAAAGGACTCTTTACCCTTGTTGGATTTGTCAGAATGTGTACTTTCCAAAAATATATGGTTTTGTGGGGGATCTGTATAGTTAGGGGAAGTTTTGGCACATAATACACTGACAGGGGGCTCTGTGTGCAAAAGCTGAGCTGGTAGGCGAGAAATCCTTATGCGCTATTTTCATTTAGGGTTCAGTACATACTGCAGACTTTGGTATATCTATGCATATTGGGCATCAAACTGTTCAGTAGGCCTCTGGTGTTCCTATTTGGGGTGACTTGCCTTTGTACGCAAGAAATTGTGTGAGATAAATGTGACAAATTGCAACATTTTTAGGCGATTTTCTGAAATGTCATAAAAACCAATAACTTTAGGAAAGCTCTGCAGATTGGTACTTTGGTGTAGAAAGGACTCTTTACCCTTGTTGGATTTGTCAGAATGTGTACTTTCCAAAAATATATGGTTTTGTGGGGGTCACTGTATGGTTAGGGGAAGTTTTGGCACATAATACACTGACAGGGGGCTCTGTGTGCAAAAGCTGAGCTGGCAGGCGAGAAATCCTTATGCGCTATTTTCATTTTGGGTTCAGTACATACCGCAGACTTTGGTATATCTATGCATATTGGGCATCAAACTGTTCAGTAGACCTCTGGTGTTCCTTTTTGGGGTGATTTGTCTTTATCTGATCTTTATCAAGAAATTGTGAGAGATAAATGCGGCAAATTGCAACATTTTTATGCGATTTTCGAAATGTCATATAAATCTGCAAACTTAGGAAAGCTTTACAGCTTGGTACTTTGTAGCAATAAGAAATATTTACCCATTATAGATTCGGGGGGATGTGTATTTTCCAAAAATATATGGCTTTCTGGGGTGAATGTACTTTTTTTGTAGCATTATCCACTGTTCCCTCTAAGCTGTGCGCGTGTGCGCGCGCACACGACTATCCGAACCCGCGCACACAAATTAAAATAGCGCGCACAAAAATTAAATTTTTGTAACTTGATTTAGACAAACTGAAAGACCTGCGCAAAAATGCCCATAACTGAACTCCAACAAACATTCTGTAGCGCCCAAAAATTTAATCTTGCTTTAAAATGCGCACGGATGATATTTTTTGCGCACACAGCCTATAAAAAATTAGAGGGAACGTTGGCATTATCCCACATAAAGGATGTAAATGTGTTGATTTTGCAGGAGCTGAAATGATAGATCATATGGGGGTATGTTCCCATTGGGGCCCCTACATGCCACATACTTAGGTAAACCTATACATATTGGGCATCAAACTGTTCAGTGGACCCCTGGCGTTCAAATTTAGGGTGTTTTATCTTGGTACCTAACACTATGTGGGAGATAAGATGCTGCAAAGTGGAAGCTTTGAGGGGATTTTTGGAAATGTCATCAAAATTGCTAACTTTAGAAAAGCTGTGCGGCTTGGTACTTTGGAGTAGAAAGACATGGGTACCCATTTTAGATTCGGGGGAATGTGTACTTTCCAAAAATATATGACTTTCTGGGGTGAGCGTACTTTTTTGTAGCTTTATCCCACATATAATGATGTAAATGTGTTGATTTTGCATGAGCTGAAATGACAGAAATGACAGTATATATGGGGGTATGTTCACATTGGGGCCCCTACATGCCACATACTTAGGTAAACCTATACATATTGGGCATCAAACTGTTCAGTGGACCCCTGGCATTCATATTTAGGGTGTTTTATCTTGGTACCTAATGCTATGTGGGAGATAAGATGCTTCAAAATGGAAGCTTTGAGGGGATTTTTGGAAATGTCATCAAAATTGCTAACTTTAGAAAAGCTGTGCGGCTTGGTACTTTGGAGTAGAAAGACATGGGTACCCATTTTAGATTCGGGGGAATGTGTACTTTCCAAAAATATATGGCTTTCTGGGGTGAGCGTACTTTTTTGTAGCTTTATCTCACATATAATGATGTAAATGTGTTGATTTTGCAGGAGCTGAAATGACAGAAATGACAGTATATATGGGGGTATGTTCACATTCGGGCCCCTACATGCCACATACTTAGGTAAACCTATACATATTGGGCATCAAACTGTTCAGTGGACCCCTGGTGTTCAAATTCAGGGTGTTTTATCTTGGTACCTAATGCTATGTGGGAGATAAGATGCTGCAAAGTGGAAGCTTTGAGGGGATTTTTGGAAATGTCATCAAAATTGCTAACTTTAGAAAAGCTGTGCGGCTTGGTACTTTGGAGTAGAAAGACATGGGTACCCATTTTAGATTCGGGGGAATGTGTACTTTCCAAAAATATATGACTTTCTGGGGTGAGCGTACTTTTTACTAGCTTCATCCCACATATAATGATGTAAATGTGTTGATTTTGCAGAAGCTGAAATGACAGAAATGACAGTTCATATGGGGTATGTTCACATTGGGGCCCCTACATGCCACATACTTAGGTAAACCTATACATATTGGGCATCAAACTGTTCAGTGGACCCCTGGTGTTCAAATTCAGGGTGTTTTATCTTGGTACCTAAGGCTATGTGGGAGATAAGATGCTTCAAAGTGGAAGCTTTGAGGGGATTTTTGGAAATGTCATCAAAATTGCTAACTTTAGAAAAGCTGTGCGGCTTGGTACTTTGGAGTAGAAAGACATGGGTACCCATTTTAGATTCGGGGGAATGTGTACTTTCCAAAAATATATGACTTTCTGGGGTGAGCATACTTTTTACTAGCTTTATCCCACATATAATGATGTAAATGTGTTGATTTTGCAGAAGCTGAAATGACAGAAATGACAGTTCATATGGGGTATGTTCACATTGGGGCCCCTACATGCCACATACTTAGGTAAACCTATACATATTGGGCATCAAACTGTTCAGTGGACCCCTGGCGTTCAAATTCAGGGTGTTTTATCTTGGTACCTAATGCTATGTGGGAGATAAGATGCTTCAAAGTGGAAGCTTTGAGGGGATTTTTGGAAATGTCATCAAAATTGCTAACTTTAGAAAAGCTGTGCGGCTTGGTACTTTGGAGTAGAAAGACATGGGTACCCATTTTAGATTCGGGGGAATGTGTACTTTACAAAAATATATGACTTTCTGGGGTGAGCATACTTTTTACTAGCTTTATCCCACATATAATGATGTAAATGTGTTGATTTTGCAGAAGCTGAAATGACAGAAATGACAGTTCATATGGGGTATGTTCACATTGGGGCCCCTACATGCCACATACTTAGGTAAACCTATACATATTGGGCATCAAACTGTTCAGTGGACCCCAGGCATTCATATTTAGGGTGTTTTATTTGGTTACTTTATGACCTGTAGGAGATAAGATACTATAGACTGGAAGCTTTGAAGCGATTTTTAAAAAAAATCACAAATTTTGATAAAAACCAATAACTTTAGGAAAGCATTGCGACTTGATAGTTTGGAGTAGACAGACAGTTGTGCCTATTCTGTATTCCCCAGAATCTGTTCTTTCCAAAAATGTACAATTTTCTGGGATAAACCTTCTGTTAGTGGAATTTTGGCCTTGAAATCCAAAGTATGCAGTTTTTTTGGAGCAGTGCTTTGGGAATTTGGTAGTGTACTGCTGGGAGTTTTTGACCTATACAAGTGAGAAATCTCCATAAAACTATATATATTTGGTATTGGCACGTTCAGGAGACATGGGACTTTCCAAATCAGTTGAATATTCGTGCATAAAATAATTTTTGTTTCTAGTATGTGTGATTATATTATGGAAAATTTGATTTTTTTTGCATTTTTAGACATTTAGAAGCCTATATCTTGTTACAGAATTGGAATTACACAAAAATTCTACCATATTTTGAAAGCTTAGGTTGTTCTGAAAAAAACGATATATTGTTTTCCTTGGTAAACTAAAAGTCCCCCCGAGGAAAGGCCCCTAAAGTGAAACAGTGCAAAATGTTCAAAAACTGTCTGGCAATACAAGTTCCGCTTTGACCAAAATGGCTGGCAGTAAAAGGGTTAAATCTTTAGTCTTTATATGCAAGTCTAATGTCTACAGTGAAAAATCTGACCTTGAAGTCAGACCTGTTATGAAGAGTTGCAAAAGATGCTTAAACCCCTGGCTTATTATATCTGTATCTCAGAAAAGTATCAGTATATCTAATCCTGAAGCCTCTGTATTTAGCATGTACAAAGGATTACAAAGGATAAGTAATTTATTTATTGCAATCCTTTATAAGCAAAACCCTACAACAATTCTCATGGTATGGATTTTTTTTTTTATCCAAAACTGCCGCAATGCTTAAATGTACCCCAGATCAAATAATTTCCAGTTTAAGGGGCTCATTTACTAACCATTGATTTTTTTATTTGTTTTTTTAAAACTCGATTTTCATTTTTTTTGGAAAAGTTGCAGAGAAAAAACGATTCGACTTTTCCAAGATTTACTAATGGCTAGATTAAACTTTTTAAAAAGTAGTTCCGACTAATCGCCATGTGTGTCTTCGCCCTAAATTTCAGAATTAGATAACATGTGTGTGCTGGGTTTACTTGGAAGGGTTGAACTTGATGGACTCCCATCTTTTTTCAACCCTATGTAACTATGCATGTTAGCACAAATACACAGAATGTTTTTGAATCAATACTTTAAAAAAAAAAAAAAAAAAAAACACATGGAGGAAACTGATGGCACCCGTGGTCTCAAAGCCAGATGTTTTAATTGCATGGCTGGGGAGTATTAAAGGTATGTCACACCAGATGTTAAAAAAGATTATGTAAAAAAAAAAGAATTGCTGCAATTGTACAAGATACAGGTACTGTTATTTAAGGCTGCTAAATGCATTTAAATATGAAACAAAACAGTAGGATTGCTTTCCTATCAGCACTGAGTTAGTAAGACAGTAAATTGTACTTGATGTTATTACAAAGGAAAAAACAATGGGAAATGGCAATGAAGGGTGTTCCTGGGGTCTTTGCCACTCTGGGGCAGCCTTTTGGATGCCGCCGCCTGTCGTATCTGGCACTTAACATTCCAAGCGTTGCAGAGGTGCAAGAGGGGGCCACATCGCTAGTGCAGAGAGCACATCTGTTACCCTAAGAAACCTGCTAAACAAATAACTGATATCTCAAGAGTTATAGGAAAAAAATAATAAAACTAATTTGTTTTTTTTCTGCTATTGTTAGTGTGCTACTTTGTATTAACGTCAGGTTCACTTTAAATCTTCCTTGTGGTTACATCACCATGTATATTTAGTTTCATTTTTAGCCCCTCACTTACCTGAACTGGATTCTTTAACAGATTTAGCACATGTAGTAGCGGGAGTTCTTCAATGTAGGTAATTTCACTAATTTGACAGATCTGGAAAAAAGCACGTGCAACATTAACAATGCTACATGTCACACCTGGATGCTTTCAGATTCAGTGGTCCTTTCAAACATTTATTGTAAGGTTTCCCTTTTTATTATTAATAATTGCATAGAAGATACATGCACAGAAATTAATCCCCGTTATAGGAACACTGGAAGACAGGCCAGGGACACTAGGCATGATTTGATAAAGTCTGGTAGTGTGGCTGCCTGACCTGCAGGTAACAGAGTACTGCTATGACAGGCAGTTTATAATGCAGTTTATATGTAGTACTTTGTAAATACTTTAGGCACAAAGCTTTTTCTAGCCACTAACAGCGAGTTTTGCCAAACAATTACATTTAGTCCTACGGTCACGGGGGGGTTGTTTCTTTGAGTTATATTTTTTTTAGACTAAGTCTGTTTTGAACAGTTATCAGTTTACCATTCCCTGCTGGCTCACTTTGTGTCCTTAGCCTGTAAGCCAGCCGGCAGTCCCTTGCAGAGATAACCAATATAAGATCGGTGTGATGTATACAGTATTGATTTTACATGGGTCACAATTTATTACATGCATAATATATGTCTTTAAGCTTATAGATAATGCAAAAGTATAATATTATGTATATTTTTATATCTACATAGTCCAAAGCAAGAATTTCTTTCATATAGTGCCTTGCACAAATTTATCCCCTTCAATTGTTTTTGTGTTACGACCTGGAATTAAATGGATTTCATTTATATTTTTTACCATTTGATTTACCTGACAAATGTAACCTTTTAAAAATTCAAAGTATTTAAAAAGCCCTATTAAGTCCATTATAATTTCAGGTTTTAACACAAGAAAATGTAAAAGAATTTAAGGGGGGGGAATAACTATGTTTGGCAGTGTATTTCTGCTTTGTTAATTGTGATAATTGTAAAAGCAAACAAGATTTAACATGTAGCCTTTTCTTCCTGAGGCCTTAGTTTTACAGTGAACTTTGGGATGGACAAGTCAAGTACTGGTCAGGCAATAATAATGGGTTTTGGCTAAGAACATGTAAAATTATTTCTTTGTCATCATCAGCTGAATAAGTAACAAAGGGTTAAGGTTTACAAAGGGCTTTTCCAAATCATTAAGCACCCATTGCTTGACTTTTAATGCAATCCTCCTTAATTTTTGGGTATTAACAATTCAGTGGGGCACTGTAGTTGAGTTCTAACATAGGACAGAAAACATATTCTGATAAATCGATTGATCAAAGCAGTAGAGAAAGTATGTGATCTTATAAAGATGGGATACAACCAAGATAGACACATTTTCCCTAATCCTTTCAACTTCTTTGCTGAGCCCCATTTAGCCCTGCAACAGTTTAACATTATAAGGGACACATTTAATAACCTCAACTATTATCTTTAAGTTAAATAAAGCCAAAACAATGTTATGCTTCTCCAGCTGCTGCTTTAGGACGTACGGTTTTATGAGTAACACCCTGTAATTCTGTTTAATTCTGAAAGCCCCATTTCAGAATTTAGCCTACTGATTATTATACTGTATTATTAAAATGCTTATTGAGTGCTGCTGACAATATTTTATGTAATAATGAATAAGGGTAATGAGAATAAGGAATGTTTATATGTAATAATACAATTTACATAATCCAACATTGACAACAACTGATACTGAACTTTAATGCATTTCTATTATTATAATATATAGGTACATCTAATATATTTTTATAAAGCAGCGTTGGCTGGCTTGTTATTCTGGAAAACTCAAATTTCCTAAGCAGCTTTACTTGCAGGCATCTACCTCAAGTCCCCCCATTGCTTAGCATCACCCTCTTTAGTGCTGGGGTCCAGGGGACTGCAGACTCTATGCTACTCAAGGGCAGGAATTTCACTGTGAAAATACACTACTGTAATGCCCTTTACCTAGACAAAAAAAATGTTTAACCATTTCTGAAAGAACATTCTGTAAACAGAGTAGGGATGCATTGTATCCACTTTTTTCGGGCGAATCCTGAATCCTTTGTGACGGCTGAATACCGAACCGAATCCAAATCCTAATTTGCATACACCTCTGGCAAAAAATGTTCAACTTCCGTGTTTACATGGCAAAAAGATTTGAAGGATTCAGTTCGTCCAGGAGTGTGGATTTGGCCAAATACTGCTGAAAAAGACAGAGTCTTAGCCGAATCCCGAATCGAATCCTGGATTTGGTGCATTCCTAAAACAGAGATCACAGGGCATTGGTGGCAGCAAAGAGCCAAAGTAGGACAGGCCTTCTTTGTGCTTGGGAGACTTCTGTTCTTGCCTTGAGGAGGCTTTTCAATCTGGTGCAAGGCCCAAGCCCTTAGTGTACAGCAGTGCTGTCCAACTGGCGGCCCGCAACCCCCCTCTGTGTGGCCCCCACCTGTCTGGCTGCTTTGATGGCTTACCTTTGTGTAAGCTTTAAATGGTATCAGTACTGTGATTCACTGGCCCCCTGCATGGTCCTCAGATTCAGCCTGTAATCCCCCTGTATTGTTTACACATGTAATCCCCTGTGTTGTTCACACCTTTTAATCCCTAAATTGTTCACACCTCAGGCTCACACTGTAATCACCCACATTGTCTCCCTGTTCACACCTCACAGACTGTAGGAGCAGTAGAAACCCACAAATAAACCCTGCACACTAATCATAGGCTTAATCATAGCCTATGATTAAGTATTGCATGGTACGAAACGCGTAAGGCTATTGCATTATGTGTTAGTAGAATAAACATTTTGTGATTTTACTATATTTCTTCATGAACAGCTGCCATTTATTCACCTTTATACCGGAGTGCCTGCCTTTCTTCCATATTTGTGATTAGTGCAACAAATGCTTCGCAAAATTTGCCACAGGGTAGTAACCAACAGCATCTGATTAACAATTATCTTTGATGTAGGTAAAAATAATAAATAAATACACATGGAAAAGAACAAGTAAATTCATTTCATAATTCGGATCTTTTGCAGTTAAACAAAAAGTATACTAATCCAATTACAGAAAGGGCTTGATAAAGTACACCTTCTGGCCCCCATTTACTAGAAGCTTTATTTAAGTGCTTACTTCATTATCCTCTAGGTTGAGAGACAGGAGATAGGTGAGTCCTTCCAGCCCTTCTAGGTTAGAAATCTGGTTACAGGACAGGTCGAGTATTTGTAAAGATTTTAGATCCTCCAAGCCAGAGATGTTCTTAATATAATTTGAATTCTAAATAAATAAATTTTAACATAAATAAACCATGATGTCATTGATGTTTTACTTTATTTTAATGAAAGGTGTTTGCAAAACAACAATTTCATATAACTGTATAAAACTCAAAAAAAGAACTGCTTCAAAAGTGATGGCATTGCAAATACTGTTTGGGTATGGGACCTGTTAACCAGAATGCACAGGACCAGTGGTTTTCCAAATAAGGGGTCTTTCCATAATTTAGATCACTGTATCTTAAGTTTACTAAAAATAATTTTAATATTAAATAAACCCAATTGGATTGTTTGCCTCTTATAAGGATTAATAATATCTTAGTTGGGATAAAGGGCAAGGTACATTTTTTATTACCACAGAGAAAAAGAAAATAATTTTTACAAATGTTAATTATTTGCTTTAATGCACTGTTAGGGAGATCGCCTTCCTGTAATTCGGAGCTTTTCTAGATAATAGAATTCCAGATAAAGGATCTCAATCCTGTATCATGTTCTTACCCACACTAGACTCTGATTGAAGCTCAGCACTTCCACTCTATGTTTCCCATTGATTTATAGTTGTCAGTACTTCTTATGGTGGCCATACACGGGCAGATTTCAGCTGCTGATTTGGGTCCTTAAGACCGTCTCGGCAGCTTATCTGCCTGTGTATGGGGCCCTCCGAAAGGCCACCCCGAACGATATCTGGCCAAAAACTGGTCAGATGTTGACAGATGAGAAACCACATCACGTCACTGATACGGTACTTGCTCCGACTTTTCCTGTCCCCATCATTGAAATGTAATCATTCGGCTCTAGGGCCAAAAAATCACATTAGCACAATATCGTGGGCATATCAGGGGAAAGATTTGCTTGTTTGGCAACTTCGTCAAACAAGCAAATCTTACCGTGCACTGCCACCTTTATGGTGGCCACACACGTGGCGATTTGCGATCTTTCGTGCGACCATCGGTCGCACAAAAGATCGTTAGATCCGCCACTAACCTTCAGGGCTGAAACGGCAGATAAGGAGGTAGAAACAATAGGATTTCTACCTCCTTCTGCCGATTCAGCGCTGAAGGCAGATTTTGGTCAGGCGCCTTTTATGGCGCCCGATCAAAATCTTTAAACCTGGCCAATCGGCGAGTCGACCGATATCAGCAGCCTCCTGCGATATCGGTTGACTCACCATACACGCACCGAATATCGTACGAAACAAGGTTTCGTATGATATTATTGGTGCGTGTATGGCCAGCTTTAGACAGTGCTAAATCTTTTAGGGAAGGGGAAAAAAGGTTCCTAAAAGAGACCAACCCTGATATCCTTTACTATTGCAGCAAGTCCCGAAAAAACGATTGCACTAAAAATAATTAGGAAGATCTAAATTTCTGCCTGTATTATAAAGATCTCAATACAGTGGGTGTTCGTTTATAAATGGATCTTTTTGGGGTTTTTTTGCACTGAAAATAGAAATAGTTCAGTTTAAAAATGAAACTGGGTAAAACAGAAATGTTTTCAATATTATTAGTTAGCCAAAAATGTAATCTCCCACCGGCGATTTACCTTCTCACCGGTGGGATGGCAATCCGGGGAGATTAGTCACCTGCAAACAGGGAGTTTTGTCGCGGGCGACTAATCTCCTTGTGTGCCAGAGCCCTAAATTTGAAAATTAAAAAAAATTAGGACAAGATAAATGACCCGTGCATCTGTCCACCCCCAATTATACAATGACAATGTCTCATCCACCCTAAATGCACTTACTTTCTAATAAGCATATATTTACAAAAACGGGGGCTCAAAAGACTGGCTATATAACCGGTTTGCCATGCACCTGGTGTTTACCACCATAATTCAGAATAAATTACCAAAGAGCTATTTGGTGCTTTTAGCATAAAATATAACTTTTAATTCATACAGCTAAAAAGAGAATCAATTTCTCATTAAAATAGGGACCCAAAAGAAACCAGAAAAAATCAATGATTAATTTAAAAAATTATTTTAAATATTGCGGAAAATCCCTTTTTTGTGTTACTTGATATAATTCATTGCTACGATCAACTTTATTTGGTTGTTCCCACACAATTCATTTATTGTCACACACACAGAAAATCCGCTACTCAGGAGCACACGTGCCAATTCATAAGTCTATTTACACCAAATCAAGTCAATCACAGAGGCAGGAGCTATACATGATTTTGAAATCGATTTACATTAATTGTCGTACCTAAAGCAGCATTTTATTTATTTTAATGAAAAATTGATTCTCTTTTTAGCTCTATGAATTAAAAGTTATATTTTATGCTAAAAGCACCAAATAGCTCTTTGGTAATTTACTTTCTAATAAGCCCCAACTCTTTTATGATCTGCAAATAAAGAAGGTTCTGCCTAAAAACAAACTAATATGAGCTGTTGATACAAAACATTCTTGTGTTAATAAAGATGATACACCTCACTTGAGTGCTAATAGTAAGATATCCAAAAGAATAATGACTTATACACACCAGATATAACTCCTTAAGTGGTAATTTTCCAAAGACACTTATATTGTTGATCCTGTTGTGAGCCAGGTTTAGATGTGTCAAACTGCTGCATTTGTCTAGGCCACTGATCTCTCCTATGTTATTATCTGTAAAGCAAAGCTTAAGGATTTAAAATATTTGCAATAGTGAGGGAGCTCTTGCCAGGGCTGAGAAGACATTTCTGCCATTGATAAGGGAATGCTGGAAGATGTAGATCTGAGACAACTGAAGCACTGAATGTTTTGGCAGCATATACCAAGTCAAGTGATTGTGGAGGTTACCCTTTACTGTAAAGGATACTGTTCAAAATGAGCTTTGTCAGAGCCTTGTGTGCAGATAAATCTGCCATGTGTGTTAATTGATTATAAGAAAGATCCACCACCTAGAGAAACAAGGTACAGTAAAGGATTAATACAGTAAATTATAAACAATTATATTTATCACTCTATTCTCAATGTAGTGAACTAATTACTAGTAACAGCAGGGAGACGTATAGACTTTTGTCTGGCACAAAAACCTAGAAGAATTGCCAGCAGCCCATTCTTATTTGCCCATTGCTAGATTAGGTTTAGTAATAGTACCCCCCAAAACAAACCTTGATACACAATTTACCCCCTTTTAAATAGTACATCCCAGAAAGAGAAGGTGAAATTACAGGATACAATGTACTGGATACAATTATTGAGCAATATAGTTTATGTCCGAGAACAAATAACTCATAAGTTTTCTGGAATGTGTTTTTTTTTTGTCATTTTAATTAATGATACATTTCATTCTCAGAACACAGAAATAATCATGCTGTAATTTATACCGGGGAAAAGGAAATTTCTTCATAGAAATTCATAGAATTTGTTACTACCATAACCACTAACCTGACAGACTTACCATAAGATTTTTAGGTGGTACGAAATCAAAGAACGTGCTTAGCCTATTGTTAGAGGCATTCAGTTCAGTGAGGTATGTCATGAAGCTCACACAAGACAAGTCTGGAGAAGGTTTTTTTTTTTTTTAAATGAAAAGAAATATAACAGAACAAAGTATTATTTTCGATAACTGTGTATGAAATAATGATACTAAACATGTATCACATAATTGAAACAGATTGCAATGTTCCATCTAATTCTTTTTTATGTGTGCAATTCTTAAAAACCAAGTGCTCAGGTCAGAATAAATACAAAAACTTGTGTTTTCCCACAACCAGGGGCGGGCCAAGCCGACCGGGCGCCCTAGGCAACCCGGTCGGCCAACTCCGCCCACCTCCCCGCCCCCCCCAATGGCGCATGCGCGCCAAAGCACAGGAGGAGGTGCAGGGGGGCGGTGCGATTCAATCAGTCCTTGCCTCCACCGCTATTAGCGGTGGAGGCAAGGACTGATTGAATCGCACCGCCCCCCTGCACCTCCTCCTGTGCTTTGGCGCACATGCGCCATTGGGGGGCGCTGCGATTCGATCGGTAGAACTAGGGGTAGGCAGGAGAGGCTCCTGCCTGGCGCCCCTCAATCGTTGCGCCCTAGGCAGCTGCCTCTTCTGCCTACCCCTAGTTCCGGCCCTGCCCACAACATTCTATGTTGTTTGCACTGGCCTCAAAATTTGTGTGAGCATGCAGCTTAAGCTGGCCACACACGTGGCCATTTTCGTGTACAGCACTGCAGAATATGTTGGTGCTTTATAAACAAATGTTAATAACAATAAAAATGCTATTTTAAATATACGTTCTCACTTTTCACAAGAAATCCCGGTGTTGCTGGTCTTTTTTATACTATATACAAAAATATATAAAAAGAGATATATTTTCCCTCATAGCTGACATGACATATAAATCTCTACATGCTCCACACTATAGGACACAACATTTAAGCCAACAGAACTGGTTTACTATTGGCAGATTTGCTGAGCTGAAATCTTTTTTTTTTTTTACATAAAGAAATTACAATTAAATGGCTACAAACTTGATGCTCTTCAGTGGAAATAAACTAAGTCATTAACCAGGATTGTAGACAGGGGCATAACACTAACAGCACTCAGTGACTGCTTAAAGGCCCAAGGGTATAGAATTCCCAGGTTTTGTAGGACCAATAAATTGTAGTTATGCTAATGACTGACTACTAACTAGATGATTCCTTGGTAGAGGTTTATTTGGGATGGGAAGTATACCTGCATTCCTCACATATGTTCTCCATGTACTCAGAAAAAAAATTACAACTGACTAGCAGAAAAGGCTGCTGGTTTTTTTGTTCCATTAAATGATTTGTCCTTACAATATATAAGAAAGCTAGATTACACCATTCACACTAAATACCAAAGCAGTCCATCTTATAAATTTTTTCGTCATTAAGACAAAATAATGTAATTCCAAGTTCTGACCAATTGGTATACTGCACTATTATTTTTGCTTATTAAATGCAGTGTGTTTATTAAATATGGTGTGGAGACATGCATAAGTAAAACATAAGCAGAGGGTACAGTTCATTCCATATACAGCAACCACTGGCAGAGAGATGAATCGCACATACCACTGATCTCATTATGGGAAATATCCAACTTCTGAAGGTGGCTGTACCCACAGAGAATCTGAATGTTTCTCAGGCTACGATTCTAGGAAAAGCAATAAAGAAAGCTGTCATTTCATAATACTGGCCTACTTTGCAACATTGGTTGTTTTTGTTGTTAATAAACACGCACAGAAAGTACACTTATGCTACAAGCAAATTATTATTTTAAATGTAAGACTTCTATGGAATTACAGTGTACATTACACACATATATTTATATTTCTGAACTTGCAAAAAGTAAAACCGTACTCTTCTATGGATTTTACCAATGTATGTGCAAAGGAAGGCTTTAGAATGTTGGTTAGTTAGTTAATCCCAAAGTGGGCATCAACTTGGTGCCTAGCCAATAAGAACGCAGTCCATGGGCCTCATATACCCCCTTACATAGAGACATTGAATTATGTAATGTGTACTTACAACAAGGGTAAGATTCAAGTAGACATGTTCTGAACCTGTGGCAGATCGACCCAGCACTGACAGCCCCTCTGAGACAGCCTCTTCTTGCAACACTCCATCAGACTCTGTCTGTAAAGTAAGAGAGAGGTAAATCTGAACTGCCTATTTCTAGACCCTCATCTCTCACTGCTGTTTTTACTTTTATTGGAACCACTGAAAACTGGCACATGAGGGGCACATGCAGTGGCTGGGAAGTGAGTGGGATGGCTATGCAGCTGTTTAGAGCACCATGGGCTGGGTGGGAAGGGCCTTGAATGTAAGCGGCAGGCATCTATCATGAAATGGAAATAAACCTAAATTCTAAAAAATTATGTAGTCTGCTGAGAAAATGCATTTTGTATGACTAGCAACTCCTTATATGAATGCCCTTATTCAGTTTTGCTTGTATTTGGCTATTATAAGTGAAGGGACTTCGGCGATATCTAAATTTTTCAAATGTTCTTGAAAGTTTTTATACTTATATTTTGGTGGAAGCTTTAAAGGAACAGTTCCGTGTAAAACAGGTAGAGTGGGCAAAATAAAAAATATTTGTAATACAGTTAGTTAGGCAAAAATGTAATATATAAAGGCTGGAGTGGAGAGATGTCTAACATAATAGCCAGAACACTACTTTATGTCTTCAGCTCTCTAACCTCTTAGTTAGTCAGTGACTTTAGGGGGGCCACATGGGACATAACTGTTCAGTTAGTTTGTGAGCACGCAGGTCAGATTCAATAGCAAACTAACTGAACAGTTATGTCCCATATGGCCCCCCTCCCCTCAAGTCACTGATTGGTTACTGACTGCTAACAGCTTAGAAAGCTGTAAAGGAGAAAGTAGTGTTCTGGCTTTTATGTTTGACATCTGCCCACTCCAGCCTTTATAGATTACATTTGCCTAACTAACTATATTGAAAACATTATTTATTTTGCACAGCCTATCTGTTTTACCTAGTTTCATTTTTATACTGAACTGTTCTTTAACTAGAATTCCTCGTGCCTTGCATTACAGTGGATTTTTCTTGGCCTAGATGTTCTTCGCAACTATCTGCTTAAGAGATAAAACTAGTGCTAGAAGAAGTGCTAGTGTGGCTGGAGGAGACACAATGATTGTGAAAATATATGAGCCAGTCAGCTCCTAGAAAAGATCTGTTTAGACTGGGTCTTATGTTCCCTTTTATTACAGTCACATTACTCGCTAGAGAACACAACATGTATTATTGTTAGTGATGCAATGAAAATAAATTACAAGTCATTTCTTGTGCCATTGAGGTAAATCTGAATCTGGAAACCTAAGAAAGGGTTAAGAAACCTGCCTTACTTGGTATTAACTCGGTCTGGCCCAGAAATGTATTCACTTGTTTTCTTATGTTTTCTTATTGTTTATTTATGTATTCACTTATGTTTTCTTATTGTTTACTTATGGTTTCCTATTCCTAAGACACGTTAAAGGGGAACTACTGCAAAATGAAATTTTAAAATTAGCTTCAGCTCACTGTAACTTTCTAAATATAATCAACTGAGAGTTCTGTACTGTTTCTAAAATAATGAAGTTACATCTCAACAATCTGTCTGTCCTCATTTGCTTTTAATGCAGAAGTCAGAGTCAGGTTTTGACTGACAGGTAGGTCTAACACAGCGATTCTCAAACTTTGGGTCGGGACCCCTTTGGGGGTCATCTAAGACCATCGGAAAACACATATTTCCGATGGTCTTAGGAACCACAACATGGGGAACTGTATTAAATTTTTGTGGTTTTATCGCATTTTATCCCTGTATAAGTATTCCTAATCTTTTTAGCGTAGCTTTGCCAGGTGTAACTTTGGTGTACAAAAATAGCTTTACCTATTTTGAATTCATCAGAATGTGTACTTTCCAAAAATATATGTTTTTCTGGGGGTCTCTGTACAGTTGGGGGGGGTTACTGCACATAATACACTGACAGGGGGCTCTGTGTGCAAAAGCTGAGTTGGCAGGCGAGAAATCCATATGCGCTATTTTCATTTTGGGGTCAGTACATACCGCAGACTTTGGTATATCTATGCATATTGGGCATCAAACTGTTCAGTAGACCTTAGGTGTTCCTATTTGGGGTGACTTGCCTTTATCTGATCTTTATCAAGAAATTGCGAGAGATAAATGCGGCAAATTGCAACATTTTTATGCGATTTTCTAAATGTCATATAAATCTGCAAACTTAGGAAAGCTTTACAGCTTGGTACTTTGGAGCAAAAAGAAATGTTTACCCATTATAGATTCGGGGGGATGTGTACTTTCCAAAAATATATGGCTTTCTGGGGTGAGTGTACTTTTTTTGCAGCATTATCCCACATAAAGGAGCTGAAATGATAGATCATATGGGGGTATGTTCCCATTGGGGCCCCTACATGCCACATACTTAGGTAAACCTATACATATTGGGCATCAAACTGTTCAGTGGACCCCTGGCGTTCATATTTAGGGTGTTTTAACTTGGTACCTAACACTATGTGGGAGATAAGATGCTGCAAAGTGGAAGCTTTGAGGGGATTTTTGGAAATGTCATCAAAATGATAAAATCATAAAACTTTAGAAAAGCTGTGTGGCTTGGTACTTTGGAGTAGAAAGACATGGGTACCCATTTTAGATTCGGGGGAATGTGTACTTTCCAAAAATATATGACTTTCTGGGGTGAGCGTACTTTTTACTAGTTTTATCCCACATATAATGATGTAAATGTGTTGATTTTGCAGGAGCTGAAATGACAGAGATGATAAATCATATGGGGGTATGTTCACACTGGGGCCCCTACATGCCACATACTTAAGGCCCCTACATGCCACATACTTAAGTAAACCTATACATATTGGGCATCAAACTGTTCAGTGGACCCCTGGGGTTCATATTTAGGGTGTTTTATTTGGTTACTTTATGACCTGTAGGAGATAAGATACTATAGACTGGAAGCTTTGAAGCGATTTTTTAAAAAAATCACAAATTTTGATAAAAACCAATAACTTTAGGAAAGCATTGTGACTTGATAGTTTGGAGTAGACAGACAGTTGTGCCTATTCTGTATTCCCCAGAATCTGTTCTTTCCAAAAATGTACAATTTTCTGGGATAAACCTTCTGTTAGTAGAATTTTTGGCCTTGAAATCTAAGTATTCAGCTTTCTGGAGCAGTGCTTTGGAAATTTGGTAGTGTACTGCTGGGAGTTTTTGACCTATACAAGTGAGAAATCTCCATAAAACTATATATATTTGGTATTGGCACGTTCAGGAGACATGGGACTTTCCAAATCAGTTGTATATTTGTGCATAAAATAATTTTTGTTTCTAGTATGTGTGTTTATATTATGGAAATTTTTTTTTTTTGCATTTTTAGACATTTAGAAGCCTATATCTTGTTACAGAATTGGAATTACACAAAAATTCTACCATATTTTGAAAGCTTAGGTCGCTCTGAAAAAAAAAACGATATATTGTTTTCCTGGGTAAACTAAAAGTCCCCCCGTGGAAAGGCCCCTAAAGTGAAACAGTGCAAAATGTTCAAAAACTGTCTGGCAATACAAGTTCCGCTTTGACCAAAATGGCTGGCAGTAAAAGGGTTAAAGCTACCTCCAGCACAAATCCTGTATGTAGAAGGAGTGTATTTCTTGTTATTTTGAAAAAGTGACCTCTCATTCATCTTCTAGCCAAAGGGAAACCCACCAAAGGATATTAGATATAACTGTCAATTAAAATCTGGCTCTAACTGCTACTAGAAGAGAGAATAATAAATACAGATTGCTGAGAGGGGGAATAGTGAACCCAAACTTCATTATTTCAGGAACAATACAGAATTTTCAATTTATTATATATAGAAAGTTTCATATTTCAGGGGATGACGCTTATATTAAATTGCCATTTTCACAATAGTTTGCTCTTTAAATTACAAAGAAAAGCCAGTATTTCAGCAACTGAATATAGCATACCTACACCTTAGCTGTCCTCAGCTAACTTATTTCCCCTGCAATATCCCTCCTTTTCTAGATATTATGTGCTGAAGGTTTCCCCAGCTGTAGCCATTGTTTAAACACACAATATGGCAAATTTGGCCTTACTGTACATGCACATTGTTCTGCCCACTGCCCAGCAATGCTAGGAAGGCAGGCATTACAGAGGTCAGCGCTGAGGGAAGAGGATATATTATGCACATGCTTTGATTCCAGAGGCACTATGGGGCTATTACTGCTCTTATTACTTATTATTAACTCCTTTCTAGCAACTTCATTTGTTCTACATTAACTGGTTGGCAAAGAAGGAATTTTTCCAATGTATTCTTCAGATTGAGAGCAAAAACTAATGCTAAGCCATGTTATACGTTACTAGCTTAATACATACACAGATATACACACAGGCCAAGCCTGTCTTTTATTGGAGAATCTAGTTTCCACCATTTAGAACACCACTGGCACATAAACCCTTTCAGTGTCCCGGACCAAGCTGCATGGGCTAGTTTGTATGAGTTAGTATGAGTTAGTGTGAGTTAGTATGAGTTAGTATGAGTGCCACAATCCCCACTTACCTCCATCGCTGACATGTCTTTCTCACCCAGCTCGCTGTCACTGAGAGAGTCCCCTGAGTCGGAGCTGTTGGCAGGGCTGGGAGCTCTCCATCTCTCAGTATTTCCCTCATCGTGCTCCAGCTCCCGTGGGCTTCCAGAGTTGAACTCTTCTCGAAACCCCGGACTGAGCACCACTAGCGCCATCTTTCACCCGAGAGCCGATGTGCCACCCCCGGGGCAGCTGCTCCAATGTTACTCTCAGCTGTTCGCTGCCGGGAAACAGGACGCTCAGAACCAGGGCGCCATCTTGTTTACATGCTGGTTGCTTAGTGACGGCGAGGCAAGCGTTGCATTATGGGAGGTAGTTAAATGCAATGGCTGTATTTATAGGTTTATGTGTGGGGTGTAGTACTTTAAAGAAAGTGCGGGGCTCGGAGTTCAGCACTAGCAATCTATTAGCTACATATTTTAAGACGCAGTTAACACTATGAGATGATTAGGAACGCAGTTTGAATGGAATATAGTTACTTAACGGAGTGGTTCACCATTAAGTAAGCTTTTAGTTTGTTACAGAATGTCTTATTGCAATTGGTTTTCATTATTTATTTATTTTTTAATTATTTGCCTTTCTTGTTCGCCTCTTTCCAGCTTTCAAATGGGGGTGACAGACATGGCAGCCAAAAACTATTGCTCTGTAAGGCTACAGATTTATTATTATTGTTACTTTTTATTACTTATCTTTCTGTACAGGCCCTCTACTATTCATATTCTAATCTCTTGTTTACACCACTGCCGGGTTGCTAGGGTAAATAAGACCCTAGCAACCAGATAGCGGCTAAAATACCAAATGGAGAGCTGCTGAACAAAAAGTTAGCAAAAAGCTAAAAAAAACATTAAAAAGGTGGTTTACCTTCAGGATACACTTAGTATGTTATAGAATGGCCTATTCTTAACTTTTTTTTATTTAATCTTCTGACTCTTTTGCCTTTATCATCTGACTCTTTCCAGTTTTCAAATAGGGATCACTGACCACAACAGCCAAAAACCTGTTGCCTTGTGAGACAACAATTTTATTATTATTGTTCATTTTTTGTTATCTTTCATTTAGGCCCTCCTATGTTCATATTCCAGTCTCTTTCAAACCACTGAATGGTTGCTAGATTATATTGGACCCTAGCAACCAGATAGCTTGCCAAATTCCAATCTGAAGAACTGCTGAACAAAAAGCTAAATAATTACAAAATACACAAATAATAAAAACTGAAGGCCAATTGTTAATTGTCTCAGAATAGAATTCTTTACATCATACAAAAATTTAATTCAAAGGTGAATAACCCTTTTAAATTCTGATAAAGGGAGAAATGTAATAAAAGAGTTAAAATAACTTTGTTTCTCCCTCAAGGCAGCAGCAGTTAAGCCACCCTTTATGGCTAATGCTGTAGTGATGTTTCTTATTAAGAGTTTAGACGAGAAAGCTCAGCAAGGAAACAGCATAACAGTATCCAGATAGAAAATGAGTAGTGATGAGCACGACAAATGCATTTTGTGGTTTTTACTCATCACTAAAAATGAGTTATATTCAGTAACAGAAAACTTCCTTACACTAGAATGTATGAACAAATATATTTTTTTAAAGTCAGGGAATTTCGCCATGATAGTATAAAGAGAAAATGTAGGCATGATGGGAAGTTACACACATTTCTGCACTAGTGACAAAAAGTGACAACAGAATCTTGCAGCCAATCGCTTCTCAGGACACTGAATCATAGCTAATGGCATTGCAAAGTCTTTTGCTTTTGATTACTGTCCTACAACACAAATTGTCCTTTTATATTCCCAGTGCTTTTATCACTGCTACTTTGTTTTCCTTTATAGTTACATGTTCATTACAGCAGCTGCATAGAGTATTTTATCTGTTTATAATAAAAAGCGCAGTTTATGTTGATTTCCTGCAATCAATAGTGTTCTCTGCCTTGTGCTGTGTCTGTGCCGATGCACCATTAGAATTGCACCTTACCAATGGGGCAAGAGCTATGCACTGCACACATGATATTCTGAGACAATTTGCAGTTGGTCTTCCATTTTTTTGTGTTTATTTGTTTACACTGGAGAAGCAGTGCTTAAGGGGGGCTTATAATAACTGTGTAAATATACAAGGGGACCATACAGTTAACTCTTGTGCATTATTTTCCTTCTAGGTCCTTCTAACATTTATTCAAATTTGTAGGGAGGGATTTATACAATGGGAGCTGAAAAGTTGTGGAATTCTCTCCCTGAATCAGTCGTGCTGGCCGATACATTTAGCTTCAAGATGGCGTTGGATAGACCTTTAGTAAATGAGGAAATACCAAATACTAATTGTTAATCCAGAGACTGGTCCGATTGCCATCTTGGAGTCAGGAAGGACTTTTTACCTCTTTTTTCCCCACCATTCTTTGGATCAGCTAGCAGTTAGGCAGGTTTTATATAGATATAAAAGATTGAACTCAATGGACTTATTATGTCTATTTTGTTTGGAATTTTAGCAATCAGGCAGTGGTTTGAATATCTGGAAGAAAAGGAGAGGGCCTTAAAGAAAGATAACTAATTCAATGCACTTAATTGTAGCCTCACAGAGCACTAGTATTTTTAGTTACTAAGGTCAAGGTCATCAGGATGTTCTAATTCCATACAAAAAAAGGTGAACTACCCCTTTAAGGGTGAAGACACATGGAGCTACTTAGTAACAGCTACTTGTCACCACTGCTAAACGCCAGAGAACTCCTTGCCATAGACAATAATGAGAATTGCCTCTGCTTGAACACATGTAGAGACAGTTATCAGTAAATGATCAGCATTGTCTATTTCAGTTGCCACAACATGTTACTTAGTAGCTCTGTGTGTCTGCACCCTCTCAACGAGATTTGTGAGGGTTGATGGAAGTCCAGTAACTTTTGGCTGGCTGCACAGTTCCAGTCCCTGGTCTGGATACACCTCTTGAATTATTAAGGAAATATTAAGGAACTACTACATTGTTTTGCTCTGCCATTGCCATCATCTTTCATGGCAACTTTTTTCTTGTAATACTTAGCATTTATATTTTTGTTCCTTGCATGTACTCAGGATAATATTGATACAATAAATGGTTACGGGTACCAGCTAGCCACCTAGCCCTGCATGGTTTGGGATCACTCCAGGGAAGGATGTCGGATTTTCAGATAAGATAATTATTAATTACAAGAATATTCTGATTTGTTAATGATAACGTGATTATGTTACTTAATAGAATATATATATTCATGAATGATATTATGCTTTTTGATGAATCATATAGGAATAAATAATGAATGTTATTTTGTCTAGTTGATCAGAAACGTATATGTTGAAAAGGAGGTTTGTATCGGATTACTAGCCCAGATGTATAACCTTTGTGTTAAAGCAAATATCAAAGGTTATATAATCCTTGGTGTCTAGGTGAACAAGATGAGAACACCTTGAAGGATCTTACAAACTCTCCACAATATAGAGCACACCTGTTGAGAGGGTAATAATTAATCAAGGACAGACCAATGACATATATTGTATGTGTACTAAGGTATTAAGTAGTTACACAGCATTGTTCTAGTGTGGAGCAATGTCAACAATAGTGTGTAACATCGAATTAAGGAAGGTCAAAAGTTATTTTATATTTTCTGAATATTTTCAGACCACAATATTGAGGAAACAGTGACATCCACAGATGGTGGAGGACATTACGGGTCCAAAGGTCACTGTAATAAATATTTAAATCAACTGGTGATAGATTAACTTAAAGACCATCCTTTGATGCCAGTTGGTTAGTTGATAAATCCCAGAGGTGGAGTTTTAGATAGAGATGAGGGATAAGTTAGGAGACAAGAGGACTAGAAAAAAAAAAAAAAGGACTAAGAACTAATAAGAAAAAAGAGAGGACTAAGATCTAAAGATCCGAGAAAACCTGAAAAAGAAAAAGAAAATCTAAGGGGATCTAAAAACTGGAAGAGGAAGGAGAAACTACTCTCAACTATAAGAAAACTCTACTCTGGTAAATATAAATTTTGTTATACTTTTTCTCGATTAAGTTGTATGCTTGGATATTTATTATTCCTATGTATATTATAGTCTTACCCTAAACATTGACTTTCCCAGAGTTGCAAACTGGGAATAATCTGTTTAATTTGGGTCCATTTTATTTTTCATTAGTATAGATATATGATATCCAAGTTAACAATCTAATGGGGAAATAAGAACATTTAAAGATAGAATTCCTTAAGACCTCAAAATCAATCATTTACCCTTCCTTTGATTCAACATATTTAATTACCTTGTTATTAAGTATTGAAAGTGAACGTACATATATTATCTTGTGGATGCTTGCCATTTATTGAATAATGTCTATTGGTCAATGTTCATTTTGATTAATTATTAGATAGATATCAGGGAGTGTTAAGTAATAATTTCATTTTTGTAATATTCATATTTAAATAAATTAATTATTTTATTAAATAATTGTCATGATTTTTCACCTTTATACCAATTGATTGGGAACGCTCGATATCGAATTCAGAGTTGGGCATATATTATTTAAGACTCCTCCTGTTTGACTAATAAGGAGCCTTAAATTTTTTATCTCATATTAAAATTGGAAATTTATCTAATTTTATTAAATATACGCAGAATTAGCCCGACATATATTTGGAGGCACTGCTGAGATCGAGATTATTTTCTCATATTGGTACAAATAGTGAAAAACCATTCCAATACTTCTGTCAAGCTAATTATTTTGTTTATTAATTGAGACCATGAGTGTTGCAAGCAGTGAGAATGGGAATACCCCAGAGCAAATGATCCACAGAATTGTTGAATTCATATATACACGGGTAAAATTTGATATAGGGATGGATGTTTGGATTAATGATTTGAAGAGGAATGCTAGAGCAGACCTTAATGATATCTGGGCAACAGACGGCCTGGTTGAACGCTATTTAACATGTATGAACTTAGCCTCTAACAGTTCAGAAAAAGAAAAAAAATTAATATGTGCCCTACCTCCTGTTTTATATGCATTAATGGAGGTAGATACCCTATCAAAAGCTAGAAAAGAAAATGTAGAAAAATTGAGGTCTCAGTTACATGAGATAGAATCAGATATCCAACATATGAAATCTGATAAAAACCAATTAGAGATAGATATCTCAAACAAGGAAGCTTTTATTAGGGATTTAGAAACTGATGCTGAACGTAGTCGCATAGCATACTGTAAGCTCAGAAAGGATTTCGAAGAATTACAGCAACAGCACATTAAAAGTCAACAGTCAGGTGTATATGGTGTGGAGAGATCTCCTGATCCTCCAATAATCACTCCCCAATATAAAAATTGGGCACCATATATTTCTAGAGCCAAATCAATTGATAATGTTGATTCAGAGGCACGAGATGTTTTGGGCCGGTTGGCTGAAGCTTGCCAAGCTGTGACCACCGTTATAGGTAATCACAGAACAAGGGTCCTTAGAGATTCTTCTTCAGACACGTCCCCAGAGAGGAATGTGAGGAATGTGCGAAATCAAACACCTATGTCAAATGTATCCCATACAAGTAGTGTTTCCAATACTGATGCAAGTGAAGTTGAGAGTGATGAGAGAGCATGGGGATCCGGTCCTTTCCCAAACAGGGGGAAGAATACCCATAAGAGGGGTTCAAAAGGGAAAAATCCCCAAATTCCAAAAGAAAAACAAAATTCTGCCAGCATAATTAAATTTTTGAATATTGCTATACCAAAATTTTCTAAGAAAGGTTCTTCCCAAATTGCAAACCACTTAGAACTATATGAATCTACTATGGATTCATTAAAATTATCCGAGGCAGACAAAATCAGGTTTCTTCCATGGGCCTTTGATGACAGATACCGTCATTACTTTTCCTCCTTTAAAGAGAGAGGAATCACCAAATGGCAGTCAGTCCTACATGAAATTAAATCAGAATTTGGGCCCTATCGAACTACCACTGCTGCAAAGAGAGAAATTTATAAACTTACATGTAGATCTAATCAAAGCCCTCGAGAATTTCTCTCTGTACTTAAAAATGCCTATGGTTTAGCTTACAGAAACCCCGATTGGGAATCTGTGGAATTTAAACAAGTATTCTATGAGGCCTTACCAACCCAGATCAAATTAAGTCTAGCTCATGATCTGGATTTTGAAAACCCTCTAGAAAGACTGGTAACATCAGCAACTTTGCTGTTTAACATTAGTGAGGGCCAAAACTTAAATGATAGGAAATTTAAAAAATTCCCAGAGCACAATGTTGATGAGTCCAGGGTAAAACCTCATTTAAATTTTGAGTCCCAGCCAAAGAAAATACCTTCAGCCACTGGACCTAATCAGCAAAACCAAAAACAGCTAAATCCCAGAAAAACTAAACCTCAAATTGCCAAGGGGTCAGAAGGAAATAGTTCAGGTTCTGGAAGCCAAGGTTACTGTCCTCGTTTCAACCAAGGGTACCATGGATACCGAGGTAACCAAAGATATGGGGGTTACCAAGGATACCGGGATCCCCAGGGATACAGACGTTGGAACAATAGGCCCAGGCAGCAATGGAGAAAAGGGCAGGAATCACCAGATTCACCCAGGGGTAAATCACCCACAGGGAACCAAAATGGTCCACGGAATCAAAACCCAGGTAGACCTAGCAGATTTGATCAGCTTGCAGATCAGGTTTCCAAGTTAACTGACATTGTAAGTAAATTATCTCAAGTTTCTGCAGGAAAACAACCTGAAGTTTTTTTAGAGGAAAAAGCGGGGCCAAGCTCTGCCAAATAAAGGAAGCAGAATCAAATTGCTATATGGAAATGGACAGGAAAGAATTAAATACAGTCAATGATCATGTTTTGCATTGCCCCGACCCTGAATTCAGGGCCGGGAAGGGAAAATCTAATATTTCATCTGTTTTACAGCCTAATAAGGACAATTCTTATAATCCGGTGTTATTTGAACCAGTGTGTGAAGTACCTTCGGTTCAGTCTGTTCCATTTATAGAATCCATAGGAACACAAATGCCCTGCAGACAGAACAAGGAGGAGCAATCTCCAAATATCCTGACGCTGCAGAGAGATCACTTTTTAAATCAACAGATGATAAAACA
The DNA here is from genome assembly GCF_000004195.4 of Xenopus tropicalis. Taxonomy (NCBI): domain Eukaryota; kingdom Metazoa; phylum Chordata; class Amphibia; order Anura; family Pipidae; genus Xenopus; species Xenopus tropicalis. The sequence continues at coordinate 86,344,157 of NC_030679.2, read as the reverse complement.
CTCCAATTTCCTCTGTAATCTCTTACAGTTAGATGGCCGGTATTTTATAGATATTTGTCTCCAGGATGGATGTGTCGGACCAATCCAAGGTTTATTGGATACCGGATCTCAGGTCACTATTTTGTCTTTCAGCTATTTCCAACAGATCTTGGAGTCCTCAAAGAATAAACCGAGATTGACGGTATTTGATGGATCTCTGGTAAGTGTAGGTGGTGATAGTCTACAAGTGAAAGGCAAGTCCTGGCTGACATATAAGATTGGTAAAAAGACCATTAGACATCCAACATTGATTGTAGATCTTCCATATGATCGGCTGATCATTGGAATTGATCTGCTCAAAAGGTTAAGATCCATAATTGACTTTATTAATGAAGCAATATGGACTCAGGTAAAAACCCCAATCTCTTTTGAACGTTCCCACAATGCAAAACCGCAAAATAGTTGCCATATGATTGAAGAAAGACCTAATTCTGTCGAAATCCATTTCCGGAACAGTCAGGTACCAGATGTCTCAATCCTAAAAAACGGTAAACCTGAAGAAAGCATTAATACTTCCTTCCACATCATTAATATCCAAAAGGACAAAATTGAAAAGATAATCCTAGAGGATGATGTGTTAACCATTTCTCTTAAAGGGGGAAATCGGGAAGTAGCAAGCATAACCAGACATATCCAACCATTGGTTGAAATCGAGAAGACCAATGATACTATGCTGGTTCCCGTATAGGTAAATAATATTGCCTGGGTGAAATATGCCAAGCTGGATCTCAAATCCGAAGTCAGCAATATAAGTTTAGGACTTCTAAAGCAGGTTACAAATCCTCAGATGATTAAATTTTCTTCCTTACAGGAATGGGTTTATGACCTGGACAAAGACGACCAGAGTCAAAATGTGATTGCAAAATGCATTTTATCTATCTCCTTAGGAAACAAATCTGCGGAACACGTTTTCAATGTGTTAAAGGAACCACAATATCAAATGTATTTAGGAAATGACATTATACATCGATTTGCCATACGGGTTGATGTGATCAATAATGTTTTGTGGTCCAGACTATCAGGGAATCCAGAGGAATTCCAGGATAAAGAACAAGCCTTGAGATGGGGACAATGAATACCCTATGCAGTGGATATCTTAGTCGCCGGAAAGGTCCATATATAATCACTGATAAATTATCTCCTGTGGTTTATAAAGTTAAAATTCCTAAGGGGGATGATTTTGTTGAAAAATGGGTGCACATTAACCAATTACGTGTTTGTCATCCTAGCCAACAGCTTCGGAGAATAGAGCAAGTCGAGAGCTGAGTAGTAAGAAATCAGGAGATTTTAGTTAAAGATGGAAGTAGAAATTAATATTGTATATAGATGTTGTATCATGATATGCCTATGTCTCTCTACCTTCTAAATATCCTTTATCTTCTCAGTGAACTGAAACTTGCTATGTATATATGACGGCTGAACCTAATGAATTCTTTTGATTATCTATAGGCGCAAAGATGCCATCCAAGATGATCGCTATTTTATATGCAGTCCTGATCTTGGGGAAAGAGTTACACGCTGAGCGGATTGTGATGCCAGGTCCATCATCCGGGATCATGCTATAGGATACGGCGGGATTCATCATGACCAACAAGAGAATCTTGTCCCAGAAGATTTATATGAGCCTAGATCCACGTTGTGTCATCGAAAGACAAGTCAACGTATCCAATATTCGATCACCGGAGATTCAAACATGGTACCAGCTGCATATTGAATATTCACAAAAGCGGATTACTCAAATCCTGGAGCAAACCCGGAAAACTTTAATCAGAGAGCCTTTTTCGTCAAACCAAAGACCAAAACGGTTCATTTCTGCTGTTGTTGCTGCTATAATCTTTGCAGTAGTAGGAAATGTGTTTGCAACCGGAGTAACAATCGCTAATTCCATATCCTGTAAACATTGAGGACACTGAAGGAGAGGTGGAAAGCATTGATGCATTCCAAAATCAGGAAATTACCATAAGTCCGGATTTAAAATTTTTGTTGGACAATAAGCCCAGCCATACCATCCGTATGGTTATAAAAAAACATAATATAACCATGGATACTCCATAATTTTCACCAACCGATGACGAAATACTGTTTCCTTCTGTTTGGTCATGGGGGGAAATCTATATAAGGAGTATATTGATCACAATTATAGTAGGATGGTTAACTGTAATCACCATCTTAGCAATTCGTTGGATGAAGATCATCAAAAAGACTCTAGATAAACTATGGCTTAAATCTCACCGATCAAGTTTACATAATGAGTATGATGAAGGAAGAGTTTGAAAACCCTAAGTAATTTTCCTAAAATGTTCATATTATAGGAAACATTTTAGAAAAACAAGGGGGATTTGTCGGATTTTCAGATAAGATAATTATTAATTACAAGAATATTCTGATTTGTTAATGATAACGTGATTATGTTACTTAATAGAATATATATATTCATGAATGATATTATGCTTTTTGATGAATCATATAGGAATAAATAATGAATGTTATTTTGTCTAGTTGATCAGAAACGTATATGTTGAAAAGGAGGTTTGTATCGGATTACTAGCCCAGATGTATAACCTTTGTGTTAAAGCAAATATCAAAGGTTATATAATCCTTGGTGTCTAGGTGAACAAGATGAGAACACCTTGAAGGATCTTACAAACTCTCCACAATATAGAGCACACCTGTTGAGAGGGTAATAATTAATCAAGGACAGACCAATGACATATATTGTATGTGTACTAAGGTATTAAGTAGTTACACAGCATTGTTCTAGTGTGGAGCAATGTCAACAATAGTGTGTAACATCGAATTAAGGAAGGTCAAAAGTTATTTTATATTTTCTGAATATTTTCAGACCACAATATTGAGGAAACAGTGACATCCACAGATGGTGGAGGACATTACGGGTCCAAAGGTCACTGTAATAAATATTTAAATCAACTGGTGATAGATTAACTTAAAGACCATCCTTTGATGCCAGTTGGTTAGTTGATAAATCCCAGAGGTGGAGTTTTAGATAGAGATGAGGGATAAGTTAGGAGACAAGAGGACTAGAAAAAAAAAAAGAAAGGACTAAGAACTAATAAGAAAAAAGAGAGGACTAAGATCTAAAGATCCGAGAAAACCTGAAAAAGAAAAAGAAAATCTAAGGGGATCTAAAAACTGGAAGAGGAAGGAGAAACTACTCTCAACTATAAGAAAACTCTACTCTGGTAAATATAAATTTTGTTATACTTTTTCTCGATTAAGTTGTATGCTTGGATATTTATTATTCCTATGTATATTATAGTCTTACCCTAAACATTGACTTTCCCAGAGTTGCAAACTGGGAATAATCTGTTTAATTTGGGTCCATTTTATTTTTCATTAGTATAGATATATGATATCCAAGTTAACAATCTAATGGGGAAATAAGAACATTTAAAGATAGAATTCCTTAAGACCTCAAAATCAATCATTTACCCTTCCTTTGATTCAACATATTTAATTACCTTGTTATTAAGTATTGAAAGTGAACGTACATATATTATCTTGTGGATGCTTGCCATTTATTGAATAATGTCTATTGGTCAATGTTCATTTTGATTAATTATTAGATAGATATCAGGGAGTGTTAAGTAATAATTTCATTTTTGTAATATTCATATTTAAATAAATTAATTATTTTATTAAATAATTGTCATGATTTTTCACCTTTATACCAATTGATTGGGAACGCTCGATATCGAATTCAGAGTTGGGCATATATTATTTAAGACTCCTCCTGTTTGACTAATAAGGAGCCTTAAATTTTTTATCTCATATTAAAATTGGAAATTTATCTAATTTTATTAAATATACGCAGAATTAGCCCGACAAGGAGCCCTTGGTGCCACATCTAAAGCCATGTATATGAACTGTGACAAACTGCATCTAAGTAATGCATTTCAATTACCATAAATCAATTTCAAAATAATTAATGCTTTTATTGCTGTGTCATGATTTATGTTCAAGGACTGCTAATTAGATATTTTTCTATGTAGGATCAATGTCAAAACATGATTGCATTAATTGGAATTCAGAAGGGCACATTTTCTGACATTGATAAATGCTTTCCATAGCTCTCCTTTGCATCTATGTAAGTTTGTTGGATCATAATTGGATACTTCAGTTATAATTTATATTATATAGGTGAAACACTCTTAGATGGCCATAACAGGCCAATAATTCATTGACCACAGGTTAGGGATTCAAAGCCTCATATTTGAACATTTTTATATTATGTGCACTTAGTCACACACATCTCTCTTCCCAACAATCAAGAGTCAGGGAGATATGCCAACAAACTACAGGAATTAACCAGTCTGAATGACTGGCTGTACATATGGTCCAGTTTGAGTCAATTACCCAATTGCTCTGAAAGGAGAAAATGCACAAATATTCAAATTGTCAAAAGAGACTTTTATCCAAAGCCCTATTTATTAAACCAGTGTTGTGTTTGAACTTAGTTAGTTCACTCAAACTGGTATTGCCTCATAGTGAATTGGTGGGCAAGTTGTTTTAGCTTGTTTAGCACTAAGATAAATGGTTGTCTTAGGTAACCAACAGTGTTGTCTACTTTGGGTTGCCGCACCAGCAACTTTTCACACATTCTGTTGTGTGCCCTGTAACAATGCACCACTTTATGGCCTCTTTTTGAAGTGTTTATGTTTAAAAGATACACAGAAGCGAAGAGCATCATAATTCAGGTAAACCAGTGGAGCAGGGGATGGCAGCTTTATACAGTGATTGTTACATTGCCCTTAAACTAGCCATGTTCTATATTTCAGGGCCCTGGGTCCTTTAGCTCCGAATTTTGGACATTAAAAAGCACGATACAAAAAATTCGAATTAAATCTGATATTTTCTGATGTGCGCTTTAAGTACAAAAATTTCGGATCGTGGTCATACGAAAATACGAAGTTTTTGTATCCGAATGATTGGAAAAGGCGAAAAACTTTCTGACTTTAAAACTTCTGTGCATGATTTTGGAAGCCTCCCATAGGACTCAACTACGCTTTTGTCACACAAATTGTCGCAAAGCACGAAAAAGTTGCATAAATTAACAAAAAAAACACAGAAAATACACAGAATTCTAAAACTTTGAAAAAATATGAATTTTTAGTATCCGGACTCAATTGTACATTGATGAATGTGCCCTTTGCTGTCAAAGCCAACAGAACTACAAGATGGTCATCCTGAAAGCGCCTTCACCCTCCATCCTACAGTAATGAAAACACAGTAGTATTTTTTCTTTGTACATGCTTTATTTATAGATAGCGTACAAAATAAAACCAAATATAAATTGTGCAGTGAATACAAGGCTTGGCAAAGAACAATTTTAATGGTCAACTGGAATATAAACCAATTTTTATTAAGTGAAATCCTGTAAGGCTAAAGAATGCACTCCAGGAGCATTTGCCATGTATGCCAGGAGGACTAGGTCAACTTCCATTGGGCATTGGTCACTATGGGGAAGCCTGCTGGGCCAGTTTGCAGGCTACTATTAGGCATTCACTACCAGGAAGCCTGCCATTTCATGACCCACCAACTCTGCTCCTCTTGTCCAAAAGATACAAGGAAAGGGTGCACATTCTGGGAGCCCAGTTGATGCAGTTTGTGAATGGCCAGAGGGGGTTATGGTACTGGTTAGAAAGAGGTGGGGAGGATGTTCCCCTTGTTTTACAACTGGGCTGTATGCTACTAATAGACACAATATGAGGTCAGTGCCAGCTTGAAGTATATTGTTTTACTTAAAGGGGGCATTTCTTGGTAGCTTAATGCACAGAATATCTTAATGTCCTATATATATATATATATTGATAATGGGTGAGTGCAGAGGAATGATGTTATATCAGCAGGACACTGAATACATGTAACCAGTGAGACTTCTTGTTTTATTCTGGTACATTATTTCTCATATTTGATTTAAGTTCCAGAACTAGTAACAATTAATTAACCAAACATGAACATTCTGAAAACATTTAATGGATGAATACACAGTTGCTGTGCGTTACATTCCTGACCATTTTGGTATCAGTTTTGTAGATAGTAGTCAGCACGGCACCTCTCTTTTGGAATAGTGCAAGTTCCCCAATGGCCACTTCCCATCCGTATATATAAGCAAGAACAATCTGGAACAGCACCACTTGGCATTTTAAATAAAAATACTTCATTGCACACATCTTAGGGCATTAGAGTAATGTTTCAATGTTTTATCAAGCTGTCAAGTTTATCAAGCTTGATAAAAGGCCACACATGGCCTGAAACATTACTGTTATACCCTAAGATGTGTGAAATAAAAAGTGGTGCTGTTCCAGATTGTTCTTGCTTTTGGTATCAGTGTCATATCACACAGTGGTGATTTTCTTGTCCTTGGTTGCTTGCTTGATGGCGGCTTGCTCACAGATGATTTCCTTTAGGCGCTGCAGCCTCATGTTCTGGGTTGTCTGATCTCCTACTCCAGTTTGGCTGCGGTGGAGGAGGCTCAATGCATTGATATATTCCAGCTCTGTGTACTTCACTCCCTGATCCACCACCAGATTTAACAGTTCATCTGCAGTGTTGTACATCATCTCATAGTACTGCCTGCAAAAAAGTGTATTGGTGGCATTAAAGACAACAAGCTTCATACACCAAATCACATTTCACTAAGTTACAAAAACCTTCTAGCAAGCGGTCTACACTCTTAATACTTAGGGATATGAAAGGGTTTCCTGCTTTCGTTAGCAAATGTATAGCAATATGAGTAACATAACTAACAGAGTGGGGGTTGTGGGATATTGTAGTTGAATATAATCTAGAGACTCACTGGCTGGACACCTCTATATGAAACACAGATGCCTCATATATTTGGTAAGGCCATGCATTCATTATTAGAATGATGCTAGTAAAGAAAGTTAGTGTGGGTTATCTGTTCACACAGAAGCCCATAACTACTTTTATCAATGATAATCTCCGAATTATTCTCTTATTCTGATCCTAATATTATTGATACCTATAGCTCCATAGCCTATTCCATGATGAAACATGTGACAAACAGGTCCTCCCTGAAAGCTTGTGTGTTTTTCCTTGCAAGTAGCTAATCCAAACTGTAGGGCCCTCTAAAACGAACCTGTGTGCCACTGCCCTGGTTTGTGCTGTTGTTGACTGTGGCTTGGAGGGGCTTTTGGGTGTGGTGAGCACCAGTGCTTTATGGTAAATGTCCTTGTGTGAAAGAGATTATATTACTACAAAAGTGGCAAGTCTGATTTGCTTTGTGGCTGTAGGATGCAGCACACTGCAAAACTTATTCAATCAACTTCTCCAGTACTTCAATGCATTACACAACCCATGCAGATCCTAGCTACAGTACTGCAATTATACCACAATTACTGACCAGAACTAATTTATGATGGTAAAGGCAAGGGAGTAAGGGACAACTGGCTTTTAACACTACACAAGAAGGGCAATGGCAACGCAGAGGTTGCAACTCTAGGGAGGGAAAAACATGTTTTACAGCACAATGGGCAGTGTCCATATCCAGACTTGGCATTGTACATAAATAATACATAGAGGCAGGGGATATAAACGTTCAGAATACAAGTTTGGAGCATAATGTATGGCCGCAAAGAACATTTGAGGGGTGTCAATGAGAACTGAAACACACTGTTAAATCTATTCACCCATGTAAGGTGCAAAAATGTTTAGTTTGATAAAAATGAAGCATTCTCGTTGCTATGTTTAACATGAGCATCCCTCCCAACATTATATTTCTGGAATTTTATCTAATGAGAAATGTCCAAAAAAGAATGGACCTGTTTCAATTTCCCACATTCCTATTCCTATTCACACAACAGAAAATGACAATTCTGAACAAAACAAGGACCTTGTGGAAGTGTAATCACTGTAATCACTGGGCTGCTGCTGGAAGTGCCTATATTTGCATGATGAATGGCACTGTCCATAGCAGCTAAGGAATAAGAAATCAAGTCTGATTGGGCACTCAGCAGATCTAAAGGCAACAGATTTATTGTAACAATGTTATCTCTCTGTGTTCCCAAATAATGAGCTGAAAAATGTGATTGTAAATACGGTGCCGTTTGTGACACTGTCTTTCATTCCCACTGCGTAATTGTGCCTGGCTCGCTTGCATCTGAAATGCTGTGACTGCTTATCAGCCAGGTCCAGAATTATGGTGTTCAGCATAAATATTTCCTAATTGAAAACAACAGCAAAAAAAATGATTTTGATCAAAACACTTTGCTGGCATACTGAATTTAGGATTTAAGGGATATATCATTCAGAGCCTTTGACATGGTAATCACACACAGGGCCAGTAAGTCAGAAAAAGCCTGCCATAGGGGCTCAGAGTCACAGTTGTTGATTTGCCACATCATGCTAAAGGTGCTCAACACTTGGGGTGTGGGATCACAGGTTCAACATCTCCTTCAAACTTATATTGTGTAGAGTTTATTGGTTGAGGTCTGGATTTTGAGTTCTGGGGCCATTAACATTAGCATTAGGCAATCACCCAAGCTGATTGGGATAAATACTCCCTAAATGAGTGCAGTCTGTCTGCAAGCACCGGGGCTGGAAGGGGGGGGTTTGGGGAAAGGGGGCTCATTCCTTGACTAAAGCAAACAACTCCATGTTATACCTCTCTGTAGACAAGGGGCATTGTAATGCCACACAATTCAAATGACCACAAGGACAGGTACACTAACGATGCCAAGCTAAATTACATTGCTATAAACCTTGTTATTTTAATGGTTCCATTACTATTTTTTTTGTACCATTTGCATTCTACAAGTCCTTTCCCTTTAAATATACATCAACTGCATTTCTCCTGGAACACAAACCAGCGGCATGCATGCATTCACTGCCAGTCACTGTGTGGGTAACCAGGAATATCACCGAGTACCAAGGGAAAACCAATGCAGACATAAAAAGAACATATAAACTCCATGCGGACAGTGCTATGGCTGGGATGGTGTAGTCACAATTAGACCCGTGATGGTCAGAGACCTCTGAGAAATTCGAATTGCATTTCAGAAATTGATGCCAATATTAAAGGAGAAGGAAAGGCTGGTAAAGAGTTAATCTCAAAATGCAGGCATACCTTCAGTTGTCTCAATAGTGCCCTTAAGTCTCCCCATATTTCTCCCATTCAGAAGATCTGAAGCCAAACAGTTAGAAAAAACGCTGAGCTGGGTAGAGAATATTCCCAGAATGCCTCACTCCTGCACAGACTTGGCGACTTGGGACTGTAGGCGGCGCATGCGCACCCTCCCCTAGCGTCCGGTTGCCATGGCGTGTATGCAGCGCCACAGAAGAAGAACAGACAGCCAGCAAGCAGGTGCTGGTGGGGGGAGAGGCAGGGGGGGAGAGGCAAGCGGCGAGCGGGTGGTGTGTGGCAGCCGGCAAACAGGTGCTGGTGGGGGCAGAGGCAAGGTGGGGAGAGGCATGGTGGGGAGAGGCATGGGGGGGAGAGGCAAGCGGCGAGCGGGTGGTGTGTGACAGCCGGCAAGCAGGTGCTGGTGGGGGGGGGGCAAAGGGGGAGCGGACCGGAGAGAGCGATCGGCCGGGGGGGTAGGGTGCTGACAAAACGAAGCGAGCAGGTGAGGACCAGAGAGAGAGATCGAGCGGAGGGGGGGCTGGCGTTCAAGTATGTTCACTGAAACAAGTATGTAGAATGTAGCAGGTGTATCTCTGTAAATGTTTCATTAGGCAAGCCAGGAATATAGCGTTTTTACACAGCAATAGTAGTACTATTTAATAGTGTGCTTCATAGATTTTGACTTTCCTTGTCCTTTAAGGATATAAAAACTACACAAACAAATACCTGCATCCGTTTCTCTCTCCTTTAAGCCCCTTCCTCTGTTGAACTTATAAATGCAAAACATTGGCAATTTCATTAAGAAGGAATGTTTAAGGTTTCCCCATCTTCTTGCCCAAAAACAAACAAAGCTTTACAAGTATGTACCGAGATAAATAGGGAAAAAATGGGCTTTGTTAGATGTTTGATGAATAAAAGAATAAGTTAATTACATCTAAACGTTTTCAAAGGGAAGTGCAAGAAAGGGAACAATAGATGTATCCTGTGCTAGAGATGTAACAAAATCATCTCAAGAGCTCATATGTGCTATTAATACCTCTCCATTTAAATGCTAATTCTCACCTTTCACCCAAAGCGGTGGGAGGTGGGCCTCCAAGAACTACCTAGATAATTCACAATGAAATCCTAATTTCTTCCTGAGAGATTCAATCTCTGATTTACAGAGTGACCTCAGCATTTACGGTGCAGCCTGAGACATCATTTTCTTACGGCACAGCCAGACTGCATTAAATGTGGGTGGCCCCTGTTACACATTCACCAGGTAGGTCAAATAAAAAGCGACAGCCATCAGGAGTCTGAAGTGGCACTCGACAATATGAGGATGAATCACCAGTCGGCTGGAAATTACTTTTTATATAATCACTTCTGCTTAGAGGAGTTAGAATGTAATCTGCGGCTCTTCGTATAGCCAATGGGCTGTGACAGATAAGTAGGTATTCTTAGGAATCGGTCATAAATACTTTCAAAATTCCATTTCTGAAATGACTAAGAAAATGCAACGGAAAGAGTTAACTGCAATAACAACCCAGGAAAAGTTAATTCTAGCTTATTGTGATGGAGACTAACAGCAAGTGGAAGTCACCCAGGATATCATCAGTTGTCCTTTATCAATAAAAGCAGGGCAATGGGTTTTTTTTGGTGGGGGGGGGTAAGTAAAGGAAGTGTAAAGGACAGAGGAAAGAGGGGGGTCAGTGAAGGTTGGGGGCAGAGGAAAGGGGAGATTGACAAGAAGCAGAAAGGTTAGAGGTAAGAGGAAAGGCGGGTCAAATAAAAAAACCTCAAGGGTAGGGAAAGGGTTAAATTGGACGCAAAGGCCTAAGAGAGCGGTTAGATCATGCTTGGTGCAAAGAGTGGAGGAAAGGCATGGTGAAAAAGGCTAAGGGAAGTAAAAATAGTATGTAAGATTGTATTATATTTAGCAGGCAAGTACAGAAAGGCTGTGTGCTTTTTTAAAGTGATGACCCAAAAAAAACTACTCTTCAAAATATGAATGTACAAACGTTTCCTATAGGTCATGTTTTTTGCTGATAGGGCTACTTTTGTAATTAATAGTTAGTCAAAGTTCCTAAACCTGACTGTTTGCCAACCTGACTGTCCCTGCTAACGGCCTACTGCTGAACAAATATGGCTGCCCCCTCATAGAGGAACATGGGGGATCAGATAGGCAATGTACATACAGACATTGGTCAAATATTTTTAAAGGAGAATGCAAGTCAAAATTTAAAAAGCATACTGCCCAATAGTCCTCCTATTGTTTAGTAAAAACGCCACCCTTTAGGCTCACCTAATCACATATTTACTCAGTCACACTTACTTCATATTTTCTAGAACAGGCAGCCATCTCTAAAAGGGTATTCTCCCTCCTTTCCCTCCTTGCTTCATACTGCACATGTGTTTCATTCCCTCCCCTCCTCCCCTCTGCCAGATCCGCTTCTGATTGGCTGGTGGGTATGTGTAGCTCAGAACAGGAGACAGGATCAAGTTACACACATGCTCAGAGAATAGGAAGGCTGCCGCTGGCAGCCTACAGGAAGGGGAGAGAGATTTCAGTGATGTCACTGTAGGCTTCACACTGCTGTAGGCTGCCAGCACCATATCTCAGAGAAGCATGCAGGGATCTGGGAATTTAGATATGCAGTAAGTACTTAAAAAGAATGCCTTTAGACTTACTTTTAATTTATATTAACCTTTTATTGTCCTTTAAGGCAAAATTAAAATAACATGCAATGACAATGTTATGAAAGATATTAAAAAAGGGTTCATTTCTGGTGTCAGTATCTCTTTAAAATGTACACATAGTCAGATTACATAACAAACACCGTTCCTGGATTTCATCTACAGAAACTGGTTGCCATTAATACAGGGAACTGGAGGGCTGAATTAGAGTAAATGAAATTGTGGTCCATTAACCACTTACGGATAAATATAACGGCTGTGATCTACCTCAAAGGTCTGCTTCCTTATTTTATTCAATTCTCTGCCACTGATGACAAGTAGGGAGTTAATACGTACATTTGTGAGCATTATTGGTTTCTCTAGCATGCCTCTTTTCCCTATTAATCCAGGGATCTGGCCACTGGGGTTCATAGACTTCACAACCATCTGAAGTACAGCCTCTTTCATTTTCCACATTGAACTTTATGGGGTATTAAATAAGCTCTCTCAGCACTTATCTAAATCTTTAATTAGTTCTATAATATAGTGATGATATCAAGGCTAATTAAATTTATATAGATAAAGAGCTCTGGAAATTATAACCAACTGAGCTGGAAAATGCACCTCAGATAATAAATTTAACGGTTTGACTTGATAAGTGGGATTTTACATCACAAAATTTTAATTCACGTGTAATGTTCAAGTGGGTTCAAATATGGAAATGGCAGGTTGAGAACGTAATCTCTTCCAGCATGCTAGCCCAGCTGCCATCACAAGCCTAGGTTATTAATGGTGCCCCTTCTACAATTGCTTTCACATTTGCATATTCACTGCATAAAGAACAGAAATGCTCCCTTCCATATGCCACATTGTAACAGTTTCCCCCATTCACACTTGTGCATAAATGAGGGGAATGCTCATACTGTCAGGAAGCTGGGGAGTAGTTAGCATTACACCATAAGGTACTGTTAAAGCCACACTTCCTCTACATAAAGCAACATGATGTGAGGCATCCGCAGAGGGTTCAGATTAACCTGCCATTCTCTGCAGCTACTGGAGGATCGGCAAAACAAGTTGCTATAATCTAATAGAAATGTGCAGGCATACAGAAGTTGGAAATGAACGCTCTGTAATGCTCCCTGGTGGCATCTTCAAACTGTATTACTGTACGGTGACAGACTGCTTCCGGCAGCTTGTCGTTATTTAAATGGCTCGATTAAAAAACGGATAGAAAAGCCCATACTGATTCAAGTAGTATTTGAATATTACTGCTGCACTAATTATGAGATTAAAGAAATTGTTATTATTACTGTTAATGGCTTTTGTATCAGTAACACCCTGAATGCAGAGCAGAACACACTGAATAGAGGCAGAACACAGTGAGGCTCATTTATAAATACTGGCCAAATTTGCACTTGGGCAGTAACCCATACCAACAAATCAGTGACGGGCTTTTTAAAGGAGAAGGAAAGGTAAAATAACTAAGGGGTGCCAAATTACCTTATACCCCAGGTTGGTGCTTCTGTTAGGAGAAAACCTCAACAGCTCGGGGTACATGGAGGCAAGCGATGCTCTTTCTTCTCTCTTCAGAATTCCAGAGCCGGCACATACGCAGTACAGTGAAAAAGACGGTTTTCTTGTTAAAGTATGGCTTTTTACCCTACAGCGCATGTGCAAGTGGCGAGACGACAGAAGAAGGAAGATCGGTCTCTCTCGCAGGTACTCCGAGCTGCTGTGGGTTTCTTCTAACAGGAGCACCAGCCTGGGGTATAAGGTAAGTGATTACAATGACTGGGGCGTGCCTAAAGCTGGCCATACACGTGGCAATCTGACAATATTTCGTGCGACCGATCCGCCACACACAGTCAGGGCTGAAACAGCAGATAAGGAGGTTGAAACAATAGAATTTCTACCTCCTTCTGCCGATTCAGCCCTGACGGCAGATTTTGGTCAGGCGCCTTCTAAGGCGCCCGATCAAAATTTTCTAACCTGGCCGATCGGCGAGTCGTCCGATATCAGCAGCTTCCTGCGATATCGGTTGACTCGCCGACATGCCATACACGCACCGAATATCGTACGAAACGAGGTTTCGTACGATTGTATCGGTGCGTGTATGGCCAGCTTTACATTACAGCTTAACATTTTGGCACCCCCCAGCGATTGTACCTTTCCTTCTCCTTTAAGCCAGCTGGCTCATTATTTGCAATGGGTTACTGCCCAAGTGTAAATTTGCCCAGTGTTTATAAATAAGCCCCACTGAATACAGAGGCAGGACACACTGAATACAGGGACATGACACTGCAGCATTTGCCAAGGGCACACATGCACAAACACACATTTATACACATACAAATCACGCTACATGCATCACATGTATATTTTATGATCTCATTATACTAGACTCCAATTCTGCTTAGACAGTTCTTCCCCGTAGTCCTTGGGGTTGATTTATGAATGTACTATAGTTGCTAGATTGCACAAATGCAGTTACAAGTGGCATTTCAATGCAGTAATGGTGCACTACAAGCTAAAAATGAGAGCAAAGACCTCACTGGTTGCTACTGGCAACTGTGCTTGTGCAACACCATGTTGGTAAATTAGCCCTCTTGAGTATCTCTTGGGGCTGTGACAGACGGGGAGATTAGTTGCCCTTGTTGATTAGTCCCTTGTCGCGGGCGACTAATCTCCCCGAAATGGCTGGAATGTAAATCGCCAGTGGGATGGCATATGCGGTGCGGAAGTTGCCTTGAGAGGACGACTAATCGGCGACTAATCTCCCCGTCTGTCACAGCCCTTATTCTACTGCTAGTTCCATCTATAAACATTACCATTTCTCCAGCTGTTGCTAAACTATAGCTTTCAAATGCACCAACACATGAGGTTCTTAAGAAAAATCTTGCTTTGCAAAGATTCATAAGTAAAACAAAACAGATTCATCACGAGATACGACTAAGGAGGTTGATGAGTAAATGCACTGGTTTTAATGGAAAGATAAAGCACTAATCCAGCCATGTAACCAACAGTAAGGCATTACCAACACCACTGAGATATCAGAATTATTACAATACATACCATTGCAAATGGCCTTCCTTCTGTGCAACCTGACTGTCTTAACAAATCCCAGTTCATACAGTGGGAACTTTCATAGTAGAATAACTCTATAGACTGGAAGAGTCCATTCTAGCACATCTAGCATCAGTGACACGGAAAAAATGCCCCATTTTCTTTTTTCATTGATTTGCTTATCAGCATAAAGTTTTATTTAGATAATATCTCCCTGCAAAGACTTTAGGTTTAGCCTGGAGATGTTGCTGTCAAATGCATAAATCCATCACATTATCCCATGGGGCTGGCAGAGTCACACGCTAGATTTTTACAGCTCTGCATGAATATGCAATCTTGATGCTTACATGGATCTTGTCACTTTTCCTCTCCCCTATATGACAATCAAAATGAGCCTTTCCCTGCTAGCTACTTATTTAGAAATGCTATGGACCTCAACAGATCCTATAAAAAAGTGTCAAGGATTATGTAGAGGGGATGATATTATCTCTATTGCTGCCAAAGGGGAAACCATTGCGATGTTCTACTCTGAACTGCAGGCACCAGTGGTAACAAAACAGTTTAAGGAGGCATAACCAAAAGGAATGGTCCCTATTACAAATTATGATACAGTACATTGCTAAAAAGTAGTTTATAATTAATAAGTCTGTGATTGCTGCTCTTTCTTTCACATATTTATAGTTTCAACAAATTATTTGTGATTGTCACAACCCATTTTTTTCCCCTGGCTTCACACAATGTGCTCATGCTGTAAGTCACTGACAGATTTTACTTGCTCTAATTGGCTGATTCTGTAAATCAGCAACTCGCAATGCACTAATGACAAACAGAATGGGTGAACTATCTGTAGATGGCTTTTTATAAGAAATATCCCATAGGAGATCTTTCTCTCAATAAGATAAAACATATAAAGATGGTAATATGGTAGTGGGTTTCTGGGGCTGCCATTTCTGGAGGCAATTCATTCACAAGGGCTGATGTTGGACCCTATCCTGGTGGACTGAGCAACTGCCTTTTTTGTACATTTACAAGGGTGACACGGGATCTATATTTTGAGGCTTTTGTGCTTTATTGTTGCTGGTGAGTAATAAAAATGATCCCTCTTTGCTTCTCCTATATACACATAGAAGGCCTCTTTAGGTCAGCTTAACTATCAGAGGCAGGGTTTCTTTAGCAAGGAGCCAGGCTGGACACTACCGGGCAAATATCTCAGTCCATCTGTAAATACAGTGAAATGGCTAAAACAAACTAATAACATGTACCTATTTTTGTTCACATTTTCTGAATGTACATATACAGAGGGCCCTTCATGTCAGCAATGTAACATTCTTACTTATTTGGAGCTAGACCAGACTGTTTATATGTAAAATATTACATTTATCACCATGTTACTGTAGGTATGTGAGAACTAGAGTTATTTACTCACACGGAAATTGCATGGCCATACCCACAGCTAAGCCGGGTTTCCCTTCTTTTGTGTGTGTGTGTACTGGTTCCAGAGACATTGTGCATTGGCCATTACTCTCCCTCACCGCACTCTAAGCCTGCCCAGCATAGGCACCACTTGCATATCGATACCATAATGATGTAAGTGCATTCTGTACTGCAGATGAACATGATTGGGATGGGGCCTATCCATGTTTTAACATTTCCACATCTTGACACATGGGCTGTTTGAGATTCAGTGTGCAAAAGCAAATTAGTACAAAGCTGTCTGGGACTCCAGTAATAATATCCCTGTGGACTCATCAAGCAGTACATCCTTCAGCAGGTAACAAGAGCAATCCTAGCTACTTTGCACTGTGATGGCTACTTGTGTGCCCTGGGCCTTAATCTAATTAAAGGTCAAAGCAGAAAAGATCAGAAACCAATCCAAACCATCAGAGCATACAGAGAAAATAGAATAATACTATTTAGTCTGTGCTGAAGCTGAAACTGGATTTTAAAGGAGAACTACAGCTTAACAAAGAAGTAGGCTAGAGATGCTACACATTAGGGTTGATTCACTAAAGTGCGATAAAATGAGCGCTATTTATAGCATGCGTTAAAAATGTTATCGCGTCTTATTTTTCGCGTCTTAGTGTACGATTCACTAAAAGTATATTTACGTTAATTTAGACGCGATGCTGTTTGCGTTATTTAAGTCACGAAGACTATTTTCGTGCGGTATTCGACGCAACGAGCACTAATTAGCACAGCGTGCTACTTGTCACATGCGCTACTTATCACACGCACGCCATATTAGCCATTCCGCTCGTAAAACTACTTTTTTTGAAAATGACCATTTCCCTGCAAACTGGAGGCTGCATCACTCTAGGGCCAACACAGATTTGAATAAATCACACTGCAAAGTCCATATTGTGTTGCCAAAAGCTCATGAACTGTACTTTTCTATAATTACCGCCTGCCCCAAGTAGGTGTTAATTTTCGCATAGACTAATGTGATATTTAGGGGGTCTAAGTGTTATTTCTGCGCGAGAATTAACGCAATGTGGTAAAATTAACGCATGCGGTTGCCGCTATTTAACGCACGCGATATGCGACTTAATGCATGCGATAATACTTTAGTGAATTGCACGTTTTTTTCGCGTCAATTTTAACGCAAAAAAGAATGCGATAACGCTTATCGCACTTTGGTGAATCAACCCTATCATGTTTCGACTTTCTGTACCAGCCCAAGGCACCCACAGCCCTTTAGTAGGGAAGATCTGTGCCCTTAAAGATTCCACAGTAGCTCCCCATATTCTTTTCTGCTGATTCCCTGCACATGCTCTGTGCTGCTGTCACTTACCTGGGACAAACCTACAATATAGTGTATATACAGAATATAAATGTCTCAATATAAGGCTGATTTAGTCGTAATTTGCACCAGAATATAATAATCAGCCCTGTAGCATCAGCTCATATGACAAGTGAACCGCTAACCTTGGCTTTTTAATAGCTGCCCAGAGCACACTGAGCATGTGCATGTACAACACTGAAGGCCTGAATCACTACTGTTATAGAGATTCTGAAACTTTAGGTTGTGCCATAAGCTCATTATATAACTCACATCATTTTTACTAATATTTGTTTTAAAGGTTTAGTTCTCCATAAAAATAAGTGAAATTGCTGTAATAATATAGCTTTGCATTCTGTATAACATCATACAATATATAGCATGCATTTATGGGAATTTTTGCTTTACTGCCCATTTAATGGTCTTTACTCACTCTATAATACATTTCTTTTTGTGAGCATATCCCTATACGGATCCCTTTCCTTTCGCTCCTTGGCAATTAGAAGAATGAAGACATGTCTGAGCTTGCATTGATGGATAGAGCATTACCCAGGAGTGTATACAAATGGCACGTTTGCATAAGGAGCTGAACAGAAGTGCCAGGCTTTCCCAGTGGCGCAGGGGTGCCCCAAGGGCTAGCTGCCTGTCTCCAGGTAGTTGTGCTAAATGCAGGTGATGCACATTAAGCCAGGTGAGTATTCAGCATATTATTTATGTATGTATGCATATAAACTGCCTTATTAGGCAGCATTTGCATATACACTGCTGAGACTGCCAACGGCTTTTCTTGGGTAGCATTTAAGTAGAAATGATTATCATGTTTTAGAGCTGCTGTATCAAATGCATTACCCACTGTCTTCTATTTATAGGGGCCTTGGTGGTGTCCTACAAATTGTCAGCTTTTCCATTACTGAAGACTCCTGAATGTTTTAACAGAAGCCACACCAGAGAACTAGCGGTTTCCATATTTGTTTTGCATTAATTGTGTGTCACTATGTTCTGTACACTGTGTGTCAATTTGACCTTCATTTTCTAGTTCTGTGTGAGATTACACATTCTGTGCTTGCATCTAAACCATAAGTATATTTAATGCTGTTTTTGATTACATGACATCGAATGTGCTTTATACAGAATACAGATTTGTGAAAATACAACAAAAAACAATGACTGTGAGTTCTTCGAGACAGGAATGTCTTTTCTAATGTGTGCTTAACAGACATTATCTCTGCATATTATGGTAACAGACATTATCTCTGCCTATTATGGTTCCCCTGTATAATGTTGGTGTTGCATATAAAATACCAATTGAAATGCTTTTGTCTTTCAACAAGCATCCAGCAGATGGCAGAATTAGCTTATTATTAGTCACCAACATGGCTGCATGATCCATAGTGGCGCAGCATTGATGTCAGTGTCACACCATCTTTGCTTGCTGAAGCGAAAGAAAACTTGAGCCTCCATCACAGAACATATTCCATCAATATATAAATCTGCCTTTGTTGATTATAAACTTTTCTTAAATGCACTTCACTAGAGGCAGCTGCTATACAACAGCGTGCAGGGCATATATGTGTGATGAGCCAGCACACTGAGAAGCAGCTATAGGGGGAGAGAGCTATAGGGGAGAGTCCAGCAGTCGGTAATGCTGCAGAGCAAACTCACTACACGCCCAGACACTGAAGATGTGATGAGATAAATTCATTAACACAAATAGCGGGGGTTCCATTTTCCAGAGCTCCTCTCCTATGGAGAATTAATTTTCTGTTGGACATTTCACTCCTGACACTGAACCACTGATTAATAGTAGAACAGACCATGTCACTGATTAATAATAAGTCAAACTGCAGTAATTAGCACCCCCTCCCCTTCCTTCCTTGCAATGGCTCATTCAGGAGCCAAGATCTGACAGCTGGCCCCACTCCTACAACATATATTGGCTGGTAGCTTTTGTTTACATAACAGCCAAAAGGGATCAACTCACATTACATTACTCAACTCATTAAGTGCTAGGAGCCATGCTTCATATTCAACTTGAAAAGCAAAGCTACGGTACTTAGTAAGTTAAAGGGAACCTGTCACCCAAAGAAATAATTGAAATTCCTTTTCTATCATATTTGAACTTGCGTACACTATATAAATTATATAAATCTTGTTTCTTTCAGTCATGGAATTCACAATAACAGCAAGCAGGCAGACGCCATTTTGTTGGCATTGTTATGGCAGGCTTTTTATCATCCCAAGTCTTGTTTATGTTCAGAATAGGGGGCGTAATGCCCATGCCCATGCCCATGCACAGGTTATATAGTTATAGACAGTAAGCAGGAAGGGTGAATGAGAGGAGTGCAGTGACACCTAGGAAGTGCAGAATGGAAAATGAAAGCAATTGCCTGCCCCGCCTCTAAGCCTAAACTCTTCCAGGGGTTGTTCACATTTGAGTTAGAAGAAGGCAAACACTTAAAACACAACAAGATATCAATAATAAAGACCAACTAAAAAGTTGCTTAGAATAGGCAATTACTAAATACTAAAAGTTAACTTAAAGGTGAACCACCCCTTTAAGGAAGAATATTGAAGACACTACAATATATTAGTATTTGACCTCATACAGACCATCCAGAAAGCACTTGAACCTCTACCATAGCGGGGTCTAGGCTGCACTCTGCACCTTGTGTTGGACTTAAGAGCTGCAGATTGCAGTGCTGTCAGTCACAGAGGGCCTGGTGCTTAACACATGACATAGACATGGATCCCTCACCTTGTATTACCCAGTGTTCCTTAGCTTGCATGTCTGGATGATATGCAAGCTAGGGGTTTTTCAAGGAATCCCAAATGGCATGCTCCTTCTACCCCTTCGGAATGCAGTGTTGCTTGACACAGACAGTGCCGTGTGCATAGTAATGAACAACTCTTCATGCTCCATTCTAGGAGTACAAATAATTGCACCTCAATTGCACAACAAAGAGCAAATATTAAAAAAATGCAATTATTAAAAAAAACAGGATGCCTTGCGCTTCACTTTGTAAAAGAGATATTAAGATTCCTCTACTACCTCATATACAGAACTGTCAACCCAGATAATTAGACTGCCGGGGTACAGCGTCAAATTTTTTTTTTTCGATGCTCAGAAGTGATGTCACGTACGCCCCACAAGCTTCTGGAAGTGACATACCACCAGTTGAACAAGATACAATAAAGCAGAAAAAGCAGACGTGTGGATTGAGAAAACCCCAACGTTTCGGAACACAGTCTTTTGTGAAGTGACTCCCCTTGACAAAGGACCGGGTTCCGAAGCGTTGTTTTTTTCTGCATTATTGTATCTTGTTCAACTGGTGGTATGTATATTATGCATTGTAATTGTGCTAATAGTTTTGTGAATATCTACCATATAAAGAGCGATATATGTTAAACATACCATTTGTTCCCTTTTGCCTGAGGTTTGAATTGGCGTGCATAAAGTAATTGATTGATTTGTATTAATATTTTGTTTGCCCCTATATGAGCTAGGGGAACAGATTCTCGTCTTCACCCTTTTTCTTCTGTTTTAAAGCTAGTTACTTTTGTTCTAGCAATTGTGGTGTGCCCTCCAAATTGTGTGTTTGCACTCTTGAATCATAAAAGTTGGGTTAGGGGAGATATATTTGTTCGGGAATGATGGAGAATTAGATATTATTTTGGCACCAGGGCTATCCAAACTAGGAATTAAAGACTACAGATTAAATTGTCACTGGGAACAGGCAGAAAAAAGTCTGTCAGGGAGGTATCCAGAGATTCCAAAATCAAGGTAAAAAAATAATATACCATGGAACCCTGGAGCACAGTAATGACCTACAATCTGGACCTTGCTGTCCTTTTATATTGAATCAGGCATCAAAAAATGCATGTGCGCTATGAGATCAATTCCATGAATGGTGCTTTAAAGTCTCCTGGGACTCATTTATCGACGTTGGACAAATTTCCACCTGGGTAGTAACCATTGGCAACCAATTAAATGTTAACTATAGACAAATGCATAATATCACAGGAACATGATGATTATTTACAGAAGAACACTGACTGACTGCATTCTTGTTATGCTAACATGGCCAAGAAACAGAGTGCCCCAATATGCAGATCTTATCAATAAAGCTAGTTCCAATAACTTTCATTGTTTTTAATTACTAGGCATTAGCTGTCCTATAAAAAGGAGGGCCCTATGGGCAAGTGTAGAGAAATTCCAATAAAATACCGGGTTTTTTTAATAGTACATAGAGCTAGTGATTCCAATTACAAAAAGGAAATACAGCTTTACAGTACATACACATACTTTTAAATTGTTCTGATATTGTGTTGTTATAAAGCAATAAAATGGGTTTAGTCAACAAATTATGTGTGCAGTAACAGCTCTGGGGCACAATATATATATATTGTGATTGCTTTGTGGAGCAGTTAATCAATTAAATCTGGCAATTACTCCATTGCAGGTGTAACCTTATTGCCTTAACACCGAAAAGGTCAGGAGATTGTTTATGTTCTCTGTTATATTGACAGTTTCCATCAGTCTAGTAGAAGGAGCTCCATTAACTTCCCTTCCTGTAATGCAGTTCTAAAGCAGAAACTAATGCCTTTAATGTACTACATAAAGCCTGCGGAAATTATATAAAGCACAAGCCTGGTATTATTTGGGTTTTTGTAAGTATTTTGTGTTTAAATAAGCTGAGTTTGCACCTTAATATGAAATGAAGGTGCTTAAAACTAATACAAATGTGCACCATATTATTGAAAACAGTTTGCACAAAAACCAACACATATTCTTTCATTCTTCTAGTAGTGGGTCCACCATTATCTGTAGTAGCTTTGGAATTAGTTAAGGCAATTGAAGGCACATGCCAGACCAGGCGTATGGCATATATTTTCGGCAAGCTGAAAAACGCTTGCCAGAAATATGCGCCATGCGCGCCATATATGCCCCTAACTGTGCCTGCACGGAATGAATGGAATACGCTCAGGTGCAGGCACATGTAGCCGATATCCGCATAAAAATGCGAGAGATTGCCAAGTCTCAGCTACATGTGCCTGCACCTGAGCATATTCCATTCATTCCGTGCAAGCACAGGTAGGAGTGTTTGGTGCATATTTTCAGCAAGCGTTTTTCAGCTTGCCGAAAATATACACCATATCACTTGGTCTGACATTAGCCTAAAGATGTGTGCTGTTTGTGGCCTTTTACACAGGCAAGTTGCCTTTCCAGCTTTCCAGCTGTGACTTCATTTGCCTTCAAATTTTAAATATGTGTAGCCCTGGACTGGGTTGGTATTATCAGTAATAATACTGTGCTGCAGACAGGGCCCACCACACTCTGCACCCTAACCCATTCAAAGCGTCAGTATCAAAATCTCAATTTGGCTGACAGCTACTCTTATGCAAAGTTTAGCGTTATAAGTCAAGGACAATAATGATAGTTAGAAGAAATGTGATCGAGTAATATATACCTTGGACCTCCCATTTTAGTATATAACCTTGGTTGATAAGCCATGTCAGTGCACAATGTAGTAAAAAGGTCAAGGAGAAAAGGAAACCACAAGATTTTTAAGTCAGCCTCAGTACGGGGTGGCCCCAAAGATCGAGACACAGAGGGAATGTATGACGTTAGCAACATGGCCCTTTCCTATACCGCAGTTTTATGGGGAATGGTGGGCGGAGCCTTGTAGGGACAGCTCTGTGGGCATCCACAGCAAAATATGTGGGACCTGCCTTTTCAAAATGACATATTATTCATACTTCAACATGTAGTTAAAGGAACAGTAACACCAAAAAATGAAAACATATCAAAGTCATTAAAATATAATGTACAGTTGTAAAAGTTCTGTGTTTGCCTCAGAAACCCTACTATAGTTTACATAAAATACCCTGATGTGTAGCCACGGGGGCAGCCATTCAACATTGAAAAAAGGAGAAAAGGCACAGGTTACATAGCAGATAACACATGAAACACCATTATTTTCTACAGGACTTATCTTATATGTTATTTACTATGTAACCTGTGCCTTTTCTCCTTTTCAATCGCTGCCACCATGGCCACACAGCAGGGTATTTATATAAACTATAGTAGAGTTTCTAAAGCCAACAGATCAGTCTTACCAGTGCAGGGCAACAGTACATTATATTATATATATTATATATATATAACTTTTATAGTTTGGTGTTACTGTTCCTTTAATGTTACCACCTTCCTAGTCCTTTGTCAGTCTAATGTAATGGATTAACAGCTTGTCTTTACAGTAATGAGTAGTAAGCCCATCAGGGATGGACTCAAGGTTAAAAAAAACCATTTTTGATACTGATCCTTCCCAAACACACTCCCAAACAGCATTTTGAATTTCCACCCTTCCCATGCTTTTCATTATTTTGCCTATTTACTAATGTATAACATTGCATGGGGTTTCTATGTAAAGAAAAATAAAAGACAATAAAAAAAAACCATAATGCTTAAGTCTAGTATTTAGAAAACTATCAAAGGATTTGCTTTACTATAACATCCAGAGCCATGAATCACTTTCTGGTTGTAATCAGTTTAAAGGCAATATCTTGTGTTCATTCTGAAGTACTTCATGTATTGCTTGTTGTATTAATACATGGCAGATCAGTATTGTATTTCTGACCGGCACTAATAGGCTTGCACATGTTTATTTCCATTCATCTTATTAAATCACAGGTACTAGTGGTTTTACGTTGCATTATAACCCTTTTATAACATCATGTTAAATTCAAATTATTTACAGGTATCTCTGTTTAATTATCAGTGTCACAATTGTTTGAAAGGGCCTTAAAGGAGAAGGAAAGGCATTTCCTTCTATAAAACACTTTAAGGCTCACTTACGCCAGGGTATTCAGTTGTTTCTGCAGTTGCCCCAATTAATATATACTGCTTGTGTTTGGCAGCACTATTTTTTGGAGGGGAGAGGAACATAGACATTCACCTTTCCATCCCCTACCTTTCTTCTAACTTGCACATCATTCAGATGCAAGGTGCAGAGCATAGCTAGACCCTAGGAAGTAGTGAGCCTTAAAAAAGCACTAAGGGGCTTGCTCTTGAATCCCTTAGTGCTCTTGCAGTACTACCGGGGGCCTTGGTGAATGAAAGACCCCTTCTGTCTACAATGGAAGTAAAGAAGAGAGAAGCTTCTTAAAACAGCACAATAGTGCTGGGATTAAAGTCTGCTACACATTGTTTCTTGCAGGAAGGGCCCTCATTACACATTGGGGCCTATTTATTATGCTGTGCAAAATGAAATAGGCAGAAAAAAAAGTGAATTTATCAGGTGTGTTTTATCTTGTGCAGTCCAAACGCCAGATTTGACGCTGTTATTTTCGGCTGAAGTCACTGTAAGAAAAAAATGCGTAACAAATGGTGCTTACGCGGCAAAGTCTGGTGATGTGTGACAAATTTTGTTGCTGTTATTTACACTGCATAATATATCTGCTCTTTACTGTATCGGTTTGTCTGTATGCTAGTTAGTATGTACCCTTATGAACTTCTTGGCTTGTCAGGAGGCTGTGTTTTCCTACAGAAGCCTAAAGAGAAGAAGCAGAAAGCAACTCACCCTACCCCAGTGAAAGCTGCACATATTTACATAACTTAGAAATCTTTCTATTCACTGAGAAGCTATTAGTTTTTTTTACCAAACAATTATTATAAAGTGCAGCCAGTCTCTACAGGGTAGGGGTGGGCGGTAGAGCATGCATTTAAGTTACAGAAAGGTTAAAAGATCTTATTTCACCTTGCAAAGTCCAGATCTGCCTCTCGGGACATAGTGATGTTTGTAAGGTTCTGCTGGAGGACAAAGATATTCCTGCACATCTTCTTGATACCAGACTCACTGATACGCTTGAAGTACTGAGCACCATTAATCAGGATGCAAGAAATTAGATGACCTAGTCCTGCAAGAAAAGGGAAAATGTGTTTATCAAGGAGGTCTAAACACTTACAATGCAAGAAACAAGCCCTCTGGGATCAGTTAAAGTTTACTAATTATCATTAGGTGTTTGAAAATGCATGGCAGGCTTGCAATAAATATATAAATATGAACTGACATTTAGGATCCGATAAATATTTCTCACTTATTCGTTTTACATATAAAATACTTTGCAATATTATTTTTAACCTATTTATGGTTATATTGAATGTTATTAAAGGGCACCTATCATTGTTGTCAGGTTGTTGGAAACAAAACTATTTTTGCCAGAAAATGCCCCTAGTGAGCACTATGCTGTCAACACCAAGTGGGAGCTCCCACTGCGGGCGGCCATACTAGGGCACAAGCATGCATATAAGGAGCAAGTGTCCCTGCTCACTCATTATGTGCATGTGTGTGACACAGAATCGGTCTGTCAACTGTCTATACTATTAATGTTATAAAACATAGACAGATTTTTTTTGTATACTGTAGTAATGGTCACTATATGCCTCTCTTAGGGGGAACCATGGCATTATATGCTTTCACTTTGGTGCCACTTGTGCCAGTAGTAAGATATAGCTGTGGATGTGGTCAGACTATAGCACCTTAAGCAAGTATGAAACATCAAGCAAACCATATACAAATATAAAATATATTTAATTGGCAGATAGTTGCCTTAAAGATTACAGCATTATTCCAGTAGGTTTGATCTCCTGAAACCCTTACATACCATTACAACTAATGTGTGAATGTTACATATGTGTATATGTCCCTTTATCTAAGTAGTTAACACATTATACTTATTGCCAAACATACAGGTTAAACATACAGGTTAAACATGCAGGTTACTGCATTCTTTATCAAGAAGGAATAACACTGCTTGCTATAATCTCTTGTCCTTCTATGGATGAATAAGGGCAATGACACACAGAGCTACTTGTAGCAAGCTACTTGTCACGACTACAAAATAGACAATACTGATAATTGTCTTTACGTGTGTTTTTCAGTATTGTCTGTGGTAGGGTATTTTTTGGTATTTGTAGCCGTGGCAAGTAGCACCATGTGTCATAAGAGATGCTCCCAGATAGGTTGCAGCTTCTAAAGTACAGATTACCTCTAGGATAGCTAAAACTGTTTCCCAACAAAGTCTTCTCAAACTGATACTTTACTGCTCACGGTACTGCCATTTAAATTAATTTATGTATAAATCTTTAACCTAAAGCTTTTATGTATAAGCTTTGACCAGCATATAGCTTTGAACCTAGAATTTACTATGGTAGGCACAATTCTAAACAGTCAATACCTTGTATACAATGTGTAGAACAATTTCTCCCTCAAAGAATTTTGCTTTACAGTTGTATTTATGAGCAAATGTTTAACTTTTTCAGTTGTCGTAAATGTTCAGATTCGTTACAGAGTGTCCATCCTCACACCCTCTCTGCTACAGCACCAGTGCAGATAAAATAAGTGGCTGGAGACAGCAGGCCTGGAGGCATGGAGCACCAAAAACTTACTACCCATAACAAATATACTCCCAGCCTTTCTTTACAGTGAGCATTATTACCTTCAAAAATGTACTGGAACTTGTGCTGCTGAAGACTGGCACCCATTGCCTCTTCGATGCCACTAATGTCTTTGTTGAGACGAACTATCAGGGGGTCATAGTCCATGCTTTCCACATTGGCAACAATGGCATAATTTCCTTGCTTGGCTAAGGGAATGAGATAATGAAAGCAATGAACTCTGTAAAAGAAAGGATAGGATATGTTGTTTATTAAACATGATACATTAATAATGACCAATATGTCAGTTGTTCATGTTGTTTAAATATATTACATCAGCTTTACCTTTGAAAAAAGGAGTTTTGGTAAAAGTTTTCTGGAAATACTATTCTCAGTGGCTAAGCAAAATTCAGGGAGGCTGTTATGGACTTAGAGCTGGAGGTCACATTTCCCATAACCCCAGCCATGTCACTTCGACAGATTTTAATTCACTTTCACTGAGTTTCTCAAAGATCACCTGAAAAATATTGCTTGTGATTGATGCTTTCAATGTACCTTGTGCTTCCTCTGGTAATTTCTAGAGGCAAGACAGAAAACTTTCTTATAAATGCTTGACCCTAAAGGTTGCAAAGGGAAATGCCAAATGTCTCTCAGCCTGGCACAGTACATTTAGGCTTCTTGAATGCTATTGTAGGTGAGCTTTTCAGAGACCTTACTATTACAGAAAATTTGCAATGTAAATGTTATTATAAAAATAAAGGAAGTTTGCCACATACAGCATTTTCATAACATACAATAACAGTTAGAACAAACCCCATGTGTGCTTTTCAGGTGAGTGTAAACATTTAAAGTAATTCCCAATGAAAGCATTCCCATGTCACAGTATTTTTGTTTTTTAGGTGCTGATGAACATGGAAAGCAAAACACCTATAGACTGGAACATGCAGCTTGTTCTGTTGCCCTAATCGTCCACTTCTTCATTTGAATTTAAGACTTTATTGGGTGGGTTTTTTTTTCTTGTTTTTCCATTTTAGGATGTCTCCTTATTACAGCATTGAGGGTTAACCCTTATGTGAGTGTGTGCATATGTATGTTGACCATACAAGTGACGATTTTAGCGCCCTTTCAGACCATTTTAGTAGCTTATTAGACTATGTATGGAGTCAAAGAACTAGTCTGTTGATGTGGTCATCTCCCAGTGGGTCTGCACATGGTCTTAGATCCAATAGTTGGCTTAGCATGTGGGTGGCCAAGTGGGGCACTAATTCTTTCAAAACATATAGCCTATAAATGATAAGAATGTTTATTTTTTTCTAATTACTACCTTTCTTTGTATCAGAATGTATTCGTGTCTGTAATGAGCAGTCTGCTCTATGGTTACAGTAACTTTCTCCTGCTGGATTAGAACCCAAGGCTTTATGCTATATTTCTTCTGGTCTTACCTCTAGACTACAGACACAGTTTGCAGGCTCCACAGTCTATTGCCCCTGCAAGACTTCTCTCGGGTTTCTGCCTGTCTATGGAACTCTCTGCCTCAAGCCATCAGACTCTTCCCTTCCTTGCAAACACTCCATAAAGACCCTTCTGTTTAGGAAAACTTATTCAATCTATCTTGATTGTTTAGATATAAACCTATCATAAATAATCAAGTGCTTCCATATTTTTTATGTTTCAAATATACCCTAACCATTTAGATTGTAAGCTCTTGTGAGTAGGGCCCCCAAACCTATGTTAACTCTGTAAACCTTGCTTGTTGTAAATTATTTTAGGACCCTTGTTTGTTATATATTAATGTAAAGCACTGCATAACTTGCTGGCTCAATATAAAAAAATGATGAACCTTTAGAAGATGATAAATCTTGCAGAAGTAACTATACAGTGAAAGTGCTGTCCCTACCTTGATTTTCTTGTTGTGGTGCTTTACCTGGTTCCCTTTCATTCTCTCTCTCATTTTCTCTCTTATTCTCTGTCATTCTCTCTCTCCCTCTCGAGTTCTCTTTCTCTCCCTCTCGTGTTCTCTCTCCTCTCTCTCTCTAATATTCTCTCATTCTCTCCCTTGTGTTCTCTCCTTCTTTCTCTCGAGTAAATAATGTACCCCCAGTCACTTTTGTAAAATATAGGGATATCATAAGTCACCGAGAAGTTTTATGACCATATAAAAGCATGAAGCCAAAGGTGAAAAGGGATGTACAGCCTGAAGAGAATGCCACATATGGGTTCTTCTTGGGTTTGGTTTGCCTTAGGTAACACACTTTTTATAAAAGGACATCCAAAATACAGGGGTCTGACATAGCATCTGAAAAACATTCATTTAAATCTCAATTGTAGCCCTTCAAAGGTTAGAACACAGAAAATTGTATATAATTAATACAAAAACTGCACTGTAAATGGATACATTAAATATATACATACAATCTGAGATTAATGTATCCATTTAAGTTGCAGAAGGTTTATGTTTTAATTAAATAACATGGTAACAAAGGTAAACCTGAAGAATCTGAATTAACTTAGTTAACTCTTATTTAAATGTATACAGCAAACACACCTTTGCTTCTTTTATAAATTCTTAAGCTAATGATATTAAATGAAAAAACCAACCTGACTTCCAAGTGCAGGACCAGAAGACAGCGGTCCGACATGTCCTGAAATGACTTTGCCAGCTCACTTAAGGTTTGTAAGATCAGTTCAGAAACAACTGGAATATCCACACTTGCAATGCTGTCTGAGCCAGGGGACATTGCTATAAAGGAACAAAAGCAAATGCCATCATTGAAAACTTCTCTAAAATCCTTAAAGAAGAACTTTGCTCCAGGTCTTGGAGCTTATGGCAACCAATCAGTAGTTTCATTTCTCTAAGAGAGAAAAGGCCAGGGAAGAGTGTTTAGGCTAATGGCACACAGGGCATTTTGGCTGCCACTGTCACTTGGCGATGTTAAATAACTTGTTGTAACTGAACAAATAGCATATAAATAATATTTATACTTGCTTTTATTTTAGTCATAAGAAAAGAAAGAATTAACTGCATTAGCACCAATCTCAGAACATAAAGAAAGTAACTGGATGACCAAATTAGTTCTAAATGTAAATTTACTAACAATATTATTGTAGCTCACAGCTCTGGTAGAGAACTACTATAACATTATTTAACAACCTATTTTCAGTATTTGTCAGTTTGATGCTACCAATAAATGGGCAGTAACACTGTAATATACAAAATACTGTCACTCAAATAAACCTTTCATTTAATTATAAATAAAACGGTGAAATCAGGAAAACTCCAGAACTGATAGAAGAATGCCTGGGATCTTTTATTATAATGCAGTCGCTATGCAAGGCAGTAAGTTGG
Organism: Xenopus tropicalis; assembly: GCF_000004195.4. Taxonomy (NCBI): domain Eukaryota; kingdom Metazoa; phylum Chordata; class Amphibia; order Anura; family Pipidae; genus Xenopus; species Xenopus tropicalis. Next base: position 86,313,736 of record NC_030679.2, on the reverse strand, counting down.
TGGATGTGGCATTCTAATTTGACTTCTAACATATATATCATCCAATATTGCTACACTAGTTAAAATGGTGTCCTCAGCAAATCCCATGTTAGTGGACTGTAATCAAGAAATGTTTATATTTTGCACGAAACAGAACTGAACAAGAAATACAAGATGGACCCATACGACAGATTTAGGGAGAGGACTGAAAGAGAAGAGGATGAGCTAGTTGTCTCTCTTGTCTAGGCACAAAAAACTTTGTATGAAAGGGTGGGCTGTCACTGTGCTGTAAGCACACTTCATAAAGCTGTAATGGAATACTGTCAGCCCACAAATGTATCTATAATAGGGCAACAAAATACAATGGCACTGCACTCATATCTTGAAAATTACAACAAAAAGCCACAGCATCTCTTCACACCCAGTTTATTTAACTTTGCACACTAATGTTCCTAGGTTAAAAAATCAAGACTTGCTCAGGGGGTAAAGCCATTAAAATGAAAAGCTTCTTAGACACACAATGACAACAAGGAAGATGTACTATGTATATGTACCATTATGTATCATAGTAAAAAAAAATCCCAGTAGTGTCAATTTGCACTTTGGTGTAGTTAGCATTTAACTGTGCTGAATTTTGATTGCATGCACAAACCCATGGGTGTCCATAAATGTAAAGGTTTTACAGAAGTGTTGGAGAAAGTGCATAAAGAAGCAGTTTGTCAGGAAGTAAAAGTTTTCATGTTCATTCTAAAGTATACACAAAGAAGACCCAGAAAATTCCACCAGCGAAGATTTATTACACACAATTGTATGTGCTAGATGCTGGGAGTTGCAAGGTCTGGATAATCACAGGATAAATTTGCCTGCCATAGATGTTGATTTTCTGTCACTAGGAAGAAAATAAGAGTTTATTTATTGAATCAATGTAACTGTAAGAATTCATAGAACTGAAGTCAAAACACAACCATAACTTTTAGCTGGCATCTAACCAAGGCAAGCAAAGACCCTGATACAAAACCCTACATAAAGTATAATGGTGGCTATAAATACATGCAACACCAATTGCCACAGTAATGAACATTTATCACTAGTAATTCATTAATTAAAGAGCCATTTGGCCCTCAGCAAGCCATAAGCTATAAATATAGGGATCAAGGCGACATTTTCTTTTTCTGAGCATCAAGATTAATTTATTACAGTATGTAAACTACTGTCGGAGTAGGATAGGGAGCAAATGTTTGTTTTTAATTAGAGATGTATTTGAGGCAAACTTTACCCAGAATGATTTCAGAGTTCTACTATACTGTGATTCACAATTCATTGTATTTAAATAATAATTAGGTTTGTTAGAAAATAATACATTCAAGTAAAATAAGAACCTACAGGCACACAGTATATATATATATATATATATATATATATATATATATATATATATATATATATATATATATATATATATATATATATATATATATATATACAGCATTCAAAATATCTGGAATTTGTTATTAGGTAATATTTTTTCAATAAAATAAATTAGGAAGAGTAGTATTCAGGCCCAAGAAACACAGAGAAAAAGAATGTGCCACCAATAAAACTCAAATTCTTTTTATCATATAAATCATTTTTATTACTATCTAAAGCCATAACAGTTAAGAGCAATGTCCAACATAATGCTTTTTTGCTCATGGGAGATCATCTCTCCCACAAGCAACACAGTATGTGCTTTATATGTGGCATAATCGCAGAAAAAATGTGGCAGAATGATTTCATAATTAAGCCTGATATAGCTGTATATAAAGTGTGGCGACTTCCATTCTTCTTTATTAAAAGATATTTTCAGAGATGCGATTTCCAGTGGTCAGTAAACGCTACGTTTGACATTGCCCTAAGAAATTTAAATCTTCAAATCATTTCGATGAGATACAGGTACACTTGTCACATTCTTATAAATAATCTTCAGAGAAAATAAAATAATGATCTTACGATAAAGCTGCAACACCAGGTTATTAATACTAGGTGACTGTTAAAGCCACAGCAAAGTGTGCTTCATTATTCTAGTTTGGGTTAGGTTTATAAAGGTGGTAAAAAAAAAGTTAACATGGGTTTAGGATTCATTGCAAATTATCATCTGTAAGATTTGAAGCCTCTTTAGTAAGGATACAAAAGTCCCAGGATAAGTATATCTTCTCATATCCTTATCAACAAGCAATTTGATATCTAACACCAAAGATCTACATTCATTTTTATTTAAACTTTTTGATCCATCCTGTTTTACCAGGCCTTTGTCTGAACTGCTTCCACCATATGCTTAAACATAGTCCAGTTCACCAGATCTGCATCCTGTAAATTTGTAAATAGAGCAGGGCCAAGCTTATTGTGTTATCTGTTTGTTAAAAGATTCTACTACTTATGGTTGCTTAAAAAATGTTTAGTCACTTAAAGAATGTTTCGTTCCACTTTGTATTGTCTAAAGGAAATTATGAAATGGTTTTAAAAAATTACCAACGAGCCATGAATATCTGTATTCTAGGCAAAGTTACCAGGAGACAAAGTTGGCACATGCAGAGGATTAAATGCAGACATCATTTACGAGTTCATATTTACTTGCACAATATATAACTATACATTAACAAATAAGTACAAATATTGAATTCATCTTCACTCTTTTTCTTTGTTGTTTTGCACCAATTTATAAATTGGCTCCTTATTTTTGCCAAGTGTTTTCCAGCGTAGTACCGTTGTCCTGGGCTCTGATTTCAGTTGTAGTACTAATATTATAATTTTATTAAATATCAAAATTATTCAGATGTAGCATTAGCAAGAATATCCCGAAGTTTGCTTGTAGGTTAGACTGGTAGATAATACGAAACAATGCGACTGCAGGTATTTGCCTCTAATAAGCAAAATTCTGAGAGTATAATTGTATAGTAATCCTAGATATTTTAGCTGATATAGCTGTAAAATGTGTCTTTTTTTTTTATTTTATTCTCAGACAAATATTTTAATGCTGTTTCTAATCAAGGGTTTTTTAATGATGTGACCTAAGATTGCTAATAGGATTGGACTGTTTGAGAGACTAAACCAGAGCCAGTATGATAAACCGATGCTACTTTATTATATTAGAACTGGACCATATGCTTTTGATGACATTGCTCTAGATCAGTGCAGGGAACTGGCAAGCCTAAAAATGCACTGGCTCACACTACCACCAAGTGAACCAATCATATATGTGATGTCATTTTACAGGACTGGGAAAAATGCTGCAGTAGGAGGCCAGCAAAGTGGTATTGCCGGATTGTCATAGATCTAAGCCATATGATATTCAATGAAAATCTTCAGCGTTTTAAATATATTCTTCTACTGGTGCTGTACCCTGCATTTCTATTTACGGATCCAGTTGGACACAGTGTGATGTGCACCATATTTTTTGAACTTTATAAGTTTGGAGAGTGCGGAGAATGTCAAAGAACACACCCCCTAAATGGCCTGCCTGCCCAGCACAGATAAGACAGAATCTATTGCAGAACACTATTATCACACATGGAAATGTAAGTGCAACACATGCTTTAATTCATTATTTGGGCAATTTGTTAATTTATTTAGCTCAGATATCTTTAACCATACCAATGTTATATAGAGGCTTATTTTACATTTGGTTTGCGATTACCAGAACTATAATTTTGCTTCTAAGGTTTTTATGGTCTGTACTGGATTTGATCTCTTTGGTTTTAATGGATATTCAAGAAAGTGTGATCTTTAACCCTTAATAGTTTTTTTAGATTTGTATTATAAGGCATGTCACACAGTGTTGTGTATATTTAAACATATAAAACTACATTTGTTCTTTATTACCTTCTCTGGAGCTGGTTAAGGCTACCTTTAAGTGGAATGGATTGTTTGATTGCTTGGTGGGGTTTAGTAGAGGCATGGCAGGAGGATACATCTACTAAACCTTGACTGACTGTTGTTGTGACCTTGTTTAAACCTTGTACCGAGCACCCTTCTTTTAGTAAAGTTCAACTAATTGAAGTGGGCACACACTACTACCATCTGCCTAAAATGTAATCAGACAAGCAGCAGGGAGAGGTGTATTACGGATTCTATTAGATAAGATCAGTGAAAAGCAGCATCTACCATCAGCTCAGTAAACAGTGATGATGGAGAGAGTTCAGACTGTCATGCGTGATAAAGAGCTGGCTAAACACTCTATTAGTTTTTCATTTACCGAATTAATGTTCTTTATGGGCTGTGTGTGCCGGCTGCTTAATGAATTGTCTTGTTAAAACTGCCTGCGGTGCTGTTGGGCTGTCTGTGCTTGCAGGCATAAATTAAGACAAGAAATGAGCCATCCTGGAGAGGACATAAACTTCTCTGGAAGTGCTTTTTGTTCTCCCATGATTGTGGTACTTATGAAAGAAAAAGATTATCAGGAATATATGAAAGAACAATGTGGTTTCAGAGGAACGTTCTCAACTTGGTGAAAGTGAATGAATGATGTGCCAATACCCAAAACACTACTAGGCCTTAGTAACAAAAGTGCAAATCTTCCAGCAAAAAAGAAACCCAGGAACCGAACCATATCTAGCTGGTATCAGTCTGCTAAAGCTAGAATCACAAAAGTGATGCCTAATTGGATGCTAAAGGCAACTGCACACAAGTCTGGGAACATCCCCTAACAGTTTCCTATTCATAGAAATGGAAAGTGCCGGATCTACCTAGCATGAAAACCATCACCTGGCTCTTTCAGCCTTTTGGAGTAAGAAAGTCTTTAAGCAGAGCAACCAAAACACTGCTGTATCTTAAAAAAATCAGTATGCATATACAAACATTAGGACCATACATTTGATGTGTTTCGTGGCGTCATGCCACTTTCTCAAAACCTGCAGCCAGTAGGCTGGCGATGGTGTGTGTGTATAGTTTCTTTCTATTTCAACCCACTTTGTCAGTGGTGTCGGGGAAAACCACCCCGGCACACATTTCACCTGGGCCGCTAGATAAAAGTAATATATGTCTGGGACTGCCAAGCCTCCCTGTTCCTTGGTAGCTGTTAATATTCTGAATGCCACTCTATGCCTTTTCTGTCCTCTGCCAGGACTTCAAATAGCTTGCTATAATTAAACTGGTATATAGAGTTATAGTTTTTTAGGTATATTGACCCCTAAATACTTGATAGTTTCAGTCTTCCATTGATACTGAAAGTTTAATTGTAGTAATTTTATTTGATGGGAAGGGCTTCAGATTTTGAATTGTTACTTTTGTAACCAAAGAGGCAAAGAGGAGGGGTGACAAGGGGCACTGTCTTGTGCCATTCTTTATGTTATGTATGCAGACTGTATTCGAATTCTAAATTTGTTTGAATTCTAAAGTTTAAGGTAACAATTTTTAGGGTTAATCTGCCCATGCACTTTAAAATTTGCTTGTTTGATGAGGTCACCAAATTGGAAGGCACTTATGTGCAGGGCCAAACCGGGCTGACCCAATCCATTGATCGGACCACACCAACATGCAGAAGTGATCTATGCCTGACAGGATTTTAAATCTGCCTAATATCTGTTCAGGGGGTTGATGGGAAGGGAACACACAGGGCAGGGAGGCTGCTTACCATAAAAACAGGAATAATACATCTTTATGAAGAGAGAAATCAGTTTAGGGCTGTTTATTATACAGGTATGGCATCTATTATGTATAATCCTTGTCATTTGGGATTTCCCTGATTGCCTTTGGTATGGATCACTAAAAAGATTAAAGGAACAGTAACACCAAAAAATGAAAGTGTATAAAAATAATTAATATATTATGTACTATTGCCCTGCACTGGTAAAAGTTGTGTGTTTGCTTCATAAACACTACTACAGTTTATATAAATACCCTGCTGTGTAGCCATGGGGGCAGCCATTTAAATTGAAAAAAGGAGAAAAGGCACAGGTTACTAAGCAGATAACAGATAAGTAGCCTAGATTCCCATTGTATTCTACACAGTTATCTGTTATCTTCTTATGTAACCTGTGCCTTTTCTCCTTTTTCAATTTAAATGGCTGCCCCCATGGCTACACAACAGCTATTTCTATTTACTACAGTAGTCTTTATGAAGCAAACACACAACTTTTAACAGTGCAGGGCAACAGTACATTATATTTTAATTATTTTAAAACATTTTTATTTTTTAGTGTTACTGTTCCTTTAACTCAATAAAAACCATCAACAATAGGGAACTGTTTTATTATTACAGAGAAAAAGGAAATCAATAAAAAAATAAAATAGTTTAAAAGAAATAGAAAATGGCATTCCCATATTTCAGAGCATTTTTTGGATAATGTATTTCTAGATAATAAATTCCATACCTGTACTTTCTTAAAAATTACATGTTCTGTAATGGCAGTGCAAAATGCATTTTAACACTTTTTCTGCCAGTCAGTTTTGATTACAGGGACACACTGGTTGCCAAACACATGTTCACCATATATTATATTATTTATATATTAACATATATAAAAATATTACATATTTAAATGTTTGAATAGTACGTAACTATAAATACATACATATATTAATACATTTATTTATTTTTTTAGAGATAAAAATCCCGTAAAAGGATTTTTACCACACAATAAAAACCTATATTTTACAAAGAAAATGCACATGGTAAATTCTGCTGAGTTTAAAACATACTAAAAATAAACTTTTACAAGCAAATATAGCAATTTTATTTTACAGAAAAAAATCCTTATATTATTCCAGTAAACTTCTGGGTAAACTGATACCATTTATTCAAACAGTACCTACAGTCCCAAAAAATGTTTAACTTCTGGAGACACCAAAATGTAAAGCTAATTGTAATTGGTGATATTCCAGCCCCACAAACTCACTGGGCAAAAAACAGCAAGCATGCCACCAAAAATACTTATTTCTATAAAGTGCAAAAATTCAAAATAGGTAAATCTTTATTTAGATAAAAACACCTAACCACAAATCTTTGCCAAAATGAGTGGTTTTACAAAAATCTGCCATCACAACATCACCGGGAAGGGCATTCCCCAACCTCACTGCCTTCACCGTGAAAAACCACTTACGCTGCTTCAAATGAAAGTTCCATTCTTCTAATCTAAAGTGGTGACCTCTAGCATGCTGATACTTTTTTTTGGAAAAAATAAACACCCCCTATCTGCCTATAATCCCCTCTAATGTACTTGTAAAGAGTAATCATGTCCCCTCGCAAGCGCCTCTTTTCCAGAGAAAACAACCCCAACCTTGACAGTCTAACCTCATAGCTTAAATCTTCCATCCCCTTAACCAGTTTAGTTGCACGTCTCTGCACTCTCTCCAGCTCATTAATATCCTTCTTAAGGACTGGAGCCCAAAACTGCACCACATACTCAAGGTGAGGCCTTACCAGGGACCTATAAAGAGGCAAAATTATTTTTCTGAATTAGACAATTTGTTATCTATAAAAATCCCCAGATCCTTCTCAGTTAAAGGTTACCTTCAACACACTACCATTTAGTGTATAATTCATGTTTATATTATTTCTACCAAAGTGCATAACTTTGCACTTGTCAACATTGAACCTAATTTTCCAGTTTGCTGCCCAGTTTTCCAATTTTGTCAAATCGCTCTGCAAAGCGGCAGCATCCTGCATGGAACTTATAGTTTTGCACAATTTAGTGTCATCAGCAATAATAGAAACAGTACTGTGCCCACCTCAAGGTCATTAATAAACAAGTTAAAAAGCAAAGGACCATAGACAGGCATAACACATTGCCTGGGATTTCAGTAAAAAAAAAAAAAAAAAAAGGTAGTAGTAAGTAACCCCCCCACCCCACAAATACATACATTTTCAGAAGTCACTAATTATAAATCATTAAAAAATAACGAACAAAATAATATTTAATACAGGTATGGGATCCCTTATCCGGAAACCCGTTATACGGAAAGCTCTGAATTATGGAAAGCCCGGCTCCTCTATTTTAATCAAATAATTTCAAATTTTAAAACTGATTTCCTTTTCATCTGTAGTAATAAAACAGTACCTTGTAACTAATCCCAACTAAGATATAAATAATCATTATTGGATACAAAACAATCCTGTTAGGTTTAATTAACGTTTTATTGATTTTTTAGTAGACAAGGTATAGAGATCCAAATTACGGAAAGACCCCTTATCCAGAATACCCTTGGTCCCAAGCATTCTGGATAATGGGTCCTATACCTGTACACTCCTGAAATGGAAAAAAATGCAATTTGCAGCATCTTTTCTACCAAGTGCTATTAGGTAACAACATAAAAAAAAAATTCTAAAAATGAATGCCAGGGGTCTTTTGAATACTTTCATAACACATATGCATATGATCACCCAACATGTGGCATGTAGAGTCCCCAAAATATGAAAAGTAGATCTGAATTTCTATGGCTGACATTTTAGCCTCTGCAGTAAACACACTTTATATGTGTGAAAATGCAACACAGAATACAATTTGTGCTGCCTTTTACACAGCAGATTGCTACGTTAAAGCCATAAAGCTATAAATCTGAAAAGCAGCTGTGAAGTTGCAAGTAAAATCTGTGTAAAAATCTGTCCAAGTCTAAGCAAATTGCAGTAAATTGCATAGAAACTGGTGTGGAGAGTTGTGTCTCCATACAAGTATTTTAACACCATAGAAGTATAAATTTTGGCTTCATTGTCATAACTGTAGTGTGACATTTGCACTTTTAAGAATAAGGCACCCTCTAAGAGATTTAACAAACAAAATTCTATGCCAAAGGAGAATTTGTGTCTATTAGCAAAGTAAATGTACATGTTGCAAATGTGCTGTGGTTTTTGACTTTTTGTCTCTCGATCAGTTTAATAATGTGTACTAGTAGAAATGAGTGCCCTTTGGGCAATCACGTTTTTTTGTCTGGTTGCACAATGACTAATCCTGTGCTAACCTGAGTCACTCGGAGTGCATTGAAGTGGGCTGCAACTTTAGCGTAGAGAATGTGCATGCACTTAAAGTTGGGATATGGACGATAAGAGACTTAGTAACATGCAGACTACAATTTCTTTTTACTTGTGCACCAAGTTCGTAATATATGTAAGAATATGTGTTATTAGATAAGAATACCACCTGCTAAAGGCAAAGTAGCCCCTCTCCGGGAATAAAGGATTACTGAGTCTTAAGTGGCCAAGCAAGCAAATCTCTTCTGGTTTGGCCACCTGCATGCTGGTCCAAATTGGGCATATCTGACCAATGGCCTGGGAGTACTTTAGGTTCAGAGTACAAGTTTTTACCTGATGGGATTATTAAATCTGCATGACAGATATCTAATCCATATTTAGCCAGGTATCAGTTGGGCAGGCAGTCCTGAAGGCCCCATACACAGGCCAAGTCACCAGCTTTTCTCAGTCCTTGTATGGCCAATTTAGAGCTGGCTATGCAATGGACGAAAGTGGCTTCTAACTCAGGCACTCCAGAATGGGTAAGCAGGTTTGTAGCCTGTGTATAGGGCCAAAACTATTGCCTGCCTGTCTTGTTTGGATCCTGTAATGCAGGGATCCCCAACCTTTTTTACCCGCGAGCCACATTCAAATGTAAAAAGAGTTGGGGAGCAACACAAGCATGAAAAATGTTCACAAGGGTACCAAATAAGGCCTGTGATTGGATATTTAGTAGCTCCTATGTGGACTGACATCCTAAATAAGCCTCTTTTTGGAAGTACAACTGGGTTTTATGCAACCAAAACTTGCCTCCAATCCAGGAATTCAAAAATAAGCACCTGCTTTGAGGCCACAGGGAGCAACATCCAAGGGGTTGGGGAGCAACATGTTGCTCACGAACCACTGGTTGGGGATCACTGCTGTAATGAGAGGACTGCATTAGCTCATTGTTGTCTGTTGTGATCCTACTGTCGGACAATCAAATTAGGCAAAGATCTGCTTTGACAAAAAAGCGGATGTATCTGTATATAACAAATTTTAAACACACTTTAGGATAGACTCAGAATGACTTCACTGAAAATAGTTGAGAGCCTTGTGTACCAGGACATATACAGGCAAAAGTTCCAGCTATATTTCAAGATTAAATAACTGATACAGTTTCCCCCTGCACATTCTTTCATTAAACCATATATTCTGTTTTCAGGTAAAAAAATAAATATTTTGTTATTCTGATAATAATATGACTCACCTTCTCCTCCTTAGCACCCCCTACCTGTTTTCTCACATTTCCAGACCAAAATGCCAAAGGCCGATGTGATGAATAATGCATTTATTTATACATAAGCCCCATACCTACTCTGGTCATTATAGGTGCTAACACCTACAAAGTTATTGCCCATTATTTGTATTTACTGATACATTTACCTAGTAAATAAAAAAAGTCCCCATCAGTCAATGCAAGATACAAAAAACATTCACATTAGTGATCTGTGGGTTTGGAAACAATTAGTTACTTTTAAATGATAAACATCTGGATCAGAATGGACTTTGTAAAACTGGGCATCAGTAATTTACAGAGCTTTACAAAGCATCGCTGAAACATTCATAAGAGAATTATGGCATTTTTAATCACTAAATGTAAGCGTGAAAAAAGGAACAGAGAGTTTGTATTCCTTTAAAACACAAGAGTAGAAGAAAATGACTTGTCACACCTGACTGCTCCGGTAATACAAAATCCAATTGTGAGTGAGGGGAGATAAGAGGAGAGAAGTGGAAGGGCCATCAAATCAGCAAACACTAAGTAATGAACAGCACTGCCACTGTCTGCCATGATAAAACACTCCATTAGCCTCGCTGCTTTTAAATGAGTGATAATTGTGGCACCTCAGCAGCAGAAGGTGATTGAATTTTTATCTCTTGCTTAGCGTCTTTGCAAGCTGACCAAGAGTCAGAGATGTCCCCAGCTCTCTGCATTATACACAGTGTGTGTCCTCTGCGTAATTCTGATAGTTCCACAGAGGCACCAAGCTTACTGCTTTGCAGTTACTGAAATGAACAATGTGTTTTCTGCAAATAGGTTAATTATCTTTTTGTAAAGGCTCTGTCCTCAATATAAACATTATAATTCCCTGAATGTAAGCAATACCAAGCATAGCAAATTGCTCTACAAAGAGCACTTTCTGGGAATGTAAACTGTTAAACTATACCTGCAGGTATGGATCCTAAATTACCTACCCACACAACTGCCAATTATATAAAAGTCCCCCTTTTCTTGCACAACCTTATGTCTCCTGAGGGATGTCACATAATCTTATAAAATTAAGATATATTGGTCATTTTTGTGATGCATGCAGAACATTATGTCTCTGAATATTTGTATTTCTAGATTAGTAGGAATTGACATGTTCTTTTTTATTGTTAAAATTATAGAACGAGCCAATTGCTAGAAATCTCATTCTAACTTCTAGCAATCCAATCAGTTTGGTGGTAGATAACCAGTTGGATCAGGGCAAGGGGGGCATCAACATAATTTGGTGAAATGCTATTGAGCATAAAGAGGAGTTATATTTTCACTCATTATCAGTGCTCCTAGATTTATTCCCATGTTGTTTTAGTAAGCAAAGTTAATTTTATTAAAAATTAAAGTCTGCACTTACCCAAAAGTGCCTTTGCAATTCACCCTCTAAAGTAGGGTTCCCAATACTTTTTTACCTGTGAGCCACATTTAACTGTAAGAATATTTAGGGAGCAACACAAACATGTGTAATCTCATCAAGTTTTAGGTTTGGCTTCGCCATTGGATGACTCCATACCCCTCTCAAACTGAATCCAGCTAAAACAATGCTCATTGTATTTTCATCCAAACCTGGCCAGGTTCGGATTGGGATTTAAAATAAGACCTGGCATTTCAAACACACAGGCCCAAACAGCCCTTTAGGCATTTGCTAGAATCTGCATATTGCCAATCTAGGCCTGAGGCATCACCATTAACCCTGTAGATTTAGCACATTGCCTGGGCCTTTCTCCCCTACAATCAATCTTAAAGGAGAACTAAACCATAAAAATGAATATGGCTAGTATATACTGAACTTATTGAAGCAGCCTAAAGGCTCACCACCTCTATAGTAGTAATGATTCAGTACTTCAAATTTGTCACATGGGGTCACCATACTTGAATCTGTTAAAAGAGTCAGCGACACTCAGCTCAGTGTGCTCTGAGCAGCTATTGAGAATCTAAGCTTGAGGATTGTTGCAAATTATCAAGCAGAAAATTAGGTTGGTCTATTATTGAGCTGATTATTAATTATCATAGGTGTATAGCAATCTACTTATCTGACAGTAAAGCTCATGTTGTTACTTGTCCCAATCGAGTGTTGTAAAAATGAATTAGCAAGGATGAGTGTAGCAGATTCTAGTAGGGGGTTTATGACTATCATGCATAAGTTATATACTAATTAGATTTATATTATAAAAAACTTCTTTGCATTTTTAAATATAATGTTCTAAATGATGCTTCAACTACATTCTTCTAATGGGAAAACACAATACTTACTCTGTGAACTTGGAAAACTGGCAATAGCTGCTTTTAGCCTTCCAGCCAACCACTCCAGGCTCTCATGTAAATTTGCCAATGCTTTCAGGTCACTGACATCCCCCATGATCTCCGCCTGTGGGATGAGTTTATCACCAAGGTTCCCAATCAAAACTTCAGATTCTTTGGCAAAAGCAGCTCTGCAGTGAAATATAAATATCACATTTAGTAGTCATTCCAACATGTTTAGCATGGCCAAATGATCACATTACAATGAAGGGGATTAGAAAACTGAAAGTGAGGACCACATCAACAAGCAGACATGGTCCTCGATCCAACGAAAAATCCTGTCCAATAGACATCTGGTCAATTAGCGGCCAGATATCGTTAGGGGAAGCCCTTCGGAGGGCCCCATACACAGGCAGATAAGCAGTTGAGTTTGTCTTGAGTACCTGAATCGGCAGCTGAAATCTTCCAGTGTATGGCCACCTTTAGTAGAAAGTCAGTATACTCAAGATTTGTAATGGTATTAGACATTAGAAGTGCATGCTACTAGCAGCTAGTACACTAAATGATATCAAAACAAGCTTGAAAAATTGAAAATTAAACCTTGCTATGATCTCAGCTGATCTCTGCTATGAGCTAGCCAATAAAGTTATCACCTTTTCAAAATTAATGTAACATTTTAGAAGTGTTACCTAGCACATAATACAGGTATGGGACCCATTATCCAGAATGCTCGGGACCTGGGGTTTTCCAGATAAGGGGTCTTTCTCTAATTCTGATCTCCTACCTAGAGTCTGCTAAAAAAAAAAAAAAAATTTAAACAGTAATTAAACCCAATAGGATTGTTTTGGCTCCAATAAGGATTAATTATATCTTAGTTGGGATCAAGTACAAGGTACTGTTTTATTACTACAGAGAAAAAGGAAATCACTTTAAAAATGTGAATTATTTGATTAAAATTGAATCTATGGGAGACGGGCTTTCCGTAATTCGGAGCTTTCTGGATAATGGGTTTCCAGATAAGGGGTCTAATACCTGTACTAAAATCCTTTATTATACTTCATGGTACTCTTATTAACATTACCCCAATAGTTGCTAGAGCAACCAGTAATCTACTACAAGTCTGAAAATGAAAGCATAGTAGGCCTAAGTAATTGCCTTGTGCACCTATGTTTTTAAAATCAGCATATTTCAAGACCATGTAAAATGAAACCAAAGAATACAAACAATTGAAAGAAAAAAAACAATTCAGTTAATTAGGTTTGGGTGATCAGCAACCTCATTTAATGTAAAGGGTAGACTTTGAAATAACGTAACCAGACTTTTTTTTTGTCGCTTTGGTATTACTGCTAGAAGAACCAATATGTTCTCTGCCTTGTATACTCATCCATTCTTACTGGATCAGTTACTCTAGGAGAGAAAGATGATAATTGTTGGAAAACACATAAAAATGTCTGCATTGTAAAACTGAGTGTAACAGATTGCAACTTTACAGGCACGCAAGGATGATAAAACTGCCTGTTAACTCACAGCTGGGTGCTCCCAACAAAAGCTAGAAAAAACTAAAGGGAAAACTGAGTCAGAAATATACCATTCATATTACTTTAGATGTATAGAAATGTATGTTAGTGGATGCAAAGCATAATTATGGACAAAGCTACCGTGTTGCTTTTAGCACAAAAGCTTATGATTTTTTTTGGTAAAATGTTGCATCCAAAAATGATGGGGATGGTCAAGCACATTGCTCTCTATTATAGTCAATAAGAAGTGTCAAGTGAGAGGTATCACATAAAAACCTACTCTTCTTTGTTATTAAATAATAATTTCCCCCATTTGTTACACATATCACTTCCCACTGACCATAATTGTAGGGTATCTGCTGAAGTTCTCTTTATATTGTTAATGTGACTACAGATCCTTGATAGAGGTAGTTAAACTGTTTGGAAATCTAGAGGGGTTGATTTACTAAGATAGGTGCAAAATTGCACCAGTGCATGAGGCTCAGTGCTCTATTTTGCTAACTAGTAGTATTTGCTGATTAGTTGCTATTGGAAACGGCCTTTTCTAACTTTGTACAGTAATTAAGCCCTATTCTGTGTTCTCATCCGATGCCAGGAATTAGTAACAGAACAGAGCACCTATCTTTATTTATAAACTCGAATCCCCAAAGGGCCAGATTTCAGTAAGCTAATACTTAACTTTACCCAGCACCTGTTCACACTCTACAGTTGTAGGCAATATATTAATTTATGCAAATGTAATCTATTTTTGCTTCACATATAAAATACCATATTGATAATGCTAAACATGAGCTTGCCTTCATTTACTGACTGTACAATGTGTTCCACACTATGCCAACTTACTGTCCCTGTGCAGAGTTCAGCTGCACGGTCATTTGCTATGCTTCTTACATCTCTTCCTCTTCTGTTCTCTTACATCAAAGTCAGGCCTGCTAATAATAAATGTTCTTCTAGGGTTGGCATATCTGTTTAGTTAATGAAAATGAGAGGTAACCTTTATATGACTTGAAGGACACGAAGTGCCAAACAGTCCTAAGGGCTTTAAAAACTAATTAAACGAAGAAAATCTGGCCAGTGTTCCTTTCCCTGCCCTGCCGAGCTGAATGTGCTTATTATGCTGAAACCGTGGCAGCTTACCTAGCTAGGGCGATGGGTGTTGACTCATGCATCTCAGGTCTTTAAACTCTGAGCATAAAATCCTTAAGTAAGTTTTCGAGTGATCAGATACATACCACAGATCAAGTCACAGAATAAGACATTGGGCGATTTCAATTTCATGGATATATAAGTAAGTTTTTGCTTGAGTATTTGGTTGAGGATTTGGAAGCATGAAGATATTAGAAGCAGACATTTCTATGCATATTTATTTAATATGCATGTTTCATTTCTGGAAAAAGCAAGTGTTCAAATACCCATGGAATATTTTAAATATCATAATGTAATACAGGTATAGCCGGCACCTTTCGTTCCCTATGGAATAAGAAATGAGAGCCTTCAGTTCACACCATACTACAACGGCCCTGACAAATATCACAATTATTTTTTATTTAGGTCCTGCAGATTATCATTATTTTGACAAATTAAAGAGGTGGTTCACCTTTGTAATAACATTTATATATGGCTTACTTGTGCCAAAAGAAGCATTTTTACAATATACATGCATTACCAAAAATTAAGCATTTTGGAGCTTTTCACCTTGCTAATTCCCAGTGAACCACAATAACCTTTCCAAAGACTATGCAATGCAAGTGGATCGCCAACACCATTTCTCAGTCCACCTTAGCGGGGCTTTCGTCATACTTTTGTTGGTTGGGCGCAGACTGCTGCATTTCCCCATGCCTATTCTGTCATATACTGTATGTGCCAAATCATTGGACCACTTCAGCGATTGCAGCAGGTTGTGCCCAAACTGCTTGTGATGGAAGCCCCTTTTAGTTAGCAAGGTGAATATCTCCTAAACTCTTAATTTTTGGTAATGCATATAATGCTTCTTTTGGCAAGGAAAAGACATATAAATTGTATTACAAAGGTGAACCACCCCTTTAATGGATTATGGTGATAATAGTCTACTCTTCTAAATATTTATGCACCAAATTCAGGAGATCTGCGTTTTCATAAAGTGTATTATTTGTAAAAAGAAAGAATATTCCTATAGATGTTGTAGAACGGGCATTTTACTGTGTCTTAACAATGGTTCGGTTCCCCAACAAAACATACATTGTCGGCCCAAACACAGACACACATATAAACACTCAGAGACACACACACTGGACTGGATGAAAACTCCATCATAAATTTAGCTACAAACCTTGCTCAATTGCTACATTTTCCATCCATAGGAAAAAGTGTTAAAACCTTATAAAAACCTATGCTTTATCACTAGGAGAAATAAACATGGTAGTATGTACCTTTAAAACTCAATTATTTAAATCCCAATAACCTTCCCTCAACTGATATCTTAGGAACAATAAATAATAATATGTAATGTGACAATAAAAAAAAATGCAATTTTTTGACAGTATCCTTAAAGTAGTTGGTGGAAGCACCATGATTAGCAGTTATAGCTGTGAATGTGTTACAAACAATTTCATGAAGCAAGATTTCTCAGAATTTCTTATACTTTTTTTTTCTACCAGATTATTTAATGTTCTTTGGCAGTGTTAACTCTGAATACTTTAAAATGTTTTATGTATTTTTATAACAAGACAGTAGCCCTCTACCAACATATTTATGTGCAGTGTTACTAATTCACATCAGACAGTATAACAGTATTAATATAACAGTCAGTTATAAATTCTACTGTCAGTAATGCAGAAGTCATTGACATACCGTACAAAATCTTCCTCCTCTTCTCTCTTAGGACGTAACTGTTTAGGCTGAGCCATGTTTAGCCAGTTGGGAAGAGACTTTAAAAGCCTTGTGATGTCATCATCCTTGGCCCATGAAGCACTTATGACCATCTTTTCCTCAGACTGAACTACTGTCCTATAAAAGAACAGAAAATACAGAGAAAGAAAATAAAGGTTCTGTGCACTGTGTTCTTCTGCAGAAAAATGCTTTAATTTAAAAAAAAAAATTGTTATTGGCCATAAAAAATTATGGATACAATACAACAATTTTGTGGAGGGAAATTCTCTACCACTCTCTAGATCAGTGATCTCCAACCAATGGCTTATGAGCAACATGTTGCTTACCACCCCCCTTTGATGTTGCTTCCATTGACCTAAAAGTAGGTGCCCATTTTTTATTTTCTGACTTGGAGGCAAGTTTTGGAAGCACAGATACAGTGTTTTAATTCAAGCAGAGTCTCCTGCAGACTAGCAGTCCACATGGGTCTACCAAATAGCCAATCCCAATCCTGATTTGGTATCTCCAAATAATTTTTCATGTTTGTGTGGCTTTCCAACACTTATTTGCTTCTGAACATAGCTCGCAAGTAAAAAAGGTAATTGATTCATCCTCTAGAGTAGGGATCCCCAACCTTTTTTACCTGTGAGGTACACTCAAATGTAAAATAAGTTGGAGTGCAACACAAACATGAAAAGGTTCCTTGGGTGCCTGTCAGGAACACGCCACTCTCAGACGTGTATGACACAGGGACGGGGCAACAAGGGGATACACTCAGTCACCTTTCACACAGGTAAGACTAACATCAAGCACCCCCAAACACACCACCGTCCCAAATAACTATTCTCTGCCACCATCTATCATTAACAGGCGATAGAAACCTAATACACATATATATCCCACACAAACTTTCTTACTCCAGTTAGGGTTAGTTTCCACTAATTTAACAGCACACTAGCAGCCACAGGGTTAAAATTACAGTCAAACACACCCCCATGCTAGCAGCCCACTAGTTAATTAGTATCTACACAGAACTTGCCCTCTACTCAATATACATACAAATAAGCAGTTACTACATTTAGGCCCGAGCATTTATACAAGGTACGTGGGGATCTATGTAGAGCCAAAGGACAGAACTTATTACATTTTATATTTAATATTACAAAGGTAAACAGTGCAAAAAAGGTTTTACAAAAAGAGACATATACATACAAAACAGTAAATAAAATAAAAGGGAATAAAAAACACAGAGAAACCCTAAGTACGTTACCGAGTTATCTTTTGTGTCCTCCTGAGGTAAGAGTTTGGAAAATTGAGCCCACAATCCAACAGAACTTGGAACCTCAAAATATGAGCTAGCTAGTACCTGGGTCTGTGCCCTTTTTATCCTCCTGCTGGGACCCTCCCTCATTACCGTATGAATGAGGGGGGAGTGTCCAGGAACTTGTCAAATGACCCCCCCTGTAGAGAGCTGCACTTCTCATGCCAGTTTCTTGTCATATAATATTGGTACTTGCCAGTACCCAATATTATTATGAAAGTAGGGGATTGTTTTAACCCATATGTGGGTGATCAAAATGATACCAAACATGAGGGGTGTTTCATGTCCCAGTCCCCCAGAAACTATCCCTCCTAACTGGTGGGTATAGGAAGTCCCTGTTGGTATCATTGGGAAGCATGGGGCCTCCTCATAAACCATATATGATTTATGAGGATGTGAACCCTAAAGCAAAGGAGATATGGATC